>NC_136918.1:120060160-120700297 GCF_949752795.1 Hyperoodon ampullatus
CTGCCATCTGTTTTTGTAAATAAAATTTTATTGATACATGGTCGTGCTTATCCCTTTGTGTCTTATATGTGGCTGTTTTCATGATACAAGGCCAGGTTTAATAGTTGCAACAAAAATAATATGGCCCATAATGCCTAAAATAGTCACTCTCTGGCCCTTTAAAAAAAAGTTTGCCAAACCCTGATCTCGAATACATAAAGAACTTGTATGTCATAATAATAAGACAAAGAATCTAATTTTCAAAAATGAGCAAATGATTTGAACAGACCCTTCACGAATGCAGATGTATAGATGGCCAATAAACATGAAAAGCTGCTCAACATCGTTAGTTACTAGAGAAATGCAGATTAAAACCACAGCGAGATACCACTCACTATATGACCGTGAGAACAGCTAAAATTAAAGACTGTTCATACCAGCCAAGCAAGTGGGGAGGGAGCAAACGGAATCCTCAAGCATTGCTGGTAGGAATGGAAGATGGTGTCATCACTTTTGATAATTTGATAATTTCTTAAATAGGTAAACATGCACCTGCTATACAACTCAGTCATTCTCCTCTTAGGAATGAAATAATAGGTCAATACAAAGACATGTTCCTGCATGCTCATAACAGTTTTCTAAGTTAGATCCCCAAACTGAAAGTGATACAATATCTATCAGCAGCTGAATGGATAGACACATTGTGATACATACATTGAATGGAATACTAGTCAGTAATAAAAAGAGTATATGCAACTCAATTATGAAACAAAAAAACAATTTTCAAAAATGAGCAAATGGATGAATCTCATAATATTTATGCTGAGTGAAAGAAGCTGGATAATAAAAAAGTACATATCATATTGTATGATATTTTATATAAAATTCTAGAAAATGGAAAATAATATAAAAAGACAGAAAGTGGAGTAGTGGATACATGGGAGGGGGAGGGGGAATAAGGGGAAGATTACAAAGCAGGATAAAGAACTTTTGAGTTTTTTTTTTTTAATTTTTATTGGGGTATAGCTGATTTACAATTTTGTGTTAGTTTTGGGTGTACAGCAAAGTGAATCAGTTATACATATACATATATCCACTCTTTTTTAGATTCTTTTCCCAAGTAGGCCATTACAAAGTACTGAGTAGAGTTCCCTGTGCTATACAGTAGGTCCTTATTAGTTATCTGTTTTATACATAGTAATGTGTATATGTCAATCCCAATCTTCCAATTTATCTCCCCCCCCCTTACCCCCTGGTAACCATAAGTTTGTTTTCTACATCTGTAACTCTATTTCTGTTTTGTACATAAATTCATTTGTATGCTTTTTTTTAGATCCCACATATAAGTGATACCATATGATATTTGTCTTTCTCTGTCTGACTTACTTCACTCAGTATGACAATCTGTAGGTCCATCCATGTTGCTGCAAATGACATTAATTAGTTCTTTTTTATGGTTGAGTAGTATTCCATTGTATATATGTGCCACATGTTCTTTATCCATTCCTCTGTTGATAGACATTTAGGTTGTTTCCATGTCCTGGCTATTGTAAATAGTGCTGCAATGAACATCAGGGTGCATGTATTTTTTGAAATATGGTTTTCTCCAGATATATGCCCAGGAGTGGGATTGCAGGATCATATGGTAGCTCTATTTTTATTTTTTTAAGGAACCTCCATTCTGTTCACCATAGTGGCTGTATCAGTTTACATTCCCACCAACAGTGTAGGAGGGTTCCCTTTTCTCCACACCTTCTGCAGCATGTATTGTTTGTAGATTTTTTGATGATGGCCATGCTGACCTGTGTGAGGTGATACTTCACTGTAGTTTTGATTTGCATTCCTCTAGTAATTAGTGATGTTGAGCATCTTTTCATGTGCTTTTTTAGCTATCTGTATGTCTTCTTTGGAGAAATCTCTATTTAGATCTTCTGCCCATTTTTTGATTGGGTTGTTTGTTTTTTTGATATTTAGCTTCATGAGTTGTTTTTGATGAGAATGTTTGTTATCTTGACTGTTGTAATGGTTCCATGGTTGTATACATATGTCAAAACTCATCAAATTTTACACTTTAAAATGATACTTTGTTGTACATCAATTTCATCTCAAAGCTATACAAAAAGGGAAACTTTACTTGAATAATATTTCTATAGCCACAATTTCTCCAACATAGATATCATTCCAGGAGTGTTATTTGTAAGCGAAAAATAATTCTAGTGACATTCTGTCTAGCTACTAATATTTTCTGAGAAGCAGCAGCCTTCGCATTGACTGGCAGGTTTTCGGAAACACCAAATCCTTTCAATAGCTCAGCCACCCGCCCCAGAGACTTTGATCAGAATATAAATTTTAGAAGGGTTTCCAGGTGACTTACATGCACATTAAAGTCTGAGAAACACTGTTCAAGAGACAACAGCTTTGGCTCAAATGAAAAGTAAAAATCAGTACAAATACCTCTCATTAGAGATGTTATTTAAAAGGTTCATTTACCATGCCCTGGATTACTAGATAATTCTAAAATTCTCTTTGAATCTGATTCCACAGTCCCATGTCATTGCCTTTTTGTTTTTACTGGGACTGCCACCACTTTTCACAAATGTATTTTCCTGTAATATCCCCCTCTTGTTGTAATCTTTCCATACTTAAGCATAAATGCTCATATTCTCATAGGGAGCACTAAGTGTTTTTAATTGCTTTAAAATCATATTGGGATCTCTTGCCTCCATTCTTATCCAGGATTTCTGTGTATTGTGGTAAAATGGGACAAAGGGTGGTTTCAGAGAGTTAGCATCTGAGTCAAAATCTCTAAAATTAACTCCAGAAATTATTGACAGAAATAAATGAAGAGAAAAAACTCAACCTTGTAAACAACTATCCACTTAATTCTTTTTTAAAAAAACTTTTAGTAAAATGAGTAAAACTCCAAGGAGTGAGATAGAAATAAAGATTTGAAAAGAAACTCATAATAGAAAGCAAGTGCATTAAGAAAATACCACACACCAGGAAAAATAATACCTTACTTTATACAACTTTTTATAAATTTTACTGTTCTTTCACACTCATTATTTCATTTAATCTTTTCTAAAAATGTATGGATAAGAAGTCAAATGTTATTATCTCCATTTTTCAAATAGTTATGAAATTTGTCATTTGTCCAGCCTCACTCAGCTGGGGATTCAAATCCAGTTGTTTCAACATCAAGCCTGGTGCTCCCTCTACCATCCCATATTGCACATATGAAATGTTCTCGTATGATCTCTTGCAAGCTTCACATACAAGCAGTTCAATTAAAAACTAAAACAAATGTCCCGAGGCATTTGTTATAATGGTGAGCTGAAATCTGAAAGAGTTTGATGTTAAAATCAAAATTGCCTTTAAGTTACAGAAGCATATAAACGCATCTTTATCTCAAAAACATTTATTGTCTTTTTACCTGAAACAAAATGGCAAACAAGATAAATTTCATTTGGTTAAAAAAATATAACTTCTGGGTAGGAAGATTTTTATTTTAAATTTGGAGAGATTTTTTTCCATTAAGTAGTTAATTCTAGTGACTTCTAGATGTCGTCTTTTAACAGGCACTGTTCTCAGACTTATTTCTACTAACTAAAGAAATCTCCCCTCTTTAGGTAAATTTACTGTATTTCTACTACCTTTTGTCCTGGAGTCAACCATCTTTTGTATCTTTTTTTTTTTTTTTTCTTAAATGATGGTTCTCTATCTTATTAAAGGGCTTGACAGAAATAGATAAAAACGACACCTGGAAAAGAACATTTCTACTCCTGGGAGTCATCGAATTTCAAATTTAAACTTGGGGAAGTATCTGAAAAAAGCCCAAACAAGTACAGATCAAGCACAAAGAGAAATGTCCCCCTCCTCCTCCTTCTTTTTTAGTTGGTGGGGAGGAGATTATCTTGTTTTGTTCTGTTTTGTTTTACATTTGGTCAGCTGGCACACTGCACAGTAAGTTGAGTTTTTTTTACCCCCTTTCTCATTTCAGTTGCTTTTAGATGTGTCCTAAATTAGCTCTTCTTTAAGTTGCAGGGAGTTGGCCTCCATTCCCCAAACAGAACAATAGTTCCCCTCGGGTGAGAGTGCCAGCTACATATATTATCGGTCCTGTTCCCAGCAGGAACATTTCAGTGCCTGCTTACAAAAATTAGTCACATGGACTTTAGATTGGAGAGGGGGTGGCTAGCTTCAGATATCGTCTTTAATTTGTGAGAAAATTGAACTGTTTCTTTCTTTTCATGTCTCCCAGTCACCATTTTTTACTTTCATAGATGCTTCACCTTTCTTCATGAGAGTCAAGAATGAGCCCATCTTTGGAATGCTCCAAAAATTAAGGGCACATTTAGCCTGTTAATTCTTCTTAGTTGGCCCAATTCCACTTTAGCTAATTATATTCTGTTCCAAAAAAAAGAAAAGAAAAGAAAAAACCTCTTCACATTTGGAGATGAAAAACATTGTTTTTCAACCTTCTCTTCTGAGCTAAAGCTCACCCCTCAAAAGCCCAGCATGGATCCATCTGAAGTTGCCCAAGTACAAATGCCTAGAGTGTGGGAGAATCCAAAAGAAGACAGCCATTCCCAGAGGATAAAGTGGCCATCTTTGTACCCACCCCAAAATCAGTATACAAAGAAAAATACATGATTATCTGGCTACCGAAGTTGGCACTTTGCTTTAAAAGGCACACTTCTTTACCAATGGATAGTGATGTCATACTTGAGGATCCACACTAAATACCATCCAATAGAAGCAGGAATTCTCTGGAAAAAGAACGTCTGTTTCTTTTTTGAAAATAAAAAGCATTGCAAAGTAATCCAAATAGTTTAAATCCTGTAGTTTCTAACCTCTTGTTTGTTGCACTGTACGTTGCAAGCTCCAAATGTGTCTAGCATGCTTAAGATACTCATTGAAATATATACCTCATACCATGATGTTTCTTTTTTGCTACAATGTTTATAACAAGGGCTCTTAACTTTTATTTCAATTGCATGAAACAATGTGACATTTGCCCTTGTTATTTTAGCTTTATTTCAGAAGTTTCTAAAACATTTGTCTCTGCAAGATTTCCTTGATGTTAAGGCACAGGAAAGTGCTTTAGGGTCTGCTGACTCAACATTCACACATTTTTCTTCTGATGAAATATTTGTTTGCTTTAAAACCAAATGATGTAACGTAACTAAAACAATATAGAATTATATTAATTATGGTGTAAGTTGACAGATTTAGATGGAATCATACTTTGTCTGCTCTTGTAGTATATATAGTAATAATCTATCAAGTATTCACATGTAGATTGAAAATTTTCACACCAACTATCAAAATTCCAAACCAACTACTTAAAAAAAGAAAAAGTAAATTTCAAAAGGCTTACGGGTTTAGTTTGGATAGCACCATCAGGAAGTGATCTGTGAAAAAAATCATTTTGCCAGTCTTTGTGACTAGACAGTTCCCATGATTAAGCATTTTTATAGGGTACAGCTTAACTTTAAAATTCATAGGCTAAGGACTTCCCTGGTGGCACAGTCGATAAGAATCTGCCTGCCAGTGCAGGGGACACGGGTTTGATCCCTGGTCCAGGAAGACCCTACATGCTGTGGAGCAACTAAGCCAGTGCACCACAACTACTGAGCCTGTGCTCTAGAGCCCGTGAGCCACAACTACTGAAACCCACGTACCTAGAGCCTGTGCTCTGCAACAAGAGAAGCTACTGCAATGAGAAGCCCGTGCACCACAACAAAGACCCAACACAGCCAAAAATATACAATCAAAAAGAAAATTCTTGGGCTTCCCTGGTGGCGCAGTGGTTGAGAGTCCGCCTGCCGATGCAGGGGACACGGGTTCGTGCCCCAGTCTGGGAAGATCCCACATGCCGCAGAGCGGCTAGGCCCGTGAGCCATGGCCACTGAGCCTGTGCTCCGGAGCCTGTGCTCCGCAAGGGGAGAGGCCACAACAGTGAGAGGCCCGCCTACCCAAAAAAAAAAAAAAAAAGAAAATTCTTAGGCTAAAAATAGGTTCATGGGAGGTTTGTGGTTGGTGTCACACTTTTATATGTTCTAATACAAGTTTTGTATAGATGTAAAATTGCACTCATATCTGCCTCATAAATAGCTTTAAGAGAAAAGAGATGAACCATAATAGTAGATGTTTTCCCCCAGATATCAGTGATGATAAGGTCTTAGGGAATATAGTTTTAGGTGAGGAGGAAGAGGGGAGACACTGGGAAATCTTTCAATTTTCAGTTAACATTAAACTTTCTTATACAAAAAAAAGAAAAAAAAAAGACAAGTTACAAAAAAATCTTAAGCTCAGTGAGAGGGCATAAATGCAGTAGATGAAGAGTTAAAGATGACCAATTTATGAAAAAAATTACTAATTATATGTGAATCATATAATCTGCTCTTATAAGATGGCAGCTAAAGAACAGGATTTTTTGTTTGTTTGTTTTTGTTTTTTAAGTTGTTTTGCTTCTGTACCAATATTAAGTCCTTGACTTCAGCAGTTCTAGAATCTATACCTCAGGGGAAAAAATGAACTAAGTTAGGTGTGTTCATAGAAAGGAATTCACAAAGAATAAATGATGAGCTTATTTCTATTTAAGGATGAAAATTTTAGATACCTTTATTGGAAAATGTCAGTACCTTTGAAAAATACAGCTAATTTTTTTTAAATACTTAAAGAATATGGACAGAGTAAAAGCCAAGCCTTAAAATATTGAACGTAGATGTCACTCTGATATTTGAAGGAAGTAGAGTTAATAAAAGAAGGAAAATTAATAAAAGGAAGAAATATTTTTCTAAGTATGTAGTAAATTTGTGATATTCCTGACTCTAAGAAATAGAAAATATTCTATGCTCTGGATGGGTATAAATTATTACATTAAATATACAATGCAAGCAATAGAGTTTAGTAAAACAGGTTTGTGAAATTCAGTTGTAGTCCTAAGTCTTTTATATCTGTATTATAAAGATCAGTTACCATGCTCAGCTAAAATACCTTAGTTTTATTCTCAAAGAAAAAATTATTTAAAAAAATAAGATATACAAAACTACAATGAGGTGTCACCTCACACCAGTCAGAATGGCCATCATCAAAAAATCTACAAACAATAAATGCTAGAGAGGGTGTGGAGAAAAGGGAACCCTCTTGCACTGTTGGTAGGAATGTAAAGTGATACAGCTACTATGGAGAACGCTATGGAGGTTCCTTAAAAAACTAAGAATAGAACTACCATACAACGCAGCAATCCCACTACTGGGCATATACCCTGAGAAAACCATAATTCAGAAAGAGTCAAGTACCACAATGTTCATTGCAGCTTTTTTTTATAATTGCCAGGACATGGAAGCAACCTAAGTGTCCATCGACAGATGAATGGATAAAGAAGATGTGGCAGCTGACCTCTGCCGCTGCAGGCTCGCCCCGCACTCCGTGCCCCTCCCTCCCGCCCGGCCTGAGTGAGCCAGAGTCCCCGAAGAGGCTGCTCCTTTAACCCTGTCCTGTCTGAGCGAAGAACAGACGCCCTCCGGCGACCAACACGCAGAGGCGGGGCCAAATCCAAAGCTGAGACCCAGGAGCTGTGAGAACAAAGAAGAGAAAGGGAAACCTCTCCCAGCAACCTCAGAAGCAGCGGATTAAAGCTCCATAATCAACTTGATGTACCCTGCATCTGTGGAATACATGAATAGACAACAAATCATCCCAAATTGAGGAGCCAGGAGTCAGTGCTGTGCCTCTGAGGTGGGAGAGCCAACCTCAGGACACTGGTCCACAAGAGACCTCCCAGCTCCACAATATCAAACGGCGAAAATCTTCCAGAGATCTCCATCTCAACACCAGCACCCAGCTTCACTCAACGACCAGCAAGCTACAGTGCTGGACACCCTATGCCAAACAACTAGCAAGACAGGAACACAATGCCACCCATTAGCAGAGAGGTGGCCTAAAATCATAAAAAGTCCGCAGACACCCCAAAACACACCACCAGACGTCGACCTGCCCACCAGAAAGACAAGATCCAGCCTCATCCACCAGAACACAGGCACTAGTCCCCTCCACCAGGAAGCCTACACAACCACTAAACCAACCTTAGCCACTGGGGACAGACACCAAAAACAACGGGAACTACGAACCTGCAGCCTGCAAAAAGGAGACCCCAAACACAGTAACATAAGCAAAATGAGAAGACAGAAAAACACACAGCAGGAGAAGGAGCAAGATAAAAACCCACCAGACCTAACAAATGAAGAGGTAATAGGCAGTCTACCTGAAAAAGAATTCAGAATAATGATGGTAAACATGATCCAAGATTCTATTTCCCAGATCCAAAATCTTGGAAATAGAATAGACAAAATGCAAGAAACAGTTAACAAGGACCTAAAAGAACTAAAGATGAATCAAGCATCAATTAAAAACACAATAAATGAAATAAAAAATACTCTAGATGGGATCAATAGCAGAATAACTGAGGCAGAAGAACGGATAAGTGAGGTGGAAGATAAAATAGTGGAAATAACTGATGCAGAGCAAAATAAAGAAAAAAGAATGAAAAGAACAGAGGACAGTCTCAGAGACCTCTGGGACAACATTAAACGCACCAACATTCGAATTATAGGGGTTCCAGAAGAAGAAGAGAAAAAGAAAGGGACTGAGAAAATATTTGAAGAGATTATAGTTGAAAACTTCCCTAATATGGGAAAGGAAATAGTTAATCAAGTCCAGGAGGCACAGAGAGTCCCATACAGAATAAATCCAAGGAGAACTACGCCAAGACACATATTAATCAAACTGTCAAAAATTAAACACAAAGAAATCATATTAAAAGCAGCAAGGCAAAAACAACAAGTAACACACAAGGGAATCCCCATCAGGATAACAGCTGATCTCTCAGCAGAAACTCTACAAGCCAGAAGGGAGTGGCAGGACATAATTAAAGTGATGAAGGAGAAAAACCTGCAACCAAGACTACTTTACCCAGCAAGGATCTCATTCAGATTTGATGGAGAAATTAAAACGTTTACAGACAAGCAAAAGCTGAGAGAGTTCAGCACCACCAAACCAGCTTTACAACAAATGCTAAAGGAACTTCTCTAGGCAAGAAACACAACAGAAGGAAAAGACCTACAATAACGAACCCAAAACAATTAAGAAAATGGGAATAGGAACATACATATCGATAATTACCTTAAATGTAAATGGACTAAATGCTCCCACCAAAAGACACAGAGTGGCTGAATGGATACAAAAACAAGACCCATATATATGCTGTCTACAAGAGACCCACTTCAGACCTAGAGACACATACAGACTGAAAGTAAGGAGATGGAAAAAGATATTCCATGCAAATGGAAACCAAAAGAAAGCTGGAGTAGCAATTCTTATATCAGACAAAATAGACTTTAAAATAAAGACTACTAGAAGAGACAAAGAAGGACACTACATAATGATCAAGGGATCGATCCAAGAAGAAGATATAACAATTGTAAATATTTATGCACCCAACATAGGAGCACCTCAATACATAAAGCAAATACTAACAGCCATAAAAGGAGAAATCGACAGTAACACATTCATAGTAGGGGACTTTAACACCCCACTTTCACCAATGGACAGATCATCCAAAATGAAAATAAATAAGGAAACACAAGCTTTAAATGATACATTAAACAAGATGGACTTAATTGATATTTATAGGACATTCCATCCAAAAACAACAGAATACACATTTTTCTCAAGTGCTCATGGAACATTCTCCAGGATAGATCATATCTTGGGTCACAAATCAAGCCTTGGTAAATTTAAGAAAATTGAAATTGTATCAAGTATCTTTTACGACCACAATGCTATGAGACTAGATATCAATTACAGGAAAAGAGCTGTAAAAAATACAAACTCATGGAGGCTAAACAATACATTACTTAATAACGAAGTGATCACTGAAGAAATCAAAGAGGAAATTAAAAAATACCTAGAAACAAATGACAATGGAGACACGACGACCCAAAACCTATGGGACGCACCAAAAGCAGTTCTAAGAGGGAAGTTTATAGCAATACAATCCCACCTTAAGAAACAGGAAACATCTCGAATAAAGAACCTAACCTTGAACCTAAAGCAATTAGAGAAAGAAGAACAAAAACATTCCAAAGTTAGCAGAAGGAAAGAAATCATAAAAATCAGATCAGAAATAAATGAAAAAGAAATGAAGGAAATGATACCAAAGATCAATAAAACTAAAAGTTGGTTCTTTGAGAAGATAAACAAAATTGATAAACCATTAGCCAGACTCATCACGAAAAGAAGGGAGAAGACTCAAATCAATAGAATCAGAAATGAAAAAGGAGAAGTAACAGCTGACACTGCAGAAATACAAAAGATCATGAGAGATTACTACAAGCAACTCTATGCCAATAAAATGGACAACCTGGAAGAAATGGACAAATTCTTAGAAATGCACAACCTGCCAAGACTGAATCAGGAAGAAATAGAAAATATGAACAGACCAATCACAAGCACTGAAATTGAAACTGTGATAAAAAATCTTCCTACAAACAAAAGCCCAGGACCAGATGGCTTCACAGGCGAATTCTATCAAGCATTTAGAGAAGAGCTAACACCTATCCTTCTCAAACTCTTCCAAAATATAGCAGAGGGAGGAACACTCCCAAACTCATTCTACGAGGCCACCATCACCTTGATACCAAAACCAGACAAGGATGTCACAAAGAAAGAAAACTACAGGCCAATATCACTGATGAACATAGATGCAAAAATCCTCAACAAAATACTAGCAAACAGAATCCAACAGCACATTAAAAGGATCATACACCATGATCAAGTGGGGTTTATTCCAGGAATGCAAGGATTCTTCAATATACGCAAATCAATCAACGTGATACACCATATTAACAAATTGAAGGAGAAAAACCATATGATCATCTCAATAGATGCAGAGAAAGCTTTCGACAAAATTCAACACCCATTTATGATAAAAACCCTGCAGAAAGTAGGCATAGAGGGAACTTTCCTCAACATAATAAGGGCCATATATGACAAACCCACAGCCAGCATCATCCTCAATGGTGAAAAACTGAAACCATTTCCACTAAGATCAGGAACAAGACAAGGTTACCCACTCTCACCACTCTTATTCAACATAGTTTTGGAAGTTTTAGCCACAGCAATCAGAGAAGAAAAGGAAATAAAAGGAATCCAAATCGGAAAAGAAGTAAAGCTGTCACTGTTTGCAGATGACATGATACTATACATAGAGAATCCTAAAGATGCTACCAGAAAACTACTAGAGCTAATCAATGAATTTGGTAAACTTGCAGGATACAAAATTAATGCACAGAAATCTCTGGCATTCCTATATACTAATGATGAAAAATCTGAAATTGAAATCAAGGAAACACTCCCATTTACCATTGCAACAAAAAGAATAAAATATCTAGGAATAAACCTACCTAAGGAGACAAAAGTCCTGTATGCAGAAAATTATAAGACACTGATGAAAGAAATTAAAGATGATACAAATAGATGGAGAGATGTACCATGTTCTTGGATTGGAAGAACCAACATTGTGAAAATGACTCTACTACCCAAAGCAATCTACAGATTCAATGCAATCCCTATCAAACTACCACTGGCATTTTTCACAGAACTAGAACAAAAAATTTCACAATTTATATGGAAACACAAAAGACCCCGAATAGCCAAAGCAATCTTCAGAACAAAAAATGGAGCTGGAGGAATGAGGCTCCCTGACTTCAGACTATACTACAAAGCTACAGTAATCAAGTCAGTATGGTACTGGCACAAAAACAGAAAGATAGATCAATGGAACAGGATAGAAAGCCCAGAGATAAACCCACGGACATATGGTCACCTTATCTTTGATAAAGGAGGCAAGTACATACAGTGGAGAAAGGACAGTCTCTTCAATAAGTGGTGCTGGGAAAACTGGATAGGGACATGTAAAAGTATGAGATTAGATCACTCCCTAACACCATACACAAAAATAAGCTCAAAATGGATTAAAGACCTAAATGTAAGGCCAGACACTATCAAACTCTTAGAGGAAAACATAGGCAGAACACTCTATGACATAAATCACAGCAAGATCCTTTTGGACCCACCTCCTAGAGAAATGGAAATAAAGACAAAAATAAACACATGGGACCTAATGAAACTTAAAAGCTTTTGCACAGCAAAGGAAACCATAAACAAGACCAAAAGACAACCCTCAGAATGGGAGAAAATATTTGCAAGTGAAGCAACTGACAAAGGATTAATCTCCAAAATTTATAAGCAGCTCATGCAGCTCAATAACAAAAAAACAAACAGCCCAATCCAAAAATGGGCAGAAGACCTAAATAGACATTTCTCCACAGAAGATATACAGACTGCCAACAAACACATGAAAGGATGCTCAACATCTTTACTCATTAGAGAAATGCAAATCAAAACTACAATGAGATATCATCTCACACCAGTCAGAATGGCCATCATCAAAAAATCTAGAAACAATAAATGCTGGAGATGATGTGGAAAAAAGGGAACACTCTTGCAGTGCTGGTGGGAATGTGAATTGGTACAGCCACTATGGAGAATGGTATGGAGGTTCCTTAAAAAACTACAAATAGAACTACCATATGACACAACAATCCCACTACTGGGCATA
Source organism: Hyperoodon ampullatus (assembly GCF_949752795.1). NCBI lineage: Eukaryota > Metazoa > Chordata > Mammalia > Artiodactyla > Ziphiidae > Hyperoodon > Hyperoodon ampullatus. The sequence goes on from NC_136918.1 coordinate 120,072,828, forward strand.
TACCCTGAGAAAACCATAATTCAAAAAGAGACATGTACCAAAATGTTCATAGCAGCCCTATTTACAATAGCCCAGAGATGGAAACAACCTAAGTGTCCATCATCGGATGAATGGGTAAAGAAAAATTGGCACATATATACAATGGAATATTACTCAGCCATAAAGAGAAATGAAATTGAGCTATTTGTAATGAGGTGGATGGACCTAGAGTCTGTCATACAGAGTGAAATAAGTCAGAAAGAGAAAGACAAATACTGTATGCTGACACATATATATGGAATTTAAGAAAAAAAAATGTCATGAAGAACATAGGGGTAAGACAGGAATAAAGACACAGACCTACTAGAGAATGGACTTGAGGTTATGGGGAGGGGTAAGGGTAAGCTGTGACAAAGTGAAAGAGCGGCATGGACATATATACACTACCAAACGTAAGGTAGATAGCTAGTGGGAAGCAGCCACATAGCACAGGGAGATCAGCTCGGTGCTTTGTGACCACCTGGAGGGGTGGGATAGGGAGGGTGGGAGGGAGACGCAAAAGGGAGGGGATATGGGAACATATGTATATGTATAACTGATTAAATTTGTTATAAAGAAAAAAAATAAAAAATAAAGAAAAAAAAAAAGAAGATGTAGCACATATATACAATGGAATATTACTCAGTCATAAAAAGAAACGAAGTTGAGTTATCTGTTGTGAGGTGGCTGGACATAGAGTCTGTCATACAGAGTGAAGTAAGTCAGAAAGAGAAAAACAAATACCATATGCTAACACATATATATGGAATCTAAAAAAAAAAAAAAAAGGTCATGAAGAACCTAGGGGCAAGACGGGAATAAAAGACGCAGACCTACTAGAGAATGGACTTGAGGATACAGGGAGGTGGAAGGGTAAGCTGAGACAAAGTGAGAGACTGGCATGAACATATACACAACCAAATATAAAATAGATAGCTAGTGGGAAGCAGCCACAGCACAGGGAGATCAGCTCAGTGCTTTGTGATCACCTAGAGGAGTGGGATGGGGAGGGTGGGAGGGAGACACAAGAGGAAGGAGATATGGGGATATATGTATATGTATAGCTGATTCGCTTTGTTATACAGCAGAAACTAATACACCATTGTAAAGCAATTATACTCCAATAAAGGTGTCAAAAAAATAATAATAAGATTTGACCTAGGATAGTTTTTTTGCTGTTTTTGTTTGTTTTGTTTGTTTGTTTCTTTTTTTGAGGATTCTAGTGCCTTTTTCTATGGAACAAAGTTCTGATGATAATGGAAGAGCTGAAGAACCATAGGTGTTGGAATATAAAGAGATTGAACATACTGAAAAACAGAAATTCCAGAATGCTATATAGACTCCACTGAATTTTTTATTACTCTCTTTTACCACTAGTCCTTAGGGCACTTTGTGAACTTGGAAGAATCCCATATACTTCACAGATATACTTTCTTTTATAATCTTAGCTACTAATCAAATTATAAAATGTCAAAACTCTCTCAGTAGCCCCCTACATTTTTAAGTTCCTAAGAATACACAAAATGATAGTCAGACTTCTGTTCCTTATATAAAATGCCAACCTCCCTCTGAGGGCCCAGAGTCTACATAAATTGGTTCTTAATATTTTCTGTTATTTTCTCTCTGAATCTCACTGTATATGACAAAATGAATGTCCAGTAAGACTAAATTTACAGCGGATCCTTGGTGATATTCTTAGTTATTTTGACCAAGAAATAGATTTTTTTTTCTCTCACGATACTAGAAATTTTGACACAAAAGAACCCTGATTTTTGGGGTCAAGAAAAAAAAAAAGTCAACATGTATTGTAATAACTGTGAAAGAAGTTGCAGGTTATTTGGTGGTTTTCTTAGCTACATGTGACTCATAAAAATGATGTAATTTTGACAGAAGCAACAACTCAAAGGATACAAAAGAGAATTTATAATGCCAGTGACGTCTGCTGCTAGATGAGTCTACAAATTTAGGAATTAAAATGCCAAAGTTCTTTAATAGTATTATAGTCACCCTATTCTTAATTTCACTTACTCCCTCAATTTTAACTGTATCACTAACATGATTTAACACAATAACAAATGGAATTTAACACAATAACAAATGGAAATTTAACCGTGCCATTTGGGACATACTAAACTGTCTTTCATGAGTGATGCAATTATTCTGAAATCTAACTGTACAATAAATGATATACCTGCATGAATATTGGCTTGAGTATTTTGGCTTCAATTTTAACTTTTGTAATAGCTATGGCAAATTTTTCCTATCTAAAAATCTTAAAATTGAGAATGTCTTCATAAATGTTCAAAAAGTCAGGTATCTGGACACTTTCTGGAAGCAAATGCACCTTCCTCATCTATATGTAGCGGAGTTTGAATATAACAAACCTGTTTAGCTTTTTCTTGATAAAAGATGTGGGTATAATTATTCTAGTTAGGGCTCTATCACTCTACCTGCTTGGCATATAGCACCCTGGGCCAATCCTCCAATATTTGGAGAATCTATAATGGAACATTTATAAAGCAACACCTGATGTTCACGTGGGTTGATGTGATTCAATTGTTTCTGGCTTATATAACTCAAGAGATTGTAATGAGGGTAGAAAATCATGGAGAACTCATATATATATATAAAGATAATGAATTGGCAGACCATAAAATTGGTATTTTAGGCAAAGTGATATCTTGGAAGAATGTATAGACAAGAGAGTAAAAGGTGTAATCAAATGACAAGCTCAAGCAGAAAAAATGATTAAGAATAAAAAAATGAACAAACAAGTGTAAATAAGAGGAAGGTGCTGGCACTGAGCATCCCAAGAGTAGAGGTAGCCAAAACCTAAGTCAGAGTCGTCAGAAGTACATTAGAAAAATGTGAGAAAGCTGAATTAAATTATGATATAAATTAATTCAGGAATTAGTCAATAATAATTTTCATTACATGTAATTGGTGACATCTTCTGCTCTACATTCCATGGAATAACTCTTTGAAGGAGAAAAGAGAAAGGGAAAACTAACATTTCCTGATGGAATATTATGAGCCTGACAAAGTGCCATATGGACAACATGCAGTCTTGTCCAATCCTCATGGTCATGAAGGGTGAGGATGCTTTGGAGGGTCTGTGAGGTGGGAGGTACACTGTACCCAGATACATAAGAATGTCAATTCCCCATTAGAAACAAGAAGTGACCTGGATGCTTCTAATATGATGGGTCAGAATGTCCACTTCATTCCTGGAGTAGAATTAGGGAGAGGAGGGGTACAATCTGGTAAACGCTACCTTTAGAAATAAAAGCTGAGAACAGAAGTCTAATACAGACTTCAAGATGGCAGAAAAGAAAATAAGTTGGGATTTCTAGAAGAGGCACAAAAGCTATTAAAAAGTAACATCCCTTAATCTTTCTAATATTCCCATGGCCTGTTTGATTTGTGATTTTTCATCTACTTTTATAAAATTATTGGCTTTAAAATAAAAAAGTCCTTATCCTTTCAGTCATAAAATAGATTATTAGTTGGAGAACCTGTGTCTGATTCAATGTTGGTTGGGTAAAGACATTCCCAAAAGCAATGCGACAATACCACCAGTTGAAACTTTAGGTTTTGTTTGCTACAATGAGAAAGAAAGGGAAGGAAGGAGGGAGGGAGGGAGGGAGAGAGAGAGAGAGAGAGAGGGAAAGAGAGGCAGAGGAAAGAAGGAAGGAAGGAAGGAAGGAAGGAAGGAAGGAAGGAAGGAAGGAAGGAAGGAAGGAAGGGAGGGAGGGAGGGAGGGAGGAAGGAAGGAAGGAAGGAAGGAAGGAAGGGAGGGAGGGAGGAAGGAAGGAAGGAAGGAAGGAAGGAAGGAAGGAAGGAAGGGAGGGAGGAAGGGAGGGAGGGAGGGAGGGAGGGAGGGAGGGGAGGAAAATAGGGCCTAGGACCAGAACCAAAAAGAATGGACCTGGGGTTTAAGACTTTGCCCAAGGCCTGAACAGAACAGTCCCTGAACTTGATAACCCATGAAGCAGACATCACATCATGTATCTTTTGAGGAAATTTAGGATCACAGAAATTTTGTGATCTGCCCAAGCTCACACATCTAGAAAATGCTGGAGCTGGAATTTAAGCCCAGCTGTGATGGAGCCTCTAATTATGCTCCATCACAATGATTGGCAGATGAAAATTTTAAGCAAACAATAAGGAAATGGAGCCATAAAAAATAAAGAACAATAGGACTATATAGCAAAAAGTTACTTAAAATATATTAATACAATCGCTGTAATTGAAAAAGAAAAGTATTACAGAATTTAATGAAATATTTCAGCATAAATATTTATTCGTCTAATGAAGTACAATTTGTATAAGAACAAAAGTTTGTTTTAAGTGAAACATCTTAATTTAACATGAGAAAGAATGATAAGAATAAAATAAATTAGAAATTCTTTTGAGTAACAAGTTGAGAATAACTACATTTTATTGTCACTTAGTGGGATCTGTGTTATACCCCGTTTTTTATTGTATTTGAGCCCTACTGGACATATTCTCTGTAGTTTAGGGAATACAAAAATACAATGAACTAGGGTTCTGATCCTTAGCTTTTATAAGATCTATAATAAATCACTGCAAGGAATGTCTGGACCTAAGTTTTCTAACTTACAACAATGAGGCACTTGGCCTAGACTAGTGGTTATCATATTTTGTTTTATTATAGAACTCCATTTTTCCAAATAAGTTCTTCAGTTAATTTCAAATAAGTAATGCTGATAAAATTGCAGCATGACAAATACCAGAAAACAAAGTTGTTGTTTTTTTTTTTCTTTCCTTGAGCTCCTAGATTTATGTTTTAGAAGAGGTCAAGCCTTAAAACATGTGGAAAAATGATACTAAAATGAAATATATCACAGCATTTCACATATTGTATTCCAAAAGTCCTAGTTCTTGGAAGCAGTGTTTTTAAAAGAACTCTCTGGCTAATAATATTGTTGAATGGTGAACACTTTGTCTCCCTTTTGGAGAGTTACAATATCTATGTCATGTTAAGAAACCAGTGAAATTCTGCAGGAAACAAACTTGCTTAAATTTGTTTATTCACCTGTAACACAAGTGACCTCAAGTCACTTTTTTTTTTCTTCACCTGAAGTGAATGTCCCCAAAACCATGCTTTTTAATATCAATTACAAGCTCATGAACACCAAGAACCTTAGTTTAAACATCTTGACCTACTTACAGATTCTGAAATGGCACCTAATGTATAATAGCAGGTCAATGGATATTATATCCATGAATTCAAAGTTGAATTCCATAAACACAGAGTTAACTGGGCACAGACCATATTTAAAGTGTCTTTTAAAAGGGAATACAAAGGAAATGCAAAGCTCATCATGGAAACTAAATCTGAGCTAATGTAGATAAACATCTAAAATGGGGAAAATACCTTGAAAATACTTCTATCTCTAATTTTCTCCTTGGCTTCAAGCTAAGACTTTGTCCTATTGATTCCACTTCTCTCCATTTCTCATTATTTCCCTTAGCCAAAGTCAGGGGAAAATCTGAAGAAAGAGGAAATGCTAGAATCTCAGTATCTGCCCCTCACCTCTATCCTGCTCCTCTCCTAGACCTGGACATTCCCATCTAGGATACCCTGTTCTTGAGTATCAGCTCTTATCCCAGCTTCCATAACAAGAGCTTCTCTTCATTCCAAAGCTAGTGCCTTTGGTGAATCTCCAGTGTGACCCAAGTATGGTTTTCCACTGATATGTGGATTGATATTCTTTAAGCCCTTTCTGTACAGAGATTATCTTCCACTAACCATATACACCTCTAAAATCACTAAGTGAAAGGAGAAAGGTGACATAGGAAAAACTGTTATTGCCCCATTTCTACAATGGCAATTAAACAATGAGAGGGAGAGTTTTTGTTACTTTTAGAAATGGACAGTAAAGAAAAAACTAACACTATTTCTTTTAATATTGAACGATGTTGAACAAAAACTTTACTTGTAAGCCATAGACAGTGCTGTGAAGTAGCAAACCAAAGATGGGAGAGAGGGGGAGCAGAATGTAAGGACAGGATCCAGTAACAAAAAGTGAGTTTTATCCCCAACACTTCAGCTGTTTAAATCCCTAAACTAGCCCTGATGGTACCCACCACCATTAGTTTGGTAAGCTGTCCCCGTCCTCTTGTTAAGAGGTAGGAGTGTTGGGGAGACTTCTGTTATTCCATTGCATTGCTGCCAATCCAGCCTGAAAATATGTGTTTTTTCAGAGAAACATTTCAGTATGTGGTGTTAAGTTTCATAGCATTCTTGAGATAGTATTCTACTTTTGATATACAGTGTGATAGGCGAGCTGGCCTTGGGACTGTAACGCCAGCTGTAATATGATTCCCACCCTTTTGGAACACAACCTGTTCATGAAATAGAGATTGCATTTATTTTCAGGAGAGAAAAGTACTGAGGTTTCTCTAATCCAGAATAGTTTAAATATAAGAAATGTTCCAGAGGACAGCAATCAAAATGATGAGTGAGTTAGATTGTTTTATTCATGTGGAAATATAAATGAAGCATAAATTACCCAAGAGAAATTTGCTGAGGAAAAAAATAATAATAATTTGGGAAAATTGTGTGATGGTCTATAGAATGTGAAAGGCACAGACCTCAAAGCAAGAGAAATAACTCAGTATGATTCAAGGGTTAGTAGTACCCATAACAGAATGTCCACAGAGTAAAGCAGAAACTGCCCCCCCTACTGAAAAAGTAGCAGATCTGAATGTGGTTTAGAAATCTAAACCTGGTAAAGACTTAGGAATAGACTCCAACAGTATGCAATACTCATGTTAAAAGGAGATAAAACCACCTAACTAGGAAACCAATAACTGTTCCTCTGCATTTTCTAGACAAATCATTTGACTCATTGGGGTCATATTCTTTTGTAGATATTGGACTCAACCAATTTGTTACCAACTTTTCCCACCATTGGAAAAAGCTGTTGAAAACATTAATGTTTGGTGGCAAGCTCCTTGTGCTTTCCTCTGGGCATCTAAAAAATCAATAGATGCATGACAAAAATTAAAGATCATAATTAACTTATTTCTAATGACAAACAAATTAACAATCTCACATATCCTTAACAGTCTTCAATGCTGTCAGGTAGAAATATAATGTGAGCAATACATGTAGTAATTTAAAATTTTCAAGTAGCTACATTAAAAAAAAATGTTAAAAGAAATAGGTAAAATCCATTTTACCTAACCCAATGTATCCAAAATATTACAATTTTATCTTGTGACACTAGCCACATTTCAATGTTCAGTAAGCACATGTAGCCAGAATACCATATTGTACAGCTGAGGAGCCAGAGGAAAAATAGGGGAATAATGCAACGAAGAAAAATTTGTGTGTGGGTCAATGAAGGAACATTCATTTTGACTTAAGGTAATGAACATAATGATTGTATTGAGCACTCTACAGGTAACATCACTGAGAAAGGGAAGGAGGATCACAGGCACAATGTGTGGGGGGTGGAGTGAGAATATCACCAAAATAAAAATGAACCCCCTTATGTGATTTTGAGATAGGTTAATTTTAGAATAAAATGACTTTCTTTATATTCCCTCTAAGAGATCAATTTAAAATATATCAAAATATAATTTAAAAAATCTTTACAATTGGCAACTGTAATGATGTTAGGGTGTTGTGACAAGAAAAGTGTTATAATGAAAATTATAAATAAAATGGTCAAGGATAACACTTAAATTAAGCACTTAAAAACATTTCTAGGACAGTTAAAGCTGAAAATTCAGAATACCAGTTGCAGGTGTTCATACAGAAATATACACACAATTTATTTTTTTATTCAATAAAAATTCTTTTAGCATTTACTCTATACCAGAAGCTTTCCTATGCCCTGGGGATGCAGCAGAAAGAAAAATAGGTAATATCTATGCTGGTTAGGGGCAGATATTCTGGGGCAGATACATAAATTCATTTGCCTACCAAAGATTTGTTAAACTGTTTTTAAAGAACTTCCTTTCTCCATCACAAACTAATATGACCTAGAGTTTGCTACCATAAGGGAACATACTCAATCTGATTGTCGGACTCAAGAAGTATGGAACATGTTTTACCTATCATGTACTTCAGTACATGCCAGAGTGCCTTATTATTATTTAATGATGGTATTAAATTGAATTAAATTGAATCAAGCTGAAATAAAATTTAAATAAAACAAATCAAATTTAAATAAATCAAATTTAATTGGATGTAATAAAATAGATATTATTGCATTGTTAAAAATCCTAACTCAAAAAGCGGGAATATCTCCATTAAAAATTAATATCATTTTTGGATTGGGTTGTTTGTTTTTTTGATATTGAGCTGTATGAGCTGCTTGTAAATTTTGGAGATTAATCCTTTGTCAGTTGCTTCATTTGTAAATATTTTCTCCCATTCTGAAGGTTGTCTTTTCATCTTGTTTATGGTTTCCTTTGCTGTGCAAAAGCTTTTAAGTTTCATTAGGTCTCATTATTTTATTTTTCGTTTTATTTCCATTTCTCTAGGAGGTGGGTCAAAAAGGATCTTGCTGTGATTTATGTCATAGAGTGTTCTGCCTATGTTTTCCTCTAAGAGTTTGATAGTGTCTGGCCTTACATTTAGGTCTTTAATCCATTTTGAGTTTATTTTTGTGTATGGTGTTAGGGAGTGTTCTAATTTCATACTTTTACATGTACCTGTCCAGTTTTGCCAGCACCACTTATTGAAGAGGCTGCCTTTTCTCCACTGTATATACTTGCCTCCTTTATCAAAGATAAGGTGACCATATATAAGTGGGTTTATCTCTGGGCTTTCTATCCTGTTCCATTGATCTATATTTCTGTTTTCATTCCAGTACCATACTGTCTTGATTTATGTAGCTTTGTAGTATAGTCTGAAGTCAGGGAGCCTGATTCCTCCAGCTCTGTTTTTCTTTCTCAAGATTGCTTTGACTATTAGGGGTCTTTTGTGTTTCCATACAAATTGTGAAATCCAAAAATGAGCAGAAGACCTAAATAGACATTTCTCCAAAGAAGATATACAGATTGCCAACAAACACATGAAAGGATGCTCAACATCATTAATCATTAGAGAAATGCAAATCAAAACTACAATGAGATATCACCTCACACTAGTAAGGATGTCCATCATCAAAAAATCAACAATAAATGCTGGAGAGGGTGTGGAGAAAAGGGAACACTCTTGCACTGTTGGTGGGAATGTAAATTGATACAGCCACTATGGAGAACAGTATGAAGGTTCCTTAAAAAACTAAAAATAGAACTACCATATGACACAGCAATCCCACTACTGGGCATATACCCTGAGAAAACCATAATTCAAAAAGAGTCATGTACCAAAATGTTCATTGCAGCTCTATTTACAATAGCCAGGACATGGGAGCAACCTAAGTGTCCATCAACAGATGAATGGATAAAGAAGATGTGGCACATATGTACAATGGAATATTACTCAGCCATAAAAAGAAACGAAATTGTGTTATTTGTGGTGAGGTGGATGGACCTAGAGTCTGTCATACAGAGTGAAGTAAGTCAGAAAGAGAAAAACAAATACCATATGCTAACACATATATATGGAATCTAAAAAAAAAAAAAAGGTCATGAAGAACCTAGGGGCAAGACGGGAATAAAGACACAGACCTACTAGAGAATGGACTTGAGGATACAGGGAGGGGGAAGGGTAAGCTGGGACAAAGTGAGATACTGGCATGAACATATATACTACCAAATGTAAAATAGATAGCTAGTGGGAAGCAGCCACATAGTACAGGGAGATCAGCTTGGTTCTTTGTGACCACCTAGAGGGGTGGGATAGGGATGTTGGGAGGGAGGGAGACTCAAGAGGGAAGAGATATGGGGACATATGTATATGTATAACTGATTCACTTTGTTATAAAGCAGAAACTAACACACCATTGTAAAGCAATTATACTCCAATAAAGATCTAAAAAAAAAATACCAAAACCAGATAAAGACATTACAAGAAAGGAAAACTATAGACCAATATCTCTCATGAACAGAGATGCAAAAACCCTCAATACAATATTAGCAAACAAAATTCAGCAATATATAAAGAGAATTACATATCATGATTAAATGGGATTTATTCCAGTTATATAACTGGTATATCAACAAGTGATAATCAATTAATGCAATCAATCATATAAACAGGCTAAAGAAGAAAACTTATTTAAAAAAAACTATTTGACACATCCTAACGGCCATCTATGATAAAAAAACAAAACAAAACAAAAAAACAAACCTTTCAGCAAACTAGGGATGAAAGGGAAGGAACATCCTCAGCTTGGTAAGTAGCATCTATAAAAAAACCTACAGTTAACATCATACTCAATGTGCAGAAACTAGATGCTTTCTCATTAAGACTGGAAACAAGGCAAGGATATCCTCTCTCATAACTCTTATTCAACATTGTACTAAAAGTTCTAACAGACATAATAAGACAAAAAAATGGAACTAAAATGTGTACAGTCACTGAAGAAATAAAAATTATCTTTTTTAGAGATGACATGATTGTCTATGTGGAAAATCCCAAAGAATCAACAGAAGTCTCCTGCAATAAACAAGTGATTATAGCAAAAATCCAGGGTAGAAGGTTAATATACAAAAGTCGATTGCTTTTCTATACACCAACAATGAAAATTTGAAATTTGAAATTCAAAACAATACCATTTACATTAGCACCAAAAATAATAAAATACTCAGATATATATCTTACAAAATATGTAAAGGATCTATATGAGGAAAACTGTAAAACTCTGATCAACGAAATTAAGGAATATCTAAATAAATAGATATTTCATGTTCATGGATAGGAAGACTCAATATTTTTAAGACATTAATTCTTCCCAACTTTATCTATAGTTTCAAGGCAATCCAGATCAAAATCCCTGAAAGTTATTCTGTGGATATCAATAAATTCATCCCAAAATTTATATGGGGAGATAAAAGACCCAAAATTGCCAGTGCTATTTAAAGATGAAGAACAAGTTATAGGACTGACACTGCCTGACGTCAAGACTTAAAGTTACCAAGACAGCATAGATTTGGCAAAAGAATAGATACTTAGATCAATGAAACAGAAGTGGAAAAAAAGATAGTCTTTTGAACAAATGGTACTGGACTAATTGGACATTCATATGCAAAATAATGAATATAGATATAGGACTTACACCTTTCACAAAAATTCACTAGAAATAGACCTTGACCTAAATTTAAAATGAAAAACTATAAAATTTCTAGAACATGATACAGGAAAAATCTAAGTGACCTTGGTTTGATAATAAGTTTTTAGATACAACATTAAAAGCAAGATTTTTATAGAAAAAAATTAATAAGTTGGCCTTATTAAAATTGAAAACTTTTGCTCTGCAAAAGGCATTGTTGAGAAAATTTAAAAATCAGCTGCATGCAGTGAGAAAATACTTGCAAAACACATATCTGATAAAGGACTTGTATCTAAAACATTCAGAAAGGTCTTAAAACTCAACAATAATAAACAAACAACCCAATAAAAAATGGTAAAAGAATCTGAACATATACTTCATCAAAGAAGATATACAGGTGGCAAATAAGCATATGAGAGCTGCTTGTTTTTCACTAGGGAGTTGTAAGTTAAAGCAACGAGCTACCTATTAGAATGATTGAAAATTTTTTTAAAGTTGACAACAAATGCTGACAATGAAATACAGCAACAAGAACTCTTGTTTATTGCTGGTAGGAATGCAAGATGGTACAGCCATTCTGCAAGACACTTTAGTACCTTCTCACAAAGCTAAACATAGTGTTACCATATCATTCAGCCATCATGCTTCTAAGTGTTTACCCAAGTGACTAGAAAACTTATGTACACAAAATATCTGTCCTTAAATGTTTATAACTATTTTATTTATAATTACCCCAAATTGAAAGCAACCAAGATGTTCTTCAATAAATAAGTAGGTAAACTGTAGTACATCCAAGCAATGGAATACCACTTAAGGATAAAAAGAAATGATCTACCATGCTACAAAAAGACATGGAGGAACCTGAAATGCATATTGCAAGTGAAAGAAGATAGAATGGAAAATGCTATACAGTATATGATTCCAATTATATCACATTCTGGAAAAGACAAAACTAGAGTGGCATAAAAGATCACTAGTTGCAAGGGCTCAGGGTGATGGTGGGAGAAAACAAATAGGTGAAGTACAGGTTTCAAATTAAAACATTTTTAAATTAATAAAACCCCACTCTTATGGGGCTCAAAATGACACAGGAGCCAACTAAAAGAACTCCCAAAGGCCAGAGCTGGAAAAATTGAGGCAATAAAATAAATAAATTAGTATTGGATTATAACTCAAAGGATAAAATAAATATCCATGAGTCCACCTGTTATAAATAAATGAATAAATAAATAAACAAGTTCCCATGCAGAAGAATTCCACATAAATTATGTAGATACTCCACCCTAATGGAGGGGAACTTAACTCCCCATCCTTAAGTATAGGCTGCATATAGTGACTTTCTTCCAAAGAGTACAGTATGGAAATAAGGGGGAAAGAGTAACAGTGGAGAAACCTGACAAACATTACTTCTGCCTGGTGACCCAGGTCAATATCAATGGTCATAAATCATGTAGATTTTATGCACCCTTGATATGATGTAATAAAAATGACATGCTTTACCTCTGTGAACTTCCTCCCTAAAACACATAACCCCAGTATAATCATGAGAAAAACATCCAATTCGAATAGAGAGTCATCCTACAATATATCTAATGAGTACTCCCCAAAACTGTCAAGGTCGTCAAAAACAAGGAAACTCTAAGAAATTACCAAATCCAAGAGGAGACTAAGGAGACACGACCCTAGAACAGACAAGGGATAATAAGTAAAAGCTAAGGATATCTAAATAAATCATGGACTTCAGTTAATAATAATATATCAGTGTTGGTCCATTAATTGTAAAGAGATGATGCTAATGTAAGATATTAACAATAGGGGAAAACGTGTGTGGGGTTGGGGGGTGGGAGGAGGATTATGGGAACTGCCTGTACTATCTGCTCAATCTTTCTGTAAACCTAACACTTTTCAAAAAATAGTCTATTAATTAAGATGTTAATATTCTGACTAACCCATTGATGCAAACTTTAATATAAGTAAGATCTATTTTTGGAACCAACATAACTACTAACCAGACCATGGACCTTAGTGAGGCCAACTAAAATGCAGTGCCAAGAAGATCCATTCTGAAGGAATTTGGCATCTTTACTAACTTATTATGAAAACTACAATACTACAATTCTCTGTGAAACCAATTCTAATCAGAATATACACTACTCATGTCTCCTCCATAGTCTTGCAACCAGCACTACCCTAGCCCTTCCTTCCCATTCACAGCTAATCTTGGAAGATTTCTCTGTATTCACTGTCTCTATCTCCTTATTTTCCATTCATCCTTTAATTTACAGTCATCTGGCTTCTGCCCCAATTGCTCTCCCAAGGTCAATAATGGTTTACCTAAACTAGTAGGCACCCACCCATTATCTCATTTTATTTTTTGGAAGTATCTGACACATTATCCATTTCCTTCCTTTTAAAATACTTTCTTCCTTTGTGTTCATCACATTTTCCTTTCCTAGTTTTCTTCCTACCTCTCTTGGATTTTCTTGTGGTGTGTGTGTATGTGTGTGTCTTTGTGTGTCTGTGTCTGTGTCTCTGTGTGTCTGTGTTTCATTCCTATTCTATCCTTAAATGTTATTGTCCTTTAAGTTCAGTTAAGCTAATTCTTTTCACCCTACAATTACTTTCTTTGTGTGGTTACCTTTACTTTGAAGGTTTTAGTAACTACTATAGGTTGATATATACCAAATATCAATTTCCTGTCCAGGGCTCTCCTGAGTTGGGGAAAACATTATCCTACTTACACTGGTATTTCCACCTTGCAGTTCCACTCACGTATCAAAGTTAAGAAGTTCTAGGGCTTCCCTGATGGTGCAGTGGTTGAGAGTCCATCTGCTGATGCAGGGGACACGGGTTCGTGCCCCAGTCTGGGAATATCCCACATGCCACAGAGCGGCTGGGCCCATGAGCCATGGCAGCTGAGCCTGTGCGTCCGGAGCCTGTGCTCCACAACGGGAGAGGCCACAACAGTGAGAGGCCCGTGCACCACTTAAAAAAAAAAAAGAAGTTCTAGACTAATCTATCATCTCCTTTTCCCCCAAACTCCTTATCCTCCTTATAGTCTCTATCTCAGTATACAGTATCACCATTATCTACTCAAGACAATATTGTAGTTATTATAATCAACTTTATCCTCACTTCCAATATTAAATCATTCTTCAATTTTTCTCAACATACCTCCTAAAAATTCCTCAAATTCATCAACATCTATCCATCCTGAGAACCACCGTCCTAGTTCAAGCCTTCATCGTTTACCTCAGTTCCTACAATAGCCTCACACCAGTCTCCATATCTCCAGGCTTTTTCCCTCCAATCCATTCCCCACTCTATCTCATCATTCCCTACTTCAAGACATTTTAATGATTGTCTTTTGCTGTTGGTTTGAGGCCCAAATGATTTAATTTTGCTAAAGGGTCCTTCATAATCAGGACCCTGCTTAAGGCGCATCTCCTTTTCTACTTCTTTCCCTACTCCCCTACTTCCACCACACACCTATGTCAACTGCCTCCAGTTCCTCAAACACCTATGCTGCTCACTCTGCCTTCATCATTAATCTATTTAACTCTCATTTTCACTAACCTTAACTTTAGTCTTAGCCCTAAATAGTTCTTCTTTCAAGAATCCTTCTCTGAATACTCAAATCCCTGATAGTAGCCTCTCCTATGTATTGATACAGAGCCTTTTACTTTTGCTCTCAAAACCCTTGAGACACACACAGACACACACACTATTTTAAATTTCCTGATAACCTATCTCTACTGCTAATTAAACTCCAAGCCCTAGGAAGGTAATGAGAATGTCTATATTATTGATTACTCTCTCCCCAAGAATATCTAGGACAATGGCTGACACTGAGAAAATGTTTGACGGATGGATTTATGGACGGATGGTTGAAATAACTCAGAAACAACTTGAAATGTGGAAAATCTATTTAAAAGTTGATATAAAAAAATACCTCTCTGGACTGGGTTACGGCTTGCCTAGTGCTTTTGATTCTAATACATTTTCTCAGAAATAGCCTTCGTTTCTGTGTGTATGAAAAATTCACAAAGAATACCCACTGTATCCCAGGTTTAAAGTGAGGATTTAAAGTGAGGATTTTCCTATTATTGCTTTAGGTTGCAATAGTCACATTAATTACATAATACCATGTTTGAACTACACATGAATGGACAAGACCAAAATTCCAAGACATCAAAGGACTCAAGTTTGATAATAACAGCTTGGAAGCAATCAGAGAATGGTGAAGGAAAGAATTGTCAGCAACTGAAGGATAACAGTGGGAATTAACCAGCACATATCATGGGGCTATGACTGCAAATTCAATATGGGCTGTATAAATAGCTACAGAAGCCAGAATGAACCCCTGGCTCAGGTAGCCTTTAGACTTGACAACTGGACAGTCCAGGAAGACTTCAAAGCTTCAAGAAATAGACCTAGAGTAGATTAGGAAAGTTTAAGTATTAGTAACAGCAAATATATATAGAAGAATAGGGGCAAGATCAAAGATGTTCTATCATGCTTATGCGCAGGAGAGGATTGAGAAACAAAATATGGGGTGAAAAACTTGGGGAGTCAAAGATCCATAAGGTATCTTCTCCAAATCAGCTTTTTTCATTCAAAAGCAACAATAGCTAAATCATTTCAAAATGCTTTATTTTTACTTTTTTCTTTTGGTTATACTTAAAAGTAAATAAAATCCTACATAAAATCTTCTACTAAATATTTTACTTTTAAAATGTATAATCATACTCTCTTATGTTACAAAGAAATAGGCACCAAAATGACATTAATGATAAAGTCAATGTTAACACAATTAAAAGTAATAGAGTTTCTTTTGACTTCTACTCTAAAGCCTATTATATTATTCATTATTGGACTTTTTGTAAATGAAGACTATCAAAGAGGGAATGGTTGTTGATATTTTATCAGTTTTGAAATTCTACCACTACATTTTCCTTCACTGATGTTATTTCCACTTAGATTATTCAAAAAATAGTTGGGTTAGGAAACAAATATATTTTATGTTTATCCCAAATGTTAGACACTCTAGGTCTAAAGATCCAAATCACCAGGTTGTTGCAAATCCTCCGCTTGATCTTTTCTGTATAGATTTGACCTACCACATGTTCAATATCATTGAAAACCTCTTGAGTCCAGGAGTATGACACCACTTTTCCTTTTTATCTACCATGTGTGGCATAGTAATAAGCAAAGGAAATTCTCATAATAAGTGCCCAAAAAGTACTTGTTTGGTAAATGAGTGAACCAGAAGGAAGAGAAATAAGTCCCTTAATCCTTGTCTCACCTTGTGCCAGGTATTATGCCTAGATAAAAAGAATGGAATAGAACATACTTGACCACCTATCTTTACCTATAATATCAAGCTACTGAACTGCTAATTTCTGAAAGGTGAGAGATAACTTGGCACATCTTTTTTTTTTTTTTTTTTAACTCTTTTCTTGATTTACTTCTAGGAGTTCGACATTTTCTCATTATCTCTCTTTTCCTTCAGCCATTTGTGCATATACTTGCTTTTAAACCATAAAGTTGTTACAAACTTTATGGTTTAAAGTTCTCTTTGATGAAGAAGGCTGTACTCAACAGATTAATGATATTAAATTATTTAATAATACCTTATCTTTAAATAAATTATAAGAAATGCAGTTTATTTGTTTATTTTTAGTCCTTGGACTCTGTACAGGTTGTTAATACATAGGAAGGAATCAGAGCAGACTCATTTCTGCCTCAGGAACTAGAGTTGAGCTCTTCTCCCAGTGCTGAATATTTATTTGAATTTCCTCGCAGAGTCAAGTGCCAATTACATTAAAACAATCTAGACATCTTTAAAATCTAAAGGCCCATTCACTAGGTAAGTTGGACTCCAACATTTATGGAAATAGTGATTTCACAGAAGTCTGTAGTAACTTGTTCCCTCACTTAGGGTGCTCAGTGAACTAAACAACCAGATACAAAATTTTACGGGAAAAAT
Source organism: Hyperoodon ampullatus (assembly GCF_949752795.1). Taxonomy (NCBI): domain Eukaryota; kingdom Metazoa; phylum Chordata; class Mammalia; order Artiodactyla; family Ziphiidae; genus Hyperoodon; species Hyperoodon ampullatus. The sequence continues at coordinate 120,090,036 of NC_136918.1, forward strand.
TATATTAGGTAGCCATAGGTGGAAACATCTAACTTCTCAGCTTCTTTCTCCTAAATAAAGACAATTAAGTATCATGAAACAATATCTATAATTAGGTTTATGTCCAACAAAGACTAATTTTAGAAAACAGGACTACTTGATCATTTAAATTTATAAAAAATGAGAATTTGCTTTAGTGTTTTAAGTTTACTCCTTTAACTCTTAAATTCCATCAGATCTTATTCTTTGAATGTGAGTCTTGGGCATTTTTCTACAATTTGTTTAACTGAATATTCTCTGAGGGTAGATTGTGTGTGTGTGTGTGTGTGTGTGTGTGTGTGTGTGCTTGTTTGATTTTGTTTTTACTAAATCCAGATACATTTCTTCTAACTTCCTCTCCATATTTCCATTTGTTTTGTAAAAATAACTTAAAGCATGTGTATAAAGTTGAATGGAGCTCATTGTGGGAATACCTAAGATTTTGGTGAGAAACTTCCCTTGGTTTTTATGAAATATTACATGTTTTTAAAAATTTGTAGACAAGTTTTTGAAGCTACTTATTCTTGGTTTATGGATATACTACCCAATTTTCTAAAATAGATTTATCTAGTTAATTATGCTCTGTTTATATCAGCTGTGACATTCACTGTCACTTCATAACATAATTTTTTAAATTTCAGCACATAAGAGGTCCCACATTAGGTACATTTATTCAAATCTGGGTACTGTGACAAGTTTGTATGATATTGCTACAGCCCATACAAAAAACCTTGAGTCCTACACTAGTTTTCCTTAAGGTTTCACATGGTGGTGGCTGCTGCTCCTCATTTAGATGTGAATGTTCAAAACTGTAACTTTTCCTTATGGCAAATTTGATCAAAAATTTTAAAACCATTATTTTAAAGGTTGTATTTTCTCAACAACTTTTAAAAATGAATGACTTGGGTAAACTTTACTACTGATTCATAACATTTATTTTTAACACATTTTATTTCATGTTTTACATGAGCTTCAGCTCAGGCCTGAAGTCAGTCTCACAAGACTGAAATCAAATGCTGGCAGAGTTGTGTTCTGTTCTGGAGCCTCCAGGGAAGAATCTGTTTCCTATTCACTTAAGGGGTTAAGTGGCTGGCAGAATTCAATTCCTTTGCAGTGTGGATATAAGATCTCTGGTTTTTTTGTTTGTTTGTTTGTTTGTTTTTTTACATCTTTATTGGAGTATAATTGCTTTACAATGGTGTGCTACTTTCTGCTTTATAACAAAGTGAATCAGTTATGCTTACCCTCTGAGGACTGCTATCAGCTTTTAGAGGCTGCCTGCAACCCCTGGGTTTTGGTCCCCTTCCTCTATCTTTAAAAGCCACAGCAGTGAGTCCTCATACGTCAAGTCTCCACTACCTCTTCTTCCATCATTACATCACTCTAACTGACTCTTCTGCCTCACTTTTCTGACTTTCAGGACCTATATGATTATATTTGGCTCACATAGATAATCTGGGATAATCTTTGTATTTTAAGTTCCATAGCAATAATTTCATCTGCCAAGTCCCTTTGCCATGTATCATAACATATAAAAGCATAAGACTAGAGGGCAAAGATCATGAGAGTTAAAACTTTGCCTCTCTGAATGACATACATTCAAAACTACTTACAGAAGCATTGTCTGCAATAGTAAAAAATTAATGAAAACAACCAAAATGCACACCAAAGGGAACGGATTAAATTTATAGAAACTCATACAATGGAATATTGTTCAGTTGTAAATAAAAAGTGAGGAAGAGCTTTATTTTACCATATGGAAAGTTCTCCAAGATTTTTGTTGTTGTTGAATTATAGTTGATGTACAATATGTTACAGGTGTACAATAAAGTGATTCACAGTTTTTAAAGGTTATATTCTATTTATAGTTATTATAAAATATTAGCTATATTCCCTGTGTTGTACAATATATCCTTCTTTGTAGCTTATTTTATACATAATAGTTTGTACCCTTAGTCCCCTATCCCTATCCCTATTTTGCTCCTCCCTATTCCCTCTCCCCACTGGTAACCACTAGTTTGTTCTCTATATCGTGAGTCTCTTTTTTTTGTTATACTTATTTGTTTGTTATTATTAAGTGAAAAAAAAGGAGTAGAAGTGTAATATTATATATTATGTTATGGGATTTTTTTCTGTGAAAGAAAACAAAGGAAATAAATATTATAGTTTTGGGTTTTTTTAAAGGTATTTCAAGCGAAATTAAAAATATATAAAGGGTTTGTAACTTTCATAGATTACAATTTAACTTCAGCAAAATTTTGAAAAGATGGTTAAACAAATTTCCGTATGAATCTTTATTTTTTCATAGTTAAAGGGCTTAAGTAAGAGAGGAAAACTGGGCTAAAATTAAAGTTGGACGTGAAATTGCCTACAAAGAGAGTTGTATATCTTTTGCAGGTTCTAAACAAGTATATCACTTTCTCTTTCAGTTCCTTATGCATGCTATACATGAGAGGTTTGCTGCTAAGGATGTGGTAATAACTAAGAAAACTGCAGAATATTACTTTAAATTAGATTATCATGTTATTCTTCGGATCAAATCAATATTTTTGAGGTAAGTATATTATAAAGTTGAATTATAGTTTTAAGCCTCAAATGCAAAAAGATAAATTCAAATTCCAGCAAGTGGCATTTTTTGACACCTCCAAAATATATGAGGAAGTTTCTACAATCTCTCTCTAAATAAGACTAAGTTTACTTTTGTTCTATTTATGAATGAAAGTATGTATTATATATGTATGTAGTTTTGGTAACAACAAATCATGTTTCTTTGTTTCTCTCTTATCGTCTTTTTGCCTGTCTCATCAATATTTCAGGCTCAATATATCCAAAGTCAGAAAAATATTTCCCTTTTATACCCTGCCCCAGGCCCCAAGTTTATCTCTTTTTCTGATGTCTCTATTTCTGTTACTACATCAGTCTTAGTTTACTAGGGTTGCCATAACAAAATATCACAAACTGGATGGCTTACACAATAGAAATTCATTTTCTCACAGTGCTGGAAGCTGGACAACTAGGATCAAAGTGCTGGTAGTGTTGCTTTCCTATGAGGCCTCTCTCTTTGGTTTGCAGACAGCCACCCTCCTGCTGCCTTTTCATATGGTTGTCCCTCTGTGCTCATGCACCCCTGGTCTCTCTCTCTCTGTGTGTCCTAATTTCCTCTTCTTATATGACAACAATTGGATTGGATTAGGGTCCACCCTAATGGCCTCAGTTTAACTTAATTACCTTTAAAAAGGCCCTATCTCCAAATACAGTCACATTCTGAGATACTGGGGACTAGGACCTTGACATATGAAATTTAGAAGAACAAAATCGAGCCCATAACTACCCCAAAATGCTAATCATCCAAAACTCAAATTCTTTCTGACTCCTCTCTCTCTTCCTCTTTCCACTCAAATATGTTTTGTATAAATCCTTCTGTAACATTTTTCCCTACTCTCCATATCCACTCTGATGGAAATTTCTTATCTAGACTAGTACTATAGGATGCTAAGAAACTCTCCAATACTCTCTTACACATTTACTGCTAGATCTGTCTTTCTAAAATTTAGCAGTAATAATGCTACATTAACTCAACATCCTATGGTGACACCTAAATTATTGCCTAATAATAACTTAGACTGTTTTTTAAAGATGACCTTAGACTGCCTTTTAAGGCCTTTCCTGATCTCTTTCCAAAGAAGTCTCCAGTATTATGTCCCTTGACTCTCTGCAGAATCTTTAGTCTTTAGAACAGTGTATTTTATATTGTGGGTTAAAAAACTATTGGTGAATCATAAAACTAATTTCAACCAGCATTTGAGAAACCAAAGAATAGAATGAAATGAAATGGAATGAAATGGAATGGAATAGATCAGAATAATACTAAAAAGAATATCTAAACATTCATACATGTTATAAAGTTTTAGTTCAGACTTATTTTTCTTTCCCATCAAGCTATTCTTTGAGACTTTCCTAAGCTTTTTATTTTATGCCTTTTTTGAAAATTTTCAAGAAGATACTATAACTTCATAGGTAATTAGATTGTACAACATATTAATATAAATTACACTGATCTCCCCAAGCAATAGTTGTATTTCATGCACACAAGTACCTGCTTTCTGAAATCTTTCCTCTGACTACTGACTGGAAGGTGGGTTCAGAACCTACAAGTGTGCCACATGACAACTGTGCACTGCAGCATGACAGCAGTAAAAGCATTAAGAACACCATATTTCTGAGCATTATTAGATTTCAAAACCTCTTAAGCACCCATCACTGGGCAATTTTTAATTTAACACTGAATGAACCTGAGCTATTAGTCATGTACAAGTGTTGCTGAAGGTACTTAAAGAGATTTGTGTTGGTTAATCATCAACAGAGCCAAAGTGCTACAAACCAAGGACAAAATGAAGGTCTAGGAATGAAAGCCTCTCTGAATACTGGGAACAGAAGTGAAGTCTAAGTGTTACAGCAAATAGTGGGATGGGAGACCCTTCTTTAGCGGGATAAGGTAAGAACATAACAAAATCACAGGTCCAGAGAAAGGAGAGTCATGGAGAACAGGAAGTTATTTCTGGGATGTTTTATTTTTGAAAGGAAAGAAAATTAAAGCAATGCCATATAATTAAAACAAATTTTAAATGATTGTATCTCTCCAGTGATGTTGCAAACTAGCCTGTGATTGTTCCAGAAATAAAGTAGATGGAGCTGAGTCATCTCTCCCCTGGCAGTCCTTGCTCTGTCTCTCTCTCTATATATATATTTTTAACACCTTTATTGGAGTATAACTGCTTTGCAATGGTGTGTTAGTTTCTGCTTTATAACAAAGTGAATCAGCTATACATATACATATATCCCCATATCTCCTTTTGAGTGACACTAAAGAGATTAGCAAGGCAGAGAGAAGTTTGTCTCACACAAATCAAAACATGGGCATATGTTCAAAGACTAAATTTTTTCTTTTTCAAAATATATAGAGGGCTTCCCTGGTGGTGCAGTGGTTGGGAATCTGCCTGCCAATGCAGGGGACATGGGTTCGAGCCCTGGTCTGGGAAGATCCCACATGCCGCAGAGCAACTAAGCCCGTGAGCCACAATTACTGAGCCTGTGCGTCTGGAGCCTGTGCTCCACAACGGGAGAGGCCATGACAGTGTGAGGCCTGCGCACCAGGATGAAGAGTGGCCCCCGCTTGCGGCAACTGGAGAAAGCCCTCGCACAGAAACGAAGACCCAACACAGCCGAAAATAAATAAATAAATAAATGTGTATATATATATATATATATATATATATATATATATATATATATATATATATATAGAGAGAGAGAGAGAGAGAGAGAGAGAGAGAGAGAGAGAAACATTAGATGAGGAATTAAATCTAGTTCAAGTCCACACAAATTGTCATTTGGACTTTGGTGGAATTGAAAGAGTTAGCCAGGCAAGATTTGTGCTGGAAAGAAATTACAGAAAAAATATATATGTATTATATTGTGTTCATTATTGTCAACACAATCAAAAGACTCATGCTTAGACTTTTATTATTTTTCTCTATTTTAAACATGTCTCTAAGATCTTGTTTTCAATTTCTACTTTGGATCAGTGGTTCTCAAATGCATAAGAATCACCTAGAGAGCTTGACAAAAATGCATGCTTCAAGGCCATACTCAAGAAAATTCTGTATAAAAGGTCTAGGATGGGACCCTGGAATCTACTTTTTTAAACCTGTTCCCTTGCCCTACATGGATGTTCCTTTCACCAACAAAGAACTTTATATCAAAAATGGTATACAGACCATATTTTCAGAAATATCGCAGTAGATTCTGCTTAATTCCATCCTTTATGTACCTTTCTTACTTACACAACCAACATGATATTTACCAGACATGGGTATAATCCACCTTGACCAGGAAGAATATCTGCTACCTAAAGTGTGTGACCTAAAAGGCACCAAAATTTCCACTATGGCTAAGAATAATTCACTCCCTAGCAAGTCAATTCTCTTATTATTTAGTCTGGTTATTCCCTAATAAGAATTATTAAAGGGCTATGCCAAAATATTGGATATTATCTTCAGAAGGTCACAATTTATCTGCCTGTATCGATTTGGAGCTGTCTTCTAATAGTTATGTGATAGTGATTCCTTACTGTATCATGAGTAACTCTTCAAACTATTTGCATCAAAATCACCAGGGAGAATTGTTAAAACTGAAGGTTTTTGGTACATATTAAGACCTATTCAATCACAAACTCCTGGTCATGACTTAAATATATTTACTTAGGAATTTTAACAAACCCCTAGACTTTCTTGTGCACCACTACCAATAACTCTCTATGGAAGATTCAGAAGATAAATAAATTGCAATTTCTATTGAGCTATACTTTCTACAACTTTGGAGCTAATACATAGCATTAAGAAAATGGGAAGTGGAATGAAAGGGAATGGAGGAGTGAGGGAAAACAAGTTAAATCTAAGGGAGATTCTGAAAGACAAGCCTAAATGTGAGATTACTGGTAGAAACAGTCTCCTAAATTCACAGCTTTACTATCACAAGCAACTGGGATTTTAGTCCTGCTTTCTTGAGGTGAAGGAAGGTATCAATTTCTGGGAGAACTTTTACCTCCCATCATACGTCAACACTGGTAATAATATCTGCACTGTAGCTGTGGTCACTTGGGCTGATATAGAAAGGACAGAGATAAGTCTGTCCTGTAGAACTTGAAAGATTTGATTCACCTGACCTTGAATATATACCATGATTGTCATGAATTTAAGCAAAAAAATAATCTTAGGCAGAATCTAAAGGAATTAATAAAGCACAGTACAATTTTTGAGAGAGGCAATGAAGGCTGATATTTATGGGCAGCATTGGATGGTACGGCCCCACCCATAAGTGATGACGTGCTCCACAGTGAAATAAGTGCTGTGAGGTTATTGCTTCGATACAAACAGGTTCCAAAGAGCCATGACACTGTGAGTAATAACAACATTGCTGACCTTTTCTCATGGTGGGAGAAATAAACTTAGCCAAGAATGATGTACTGACAATAAAAAAAATAAAGAAATGGTTCCTAGACCAGAACATAAAGAGGTGGTGCTTGGACCTTATAACAAATCTTCACATGTACATGTACAATAAACAAATAAGTAAGTACCTCTTCCCAACCCTATTATTTCAAGTCATCATTGATAATTGTTATTCTTCATATCGGATCATGAATTTTGTAACATATTTGTAATAAAATTGATTATATAGACAGGTGCCTATAAAAATATTTACCTGAGGGACCCCAAGACCTAGTATTGACATTGATTCCCAATTCCTTCCAAGTACATGTCTGTCCCTCTGTCTCTGCCTTTCTCTCTGCCTTCTGCTACCTGTCTCTCCACTCTACTCCAAGTTACATCTTGTAACCAGCACTGAGGCTAGAGTGGAGGACTCCATCTATGGTCTTATCTAGTGACTTTACCAAACCTTGATATGTATTTGTGGTGCACAATACATGGAACTCAAGAAATCATGTCCTGATTTTTTTAAAAACTAACCATTGTTGAAGTTTGGAAACTTACCAAGTTTCCAAGGTAGCAGGATATACATATCTTCCTGATGAAGTTAGTCTTCTCTTTCTGATAAAGCTAATTAATTAATAAGTTTGCTGCCTGGATATTCAAAAGTTGGAACCAGGTGGTTGGAATAGAATGGGCTGAGAGACTATTTTAACATTATTTCAAGCTATTCTTTCATTGGAAAAGTATTGAGGCTGCTTGGAATTGCACATATTCTGGTGATGACTTCTGATTGTAAGATGCTAAAGGCTTCTAAATATTGAAAGTTGAGGGGGATTTAAAGCCATCATAATTTAGCTTTGGAAATAAACTTTGTGGAGAGGAAATTAATCATAATTAACACTGAGATAGCATAGAGAAAGACATCATCAATTCATGCCCTAGAGTGTATTTCTTGAAATCTTGCTTACGATGGTATTTTATTCTAAGATAGATAGATAAATAGATAAATAATTTGAGGTTAATAAGTACTCTATTATAGTTTTAATAAATATTTCTATGCATTTTTGTCAAAAATACCTGTTAGGCTGGATAGTTTTTTTTACTTCATCACAATAGCCTGCACTTGAGGAATAAAGAACTGCTAAGGTTATTGATTTAGTGAAAGCCATTAATTTGGCAAAGTGCTTTCGAGAAATCAATTAGTGAAGGTCTGACCTTTAGATCCAAACTGTTCTTATCAACATATAAATAAATAAAAAGCTCCCTTCTGAGTCCCATGCTTTCTCAGACATAAGCCCAGCCTAATTCCACCACCTAAATTTTGCTTTGGCATCCTCTCTTGTCTCCTGTCTTCACAACCCTTACCTTTCTGCTCCCATTAAATTCTAATATCTGCCTCTGGTAATAGTAAAAAAAAAGTGTGCTCAGCAGAGACCTAGATAACCAATAAGTCAAGGTCGGTGGTCCCAAAGAAAGCCACTTTATGTTTCTCCTTAGAAGAATAAGGCTGCTGAAAAAAAAAAAGTAGATTTTACAAAATGGGAAATGGAAAACATATTGTATGTATTTAAAATGAATGATTTCAATATAAAGAAAATCCCTTTCTCCCTCAGTTCACTCTTCCTCCACCATGAAGGCATGAAACTTTAGAAGGAGTCAAGAGGGCTATAAGACATAAGAAAATTTTCAACTATTCCAAATCATTATCCATATGTGGATTTTAAAAACCATTACTCCTGTGAGATTGCTTTTCATTTATAAGGCTCCATGGGGCATTCTTTGGTCTTATATCCTGTATTCCTCCTTTGTCTGGATGTTATAAAGCAGTACAGAAACTCCATAGTTCATTCTGATGAATACCTTTATTTACTTGGGAATATGATCTTCAGCTCAGAAGGACTAGATGTAACGTTTGATACAAAGGTCACCACTGCTATACTGCTTACAAATTACGATTTTTAATAGCCTTTCTGCCTTACTCTTTACCCCCACCACACATATATGCCTAGCATTAAAAGATCTGTTCTTCTGACAGGTTGAATATAAAACACTAGAGTTTTTGTTTAAATGAAAATCATTTTCAATGAGGCCTCTCAGTTCAATTAATAAGTATGGAAACTTGATAGAGCTGTAACTTGTTACTGTTATTATGTTGCTCATCTGGAAATATGGTATTGTCAAATATATTTTCAATTTATCATACCCTATGGTAAAATATTTTAGACAAAAATTTCCTGTCAATCAGAGAGTATAGCCAGTTTTCAAATATGTACCGAGAATACTGCAAGTCAGCAAGATGTGATGGCCACATAGAAGAAAACTATGATCCCTGCTCTGTCCTGTCTAATAGAACTCTATGAGATGTTATGCTCTCACAAAATAATAATAATAATAATAATAATAAATAATTATTTTAAAAATTGTATCTAGACTGGCCCCTAGTTTTGCACATTCAAAGGTCTGTAGAAGCCAAGTTGACCAGGAGACTAGAGAGCATGTTCTCCATCCCACTGAGTATCCACTATTGACTCCAGCCAATATTTGTCATGTAGCAATGTGGCCCTTGACTTGCCAATTCTTCTGGGTTTTCCAAAATGTAACATCAGATTTCATATGTGAAATCTATCAATCTAGAAATGTTGGCCAGTAACTCAACTAAAAAAAGAAAACATTCTATGAACTAAACCACAAGCATGTGCAGGCCAGATGTGGCTGGCAAGCCATCAGTCTACAAGCCCTAGTCTAGTTAAGTGATTTTAACCTTGCTTATTACCAGCATCACTCAATTATTTGTGGTTTCTGCATTTAACATTCATCCCTCTATCTGTCTGCCTCCCTCTTCTGTTTAATTACTGGATGTGATGGGCTCTTCATCATTTTGATTCCCAGAAGATGCCTCCGAACCTATGGAAATGCACTTATCCAAGCTCATGATCATGATGAAAAGACAAGAAATAAGCCCTGATATAAATCCGTTTATACAAAAGGATACAACTTTGTGATGATCAGAAAACATAAATAGACACGTGATTGAAAGAAAACATACTAAAATGTCTCCAGTGTATACCTCTGGGTAGTGAGAGGATGGGTAAATTTTGTTAAATGAATTTCTGTGTTTTGGACAATAAATGCATATTACGTATGTAAAAACTGAAAGAGTTTTCAGAGTATACTTCTCCTAGAAGTTACGGAGTGGGGATGTATGGGAAGAAGGAAGTTAGGGGAAATCATATTTTTTCCAAAAAAAAATTGACTGTGGTCATGCCTTTTCAAATACAATTTATCTCAATCATTTTTTAGAGTTATAAATGTTGTAAGAATAAAAACTAATATTTACCAACAAATAGATGTCCAGTTCAGCTTTTTTAAAAGAGGTCAACCCACCTTGGTCACCAAACCTGTCCCATTCAGGTACCATAAAAGGAAGAAATTGCTCTTAGAGTCTGCACAGTACATCCCACATGGACCCATCTTTCATGCTTGTACCATCTGAATTTTTGAGGCCCCACATATTGCCATGCTTACCTCAAGGACCCGCTTTACTTTTATATGCACAGTTCACTTTGCAAGTGGAGAAAAATATAATTTGTCTGAGAATTCTCAAAAGAGAACATCCATAGAGTGGGCAGATCTATCTTGTGGAAACATGCCTGCATTGGTCATCAGAGTGCCTTCATTCCTTTAAGCTTCATCACATTCTTGCTAAAGTCAAATCCCCACATTTTTGCAAAAGAATGTTATCATAGTGTGGCTGACAAGGGATTAATTTCCAAAATATACAAACAGCTCATACAGGTCAATATCAAAAAATAAACAACCCAATCAAAATGTGGGAAGAAGACCTAAATAAACATTTCTCCAAAGGAGACATACAGATGGCCAAGAGGCACAAGAAAAGATGCTCAACGTTGCTAATTACAATATTAGAGAAATGCAAATCAAAACTACAATGAGATACCATCTCACACCTGTCAGAATGGCTATCATCAAAAAGTCTACAACTAATAAATTCTGGTAAGGGTGTGAAAAAGGGAACCCTCCTACACTGTTAGTGAGAATGTAAATTGGTACAGCCACTATGGAAGACAGAATGGAGGTTCCTTAAAAAACTAAAAATAGAGCTACATATGATCCAGAAATCCCACTCCTGGACTTATACACAGAAAAGATACATGCACTCCAATATTCATAGCAGCACCATTTACAATAGCCAAGACATGGAAGCAACCTAAATGTCCATCGATAAAGAAGATGTGCCATATATATATATATATATATATATATATATATAATGTAATATTACTCAGCCATAAACAAGAATGAAATAATGCCATTTGCAGCAACATAGATGGACATAGAGATTATCATACTAAGTGAAGTGAGTCAGACAGAGAAAGACAAATATCATATGACATCACTTATATGTGGAATCTGAAAAAGTGATACAAATGAACTTATTTACAAAACAGAAATAGACTCACAGACATAAAAAACAAACTTATCATTACCAAAGCGGTAGGGGAAGGGAGGGATAAATTAGGAGTTTGGTATTAACATATACACACTACTATATATAAAGAAGATAAACAGTAAGGGCTTACTCTATAGCAAAGGGAACTATATTCAATATCTTGTAATAACCCATAATAGAAAAGAATTTTTAAAAGTATATATATATAGAGATAGATATATATTGGTATATATATAATATATACATAGGTATATATGTATGTATAACTAAATCACTTTGCTGTACACCTGAAACTAACACAACACTGTAAATCAACTACACTTCAATTAAAAGTAAATTTTTTAAAAGAATGTTATCATAGACATTTGAAAATATTTTTTAAATAAATTAAGGCACACAGAGACTTATGCAGATAATTAGGCACATAAATTATATTGCATTTTCAAGTTTACTGTTGTATTGTAAATTTGTTTCTTATTAAAATTTACCCCTTTTTTATTGGAGTGTAACTGCTTTACAATGTTGTGTTAGTTTCTGCTTTACAACGAAGTGAATCAGCTCTCTCTCTCTCTCTCTCTCTCTCTCTCTCTCTCTCTCTCTCTATATATATATATATATATATATATATATATATATATATATGTCCCCTCCCTCTTGACCTCCCTCCCTCCCCACATCCCACCCATCTAGGTCACCACAGAGCACCAAGCTGAGCTCCCTGTGCTACACTGCAGGTTCCCACTAGCTATCTATTTTACTACATGGTAGTGTATTTATGTCAAACCTAATCTCCCAATTCATCCCACCCTCCCGTTCCCCCTCTGTGTCCACATATCCATTCTCTATGTCTATGTCTCTATTTCTGGAACTAGGTTCATCTGTACCATCTTTCTAGATTCTACATACATGTGTTAATATATGATATTTGTTTTGCTCTTTCTGGCTTACTTCACTCTGTATGACAGACTCTAGGTCCATCCACGTCTCTACAAATGATCCAGTTTCATTCCTTTTTATGACTAAGTAAAATTCCATTGTATATATGTGCCACACCTTCTTTATCCATTCATCTGTCTATGGACACTTAGGTTGTTTCCATGTCCTGGCTATTGTAAATAGTGCGGCAATGAACATTGGGATACATGTGTCTTTTTGAATTAGGTTTTCTCAGGGTATATGTCCAGTAGTGGGATTGCTGGGTCACATGGTAGTTCTATTTTTAGTTTTTTAAGGAACCTTCATACTGTTCTCCATAGTGGTTGTATCGATTTACACTCCCACCAACAGTGCAACAGGGTTCCCTTTTCTCCACACCCTCTCCAGCATTTGTTGTTTGTAGATTTTTTACTGATGGCCATTCTGACCAGTGTGAGGTGATACCTCATTGTAGTTTTGATTTGCATTTCTCTAATAATTAGTGACGTTGAGCATCTTTTCATGTGCCTCTTGGCCATCTGTATGTCTTCTTTGGTGAAATGTCTATTTAGGTCTACCACCCATTTTTTGATTGAGTTGTTTGTTTTTTTGATATTGAGTGGCATGAGCTGTCTGTATACTTTGGAAATTATTCCTTTGTCCATTGCTTCAATTGCAAATATTTTCTCCTGTTCTGAGAGTTGTCTTTTCATCTTGTTTATGGCTTCCTTTTCTTTCAAGATAACCCCTTCTATCTTCCTTTCCCATAACCTATTCTCATCTATTTTTTCTCTTTCTCCTTTTCCTTTTCTTTCTCCCTGAAAGCTTCCAAAGGTAGCTGGGTGTAAGAAGAAACCCACATTTATTTATTGAAATACACCTCATCATTCATAATCAACAAGAGATAAGGACAAACTAAAATATATATATATATATATATTCATATACACACACACCTCTTAATATTTAATGCATCACTTAAGAGCGGATTTGACTACAAGTAACAAAACACTTAAGAATAACTTAAATAGAACTTATTTTTCTCAAGTAACAAGAAGTCCAAAGGTAGGAATTTTCTAGCATTAAGTTTAGCTTTTCTGAGATGCCATCAGGGACCAAGGCTCTTTCCATTCTTCTCCTCCACCATTTTAACAGTGTTCACTTTCATCTGCTTGCTTGTCACCTCATGGCTACAAGTTCTAGCTTGTAACCAGACATCACATCAAGAAAATATGAACAACACTATCAGCTGCTTCACCCTTTCATCAAGAAAGATACACAGGGAGCTCTACTCAATATCCTGCAATGACCTATATGGGAAAAGAATATAAAAAAGAGTGGATATATGTATATGTATAACTGGTTGACTTTGCTGTACACCTGAAACTAACACAACATTGTAAATCAACTATACTCCAATAAAAAAATTTTTAATAATAAAGAAAGAAAGATAAAGTTTTTCCAGAAATCCTTGCAGACATTCACTTCAATCTCATTGGTTAGATTATAACCTTTCAAACTATTAGAATTGTGTCACATGACCAAACCTAGCTGCAAAGAAAGTTAGGAAAGAGAATATATACCTAGAGATACTGCTGAATCACATAAAATTCATGTTTTTTTAACAACAAGAAGAAGAAGATGATAGATATCAAATAAGCAATAATAGTTCTTGCCACAGTGACTTATTTAAAGGGTAGCAAAAGCATTCCCTGATGTCATATACATTAACTCAACTAGGCTAACAGAGGACCCAGTAAGACCCTTAGAAACCTATTTGAAGAATAAATTTAAATAATCTCTAATTAGCATAATGGTTGTGCTTAGTGGAGTGGTACTTTTGAATTGCTTTGGTGCTTTTGAAGAAAATTATCTTAGTATGTAAAATTTTTTCTTTCCAAAACTGTTGTCCCATTGAAACAGGATTTGCTTTGCAAAGGTAAACTTGAGCCCTGGCTACTCATATTTTACCAATTCAAAGCCATTAGAATGTGAATGTTCTTTTATTACTACACTGCTTTAAAACAAAGCATGAAACTTAATTTAGAGTGGTAAATTCAGGGACTCCCCTGGTGGCACAGTGGTTAAGAATCTGCCTGCCAATGCAGGGGACAAGGGTTTGAGCTCTGGTCCGGGAAGATTCCACATGCCACGGAGCAACTAAGCCCGTGTGCCACAACTACTGAGCCTGATCTCTAGAGATGGCAAGCCACAACTACTGAGCCCACGTGCCACAACTACTGAAGCCCACATACCTAGAGCCTGTGCTCCACAACAAGAGAAGCCACCGTAATGAGAAGCTTGCGTACCACAACAGAGTAGCCCCTGCTTGCTGCAACTAGAGAAAGCCTGTGTGCAACAATAGAGACCCAACGCAGCCAAAAATTAATTAATTACTTAACTAATTAAATTTAGAGTGTTAAATTCAGAGATTGAAGTAGAATTTTTAATAATACACAAACAGTACTAAAAAGACCATTGAAATGACAAATAATTTTATTTCAAATCCTTTATACAGGTATACCTTGTTTATTTTGCTTCACTTTATTGTGCTTCACAGATGTTGCATTTTTTACAAATTGAAGGTTTGTGGCAACCCTCCATCAAACAAGCCTATCGGACCATTTTTCCAACCTATTTGTTCTCTTCATGTCTCTGTCATATTTTAACAATTCTCACAATATTTCACAACTTTTCATTATTGTTATATTTGTTATGGTGATCTGTGACCAGTGATCCTTTATGTTACTATTGTAGTTGTTTTGATGTACCCCAAGCCTCACCCATAAGAGAGTGTACTTAATCAATAAATGTTGTTTGTGTTCTGACTGCCCACTGACTGGCCATTCCCCCATCTCTCTCCCTCTCCTCAGGCCTCCCTATTCCCTGAGACATGACAATATTACAATTAGGGCAATTAATAACCCTACAGTGGCCTCTAAGTGCTCAAGTGAAAGGAAAAGTCACACATCTCTCACTTTCAATCAAAAGCTGGAACTGATTAAGCTTAGTGAGAAAGGCATGTCCAAAACCAACATGGGCTGAAAGCGAGGCCTCTTGTGCCAAACAGTTAGCCAAGTTGTGAATGCAAAGAAAAAGCCCTTAAAGGAAATTAACAGTGCTGCTCCAGTGAACACATGGATGATAAGAAAGAGAAATAACCTTATTGCTGATATGGAGAAAGTTTTAGTGGTTTGGATAGACCATAAAACCAGCCACAATATTCCCTTCAGCCAAAGCCTAATCCAGAGAAAGGCCCTAACTAACTCTCTTTGATTCTTTGAAGGCTGAGAGAGGAGAGGAAGCCACAGAAGAAAAGTTTGAAGCCAGCAGAGTTTGGTTCATGTGGTTTAAGGAAAGAAGCCATCTTTATAACATAAAAAAATGCAAGGTGAAGCAGCAAGTGCTGATGTAGAAGCTGTAGAAGTTATCCAGAAGATCTAGCTCAGATAATTAATGAAGGTCACTACACTAAAAAACACATTTTCAATGTAGATGAAACAGCCTTATATTGGAAGAAGATGACATCTAGAACTTTCATAGCTAGAGAGGAGAAGTCAATGCCTGGTTTCAGATCTTCAAAAGAGAGGCTGACTCTCTTGTTAGGGGCTAATGCAGCTGGTGACTTTATTTTTTAATTTTTATTATTATTATTTTTTGCGGTACACGGGCCTCTCACTGTTGTGGCCCCTCCCATTGTGGAGCACAGGCTCTGGATGCGCAGGCTCAGTGGCCATGGCTCACAGGCCCAGCTGCTCCACGGCATGTGAGATCTTCCCAGACTGGGGCACAAACCTGTGCCCCCTGCAATGGCGGGCGGACTGTCAACCACTGTGCCACCAGAGAAGCCCAGCTGGTGACTTTAAGTTGAAGCCAATGCTCATTTACAATTCTGACAATCCCAAGGCTGTTAAGAATTATGCCAAATCTACTCTGCCTCTGCTCTATTAATGGAACAACAAAGCCTGGATGGCAGCACATCTGTTTACAACATGGTTTACTGAATATTTTAAGCTGACTATTAAGACCTACTGCTCAGAAAAAGATTCCTTTCAAAATATGACTGCTCATTGACAACACACCTGGTCACTCAAGAGCTCTGATGGAGATTTACAATGAGATTAATGTTGTTTTCCTGCCTGCTAACACAACATCCATTCTGCAGCCATGCATCAAGGAGTCATTTTGACTTTCATTTCTTATTGTTTAAGAAATGAATTCTGTAAGGCTACAGCTGCCTATATTGATAGTGATTCTACAATGGGTCTAAGCAAAGTAAATTGAAAACCTTCTGACAAGGATTCATCATTCTGGATGTCATTAAGTGTATTTGTGATTCATGGGAAGAGATCAAAATATCAACATCTACAGGCGTTTGGAAGAAATTTATTCCAACTCTCATGGATGACTTTAGAGGGGTTCAAGACTTCAGTGGAGGAAGTAACTGAAGATGTGGTGGTAATAGGAAGAGAACTAGAATGAGAAGTGATACCTGAAGATATAACTGAATTGCTACAATCTCCTGATTAAATTTCAGTGGATAAGGAGTTGATTTTTATAGATGAGCAGAGAAAGTAGTTTCTTGAGGTGGAACCTACTCCTGATGAAGATTGTGTGAAGATTGTTGAAATGACAACAAGGGATTTAAATGACATAAACTTAGTTGATAAAGCAGAAACAGGGTTTGAGAGGATGACTCTAATTTTGAAAGAAGTCTTACTGTGGGTAAAATGCTATCAAACAGCATTGCGTGCTATAGAGAAATTTTTCTTGAAGGGATCAATGTGGCAAATTTCACTGTTGTTTTACTTTAAGAAATCGCCACAGCCACCCCAACTTTCAGCAAACACCACCCTGATCAGTCAGCAGCCCTCAACATCGAGGCAAGACCCTCCAACAACAAAAAGATGGCAACTCACCAAAGGCTCAGATAATTGTTAGCATTTTTGAGCAATATAGGTTTTTTTTTTTTTTTTTTTCTGATTCCTGGGACCCTATTTGAACTCAGTGGGAATCACTGAGGGCCCAGGAGTCTGCTTTTTTTTTTTTTTTTTTTTTTTGGCCACGCCATGCAGCTTGGGGGATCTTAGTTCCCAGACCAGTGAGTGAACTCATGCCCCCTGCAGTGGAAGCGTGGAGTCCTAACCACTGGACCACCAGGGAATTCCCAGCAATATAATATTTTTATTTAAGGTATGTACATTGTGTTTTTAGACATAATGCTACTGCAAGCTTAATAGACTAGAGGAGAGTGTAAACATAACTTTTATATGCACTAAGAAACCTAACAATTTTTGTGACTTGCTTTACTGTGACATTCACTTTATTGCAATGATCTGGAACCAAACCCACAAGATACCATGTCTGTGTTTTACAGGTCCTAACAACATAATTTTGACTAAATGGAAGTAATCAAAACCTGTGATGTTGAAAATAGTATTTATAGGCCATAAACAAGCTATAGTAGAGTCTCACATTTCCAGAAAAATAATAATGGTGACTTCAACTAAGCCAAATTGCCTAATCTCCAAGATGGTAAATACAGTCTAGGAAGAAACTGCATAACTTATAGGCTCCCACTGTTGTTTTCTTTTCTAAATCCTCTGGAATGTACAGATGTCAAGAACCCAAAAGCATCTGAATCACTTTTTCTTTTTTCCAATTATGCCATGCTTCTCAGTTGTTCTCTTTCTCCTTTCAGGTTTTCTCTGCCTTCTGCAGATTTCCTTCACCCACAGCCACCACGACCTCCCACCCTTCCTTTTTTCTCCTCATCTTATCAACCCCACCAGCGGTCTTCCTTTGAAATTTCCTGAGGTTTGCTCCAGATCTCTCAGAAAGTCATATCAGAATCAAGGGGAAAATATCTGGTTCCGTAACCCTGAGGGTGGGTGCTGTCTGAGTGCACATTATAATTTGGAGCTGGGCTGGTGTGTGAGTGACAACCTAACACACCACCTTAAGAGCTTCATGGTTTCAGTTTAGTTTGTTTTAGAAGAGATTTTCAGCTCTTTGACACTTTTTCTTACTCTCGTTTTGTCTTTTTTTTCTCTTTTCAATTTACTTATCATTTATAGATATTTGATATCAAATGGTTTAAATTAAACTTAATTTATGGTGACAGAAGATTTTCAATTTTAGAAACTGGAAAGCCCTCCGGGTAAATGCCAGCCCCTTCTGTCCTCCCTGCCATCACACAAACCTATTCATCCAGCACAAAGCTGCAATAATAGATCCTGATAAGAACTACAAAGAAGTGAGGGATTTTTCCAAATAAAACTCCCTTTTATTATTTTTTAGGCCTCCTTATTTAGTCCAAGTATGTGTCATTAAATTAATCTTTAAACTGCCTCTTTAAATGACTAAAAATTCTCATTTCAACAGTTATGGCATAAAACTTAAATGCAATTATACACAAAGAAATTGCTTTCTTCCTTTGTACTTGATAATGACAAGGTCATAATCTGTCCTAAATCTATATTCTTTGCTTAGCCATTTGTGATATAGTTTATTGTAGGTATTAAGTGCTATTTAATGAAACAGCTTATAATATTAAGAAAGTGTTCTGTTCTCTAGAGGCAAAATGGTAGCAATTCAGACCTTTATGCAAAAGCTTTTGAAAAATAAGGGTTTCAACTTGGTTTTGGTATGTGAATTAGTTGTGTAGCCATCTGAATACTTCGCTGCTACACATCACTCTCCACATTGCTGGATTATCAAAACAGAGCCTCAAAGCACAGCTTTGTCTTTCTGAGAGGAGTCTTAATTATGAGTACTGCATATTTGGGATTTAGTTTATTCCCATATTTATTCCCTTATGTAACAAATGGAATCTGCTTGTTTTGCTTAAGTTAGGAAGAAAAGGTCACAAAGAAGTAGGTTGTCATAACCAAGTCAGCCTGGGCTGAAGAACAGTAATCACTAAGTAAATGGCAATTCCTAAAACATACCAAATAATTAACAGGAAAAAGTAAGGCAGCGTCGAATGGCTTGAAAATTAGAATTTATGTGTTTTGAAATTTTCCCCCTAGAACTGTAAATGACCTTGGAGATAATCTAGTGGAGAGCCTTCACTTTGTACTGACTGAAATCCAGAGGGCAAAACGAGTCCACTGCAATCCCAAGCCAGTTCATTTCCTGAATCCAGACTCCAGCAAGGTTCATTTTCCTCCCGTGACCTCCCCCTGAAGGTGTGGCCTGAGATAATGTCTGCACATTCTTCAGTAGATACTACTTGGACTTGATGATACATTCAATATGGTTTTAAAACTTAGACCTTTTGTGTCATAGGTGGGAAAGTGAACAGTGGGAACACGAAAATTGTCTTAGGGTAGCTTTTAATTGAAGGAATAGTAATATTAATGTGACTAAATATTCGATGTTTCTGAAAATGTGTGTAATAAGTGTTCAAAACAAGTATGAATACTCAAATTAACATCAATGTCTATGTTGGTTTATTACCTGGAAAATGTGAATTCTTTCCTCAAATACTCAGGTGAATTGGCTGTTGATTATTATTTGACAGGACACATTTTACCTGCAGCAGAATTCAACATTTTACTACCCATAGCATTATTTGAAAGCTAATCAATATTTTTGCTAAAGTTCCAGACACTAAAAGCTAATCATTTGCAACACTGCTGGATAGAAAGTATATAACCACGTTTACATGTTTCTGGCTCCCTTTAAAATGGTAGTTGGGTTATAATTATTAGGTAAGATTTGCTATTGAATCATGATGTTTTGGATTAGCTGTTAGAACATGGGAGTTTCAGCAAACATTGATTATACTTCTGATAATATTTTCCACATTTAATGAGATGGTCAATGTCAGGTTAGGTAAAAGAGTGCCTGAGAACTCTATTTTGGCTCAGAAAAGCAGAAAAAGGTGAAAAATGTAACAACAGAAAACATTCAAGAGACTAAGATCTGGCTTTTGGCTCAACTTAATGAATGAGAACTTGAAGAGGAAACTCATTACTAACAAAAAGATTCAAAATTATCCTGGTATCAGCAGACTTTCAGACCAAGAAAAGAAAGTTTATATGTAATTACTTTGAAAGAGTATGCATTTGCTTTGAGATAGTTATTCACCTTCATTCATACACTTTGGACCTGAAATTCACAGGTGCAGGAAACTAGGATTACATTTTATCTTTTCCAAAATGCTTATTCAGTAACTTATATAGAATAGTTGACTGTAAATGCTTGTAAGAACTTAAAAATTGGATCATTTCCCTGATTATGTGTTTTAAAATTTGACTCTTACAAATAACAAGAAATTATGATCACATTTCACAGAAATGACAAAGACAGGAAGCCAACATGCTAGCATGAAAGATTAATTCTTTAATCATGTTCTTCTATTGTCTGTACCTGTACACATGAAAGAATGCTCAACATCATTAATCATTAGAGAAATGCAAATCAAAACTACAATGAGATATCATCTCACACTGGTCAGAATGGCCATCATCAAAAAATCTACAAAAAATAAATGCTAGAGAGGGTGTAGAGAACAGGGAACTCTCTTGCACTGTTGGTGGGAATGTAAATTGATATAGCCACTATGTAGAACAGTACTGAGGTTCCTTAAAAAACTAAAAATAGAACTACCATATGACCTAGCAATCCCACTACTGGGCATATACCCTGAGAAAACCATAATTCAAAAAGAGTCATGTACCAAAATGTTCATTGCAGCTCTATTTACAATAGCCAGGACATGGAAGCAACCTAAGTGTCCATCAACAGATGAATGGATAAAGAAGATGTGGCACATATATACAATGGAATATTACTCAGCCACAAAAAAAGAATGAGACTGAGTTATTTGTAGTGAGGTGGACGGACCTAGAGACTGTCATACAGAGTGAAGTAAGTCAGAAAGCGAAAAACAAATACTGTACGCTAACACATATATATGGAATCTAAAAAAAAAATTGTTCATGAAGAAACTAAAGGCAAGATGGGAATAAAGATGCAGACCTACTAGTGTATGGCCTTGAGGATATGGGGAGGGGGAAGGGTAAGCTGTGACAAAGTGAGAGAGTGGCATGGACATATATATACTACCAAATGTAAAATAGATAGCTAGTGGGAAGCAGCCACATAGCACAGGGAAATCAGCTTGGTGCTTTGTGACCACCTAGAGGGGTGGGATAGGGCGGGTGGGAGGGAGGGAGAGGCAAGAGAGAAGAGATATGGGGATATATGTATATATGTAGCTGATTCACTTTGTTATAAAGCAGAAACTAACACACCATTGTGAAGCAATTATACTCCAATAAAGAGGTTAAAAAATTAAATCAATAAAATAAAAATGTTGATATTCATGTTGCATCTATCATATATCATCCAGACTCATCAATAATTCACCTCTTTAAACTATTAATAATAATCTAAATCATTTCTTAACATAATGTTGACTTACATCTTAAACTTAATTCCCAATCCAACACTTTAATATAAAACCAAGCACTGGAGTAAACAGCATTAGCTTTTCCTTGCTCAAATACCAAGGTTGGCTTTAAGATAAGTCAGTTTACCATTATAACGTATGATAATGTGCCTTATAAATATGCCTTTTTAAGTGATTAATGAAATGCTTATAATTGTAAATTGTAAATTAGATTGAGGCAGATGGATAGCTAAACGAGCCTATATGAAATGTACTTCCTATTGCATTAAACTCGGCCTTATTTGGGGCTTGGCTAATAATAAGTTTTCAGGTAATTTGGAGTGATTTTCTTCCTGAGCACTGATCACACTCTCAATCAGCTTTAGTGACTGAAATGAGCATTGTTCTCTGCCCCTACCTTCAACACATTAACTCAAAATTGATTTTTTTTTTTTTTTTACCATTTTTCTAGAATGTTGCAGTCAGCGGGTGATCACTTCAGGAGGAAAACCAATATTTTCATTTCAGTTCTTTTTATTTTTCCAGGCTCCTAACAGTGATGGCTGTGATCATATGTGGCCCACAAATTCACTATGGATGTTAGTTGGATTTCATCAGTGCTCCTCCCTCTTGTACATCTTTTCTTAATAATACCCTTGAGGCTTCAGCCCGCATCCATTTATTCAGCAAAATTGTAATAAGTGCTGGCTACACAAAACCAGGACATGATGTTTTAGAGGAAAGATGGTCCACATGGGAAGCATATAAACATATGATTTAGTTGGATGAAATGTAAAGAGTATTGAATTGGTGGTTTGAACAAAAGGAGTATAAATTACCTGAGTGGGAAAGAGGAGAAGTTACTTGAATTCGTTTTAAAAATTGAACAAAATTTTGTCAGATTTCTCAGATTGACACAGCATTTCAGGCAAAAGGAAAAGTTTCAGCAAATAACATGGATTTTCATTCCCCTTTCTTAAAATTTAATGTAAGTCAGATCATTATATCACTATGTCTTTCCTGATATTGAGAAGTGCTAATTAAAAAGTCACTCATAGGGCTTCCCTGGTTGTGCAGTGGTTAAAAATCTGCCTACCAACACAGGGTACACAGGTTCGAGCCCTGGTCTGGGAAGATCCCACATGATGCGGAGCAACTAAGTGCGTGTGCCACAACTACTGAACCTGTGCTCTAGAGCCCGTGAGCCACAACTACTGAAGCCTGCATGCCTAGAGCCCATGCTCTGCAACAAGAGAAGCCACCACAATGAGAAGCCCACGCACTGCAGCAAAGAGTAGCCCCTACTTGTCGCAACTAGAGAAAGCCCGCCCGCAGCAACAAAAACCCAATGCAGCCAAAAGTAAATAAATAAATTTATTTTTAAAAAGTCGCTCATAGACGAGATACTTAGAATTAAAAAAGAATGAAAGTCAGGAAAATAAAAGGGAGACAGAGTAGACAGAAATAAAATGTTCCTCCTAAAGCAAATCAAGTAGATTAAAAAGAGCACTTTGGTTTTGAAATTGTATGCCTCTACCTGCCAGTGAGAGTAACTTCTCAAATTCTTTCTTAAGGAAGAGCTGAATCCAGCTCAGAGTGTGTGGCTATATATTTCTGTGTCTATTGTGAAATTTTTGTAACTCTGGGATTTTTCATAAATAGATCTCGCCTTTCTTGAGATGTGCCTACCATGTATACTTAAGACCATAAAATATTTGGGGAAAGTATATAAAGTGGGAAGGAAGGATGATAACAAGTTATATCTAACTGACAGAGTTTTCTCTGGAATAAATTCAAAACTCAGTTCCAAATGATAATGGGAAAGATGGCTCTTGAATAAAGACTTGGGTTTGAGTGTAGGCCTTTCCATGTTCTTGTTTCAAGTACCTGAAAAAAGTACTAATTATATTCATTGAAAGAAAAAAGGAATGGATAAACAACAAGGTCCTACTATATAGCACAGGGAACTATACTCAATATCCTGTGATAAACCATAATGGAAAAGACTATGAAAAAGTATATATATATATATATATATATATATATATATATATATATATATGCATGTATAACTGAATCACTTTGCTGTACAGCAGAAATTAACATAACATTGTAAAATCAACTATACTTCAATAAAATAAATTTTTTAAAGAAGGAAATAATTATACCTGTCATGCCCAACTCACTTGGTTGGTCAATCAGTTCAAGTATTTATTATGCACAACTCAATGCACATGCTAACTGAGACTTGTTTTCTAATAGATAAGTGTGTTGCCTGTACACAGTCTGATAAAAGAAATGCCTAGTGCCCCACAAGTGGCAATAGCCCTCAAATATTCACCAACAGCTAGCTTGATAATCCACTGCACCCTACCCTATCATGCTTTGTACTGTCTTTTGTAACTATCAATCCCTTGATCCGAACTTTGTCAGCGGTACCTCTGTCTTCAAAGACCAAATAGGCATATTTCACCATTTCTGCCCTTGCTGTCCATCTCATCCTCTGGCCAAGCTCCCAACACCAAGGAAGGGATTATCATTCCATATTACTCTAGACCACATCTTAGTTGGGAAAAATAGGGACTGTGCTGCTGTGGGAACATAAAATGATAGTGTACCTGGTATTGCAGGTCCTAAAATGATCATGCCCAGGTGCTCATTTTCTAATGGGTAACTTATGAGGAAGTGATCATAATTTATTGACATGATTGTTTTAAAAGTATGTACTTAGGGAGAAAAGAGAATAAACTAATTATAGATGAAGAGCATCTGAGAAGGAGGATAGGCTTTGGGACTCAAGGACAAGGACGATAAAGTGTCAAAGCACCAGGGAGAAGAAGAAGAAAATTGGTGTGTCTGGGCAGCTGCATGCATTCTTCTGACAAGGACCACATAGGTAATTCCTACAATATTTTTCTCCAAGCAATTATTAATAATTTAGAAAAAATAAGATGGGTTAGGATATGAGTTAGAGGACTAAAATTGTTATGAAGCATTATAGTAGCAGCTGAAAAACATGGAAGAGATTGTTGACAAGATGAAAGATGGCCAAATGACTTTCTTTCAGAACACTACTGAGATCAAAAACCTAAAGAGTGCTCACAGTTTTGTGATTTTTTCCAGCACTACTTGTCAATAATAGAATCAAAGACTATGACAAGAGACAGGTACAATGAAGTCAAAGGATAGATTTAGTAAAGGATAATGATAGAAATGAGTAAAAATATGGGAACTGAGGACAGAGAGCAGTTTCTCGTCTCAAATTAGGTGACTATACATGCAGCTTATAAACTCTAAAGCCTTATGCAGATTGGAGGAATTGTTTTTATTATTAACTGAAATATTGTATATATGTTTCCTTAAAACTCTTGGAAAATGATCATTGATAACAACAAGACAAGGAAAAAAATACATAACACATGTGCTTTCATTTCAATTCACCAAAAAACTAATTATCTAGAATTAGACCTGAAACTTGCCCTGAAGAAGTTTTCTGTCAATTATGGGAGATAAACATGTAATTAGAAATTTGAAGATAATATACTAAGAGCTACATTAAAAATGGAGAGAGGCACTTAGCCCTGTCTTCCTAGAGGAGATGATACTGAGGAAATTTGGAAATATAATATAGAATTTAGTCAGAAAGCTAAAAGGACATTTCAGGCAGAGGGAACTGCATAGAAAGGTCTGGAGCCTAGAAAGAGCATTTAGCTAAATTACCAAATTGAAGAAAACAATAGTTTGCACTAGAATATTTGTATTATCTGTAAAATTGTGAAGCACCTATAAGAAGAAATACTTTGGATTACTGTTCAGGAAATCTTTGCATCCCCAGCCCTTCCCACTATGGACTTAATATATTTATCTCACTGTCCCATTGATTTTAGAATTAGCCATACAATTAACTTTGACCTATGGGATGTTAGAAGAAATGATGTAAGCAAAGACTTGAAATGTGCTTGTCTGATAGCTACATGCTCTCTTGCACAACTGCCCTTGCAGTGAGAAGGTCATGCCCTAACTTTCCCACTGATCCAAGGAGAACGAGAGACATGTGAAAGAGCACCATCCATCCAACACACTGTCTTGAGTTTGGAAGCAAGCCCAGCCCGGTCCAGCCTAGATCATTTCATCCCAAGCTGGCTGGTAGGCATATGAGTGAATTTAAATGATTTTTGTTTTAAATTTCCCAAGGTTAGAGTGGATGTTACGTAGCAAGAGCTGCCCATACATTGTTAAACACGGCTGTGTCTGTGTTGAAATGTTTTTTAATTTCTCATTTTTGCTTCACATTCTTTAAAAATTTGATGTTTATTTTTTAATGAAGATGATTTTAAAAAGTAAATCATATATGAAAAATATATAATTTATGATGTGAGAGTCTCTCAAAGATATATCATTATGATGTGAGTTATAATGTCTGCTTCCTTTCTGGTTAAACAGTGATTAACTTAATCTTGCAGGCTGTGTTAGGTTGCAGTACTGTCATACTCAATTATATTTGAGGGTCCAACTGTAGTAAAGTAAAATTCTTTCAGGATGCTAATATATTTCTTCTGAAGAACTGCTCTGGTTACTCCCTCAGGAAAAGACACAGCCCAGATAAGAAAGAGAAAAAACAAGTTTCTCTTCTCTAATATGGGAAAGGAAATAGTCAATCAACTCCAGGAAGTGCAGAGACTCCCATACAGGATAAATCCAAGGAGAAACACGCCAAGACACATATTGATCAAACTATCAAAAATTAAACACAAAGAAAAAATACTAAAACTAGCAAGGGAAAAGCAACAAATAATATAAAAGAGAATCCCCACCAGGTTAACAGCTGATCTTTCAGCAGAAACCCTGCAAGCCAGAAGACAGTGGCAGGACATACTTAAAGTGATAAAAAGGAAAAACCTACAACCAAGATTGCTCTCCCCAGCAAGGATCTCATTCAGATTTGACAGAGAAATTAAAAGCTTTACAGACAAGCAAAAGCTAAGAGAATTCAGCACCACCAAACCAGCTTTACAACAAATGCTAAAGGAAATTCTCTAGGCAGGAAACACAAGACAAGGAAAAGACCTACAATAACAACACCAAAACAATTCAGAAAACGGTCATAGGAACATACATATCAATAACTACTTTAAATGTAAATGGATTAAATGCTCCAACAAAAAGACATAGACTGGCTGAATGGATACAAAAACAAGACCCATATATAGGCTGTCTACAACAGACCCACTTCAGACCTAGGAACACATACAGACTGAAAGTGACGGGATGGAAAAAGATATTCCATGCAAATGGAAATCAAAAGCAAGCTGGAGTAGCAATTCTCATATCAGACAAAATAGACTTTAAAATAAACATTATTACAAGAGACAAAGAAGGACACTACATACTGATCAAGGGAGCAATCCAAGAAGAAGATATAACAATTGTAAGTATTTATGCACCCAATATAGGAGCACCTCAATACATAAGGCAAATGCTAACAACCATAAAAGGGTAAATCAACAGTAACACAATCATGGTTGGGGACTTTAACAACCCATTTTCACCAATGGACAGATCATCTAAAATGAAAATAAATAAGGAAACACAAGCTTTAAATGATACATTAAAGAAGATGGACTTCGTTGATATTTATAGGACATTCCATCCAAAAACAACAGAAAACACTTTCTTCTCAAGTGCACATGGAACATTCTCCAGGATAGAGCATATCTTGGGTCACAAATCAAGCCTTGGTAAAATTTAAGAAAATTGAAATCATATCAAGTATCTTTTAGGACCACAATGCTATTAGACTAGATATCAATTATGGGGAAAAACATGTAAAAAATACAAACACATGGAGACTAAACAATTCACTACTAAATAACCAAGAGATAACTGAAGAAATCAAAAGGGAAATCAAAAAGTACCTAGAAACAAATGGTGATGAAAACACGATGACCCAAAATCTATGGGATGAAGCAAAAGCAGTTCTAAGAGGGAAGTATATAGCAACACAATCCTACCTGAAGAAACAAGAAACATCTCAAATAAACAAACTAACTTTACACCTAAAGCAATTAGAGAATGAAGAGCAAAAAAAAAACCCCAAAGTTAGCAGAAGGAAAGAAACATAAAGATTGGCTCAGAAATGAATGAAAAAGAAATGAAGGAAATGATAGCAAAGATCAATAAAACTAAAAGCTGGTTCTTTGAGAAGACAAACAAAATTGATAAACCATTAGCCAGACTCATCACGAAAAAAAGGGAGAAGACTCAAATCAATAGAATTAGAAATGAAAAAGGAGAAGTAACAACTGACACTGCAGAAATACAAAGGATCATGAGAGATTACTATAAGCAACTATATGCCAATAAAATGGACAACCTGGAAGAAATGGACAAATTCTTAGAAATGCACAACCTTCCAAGACTGAACCAGGAAGAAATAGAAAATATAAACAGACAAATCACAAGCACTGAAATTGAAACTGTGACTAAAAATCTTCCAACAAACAAAAGCCCAGGACAAGATGGCTTCACAGGCGAATTCTATCAAACATTTAGGGAAGAGCTAACAACCATCCTTCGCAAACTCTGCCAAAATATAGCACAGAGAGGAACACTACAAAACTCAGTCTATGAGGCCACCATCACCCTGATACCAAAACCAAAGATGTAACAAAGAAAGAAAACTACAGGCTAATATCACTGATGAACATAGATGCAAAAATCCTCAACAAAATACTAGCAAACACAATCCAACAGAACATCAAAAAGATCATACACCATGATCAAGTGGGCTTTATCACAGGAATGCAAGGATTCTTCAATATATGCAAATCAATCAATGTGATAAAACATATTAATAAATTGAAGTCAAAAAACCATATGATCATCTCAATAGATGCAGAAAAACCTTTGACAAATTCAACACCCATTTATAATAAAAACCCTCCAGAAAGTAGGCATAGAGGGAATTTTCCTCAACATAATAAAGGCGATATATGGCAAACCCATGGCAACATCATTCTCAGTGGTGAAAAACTGAAACCGTTTCCACTAAGATCAGGACAAGACAAGGTTGTCCACTCTCACCACTATTATTCAACATAGTTTTGGAAGTTTTAGCCAGAGCAATCAGAGAAGAAAAAGAAATAAAAGGAATTCACATCAGAAAAGAAAAAGTAAAGCTGTCACTTCAGATGACATGATAATATATATAGAGAATCCTAAAGATGTTACCAGAAAATTACTAGAGCTAATCAATGAATTTGGTAAAGTAGCAGGATAGAAATTAATGCAAAGAATTTGCTTGCATTCCTATACACAAATGATGAAAAATCTGAAAGAGAAAATAAGGAGACACTCCCAACTACCATTGCAACAAAAACAGTAAAATACCTAGGAATAAACCTACCTAAGAAGACAAAAGAACAAAAGACCTGTATGCAGAAAACTATAAGACACTGATGAAAGAAATTAAAGGTGGTACAAACTGATGGAGAGATATACCATGTTCTTGGATTGGAAGAATCAACATTGTGAAAATGACTCTACTACTCAAAGCAATCTACAAATTCAATGCAAACCCTATCAACCTACCAATGGCATTTTTCACAAAAACTGGAATTAAAAATTTCACAATTTGTGTGGAAACACAAAAGACCCTGAATAGCCAAAGCAATCTTGAGGAAGAAAAACGGAGCTGGAGGATTCAGGCTCCCTGACTTCAGAATATCCTAAAAAGCTACAGTAATCAAGACAGTATGGTTCTGGTACAGAAAGAGAAATATAGATCAATGGAACAGGATAGAAACCCCAGAGATAACCCCACTCACCTATGGTCACCTTATCTTTTGATAAAGGAGGCAAGAATATACAATGGATAAAGACAGCCTCTTCAATAAGTGGTACTGGGAAAACTGGACAACTACATGTAAAAGAATGAAATGAGAACACTCCCTAACACCATACACAAAAATAAACTCAAAATGGATTAAAGACCTAAATTTAAGGCCAGACACTATAAAATTCTTAGAGGAAAACATAGGCAGAACACTCTATGCCATAAATCACTGCCAGATCCTTTTTGACCCACCTCCTAAGGTAATGGAAATAAAAACAAAAATAAAATAATGGGACCTAATGAAACTTCAAAGTTTTTGCACAGCAAAGGAAACCATAAACAAGAGGAAAATAAAACCCTCAGAATGGGAGATAATATTTGCAAATGAAGCAACTGACAAAGGACTAATCTCCAAATTTACAAGCAGCTCATGCTGCTCAATATCAGAAAACAAACAACGTAAGCCAAAACTGGGCAGAACACTTAAATAGACATTTATCCAAAGAAGATGTACAGATCATCAACAAACACATGAAAGGATGCTCAACATCACTAATCACAGAGAAAAGCAAATCAAAACTACAATGAGGTATCACCTCACACCGGTCAGAATGGCCATCATCAAAAAATCTACAAACAACAAATTCTGGAGAGGGTGTGGAGAAAAGGGAACCCTCTTGCATGGTTGGTGGGAAGGTAAAGTGATACAGCCACTATGGAAAACAGTATGAAGGTTCCTTAAAAATCTAAAATGAACTACCATACGACCCAGCAATCCCACTACTGGGCATATACCCTGAGAAAACCATAATTCAAAAAGAGTCATGTACCACAATGTTCATTGCAGTTCTATTTACAATAGCCAGGACATGGAAGCAACCTAAGTGTCCATCGACAGATGAATGGATAAAGAATATGTGGCACATATATACCATGGAATATTAGCCATAAAAAGAAAGGAAACTGAGTTGTTTGTAGTGAGGTGGATGGACCTAGAGACTGTCATACAGAGTGAAGTAAGTCAGAAAGAGAAAAACAAATACCATATGATAACACATGTATATGGAATCTAAAAAAAAATGAAAAAAAATTGTTCTGAAGAACCTAGGGGCAGGACAGGAATAAAGACACAGATGTAGAGAATGGACTTGAGGACACGGGGAGGGGGAAGGGTAAGATGGGACAAAGTGAGAGAGTGGCATGGACATATATACACTACCAAATGTAAAACAGATAGCTAGTGAGAAGCAACCACATAGCACAGGGAGATCAGCTAGGTACTTTGTGACCACCTAGAGGGGTGGGATAGTGAAGGTGGGAGGGAGACGCAAGAGGGAGGAGATATGGGGATATATGTATATGTATGGCTGATTCACTTTGTTATAAAGCAGAAACTAACACACCATTGTAGAGCAATTATACTCCAATAACGATGTTAAATAGAAAAAAGAAAAAACAAGTTTCAGATACAGGGAGATTTGATTTAATAGAATTAGACAGTTCTCTTGAAGTGCACCGGACAATGCCTGGTGCACAGTAATAGATGACCAAGAAGTATTTGATTCATGTTCACAGGTACTCCTAGCATTCCCATTTAGCCAGTTTCAGAAAATCTCACCTGAGTATTTTCAAGTTCATGATCATTGGCATTTTAGTGGTGGCCCAGGTTAATCATGCTGTCTCTTCAGTGATGCAGTTAAAAGAACAAAAGTCAGGAAGGTTTTACCCTTTTGGATTTTCATGGAATTTTCAATGTCTGTTTTGATATTTGAGCCCCTGATGTGCTGTGATCTGTCATTTACGAGTGCTACAGTGAATAAGTGAGAGCCATTAAACAACTGCACAATTTGGGGGACTGTTCACAGCCCAGTTGTTGGACTCTACAGGGAATCAATGAGGATTCAGCACACACACAAAAAAAGAGACAGGTATTTTAATTTGAGCAATATTAACACTCACAAACTGTCATGTTGTGGAAATTTTTAGCAGTGTGTAAGCTTTGAAACAAAGGAAGGAAAAGCCAAACAACCAGAGCTTGTAATTTCCAGGGTGTCTTCGATGGCTGGCAGCTGATGCAGTAGGTGAGCATCCAGTGTGGATTCAGGAGGAAGGAGAGCAGGACTGAACGAGACATCTAGGGGAATCCCCAGTAAGTTCCTGGGCTCTCTAACGCACATTTATACATTTATCCTATTAAAAGACATTTCTACGAAGAGGCTGCTCTGTTCTGGTCCTGGGCTGTCAGCCAGCAATGTTTCTTTATGGAGGAAAGGACATTACAGAGACACAGGAAGATATAATAAATCTATGGCACAGTCCTTGACTTCAGGGACACTTGATGAAACTATACACACAGGAACCTTGACTAAAACAATAACTGAAGTACACGTGGGGCGATAACATGTAAGTGAATTTAATACAGCTCAAAATTCATTTCTGAATCCTACAGTAATAAAGTTATCAAGAATATCAAGCCAGGCTAACCATAAATAACTTCTTGTAAGAAATTAATTTTGAGATGAGTTTTGACAGAGGTTAAGGATAAAGATTGGTGTGCAAAACGGGAAAATGCACAGATAAGAAAAGCATATTCAGTATTAACTGCATGTCTAAAAGTGCTTAGACAAAATTATAGGGCACAGAGAAAAAAAAGCATAAAGGACATAAAGTCAACCTGTGCAACCTCACAATTTGTTGATATAATTTCAAGTCTTTGTAGTGGCCATTGTGGAAACAATTCTGGTAATATCTCTGCCAAATGTCATCTCTACACCACCACTCCTGGAATCTAAGACCATGCACAGTTTTACATGTAGAACTGATTGGGAACAGAATTGAAGATCTCCAGATTATATGGCAGAAGTGGGACGTGGTGGGTGTCAAAATGAAGTAGCTTGAGCTCTCAGACTATTGAGACACCAACTTAACAACACTCCTTTTCCTTAATTATAGTTCACGAGTGAGATCATTAAGAAAGGCAAGCTCGTATCTACCGACTAGGATATGGATGAACTGAAAATGCTAAATAACTTTCCCTTAATCCCCCCTAAAAATCCCTCCTCTCAGGTCCCCACCATGAAAATCAGCCTCAGCCACATGCATGGCAACCGAGAAAGTGAAGCGGCTCTAGAGTAGACAAATGAAATGAGTGTATAGCTTATTCCTGAGCTCATTCAGAAGACGTGCTAAAAACCTGTGAATAGATAGAATTTGGGTAAATCATTTCCGTATTTCCAGTTGTATTTTCATTAAAATATCTGTGATTTTGTTTTTATACCTTTTTATTTTTCAATTGGCCTCCAGCATTTTGGTCTTTGCCTCTTAGCCACGTAGTCAGAAAAAAAATCATTTGATTTTTTTGAACCTGGAGAGAAATCACTGAAAGAATCCTTCCATAATTCTGACTCACTTATATACGCATCAAAGCGTGAGTTTTCTAAAAGTTAGACATATCTTTCTTTTCTTTTTTTTAATTAGTAATTTTATCTTCTTTATGGTTGGGCTTCTCTAATATTAGCATTAGTTTATATTTATTAAAAACAGATGCTTATATTCTTTTGACATTCCGAAGTCAAACAACACATGAAGCAAAAAGTTGATAAGCATGTTTTTGGATAAGAAAATACTAGCAGAGCCAAAACCATCTTGGAAAACTGAATTGACTTTTTTACAGCCTCATGACTTTTGAAAATTCTATCAATCATTGGAAAAAAGCACCAACTTCCAACATTTTAGAGTAATATATATTTATATGCAAAAAGGATTTCCAGACAATTGCTTCAGGAAATCCAAATAGTGAAGTTAGAAAGACAGCAGTGTGGGGGGATGGGGGGGGAGTCATTATTCAAGAAATTTTGCAACAGTGGATACTGCTTAAAACATGACCACAGAGTAACGGTAGCAAGAAGTCCAGTAGGAAAGGAGACAGGAAGGGAACATGGAAGAACAGAAGAAAGTCAAGAAGAATGAGTGAAGAAGTGAAATAATGAGACAGTAACAATGATTGTCAGATTAAGGTTCTTTTGGAGAGTGGTTTTCCCAGCCAGATGCTCATCACCCCCCAGGATGGTCTCCCTGCAGGTACCTCTGCCGCCAGCTCCCTTGCATGTTGCTGCTGCATTAGATTTCATGCCTCCTGCTCTGATGATGCTACTCTCCTGCCTTATGGTTTAGAGAACTCTTGCATCATTGATTACTGGGCAGAATTCATACTCCTCATCTGGCAATCACATGATCCCATATACTCTACAAGCCCTTATTTTTTTATTCAGCATCATATAAAATTCTCTGTTTGTCAAGGCAGCCTTTTTGTATCTCTCCTTTTTTTTTCCACTTTCCCTTTGCCCTAGATTTTTGTACTCATTCCATTCTCTACACCTTTGATTTTACCATTTTCCCTTTGAAGAAGTATTCTGTTTTCCGCAAATGGAAATCTTGTTCTAATTTCAAAGAAATATGGAAAATAACAGTCAAATTTTCTCTCTGCTTCTTGATTCATATTCCTGAAAAAAAAAAAAGATCACCCCATCTCATTGTGTATACTCCCGTGGGAGTGAATGATGGCCAGGCTAGGGTCACGTGTCTATTTCAGATCCCATCTGCACTGGCTTGGAGGCAAGGGAGGGCGGTGTGCATGGGCCTATGTATGTTTGTTGACAGAGTGTCCTGTCTCTACATGGGCTGCTACTGAGTGGAAACTCTGTGGGGCTCTCACTTAGATTGAATCTTGCCCATAACTCAAAACTTTTACTTTTTAAATTTCTGTACTTTGGCACAGGGTGTTGGCCCCCGATATGTTGTACATTTTTAGTCAATAGAGAAGCTCTTTTCTTCTTAATCAGTTTGCCACATCTGGGTAATGATTAACAAACAAATTTAGTTCTTTCTATGAAGTATCGTATTCAGAATCATATTGAATTTCCATAATTAAAGAAGACATACATATTGTTTCTAGAGATAATAAATTTTGGCTGGATATAAAACAGCCATCAACCTTAATCTTGAAAAATTCTGATTTGGAGCCAACAGCCTTATAGTATTGTGCCTGGTTTAATCTAGCCAAGCAATGAGACAGATATATAACCTCTCACTTGTTTTTTTCTTATTTTTCTGTGAAGCTCAAGTGCCTTCCAGTGAAAACTGAGCATTACAAAATGATCAATATATATTATTTCCAAAAAATGTACTTGTAAGCATCGTGGGCATCTTTCCTTCAAGAAAAATATTTTCACCTTTCTTTACGATTTTTCTAAAGGCTGAAGTGCTTGTCTGCTTTCATAATAAATAGGAGGTGTTTGTCTGAACTTAATTGTCAAAGCAAGCCTTCCGCACAAACACTTTGAAATACCCAATACTGATACATTAGTTTATGCTTTGCAACGTCTTCACTTTCTTACCAAGCAAGTTATTATCTCAGTAGAATTATGGAAGTTCTACTTAAACTTTCTGTTTTACATTGCTCTAAATGCCTGAATTAATAATATGTTAATTGTCCCCTCTCATCAAACTCTACTTTCCTTCATATTTAGTAAATTTATATCACAGCAAAATTTTACGTTTTAAAGTTAGCTTTTAATGTAATCTTGATAAGACACACCCTATTTTTAGAGGAAATACCTTTTTCTCTAAGAGTGGTGGGCTGTATCTGCAGACTCAGTGGGTCCTGGGGAATCTGAGGATTCAAGATTTCCAAGTGCATCAAACACTTGTCCTCAATTGTGTCCCATTCTTTGCCAATCAGGGCCTTAGCCTTGTCATGGCAAATCTAACTAGTCAAGGTACTTAAGTTTCTCTAGAGCTATGCTAGCCTTCTTGTCCTGAGCCTAGTTCTCTAGCCTTTTCTGCCCTAAGCTGTTGGCAATAAGAATCTCTTCATGTGTTTACAAGTTAGCCCTTTGTTTTGCACATTTAGCCTTTTATTGATGCTTAACCCTCTTCAGTCTTTCATTTTCTCTTTCCAAAAGCATCAATTGCCCCCAGGAAGCATTATTCAATACCATTGCTCTTATAATCACTATTTCCCACATGTATCTCAAATGCTAAATACATTGCACCCACCATTGCATTTTCCTTCACCTAGCCTCCCATTTTCCTTCAAAATAACCTCCCATTTTGCCCATGGTAAAAGCTTTATCATTGCTACCTGATGCCTGGAGCTGTTCATATTCCACCTCATTACTCACTGAGCAGTGGGAGATCCAGCTCCAAAATCCCATTTTAGCATCTGTTTTTTCAGACTATCGTCAAACTTTCACAAGTTTGGATCTACATGAAGTATACTCAGATAAAAATTAACAAATTGGAGGTTCATTAAGGAATGCTCTTGGGATCAGTAACAATGGGATAAGGGAACAAAAGCAAATTTGCGAGGAGGAAAAATTTGGTCAGTGATGTAGTCACAACAAGCCCTTAGCCAAATTCACATGGAGCTCTGAAGCTGGCATGACTCTTCCGAGTTGTACCAAATTGAAAAGAAGAAGCAAGGCTTTTCTATGCCTTCATTGACCAGTTATCACATTCAGGTTCCTAGCTCTCTCTTCCCCTCCCAGCACACACACACACACACACCCTCACACAAGAAAGGTAATATAATCTTGAAAAAGGCAGCTATCTTCAGCTAAGGACAATTCCCAAAGAGGGCAGACAGCTGAGGGTGTTAGATCTCAATCTTTGGAACAATTGGTGATAAATCCTTTATCCGTAAAGTAGGGATCTGGATGATACAGACTAGCATGATTACTGAAGAATTAAGTATTAATTAGGGACATATCAATAGGTCACGGACCCAGTTGAAAGATATCTCACTGGATAATTTTACACTAATGTAAATATCAAAATAAATGATAATAGGTTTTAAGGTCTTCATTAAAAAAGAATCCAGGAGTCCATAACTATAGTAAAAGGGTGAGTAAGTAGAAGTTCTTCTTTGTAGAATAATGCCAGTTAATTAACGTAGAATGACAGAATTAAAAGAATTAGATCATTTTCAAATATCAAAGTAATGGTTTAGTTATCAATAGGTACTAAAGCTATTGGCTGATAAATTATTGAAGATCAGGCTACTCATATAATTTCAAAGTATCAGCATATAGTATGTACATTAATTATCAAGTAGGAAAAGCACCTTTACAACAGCGAGCTCTTGTAGATAACCATCTTAAGCAAGTGATCAACTCTAGTAACACCAATAAGAGGAAAAAAAACAGATATCATTAACCTTTTGATTTGATGCAGTGGGAAGTACAAAACATTATTTAGGTATTATTCTTTTTTTAATTTTTTTAGCTTTATTCAGGTGTAATTGACAAATGAAAAAGTTGTATATATCTAAGATATACAACTTGATGTATGATTTTTGTATACAATGTGAAATGATCACCACAATCAAGCTAATTAGCATATTATCTAGGTATTATTATTCTTGACAAAATGTTCAACTTGAATCTAATCATAAAGAAGCAATTAGGCAAACCCAGATTGTGAGAGAGTTTACAAGCCCACTAACCTGGGTTCTTCAAAAATATCATAATCATGAAAAACAAAAAGTGTAAGGTGACTGTCTTAAACTAAAGGAATTTAAAGAAATATGACAAAGAAATATACTATAAAAACATTAATCAGATACTGAGTTGAAAATTAAAAAAAAAATCTGTGGCTCAATGGGGTAAATTGAGTATAGGTTGTGTATTAACTATTGCTATATTAATATTAAATTTCTTGAGCGTGGTTATGTCAGAGTTACCTGCTAAAATACTTAAGGGTAAAGTGTCTTGATATCACCATTGAAGTTTTGAAAGTTATTTTTTTAAAAGGACGTGGAGAGAGGGATATGGCAAAATATTAACAGTTGGTGAATCAAGGTAAAGGTTATATGGGTATTTGTAATATTAGACTGTCAATTTTTGTTTCAATTTTTTTCAAAATAATATAGGAGAAAATTCAAAAATTTAAGCCAAGTCTTGATCCAATTTTCACAAATCCCTTAATAATAAGGTCTATGTCCCTGAAATTTAATTGCTTTGAATTTTGATTGCAACCTCCTCAT
Organism: Hyperoodon ampullatus; assembly: GCF_949752795.1. Lineage (NCBI taxonomy): Eukaryota > Metazoa > Chordata > Mammalia > Artiodactyla > Ziphiidae > Hyperoodon > Hyperoodon ampullatus. The sequence continues at coordinate 120,127,710 of NC_136918.1, forward strand.
ACCAATCTTTTCTTTCTAGCATTAAAAACGAAGTGATTTTTAAGAGAAAATATATACAATAAGCACACTTATTTTAACTGCATTTCCATGATTCCTATCCAAGTCATTTCACCCTGATAAATTCCTACAACTGCCAAAATGTAATCTCAACCCTAGTAATTTTCCCTAATGTTTCCTCTTGACATCTTTTTAGGTTTCAAGAGACTACTTCTGTTGAGTTGATTGAGGTAAAAGAGGAGGCTCTAACTACTTTGGCAATAAGTTAATAAAAAATAAATAACTTACTTTTTTTAAATCTTTGTTTCAACTTCTCCTTTCTGAGCCATATTTTCTCCTTTCTCATTATCTCATTCCATCAGGATCACATATCAAACCTGGTTTTGAAGAGAAAGAAAAGAAAAGAAAAGTTCTACATTAACCATCTTCCAAAAGAATTAGGGGAAAACAGAAGTTGAGAATACAGACATGTCTCCAAGTATATCTATTAGGACCTAAAGAAGCTCTTTAATTCCTCATTTTTTAAAAAAGCAGTGACCCTCTGTGCTATCACTTTTTAAAGAGCTATATTGCAGCAATTTAAGGAATATGGCTCTCATTTTCTACATTTACAGGCTTCAGTGGAATTCTTACTGGTAAAATACATCAAAATTATATACACATATTGATAAAGTTTAAACACTCTAGATATGTATATGGTCTTTGAAACATTCTCTTTTAATTTCAGGTTTTCAAATATTTCAGAAGTGAATATTTTCCTTCTCTAGTGCATTTTCTGAAATAATAACACTTCAGCAGAACTCAAGTAAATTTTAACAAGTATGGATTCCTCTAAGATGTTTTCTTCCTTGCTATTTAAGGCCCTCTCCCATCCCACAAACGCCCTAGTAGCTATAGACTCATATATTAAAAATACACATATATATATAACTGTAAAACCTCCTAATGTATTTATATAAAGGCACTGCAACACAATGGATAAAAGAGGTGAGCTACATATAATTTTATCATGGGAAATATGTGAAGTTAATGTGAAAGAAGATCAAGCAATCCTAACTCTGTTTTTTTATTGGAAAAACACTCTAGATGTTTTGTGAGAAGAGAAAAATCTCTATAGGATAGAATTGTAACAGAACTTTTATGTAAAGCAGTTTTATTTGAAATACATTGTCCCAGACAGCAGTGAAGAGAAAAGTTTTAATCCAAAATGCTTCCAGGCTCGTTCCCTTCTGGCCAATTATTTGATTTCAGTAATGCTCTGGTTGCCTCTGCCTAGCACTAGCTATTAAATATAGTGCTGTGCCTTTTAGAAAACTTTTACTTTACATGAGAGCCAAAAGGTAAATCTGTACAAAATTGAACTAGGAGTTAAAATATGATTTTGAAATGGAAAAACATATAAGCTCAAATTCTGACAAATGAAAATCTTTTTGAAAAAATTAAGTAACAGTGCTAGTCAGTGTCTATCAACCATCAATCCCATTTAGACAAAGACTGGGCAAAGCTCACAACTACCCAGAGGTTTTCAAATGTTTTTCCTTGATTTAATTCAAGTTTTGGGGGAAATGCCAACATTTTCTAATAACATTAGGATTAAATTCAACAAATATTTATTGGAAAGTCCTGGAATAGTCACTGTATAAAGATGTCTAAGAAAAGACATTCCCTGCCCTGGGGCAATCTAGTAGATAAAATTAGGCAAGTTTTTTAATACAAGAAGGAGTAAGAGAGAAGCTTCAAGATGGCGGAAGAGTAAGACGCGGAGATCACCTTCCTCCCCACAAACACATCAGAAATACATCTACACGTGGAACCACTCCTACAAAACACCCACAGAAGGCTGGCAGAAGACTTCAGACCTCCCAAAAGGCAAGAAACTCCCCACGTACCTGGGTAGGGCAAAAGAAAAAAGAATAAACAGAGACAAAAAATAGGGACGGGACCTGCACCAGTGGGAGGGAGCTGTGAAGGAGGAAAGGTTTCCACACACTAGAAGCCCCTTCGAGGGCAGAGACTGTGGGTGGTGGAGGGGGAAAGCTTTGGAGCCACGGAGGAGAGCACATCAACAGGGGTGCAGAGGGCAAAATGGAGAGATTCCCGCACAGAGGATAGGTGCCGATTGGCACTCACCAGCCCGAGAGGCTTGTCTGCTCGGCCGCCGGGGCGGGCGGGGCTGGGAGCTGAGGCTCGGGCTTCGGGTTTCAGTCGGAGAGCAGGGAGAAGACTGGGGTTGGCGGCGTGAACACAGCCTGCAGGGGTTAGTGCACCACGGCTAGCTGGGAGAGAGTCCGGGAAAAAGTCTGGAGCTGCCGAAGAGGCAAGAGACTTTTTCTTGCCTCTTTGTTTCCTGGTGCGCGAGGAGAGGGGATTAAGAGCGCTGCTTAAAAGAGCTCCAGAGACGGGCGCAAGCTGTGGCTAAAAGCGCGGACCACAGAGATGGGCGTGGGACGCTGGGGCTGCTGCCGCCGCCACCAAGAAGCCTGTCTGCAAGCACAGGTCACTATCCACACCTCCCCTCAAGGGAGCCTGTGCAGCGCGCCACTGCCGGTGTCCCATGATCCAGGGACAACTTCCCCGGGAGTACACATGGCGCCTCAGGCTGGTGCAATGTCACGCTGGCCTCTGCTGCCGCAGGCTCGTCCGGCATCCGTACCCCTCCCTCCCCCAGTCTGAGTGAGCCAGAGCCCCCGAATCAGCGGCTCCTTTAACCCTGTCCTGTCTGAGCGAAGAACAGATGCCCTCAGGCGACCTACATGCAGAGGCGGGGCCAAATCCAAAGCTGAGCCCTGGGAGCTGTGCGAACAAAGAAGAGAGGGAAATTTCTCCCAGAAGCCTCAGGAGCAGCGGATTGAATCTCTGCAATCAACTTGATGTACCCTGCATCTGTGGAATACCTGAATAGACAACGAATCATCCCAAATTCAGGAGGTGGACTTTGGGAAAAACGATATATATTTTTCCCCCTTTTTCTCTTTTTGTGAGTGTGTATGTCTATGCTTCTGTGTGTGATTTTTTCCATGTGGCTTTGCTTTTACCATTTGTCCTAGGGTTCTGTCTCTCCGTTCTTATTGTTGTTTTTGTTTGTTGGTTGGTTTAGTTTTTAATTTTTTTCTTAATAATTATTTTTAATTTTTTATTTTAATAACTTTATTTTATTCTATTTTATTTTATCTTCTTTCCTTCTTTCTTTCTAGTTTTTTGTCCCTTTTATTCTGAGCCGTGTGGATGAAAGGCTCTTGATGCTCCAGCCAGACATCAGGGCTGTGCCTCTGAGGTGGGAGAGCCAAGTTCAGGACACCGGTCCACAAGAGACCTCCCAGCTCCACGTAATATCAAACGGCAAAGTCTCCCAGAGATCTCCATCTCAACACAAAGACCCACCTTCACTCAACGACTAGCAAGCTACAATGCAGGACAACCTATGCCAAACAACTAGCAGGACAGGAACACAACCCCATCCATTAGTAGAGAGGCTACCTAAAATCAAAACAAGGCCACAGACACCCCAAAACACACCACCAGACGTGGACCTGCTAACCAGAAAGACAAGATCCAGCCTCATCCACCAGAACACAGGCACTAGACCCCTCCACCAGGAAGCCTACACAACCCACTGAACCAACCTTAGCCACTGGGGACAGACACCAAAAACAACGGGAACTACAAACCTGCAGCCTGCAAAAAGGAGGCCCCAAACACGGTAAGTTAAGCAAAATGAGAAGACAGAAAAACACACAGCAGATGAAGGAGCAAGGCAAAAACCCACCAGACCTAACAAATGAAGAGGAAATAGGCAGTCGACCTAAAAAGAATTCAGAACAACGATAGCAAAAATGATCCAAAATCTTGGAAATAGAATAGAGAAAATACAAAAAAAAAAAATGTTTAACAAGGACCTAGAAGAACTAAAGAGCAAACAAACAATGATGAACAACACAATAAATCAAATTAAAAATTCTCTAGAAGGGAACAATAGCAGAATAACTGAGGCAGAAGAACGGATAAGTGACCTGGAAGATAAAATAGTGGAAATACTCCTACAGAGCAGAATAAAGAAAAAAGAATGAAAAGAACTGAGGACAATCTCAGAGACCTCTGGGACAACATTAAACGCACCAACATTCGAATTATACGGGTCCCAGAAGAAGAAGAGAAAAAGAAAGGGACTGAGAAAATATTTGAAGAGATTATAGTCGAAAACTTCCATAATATGGGAAACGAAATAGTTAATCAACTCCAGGAAGCACAGAGAGTCCCATATAGGATAACTCCATTGAGAAACACGCCAAGACACATACTAATCAAACTATCAAAAATTAAATACAAAGAAAACATATTAAAAGCAGCAAGGGAAAAACAACAAATAACACACAAGGGAACCCCCATAAAGTTAACACCTGATCTTTCAGCAGAAATTCTGCAAGTCAGAAGACAGTGGCAGGAAATATCTAAAGTGATGAAAGAGAAAAACCTACAGCCACGATTACTCTACCCAGCAAGGATCTCATTCAGATTTGACAGAGAAATTAAAAGCTTTACAGACAAGCAAAAGCTAAGAGAATTCAGCACCACCAAACCAGCTTTACAACAAATGCTAAAGGAACTTCTCTACGCAAGAAACACAAGAGGAGGGAAAGACCTACAATAATAAACCCAAAACAATTAAGAAAATGGTCATAGGAAAATACATATCGATAATTACCTTAAATGTAAATGGATTAAATGCTCCCACCAAAAGGCATAAACTGGCTGAATGGATACAAATACAAGACCTGTATATATGCTGTCTACAAGAGACCCACTTCAGACCTAGGGACACATACAGAATGAAAGTGAGGGGATGGGAAAAGATATTCCATGCAAATGGAAAACAAAAGAAAGCTGGAGTAGCAATTTTCATATCAGACAAAATAGACTCTAAAACAAAAACTATTAAAACAGACAAAGAAGGACACTACATAATGATCAAGGGATCAATCCAAGAAGAAGATATAACAATTGTAAATATTTATGCACCCAACATAGGAGCAACTCAATACATAAGGCAAATACTAACAGCCATAAAAGGGGAAATCAACAGTAACACAGTCATAGTACGGGACTTTAACACCCCACTTTCACCAATGGACAGATCATCCAAAATGAAAGTAAAAAAGGAAGCATAAGCTGTAAATGATACATTAAACAAGATAGACTTAGTTGATATTTATAGGACATTCCATCCAAAAACAACAAAATACATTCTTCTCAAGTGCTCATGGAACATTCTTCAGGATAGATCATATCTTGGGTCACAAATCAAACCTTGGTAAATTTTAAAAAATTGAAATCTTATCAAGTATCTTTTCTGATTGCAATGCTATGAGACTAGACATCAATTACAGGAAACAATCTGTAGGAAATACAAACACATGGAGGCTAAACAATACACTACTTAATAACCAAGAGATCACTGAAGAAATCAGAGAGGAAATCAAAAAATACCTTGAAACAAATGACAATGAAAACACAACAACCCAAGACCTATGGGATGCAGCAAAAGCAGTTCTAAGAGGGAAGATAATAGCTATACAAGCCTACCTTAAGAAATAAGAAACATCTCAAATAAACAAACTAACTTTACACCTAAAGCAATTAGAGAAAGAAGACAAAACCCCCCCAAAATTTAGCAAAAGGAAAGAAATCATAAAGATCAGATCAGAAATAAATTAAAAAGAAATGAAGGAAATAATATCAAAGGTCAATAAAACTGAAAGTTAGTTATTTGAGAAGATAAACAAAATTGCTAAACCATTAGCCAGACTCATCAAGAAAAAAAGACAGAAGACTCAAATCAATAGAATTAGAAATGAAAAAGGAGAAGTAACAACTGACACTGCAGAAATACAAAGGATCATGAGAGATTACTATAAGCAACTCTATGCCAATAAAATGGACAACCTGGAAGACATGGACAAATTCTTAGAAATGCACAACCTTCAGAGACTGAACCAGGAAGAAATAGAAAATATGAACAGATCAATCACAAGCACTGTAATTGAAACTGTGCTTAAAAATCTTCCAACAAATAAAAGGCCAGGACCAAATGGCTTCACAGGTGAATTCTATCAAACATTTAGAGAAGAGCTATCACCTATCCTTCTCAAACTGTTGCAAAATATAGCAGAGGGAGGAACACTCCCAAACTCATTCTACAAGCCCACCATCACTCTGATACCGAAACCAGACAAAGATGTAACAAAGAAAGAAAACTACAGGCCAATATCACTGATGAACATAGATGCAAAAATCCTCAACAAAATACTAGCAAACAGAATCCAACAGCACATTAAAAGGATCATACACCATGATCAAGTGGGGTTTATCCCAGGAATGCAAGGATTCTTCAATATACACAAATCAATCAACGTGATACACCATACTAACAAATTGAATGAGAAAAATCACATGACCATCTCAATAGATGCAGAGAAAGCTTTTTACAAAATTCAACACCTATTTGTGATAAAAACCCTGCAGAAAGTAGGCATAGAGGGAACTTTCGTTAACATAATAAAGGCCATATATGACAAACCCACAACCAACATCATCCTCAATAGTGAAAAACTGAAACCATTTCCCCTAAGATCAGGAACAAGACAAGGTTGCCCACTCCCACCACTATTATTCAACATAGTTTTGGAAGTTTTAGCCACAGCAATCAAGAAGAAAAAGAAATATAAGGAATCCAAATTGGTAAAGAAGAAGTAAAGCGGCCACTGTTTGCAGATGACACGATACTATACATAGAGAATCCTAAAGATGCTATCAGAAAATGACTAGAGCTAATCAATGAATTTGGTAAAGTTTCAGGATACAAAATTAATGCACAGAAATCTCTTGCATTCCTATACACTAATAATGAAAAATCTGAAAGTGAAATTAAGAAAACACTCCCATTTACCACTGCAACAAAAAGAATAAAATATCTAGGAATAAACCTACCTAAGGAGACAAAAAACCTGTATGCAGAAAATTATAAGACACTGATGAAACAAATTAAAGACGATACAAATAGATGGAGAGATATACCATGTTCTTGGATTGGAAGAATCAACATTGTGAATATGACTCTACTACCCAAATAATCTACAGATTCAATGCAATCCCTATCAAACTCCTACTGGAATTTTTCACAGAACTAGAAGAAAAAAATGTTGTTTCTCATTGTTCTATGGCATTAACACTATAAATCAGTCAAAATGGAAGACTCAGCATTCTTTCAAACTCCAAGACACATTTGGTCTTTCCTCCCACGTGGAATATCTTCCCTGATCTCAAAAATCCCAAATATCCTTCCACATCCAGTTCATAAGCCAGCTCCTATTTGAAGCCTTTCCCAATCATCCTAGTTCGAAATTCTCTTTCTCAGAATTATATTAGCAGTTTGTTTCACCATCATGATATTAATTTGTGTTATAGCTTTTTAAGTACATATTTTATTTTCCTTAAGAGGTTCTAGTTCCTTGAATAAAGTGACATGCCTTATTCAACCTTATCTTCCCTGTAATGTTTTAATACTGCACATGAACATGATTCTGCCAATTAAAGAGCTACCAGTCTAGGGTGAGAGGTGGGTATGTAAACAAATATCAAAATAACAAGTTAATTTTAGTAATATAAATATACTAGGTACAACTACACAAAGAGTAATCAATTCCACTTGAATAGAACAGAAAGAGTTTCACAGAGGAGAGGTTAATGAGGCAGGTTTTGAGGAATAAGCAGAAGTTTTCTAAGTATTCCAGGGGAAAACCATTCCAAGTAGAATAACTAAACCATTCAAAGCCTTAGTGGCATGGAATAGCTCCATACGCTTAGAGACTCTATTATATAATGATCATTCATGGGAGTGGTGAAAGATCAGATACACAATTTAATTTTATTTGATTTCATGAACCAAAAAACTGTTTGCTTAAATTGGAGTCATCCTTTATTTTACCACATAAGGACACTGAAAACAACAATAAAAACAATGAGCAACTACTCTTCTATTTCTTAGAATACTAAAATTACATTCTGCAATTATATCATTTTAAAAGATTGTCCTTTATGCTCAATTTAGTTTTCAGAATAGCACTCACCTTAATATCCCACATTTCCTCATTCAATTTGTCCACAATATTTGGAAACGATTATTTTAAGTGATAAAAAATGGGGTAGATATTTAAAATTTTTAAGCACAGAAATAAATCTTTATTACATTTAGACAAGAATCCTCAGAGACCAATATGGAGAATATTTTGGTAAGAAGTAAGACAACCCATGTTGAAAAGGTCTTAATGACAAGTGACAGATGAAGAGGGTGTATAATGTGGTGCTGAGTAGTAACAACCTTACAGAGGCATCCAAACTATGGTTGTTAAAATGGCCAGACCTACTGGCTGTCCAAGGAAAGTGAGGACAATGGATGTTCCTGGCTTTAGCGTGTAAAAATGAAGGAAAAGAGACAGATGTGTAAAGTGAAAATAATAAGCTTGGTTTCAGACACCTTCTGGTTATCTATTGTTTCACAACAAATTACTTCAAAACATAGTGACTTAAAACAATAATATTTATTATCTCATGGTGTCTGTGGGTCAGGAACTCAGCAATTCTTCCCAAGGTGATGCTGGGTCAGAGTCTCTCGTTAGGTTGCAATCAAGATGTTGACCAGAGCTACAGGCATCTGAAGGATAGTCTGGAACTGAAAATCTCCTTCCAAACTCACCCATGGAGGTGAGTGGCAGGAGGCCCCAGTTCCTCACCTCCTGGTCCCTCCATCAGTGATTGGGTGTCCTAACAACAGGACAGCTAGCTTGCCCCAAAGCCAGTGATACAAGAGAGAGAACAAGGAGGAAGAGGCTATGTCTGTATGGCCTAGTCTCAGAAGTCACACGCTACTCTTCCCACCATGTTCTGTTCATTGGAAATGAGTTACTAAGTCCAGCCCATATTCCAAGTGAGGGTAATTAAACCCCAACTCTTGAAGGGAGGAATATAAAAAATGTGTGAACATGATTTAAAACTATCACAAACATGTTGAGTTTGAGTTTCCTGAGGGATACACAAATGGAGTGATCCAATAACTAGTATACAATGCAGAATCAAGATCTAGAGTGAGAAAACACATTTGGGGATCATCAGCTCTCTGTGGAACTAGGAGCTGTGGATGGGGAAAACAGTGGACAAGATTGAGATTATTCTGTGTGAAGGCTGAAAGAGAAGAGGGCCAAAGGTGTACATAAGGGGAAGATCTACATTAATGGCAAAAGCAGGGAAAGAGCCAGTCAGTGGAGCTGAGAAGAAAAAACAAAGAGACTATTTTTCATTTCCTATCATAAAATCCAAGAGAAAAAAAAGTTATATTCAGAAAATATTGTGTGCCTCAACATTGGACAATGATAGTAAATGTTAAAGAAATATCAAGTGAAATAAGGATTTAAGGTTATCCCTGAATTTTTTCTTCAAGTAAGATAAACTTTACTGAATGTCTCATAAGGAGGTAGCAAAGTAGAAATTACATTTTACAACACACACAAAAACTTTCTAAAATTCCTCCTCATTCACTTCTCTCCCTAAAGTCCTACATCTCATGCTTACATCTCTTCTTTTCTTTCTCTCCCTCTCACAAAATTAAAAATGAAAACCTCCTTCCTACTCTTCTTCTTCTAAGATATTTTATTCTTACTGGATCTCCATGCATTTTCTTCTTTCTTCCAGTTTTATTGTGGTATAATTTCTATAAAAAATAGCTGCATCAACCAGAGGGCAGACAGCAGAAGCAAGACGAACTACAATCCTACAGCCTGTGGAACAAAAACCACATTCACAGAAAGATAGACAAGATGTAAAGGCAGAGGGCTATGTACCAGATGAAGATACAAGATAAAATGCCAGAAAAACAACTAAATGAAGTGCAGATAGGCAATCATCCAAAAAAAAATTCAAAAAAATGATAGTGAAGATGATCCAGGACCTCAGAAAAAGAGTGGAAGCAAAGATGGAGAAGATGCAAGAAATGTTTAACAAAGACCAAGAAAAATTAAAGAACAAACAAATAGAGATGAACAATACAATAACTGAAATGAAAACTACACTAGAAGGAATCAATAGCAGAATAACTGAGGCAAAAGAATGGATACGTGACCTGGAAGACAGAATGGGGGAATTCACTGCTGCAGAACAGAATAAAGAAAAAGAATGAAAAGAAAGGAAGAAACCCTAAGAGATTTCTGGGAAAACATTAAACACAACAACATTCGCATTATAGGGGTGGCAGAACGAGAAGACAGAGAGAAAGGACCCAAGAAAATAGTTGAAGAGATTATAGTTGAAAACTTCCCTAACATGGGAAAGGAAATAGCCACCTAAGTGCAGGAAGTGCAGAAAGTCTCACACAGGATAGACCCAAGGAGAAAAATGCCGAGACACATAGCAATCAAACTGGAAAAAATTAAAGACAAAGAAAAATTATTGAAAGCAGCAAGGGAAATATGGCAAATAACATACAAGGGAACTCCCATAAGGTTAACAGCTGATTTCTCAGCAGAAACGCTACAAGCCAGAAGGGAGTGGCATGATATACTTAAAGTGATGAAAGGGAAGAACCTACAACCAAGATTACTCTACCCAGCAAGGATCTCATTCAAATTTGATGGAGAAATCAAAAGCTTTACAGACAAGCAAAAGCTAAGAAAATTCAGCACCACCAAACCAGCTCTACAACAAATGTTAAATGAACTTATCTAAGTGGGAAACACAATGGAAGAAGAGGACCTACAAAAACAAACCCAAAACAATTAAGAAAATGGTCATAGGAACATACATATCGATAATTACCTTAAACGTGAATGGATTAAATGCTCCAGCCAAAAGACACAGGCTTGCTGAATGGATACAAATGGATACAAAAACAACCCATATGTTGTCTACAACAGACCCACTTCCGACCTAGGAACACATACAGACTGAAAGTTAGTGGATGGAAAGAGATATTCCATGCAAATGGAAATCAAAAGAAAGCTGGAGTAGCAATTCTCATATCAGATAAAATAGACTTTAAAATAAAGAATGTTACAAGAGACATGGAAGGACACTACATAATGATCAAGAGATCATCAAGAAGAAGATATAACAATTATAAATATATATGCACCCAACACTGGAGCACCTCAATACATAAGGCAATTGCTAACACCTATAAAAGAGAAAATCGACAGTGACACAATAAGAGTGGGGGACTTTAACACCTCACTTACACCAATGGACAGATCATCCAAAATGAAAGTAAATAAGGAAACAGAAGCTTTAAAGGACACAATACGCCAGATAGATTTAACTGATATTTATAGGACATTCCATCCGAAAACAGCAGATTACACTTTCTTCTCAAGTGCGCATGGAACATTCTCCAGGCTAGATCACAACTTGGGTTAAAAATCAAGCCTCAGTTAATTTAAGAAAATTGAAATCATATCAAGCTCCATTTCTGACCACAATGCTATGAGATAAGAAACGAATTACAGGGGGAAAAAGTAAAAACACAAACACATAGAGGCTAAACAATACGTCACTAAATAACCAAGAAATCACTGAAGAAGTCAAAGAGGGAATCAAAAAATACCTAGAGACAAATGACAATGAAAACATGATGATACAAAACCTACGGGATGCAGCAAAAGCAGTTCTAAGAGAGAATTTATAGCAATACAAGCCTACCTCAAGAAATAAGAAAAATCTCAAATAAACAATCTAACCTTACACCTAAAGGAACTAGAGAAAGAAGAACAAACAAAACCCAAAGTGAGCAGAAGGAAAGAAATCATAAAGATCAGGGCAGAAATAAATGAAATAGAAACAAAGAAAACAATAGCAAAGATCAATAAACTAAAAGCTGATTTTTGATAAGATAAACAAAATTGATAAACTATTAGCCAGACTCATCAAGAAAAAAAGACAGAAGACTCAAATCAATAAATTTAGAAATGAAAAAGGAGAAGTTACAAAAGACACCGCAGAAATAAAAAGCATCCTAAGAGACTACTACAAGCAACTCTATGCCAATAAAATGGACAACCTGGAAGAAATGGACAAATCCTTAGAAAGGTATAGCCTTCCAAGACTGAACCAGGAAGAAATAGGAAATATGAACAAACCGATCACAAGTAATGAAATTGAAACTGTGATTAAAATCTTCCAACAAACAAAAGTCTAGAACCAGATGGCTTCACAGGTGAAATCTATCAAACATTTAGAGAAGAGCTAACAACCATCCTTCTCAAACTCTTCCAAAAAATTGCAGAGGAAGCACAACTCCCAAACTCATTCTATGAGGCCACAATCACCCTAATACCAAAACCAGACAAAGATACTACAAAAAAAGAAAATTACAGACCAATATCACTGATGAATATAGATGAAAAAAATGCTCAGCAAAATACTGTCAAACGGGATCCAACAAAACATTAAAAGGATCATAAAACATGACCAAGTGGGATTTATCCCAGGGATGCAAGGATTCTTCAATATACTTAAATCAGTCAATGTGATACACCATATTAAAAAAATTGAAGAAGAAAATCCATATGATCATCTCAATAATTGCAGAAAAAGCTTTTGACAAAATTCAACACCCATTGATGGTAAAAACTCTCCAGAAAGTGGGCATTGAGGGAACCTACCTCAACATAATAAAGGCAATAAATAACAAACCCACAGCAAATGTCATTCTCAATGGTGAAAAACTGAAAGCATTTCCTCTAAGATCAGGAAAAAGACAAGGATATCCACTCTCACCACTATTATTCAACATAGTTTTGGAAGTTTTAGCCACAGCAATCAGAGAAGAAAAAGAAATATAAGGAATATAAATTGGAAAAGAAGAAGGAAAACTGTCACTGCTTGCAGATGACATGATGATACTATACATAGAGAATCCTAAAGATGCTACCAGAAAATTACTAGAGCTAATCAATGAATTTGGTAAAGTTGCAGGATACAAAATTAATGCACAGAAATCTCTTGCATTCCTAAACACTAATGATGAAAAAGCTGAAAGAGAAATTAAGGAAACACTCCCATTTACCACTGCAACAAAAATAATAAAATACCTAGGAATCAACCTACCGAGGGAGACAAAAGACCTGTATGCAGAAAACTATAAGACACTGATGAAAGAAATTAAAGATTATACCAACGGATGGAGAGATATACCATGTCCTTGGATTGGAAGAATCAATATTGTGAAATTGATTATACACCTAAAGCAATCTACAGATTCAGTGCAATCCCTATCAAATAACCAATGGCATTTTTTACAGAACTAGAATAAAAAAATCTTAAAATTTGTATGGAGACACAAAAGACCCCGAATAGTCAAAGCAATATTGAGGGAAAAAACGGAGCTGGAGGAATCAGACTTCCTGACTTTAGACTATATTACAAAGCTACAGTAATCAAGACAATATGGTACTGGCACAAAAAACAGAAACATAGATCAATGGAACAAGATAGAAAGCCCAGAGATAAACCCACACACATATGGTCAACTAATCTATGACAAAGGAGGCAAAGATATACAATGGAGAAAAGACAGTCTCTTCAATAAGTGGTGCTGGGAAAACTGGACAGCTACATGTGAAAGAATGAAATTAGAACATTCCCTAACACCATACACAAAAATAAACTCAAAATGGATTAACGACCTAAATATAAGACCAGACACTATAAAACTCTCAGAGGAAAACATAGGATGAACACTCTTTGACATAAATCACAGCAAGATCTTTTTTGATCCACCTCCTAGAGTAATGGAAATAAAAACAAAAATAAACAAAGGTGACCTAATGAAACCTCAAAGCTTTTGCACAGTAAAGGAAACCATAAACAAGACGAAAAGACAATCCTCAGAATGGGAGAAGGTATTTGCAAATGAATCAACGGACAAAGGATTAATCTCCAAAATATATAAACAGCTCATCAGCTCAATATGAAAAAAACAAACAACCCAATCCAAAATTGGGCAGAAGATCTAAATAGACATTTCTCCAAGAAGACATACAGATGGCCAAGAAGCACATGAAAAGTTGCTCAACATCACTAATTATTAGAGAAATGCAAATCAAAACTACAATGAGGTATCTCCTCACACCAGTTAGAATGGGCGTCATCCGAAAATCTACAAACAACAAATGCTGGAGAGGGTGTGGAGAAAAGGGAACCATCTTGCACTGTTGGTAGCAATGTAAATTGATACAGCCACTATGGAGAACAGTATGGAGGTTCCTTAAAAAACTAAAAATAAAATTACCATATGATCCAGCATTCCCACTACTGGGCATATACCCAGAGAAAACCATAATTCAAAAAGACACAGGCACCCCAATGTTCATTTCAGCACTATTTACAATAGCTAGGCCATGGAAGCAGCCTAAATGCCCATCGACCAATGAATGGATAAAGAAGATATGGTAAATATATATACAATGGAATATTACTCAGCCATAAAAAGGAACAAAAGTGAGTCATTTGTTGAGACGTGGATGTGTGTAGAGACTATCATACAGGGTGAAGTAAGTCAGAAAGAGAAAAACAAATATCACATATTAACGCATATGTGTGGAAACTAGAAAAATGGTACAGATGAACCGGTTTGCAGGGCAGAAATTGAGACACAGATGTAGAGAACAAACGTATGGACACCAAGGAGGGAAAGTGGCAGGGGGGTGGGGGTGAGGGTGTTAGGAATTTGGCAATTGGGATTACATGTGTACACTGATGTGTATAAATTGATGACTAATAGCAATCTGCTGTATAAAAAAATTAATTAAATAAAATTCCAAATTTCAAAAAAAAAAAACTTTCAGCAAAATGAAATATAAGGAGGGGGCAGGAGGTATTTATTTTCCAGGCTCTAAACTTTTAATTCTACTTTTCTCTAGGTCAGAACCCAACAAGGTGAATTCCTAAAACATTTGCTTAGACTAGGGTCTATATCTTAAACCAAATCAATTTCCTTCCATATACTTCATATTTTGTGTATGTGTGTGCATGTGTGTATACTTCTTTTATTTATTCACTCCAGATTTCTTTGCCTCTTGACTCTGGTTGTTTGCTTTAACCTCATCACCCCAACTATGACGCTTGATATATGTTTGCAGTTTCCAAATTCTGGCTCTCCTGTACACACCAAATGGTTTTATTTAACAAGCCATTATACAGGTTTTATTATTAGAACAGTGTCAGCCACTATTCTAAGCATATCACACATACTATCTCATTTAATCATTATAACTACCCAGAAGCTAGATTAAATTGCTATTCCCATTCTCAAGATGTTTACCATCCCGACAAAATATTACCAACCTCTGAAACTCACCAGGGTAATTTACCAGGGGATAGTCACATATGCATGGAGTCTCCACATGACTGACTTTAGCTATTCAGTCTCCAACCCCTCCAGAGTTGAAACGGATACATCCTGGCTCAGGGCCCAAGGCAAACAAAAGCAAACATCCACCATAAATCAGCATTAGCAAGAACAAATTGGTGTGGCCCAAAGCCCGAGGCATACAAAGACACTCTTCTCAGACCGTATATTCCAAGGGCTTAGAGGTTATTTCACAGAATCTAATTGGGAACCAGGCCTTTCTCTGGCATGTGGAGGGTTTGAACACCCTAAACCTACTGAGTTAACCTTATTCCACACATAGCTTCTGGGAGAACTCATGTATCTCACAAGCAAACTTATCTAGCGTTGCTATATGAGTGATCAGGGTCAGAGGCTCTAGAATAATAATGAATGTGACATGAGCATCAGCCCTGGAAGTATGTGGTAGAGGAGGATAAATGAGTCTTGGAATTATGGAGCCAGAATCCATTGTATGGGAAATTCTTCCAATTATCAGACACGTAAAATTTTTTTAAAGACTTTAATTCTTATTTCAATACCTGGTCAAATGGAAATTCCCTTCTACTGGAAACATATTTGATAAGGCAGCATATAAAATCATAAATCCACCAATTACATATTTTTAATGAAAATCATACAAAATAAAATTTATCAGAATCTCTGTGTTTTAGGACTCAAATCTGTGGTACTTAGTGAGTATACATGTTCATACATGAAATAAACCTATATCTTCCCTGATTTAAACCACACTTTTACAAATAAAATTTTAATGTTAATAAAATTTTGTCAATCTTTGACCTTGATGACGTTGGATTTTGTGGATCTCTACTTAACTGGCATTCCTTAACCTGGATTTTTCAATTATCTTTTCATATTTTGGGGCTAATAATTTTTCCTAAACCCAAACATGGTAATAGGCCATTAAAGCACATGGTTCTAGACTAGGCACTGTACGTAAGTTGCCTATTAAACAGAGTGACTTGCTCTTGCTAATTTAGTACACATCATTTCTTTCATATCATAGTGCTCCAGATTTTTGAAGATACGTCATGAAGAATAACACTCTTCTCTCTCTCCCTGTCCCCATATTCTTCTACTTTTTCTTTTATGGAAAGCAGCCTTAGAACTTATAAGATTTAGTTTAAAGGCCTCAACATTAATATAGTAGCTACCAATTTATAAATTATGCCAAATCCTCAAATGTTTTTTTAAGGTGCAACACTTGGAATTATACATAATATTCCAGATGTATATTAATCATATGAGGAAATTTTACTTCTTTGGTTTGGACTAATGGACAAACACACTGGGAATCAGACAGACCTGAAAGTCACCTACTGGCCTTCATAAATTGCATAAACTTGGGTATTGAATTAAATTCACTGAGGCTCAATTGCACTCTTTATGACAGGCATAATGATAGATATTTTGCCAGGTTGCATGAAATAGTAAAGAGATAAGTAAATAGATCCTCAATTAACATACGTTCCTGCCGCTCTACTTTTCTGTATTACATTTTTTGATATATAACATATATAAAGAAATTGCATAAAACATAAAGACTGTTAACAAATTGAAAAGAAAATTGCAGAGTTCCCAACATAAAAATGAGCAAGAGACTTCAATCAGCACTTTGTCAAAGAAAAAATACAAACTGCCAAAGACATATGAGAAGGTGTTAAACCTCATTGATAAACATGGAGATCATACACTTTGTCAAAGTCTAAATTTAATTGAAACCATTTTTCTCTTCCTAAATAATACAAAGACCTTACAAATCTTAATTCCATTGACTCCATTATAAAATCTAAATGAATTATTTGTATCTAATATTTTAATTCTATCTGTTTTTTAAACCTCAGCTTGATATTACTACTGTTTTATATAGTCAATGTTTATTTACATTTACTCACATATTAATACTTTCTTTGTTCTTCATTCTTTTTTGCATGTTATACATTTCATCTGGAACCATTTGCCTTCAACTTGAGACACTTTACTGGTGTTTTGAAATGTCTTTATTTTTCCATAATTCTTGAAGGACATGTTTACTGGTTATAGAATTCTATCTTGGTGGTTATTTCTTTTCTTCACTTTAAAGATATTTGGTTAAACCATACGCCACTGATGATGTTCGACAATTTTCAGTGTACAAAAATAGCAATATCATGTGGTTCAACTTAATATTATCCACTGGCTTCTGACTTCTGTTGTTGCCTGTTAAGGAGTCTGTTATCAAATTAACTATTGCTCTTTGAAGGAATATCTGTTTTCTTTTCCTTAACTGATTTAAGATTTTTTATTTATATTTTCTTACTATGTTGTGCTTGGGAGTATGTTATAGAATAAATTGTGTCCTCCACCACCACAAAAATTCATGAATTTCAAATACAAAGTATACTGGATAATGCTTGGCTTTTTAGCTTTATCTAGTATTAATCTCTGGCTTACTTGCTGTAATCTAGCCACCCTCGTCACCTCTGTTTCTGCTAAGCTTCACACTGCCTTAGGACCTTGCACTAGACAGTATCTCTCCTTGAAAATTCCTGCCATTAAATTTCTGCCTGCTTACTTCTTTTGAATCATTCAAGTCTTAAATAAAATACTTCTCAAAAGGATTTCTTTGACCAACAGAGTCAAGATAGTTTATTGTTTAAGAACATATCCCTTCCTGAAATTATCTTAATTTCCTTGTCTGTCTTCCCATTATAGCCTCAAGGTGTGAACAGGAACCTTGTCTATTTGTTCACTGTTATAATACTCATGCCCAAAACAGTACGTCTTAACTATTGGATAAACTGGATGGAATATCTGTAAAATTGCCTAGGGTAATAATACCTACATCTTAGAATTCCTATAAATATTAAATGAAATAATGCAAGAGACTATTTTAAATGACTGGTTTAGGTTAAGCACTGTGTGTGTTAACAGAGACAATAGTACTCCTGGTGAAATCCACTGTGATAGCTGTGTTTACTCTTTTACTATATTAGTTCTGCCAGGCAGGGCTCGCTATTGTCAGTAATAGAAAGACAACTATGGTAAATTGAATTAGTCTTAATTCTCTATCCCTCCCTTTATATTTGCCCTTTGTCATGTGGCTTTTTAATTTCTCTTGCTAAAGGAGGGGGCATATTTTACTGACTAGTAACTTTGGGTCTCAACATGTGGCTTGCTTTAGCCAATTGAATGAGGTGATTGTGTCAGGATAACTGTTTTCTACTTACTCTCTCTGGCTTCTGTCATTGCCATGAGAAGAAAACCCCTGGTTATCCCACTGGTCCAAGTGGAGGAGAGACATGCTAGCAGAGCACACTCTAAGTCAAAATATGGATGTGTGGACAAGCCCAAGTGACATCAGCAGTACAGCCCAGACAACCCATAGGAGAAAGAAATGCTTATTGCTATTTGCTACTATGCTTTTGAGGGGTGTTTTGTTTTTGTTTTTGTTTTTGTTGTCTTATTATGACAAGAGCAAGGCAATACAACTCTGCTTGGTTAAAGCTAAATAGAAATCAGAAATTGCACTGAGCATGTTGTATCTCCACCTTCATTCTGCTGAATATCTGAGGCTGCAGCTGAACTGCTGAATAAATGAGGTACTTTAGAATAAAAGAAAGGGATCCACACTCAGAATATTTATAGCAAAGTATATTTTCTGAAAATGCAATTAAGGAGCTAGAAAATTTCAGAAAACTGTCATTCTGAAAAGAGGGAAAGTAAACATGTTGCCTGAGAATCACATACCCAAAGTCAAGAGGAAAGAACTAGGAAAGATGGAGATGAAATAGATGAGGTAAAATCAAAATAGATGATGTATGCAATATGCAAAAGATTTTCTGAAAAAGTTCCAAAAAGCTTATCTTCTCTCACTGGAAACTGTAAGAGCATAGCTGATGCTGCAGACAATAAAAATCTGTGAATTTTTATTCTGGTGAATACAAATTTTATTCTGTGAAATATAAAATATGAAAATATAAAACAAAGAGATGAAAATATAAATGAGAAAATGATGGAATTAGAAAGCATAGAATGAAGGACCAACATATAAATAATAGGTGATATTTAAAGACTCAAAAATAATTATGAATAAAATTTATTAAATTTGACAAGTAGACATGACCAAGGAGAGAGGGGTACAGGGCCTGGTAAAGCAAACAGCATGTGCACATTCACAGAGACAAGAAACAGAATCATGTTCAAGAACCAGTAGTTGAACTCTCATTGGATTTAAATACAGAACAGTTGTGTTCATATATTCTATAATTTCCTTATAAATAAACCATATATTAAAGCCACACCAAAAAAAAAAATACTTCTAGAGGTAAAGCTGCAGAGCTCATTCGCCTGGAAACATTGTGTTAGGGGTCCAATGTGTTAGGGGTTTATTATGAGCTTTCTGAGGATAAATAACATGCACAAGGCATAAAGAAAGGGAAAAGGAACCTGTTTATGATATGAGATCATGGGTGAAACAGAAAACTGAAATTGGCAAACATCAACCAAAAATAAAAGAGATTTTTTAAGGGTCCTGAAGTCCAGACTGAAGATGTTGAACTGATTGTCAAATTAAAGCTACTACAGATTATTTATCAGGTATGTGACATGATTGAAATAATATATGAGGCAGAATTTTTTAGTAGATAAATATAGAATAAATCAACAAGGCAAAACCCTGAGAAAGAAATATGACTTCAAAACTGGAAGGAGATCAGTTTCTATATTACAATATTATTTTACAGTACATGGTAGAGACCTCTGAGAAAAAATAATCAGTACTTAGTAAAGGATTAAACCACTAAGAGAGGAGAACAAATAAGGTAATAAGGATCAAAGATTTGGGGGAAAGTTGTGCTAATTCACTGAATTTGTAGGTATCAGAACATTTACAAGTATTCTTGTGCTTACATTCTACGGAATATTTTGCCCTACTAAAATAACAACTAACTCTTTGCATGTATATATGGTTAAAAATGCTTAACATATAGTGTCTTTCAAAAGATTCTCAGGACATTATCCTTTCAGGGCTACAGTACCACTTATTCTAAGACACAGCTTGATCACATGGACTATTACCAGAGAACTGAAGAGAATAAAAGAAACAATCTAGGGACTTCCCTGGTGGCACAGTGTTTAAGAATCCACCTGACAATACTGGGGACACAGGTTCAATCCCTAGTCCTGGGAAGATCCCACATGCCACGGAGCAACTAAGCCTGTGCACCACAACTACTGAGCCTGTGCTCTAGAGCCTGTGAGCCACAGCTACTGAGCCCGTGAACCACAACTACTGAAGCCTGAATGCCCTAGAGCCCACATGCTGCAACTACTGAGCCCTCCTGCTGCAACTACTGAAGCCCATGAGCTTAGAGCTCATGTTCCACAACAAGAGAAGCCACCGCAAGGAGAAGCCCATGCACCACAAGGAAGAGTAGCCCCCAATCGTGACAACTAGAGAAAGCCCACACACAGCAACGAAGACCCAATGAAGCCAAAAATAGATAAAAATTTAAAAAAAAAAAGAAACAATCTAGAAACCAAATTAAAACATGTAGAGAAATTTAAGTTCTAAGTGTAGAATTGTCTTAAAATATTCTATTATATCAAAATTATTGTTATAAAAACAGCAATGTTAAAAGAACAAACTTTATTTTTTCAGGGAAGAACTACTCTTTAATTAGGGCTTTCTTTATAATTATTAACACCAATTATTTATAAATGTATTTTCAAAAATATTTTAAAACATGTGCACAGTTTCAAAATTCAAACAGCATGTACGGTACTGTTATTAAATAAAAACTCCATTTCACCTCCCCTACCCAAGTCCCACATGTCATTGGAAACCCCTTTAAACATTTTGTTTTTAATTCTTCTGATGTTACCACCATAATTCTAAACGATATGCTTAGATCTCAGTTTCTTAATTTACCAGCAGCAGAAATCAAGTCATTTCCATCCTCTTTGACAGACAAGGAATTCAGCTCACATCTCCACTTGTCTCTCTCTTTCCCTTGAGTTTTGATACTTATATTAGTGTGTGTGGTTTTTCTATTAGTTGCCTTTATACTTTTAAGTGATGTATACATAATCCTGTATTTTTGTTTCATCTTCTTTACATAGTATCTCTTGTATCATCCCAAAGTAAAACGAGGAAAGTAGAACCCCTACACACTCACCCTTCCCTCCTCTTGCTCTCAACTTGACTTCTGCCAGCTGGAGCGTTACCTTTACAATGTCTTTTATGACATGAACATTCTATTCTATAACTAAAATTAGGTTTTATGTTTTGATTATTAAAATTGAAACTAGTAAACATTTAATTATAATTATGTAAATGTGATCATTCAACTATTTGTCACTGCAGAAATAGTGTGATTAGGTCCACTGAAAATGAAATATGATTTGTCACTGATTCTCTCAAAGGAGAAAGTCCCAAGTGTTAAAGTCAAATGACTTCTCATATTCCGCAAGTGATCAGGCCACAGTTTTGCTCACCTTGTATTTGAATCAAAACTTTCTTCTCTAATTTTTCAGTTGTTTTCTTGGCATTTCTAATTTCTTTGGGTTCTTTTTTCTTGTTGAGAGGAAAAAAGCCTAAGTCTTCTTCCTCACTGAGCTAAGAACTCCCAGCTTCTTAATTGTCTTGCCTGTTAAATCTTCCTCTTTCTATTCTTGGAGGAATAACTTTTAGGATCTTTGATCTGGTGTTTTAAATTGAGCTGTGTTTTTCGGGCTGCTGCAGAGGTGTCATCCTTTCCGTTTCACACCTAGAATTCCACCACTGTTTCCTGGACCATGAGCTGCTTCCCTCTCTCCTGTACTCTAGATAGAGTACATCCTCAAATATTGTAACATTTTTGAAAAGAAAGGTTGCTTGGTAGATAAGGATTCTGAAATCATTCTGAATCAACATGGATAGAAAAGTGTTTGTTTTACATTCATATTTATTATTTTTAATATTTATTTATTTATTTGTCTGCCCCGGGTCTTAGTTGCGGCATACAGGCTCTTAGTTGGAGCATGCAGGATCTAGTTCCCTGACCACGGATCAAACCTGGGCTCCCTGCATTGGGAGAGCAGAGTCTTAACCACTGGACCACAAGGGAAGTCCCTTTCCCTTCATATTTAATTGATAAGTTTGGCAGGATATTAAATTCTAGATTTAAGATTTTTTTTACACTTCAGAAATTTAAAGACCATTATTTCTGTCCTCCAGTGTTTTGATAAGAAGTCGTATGCCTATAATACTCTCATTATTTTTTTAGTAACACCTCCCTCTCTCTCTCTTTCTCTTGATGCTTCTGGAACAGCAATGTACAATAGAAATATAATGTGAGCCATATATGTACTTTAAAATTTTTCTAGCAGCCATTTAAAAGTAAAGAGAAACAGGTGAAATTAATTTTATAACATATTTTCACTTAATCCAATATATCCAAAATAGAATTTCAGCATGTAGTAAATATTTACATGTTATTATTTATCAATTTTTTAACATCTTGATTTGAGTATAATTGTTTTAAAATGGTGTGTGAGTTTCCACTTTATAACAAAGTGAGTCAGCTGAACATATACATATATCCCATTATCTCCTCCCTCTGGTGTCTCCCTCCCCCCCTTCCTAACTAACTCCTCTAGGTGGTCACAAAGTACCCAGCTGATCTCCCTGGGCTATGTGGCTGCTTCCCACGAACTATTTATTTTACATTTGGTAGTGTATATATATATATATGCCACTCTCTCACTTCATCCCAGCTTACCCTTCCCCCTCCCTGTGTCCTCAAGTCCATTCTCTACATCTACATCTTTATTCCTGTCCTGCACATAGGTTCATCAGAACCATTTTTTTTTAAGATTCCATATATATGTGTTAACATATGGTACTTGTTTTTCTCTTTCTGACTTACTTCACTCTGTATGACAGACTCTAGGCCCATCTACCTCACTACAAGTAACTCAATTTCATTTCTTTTTATGGCTGAGTAATATTCCATTGTATATATGTGCCACATCTTCTTTATCCATTCATCTATCACTGGACACTTAGGTTGTGTCCATGTCCCGGCTACTGTAAATACAGCTGCAATGAACACTGTGGTATACGACAGTTTTTGAATCATGCTTTTCTCAAGGTATATGCCAAAGAGTGGGATTGCTGGGTTGTATGGTAGTTTTTCTTTTAGTTTTTTAAGGAACTGCCATACTGTTTTCCATAGTGGCTGTATCACTTTACATTCCCACCAATAGTGCAAGAGGGTTCACTTTTCTCCAAACCCTCTCTAGCATTTATTGTTTGAAAATTTTTTAATGATGGCCATTCAGACTTGTGTGAGGTGATACCTCATTGAACTTTTGATTTGCATTTCTCTGAAGATTAGTGATGTTGAGCATCCTTTCACGTGTTTGTTGGCAATCTGTATATCTTCTTTGGAGAAATGTCTATTTAGGTCTTTTGCCCATTTTTGATTTGGGTTCTTTGCTTTTTTGATATTGAGCTGCATGAGCTGCTTGTAAACTTTGGAGATTAATCCTTTACCAGTTGCTTCATTTGAAAATATTTTCTCCCAATCTGAAGGTTGTCTTTTCATCTTGTTTATGGTTTCCTTTGCTGTGCAAAAGCTCTTAAGTTTCATTAGGTCCCATATTTTTATTTTTGTTTTTATTTCCATTTCTCTAGGAGGTGGGTCAAAAAGGCTCTTCCTGTGATTTATGTCATAGAGTGTTCTGCCTATGTTTTCCTCTAAGAGTTTTATAGTGTCTGGCCTTATACTTAGGTCTTTCATCCAGTAATCCATTTGGAGCTTATTTTCATGTATGGTGTTAGGGAGTGTTCTAATTTCATTTTTTTACATGTAGCTGTCCATTTTCCCAGCACCACTTACTGAAGAGGCTGTGCTTTCTCCATTGTATATTCTTGACTCCTTTATCAAAAATAAGGTGACCATATGTGCATGGGTTTATCTCTGGGGTTTCTATCCTGTTCCATTGATCTATATTTCTGTTTTTGTGTCAGTACCATACTGTCTTGATTACTGTAGCTTTGTAGTATAATCTGAAGTCTGGGAACCTGATTCCTCCAGCTCTGTTTTTCTTTCTCAAGACTGCTTTGGCTATTCAGGGTCTTCTGTGCTTCCATACAAACTGAAATTTTTTGTTCTAGTTCTGTG
This sequence comes from Hyperoodon ampullatus, assembly GCF_949752795.1. Classification (NCBI taxonomy): domain Eukaryota; kingdom Metazoa; phylum Chordata; class Mammalia; order Artiodactyla; family Ziphiidae; genus Hyperoodon; species Hyperoodon ampullatus. The sequence goes on from NC_136918.1 coordinate 120,152,304, forward strand.
AAAAATGCCATTGGTAGTTTCATAGGGATTGAATTGAATCTGTAGATTGCGTTGGGTAGTATAGTCATTTTCCCAAAGTTGATTCTTCCTATCCAAGAACATGGTATATCTCTCCATCTGTTTGTATCAGCTTTAATTTCTTTCATCAGTGTCTTATTCTCTTCTGCATACAGGTCTTTTTTCGCCTTAGGTAGGTTTACTCCTAGGTATTTTATTCTTTTTGTTGCATGGTAAATGGGAGTGTTTATTAATTTGTCTTTCATATTTTTCATCATTAGTGTATAGGAATGTAAGAGATTTCTGTGCATTAATTTTGTATCCTGCTACTTTACCAAATTCACTGATTAGTTCTAGTAGTTCTCTGGTAGTATCATTAGGATTCTCTATGTATAGTGTCAGGTCTTCATCAGAATGACAGCTTTACTTATTCTTTTCGATTTGTATTCTTTTTATTTCTTTTTCTTCTCTGATAGCTATGGCTAAAACTTCCAAAACTATGTTGAATAACAGTGGTGAGAGTGGACAGCCTTGTCTTGCTCCTGATCTTAGTGGAAATGGCTTCAGTTCTTCACCATTGAGAATGATGTTGGCTGTGGTTTTGTCATATATGGCCATATTATGTTGAGGTAAGTTTCTTCTATGACTACATTCAGGAGGCTTTTTATCATAAATGGGTACTGAATTTTGTCAAAAGCTTTTTCTGCATCTATTGAGATGATCATATGATTTTTCTCCTTCAGTTTGTTAATATGGTGTAACGTACTGATTAATTTGCATACACTGAAGATTCCTTGCATTCCTGGGATAAACCCCACTTGATCAAGGTGTATGATTCTCTTAATGTGCTGTTGGTTCTGTTTGCTAGCATTTTGTTGAGGATTTTTCCATCTATGCTCATCAGAGATATTGGCCTATAGTTTTCGTCCTTTGTGACATCTTTGTCTGGTTTTGGTATCAGGGTGATGGTGGCCTTGTAGAATGAGTTTGGGAGAGTTCCTCCCTCTGGTATATTTTAGAAGAGTTTGAGGATAGGTGTTAACTTTTCTCTAAATGTTTGATAGAATTCACCTGTGAAGCCATCTGGTCCTTGGCTTTGTTTGTTGGAAGATTTTTAATCACAGTTTCAATTTTAGTGATTGTCATTGGTCTGTATATATTTTCTATTTCTTCCTGGTTCAGTCTCAGAAGGTTGTGCTTTTCTAAGAATTTGTCCATTTCTTCCAGGTTGTCCATTTTATTGGCATATAGTTCCTTGTAGTGATCTCTCATGATCCTTTGTATTTCTGCAGGGTTCCTTGTTACTTATCTCTTTTCATTTCTAATTCTATTGATTTGAGTCTTCTGTCTTTTTTTCTTGATGAGTCTGACTAATGGTTTATCAATTTTGTTTATCTTCTTAAACAACCAGCTTTTAGTTTTATTGATCTTTGCTATCATTTCCTTCATTTCTTTTTCATTTATTTCTGATCTGATCTTTATGGTTTCTTTTCTTCTGATAACTTTGGGGTATTTTTGTTCTTCTTTCTCTAATTGCTTTAGGTGTAAGGTTCAGTCGTTTATTTGAGATGTTTCTTGTTTCTTGAGGTAAGATTTTATTTCTATAAACTTCCCTCTTAGAACTGCTTTTGTTGCATCCTATAGGTTTTGGGTCATCATGTTTTCATTGCCATTTGTTTCTAGGTATTTTTTTATTTCCCCTTTGATTTCTTCAGTGATCTCTTGGTTTTTCAATAGTGTATTGTTTAGCCTCCATGTGTTTGTATATTTTACAGATTTTTTCCCTGTAATTAATATCTTGTCTCATAGTGTTGTGGTCAGAAAAGATACTTGACATAATTTCAGTTTTCTTAAATTTACCAAGGCTTGATTTGTGACTCAAGATATGGTCTATCCTGAAGAATTTCCATGAGCACTTGAGAAGAAAGTGTAATTTATTGTTTTTGGATTGAATGTCCTATAAATTTCAATGAAGTCCATCTTGTTTAATGTATCATTTAATGCTTGTGTTTCCTTATTTATTTTCATTTTGGATGATCTGTCCATTGGTGAAAGTGGGTTGATAAAATCCCCTACTATAACTGTGTTATTGTTGATTTCCCCTTATGTGGCTGTTAGCATTTGCCTTATGTATTGAGGTTCTCCTATGTTGGGTGCATAAATATTTATAATTGTTAAATCTTCTTGGATTGATCCCTTGATCATTATATAGTGTCCTTCCTTTTCTCTTGTAATAGTCTTTATTTTAAAGTCTATTTTGTCTGATATGAGAATTGCTACTCCAGCTTTCTTTTGATTTTCATTTGCATGGAATATCTTGATCCATCCCCTCCCTTTCAGTCTGTATGTGTCCCTAGATCTGAAGTGGTTCTCTTGTAGGCATCATATATATGGGTCTCATTTTTGTATCATTGAGCCAGTCTATGTATTTGGTGGGAGGATTTAATCCACTTACATTTAAGGTAATTATCGATATGTATGTTCCAATCACCGATTTCTTACTTATTTTGGGTTTATTATTGTAGGTCTTTTCCTTCTCTTGTGTTTTCTGCGTTAGAGAAATTCCATTAGCATTTGCTGTAAATCTGGTCTGCTGGTCCTGAATTCTCTTAGCTTTTACTTGTCTGTAAAGATTTTAATTTCTCCTTCGAATCTGAATGAGATCCTTGCTGGTTAGAGTAATCTTGGTTGGACGTTTTTCCCTTACCTCACTTTAAATTGTCCTGCCACTGCCTTCTGGCTTGCAGAGTTTCTGCTGAAAGATCAGCTGTTAACCTGATGGGGATTCCCTTGTGTGTTATTTGTTGTTTTTCCCTTGCTGCTTTTAATATTTTTTCTTTGTATTTAATTTTTGATAGTTTGATTAATATGTGTCTTGACATGTTTCTCCTTGTTTATCCTGTATGGGACTCTGCACTTCCTGGACTTGATTGACTATTCCCTTTCCCATATTATGGAAGTTTTCAACTATAATCATTTCAAATATTTTCTCAATCCCTTTCTTTTTCTCTTCTTCTTCTGGGACCCCTATAATTCAAATGTTTCTGTGTTTAATGTTGTCCCAGAAGTCTCTAAGACTGTCTTAATTCTTTTCATTCTTTTTTCTTTATTCTGCTCTGCAGTAGTTATTTCCACTATTTTATCTTTGAGGTCACGTATCCATTCTTCTCCCTCAGTTATTCTGGTATTGATTCCTTCTAGAGAATTTTTAATTTCATTTATTGTGTTGTTCATTATTTTTTTTTTTTTTTTTTTTTTTTTTTGCTCTTTAGTTCTTCTAGGTCCTTGTTAAACGTTTCTTGTATTTTCTCCATTCTGTTTCCAAGATTTTAGATATCTTTACTATCGTTACTCTGAATTATTTTTCAGGTGGACTGTCTATTTCCTCTTCATTTGTTTGGTCTGGTGGGTTTTTGCCTTGCTCCTTCATCTGCTGTGTGTTTTTCTGTCTTCTCATTTAGTTTAAGTTACCGTGTTTGGGGTCTCCTTTTTGCAGGCTGCAGATTTGTAGTTCCCATTGTTTTTTGTGTCTGCCTGCAGTGGGTAAGGTTGGTTCAGTGGGTTGTGTAAGCTTCCTGGTGGAGGGGACTAGTGCCTGTGTTCTGGTGGATGAGGCTGGATCTTGTTTTTCTGTTCAGCAGTACCACGTCCGGTGGTGTGTTTTGCATTGTCTGTTACCTTATTTAGACAGGCTTTCTGCTAATGTGTGGTGTTGTGTTCCTGTCTTGTTAGTTGTTTGGCATAGGGTGTCCAGCATTGTAGCTTGGTGGTCATTGAGTGAAGCTGGGTCTTAGCATTGAGATGGAGATCTCTTGGAGAGCTTTCACCATTTGATATTATGTGGAGCTGGGTGGTCTCTGGTGGACCAGTATCCTGAACTCTGCTTTCCTACCTCAGAGGCACAGGCCTGACACCTGGCTGGAGCACCAAGACACTGTCAGCAATGCAGCTCAAAAGAAAAGGGAGAAAAATAGAAAGCAAGAAAAAATAAAATAAAGTTATTAAAATAAAAAAATATTATAAATAAATAAAAATTAAGAAGTAATATAAAAAGAAAAGAAAAGAAAGAACAAAAGTAGAGAGCAACCAGACCCAAAAACATATCCACCAATGATAGCAAGCACTAAAAACTATACTAAAAAAAAAAAAAAAGAACAGACACAACCCTAGGACAAATGGTAAACGCAAAGCTATACAGACAAAATCACACAAAAAAGCATGCACATACACCCTCACAAAAAGTGAAAAAGAAAAAAGATAAATATATGTATACATAAAAAAAAGAGAACAACCAAATCAGTAAACAAATCTACCAGTGATAATAAACTCTAAATACTAAACTAAGATAAACATAAAACCAGGGACAAATTAGATGCAGAAAGCAAACCCCAAGTCAACAGTTGCTCCCAAAGTCCACCGCCTCAATTTTGGGATGATTCGTGGTCTAGTCAGGTATTCCACGGATGCAGGGTACATCAAGTTGATTGTGGAGATTTAATCCGCTGCTCCTGAGGCTGCTGAGAGGAATTTCCCTGCTCCTCTTTGTTCCCACACCTCCTGGGGTTCAGCTTTGGATTTGGCCCTGCCTCTGCATGTAGGTCACCTCACGGCATCTGTTCTTTGCTCAGACAGGACAGGGTTAAAATAGCAGCTGATTAGGGGGCTCTGGCTCATTCATGCTGGGGGGAAGGAGGGGTACGTAATGTTGGGTGAGCCAGCGGTGGCAGAGCCCATCATGACATTGCCTGAGGCATACTGTGTGTTCTCCCCGGGGAAGTTGTCCCTGATCACAGGACACTGGCAGTGGCACAGTGCACAGGCTCCTGGAAGGGGAGGTGTGGATAGTGACTTGTGCTTGCACATAGGCTTCTTTGTGGCTGCAGCAGCGGCCTTAGCATTTCATGCCCATCTCTGGTGTCCGTGCTGATAGCCGTGGCTGACACCCATCTCTGGAGCCCATTTAGGTGGCGTTCTGAATCTCCTCTCCTCACGCACCCACAAAACAATGGTCTCTTGGCTCTTGGGTAGTTCCAAACTTTTCCTGGACTCCGTCCTGGCTAGATGTGGCTCACTAGCCCCCTTCAGGCTCTGTTCATGCAGCCAACCCCAGTCCTCTCCTTGGGATCTGACCTTCAAAGCCCGAGCCTCAGCTCCCAGACCCCAGCTGCCCCGGTGGGTAAGCAGACAAGCCTCTCGGGCTGGTGAGTGCTGATCAGCACCAATTCTCTGGGTGGGAATCTCTCCACTTTGCCGTCTGCACCCCTGTTGCTGCACTCTCCTCCGTGGCTCCAAAGCTACCCCCCCGCCACCCCCATCTGTGTCAGTGAAGGGGCTTCCTAGTGTGTGGAATCCTTTCCTCCTTCACAGCTCCCTCCAAGAGGTGCAGGCCCCATCCCTATTCTTTTGTCTCTGTTTTTTTTCTTTTTTCTATTGCCCTACCCAGGTACTTGGAGAGTTTCTTGCCTTTTGGGAAGTCTGAGGTCTTCTGCCAGTGTTCAGTGGGTGTTCTGTAGGAGTTGTTCCACATGTAGATGTATTTCTGATGTGTTTGTGGGGAGGAATGGGATCTCCATGTCTTATTCCTCTGCCATCTTGAAGGTCTCCCCAAACATGTTTAAATGCTAGCATCCTTGACTTAAAAATTGTAAAAAAAAAAAAAAAAAAAAGGAAAGAAAAAAAGTACTGCTAAATATTTGAATCACTATGTTGTATACTAGGAACAAGCAAACAAACAACCTCATAGAAAAAGAGATCATATTTGTGGTTACCAGAGGTGTGGGTGGAGGAGGGGAAATTGGATGAAGACAGTTAAAAGGTACAAATTTCCAGTTATAAGATAAATATGTACTAGGGATGTCATGTACAACATTATAAATAAATGAACACTGCTGAATGTTACATGTAAAAGTTGTTAAGAGAGGAATCCTTAAGGGTTCTCACAAGGAAAAACATTTTTTTTTCTATTCCTTTAAATCTGTATCTATATGAGATGATGGATGTTCACTAAACTTATTGTGGTAGTCATTTCACAGTGCATGTAAGTCAAATTATTATGCTGTACACCTTAAACGTATGCAGTGCTGTATGCCAATCATATCTCAATAAAGCTGGAAAAAATATATATTAAAAAAAAGTTTAAGTACTGCTGTTTCATTTACTTATTTTTCCCTTATGGAAGATAATGAACAGAAGAGAAAGAAAGTCGAGGTTAAAGGCATCCAACGGAAATTTTTCAGTACCAGGAAAGGTTATGAGCATGAATCAGTTTAAGGTATTTTTGCATTGAGTGATATTCTCTCTGTACTACAATATGAAGATTTTCACCCAACGTATACAACAGTTAAATGAAACACTGAAGCACATAAATGTAAGGCCTACTATTTCAAATGTAATCTATGGACATCTGGGCGCCAATCCTAAATCTGCCACTAACACATTTGATGATTTTAGATACATAACAACCTCTCTAGGACTCAGTTCTTACCCCCCTATGATGAAAGAGTTGAATTGACATCTTCCATAGGTCTATTTTAAAATAGACTCATTACATAAGTAATTTCTTCTCCTGAATGAATCCAAGTTTTCCAAAGGACTTATCTATAGAACAAAGAAAAAGAATAATCCCTCAGCTTCCTCTGAATTTTAGTCACATCACTTGTGTTAATGTGCAGGAAAGTCGAAGATAAGAGAAGATTGGAAGACGTTCACTGAATATTGAGATAATATATTAGTACATAGGAAAGTGTAAAAATCCCTGTTATTATCAGCACAGGAAAAAAATTAATAACTAGGGAAAAAATTTCTCTTCAAAAAACAACTAACATTTATGTGTCAATTATATCTCGATTAAGGTGAGAGAGTGGTAGTGTATATATGGACAAATATACACTACCAAATGTAAAATAGATAGCTAGTGGGAAGCAGTTGCATAACACAGGGAGATCTTCTGGGTGCTTTGTGACCAGCTAGAAGGGTGGGATAGGGAGGGTTGGAGGGAGGGAGTTGCAAGAAGGAAGAGATATGGGGATATATGTATATGTATAACTGATTCACTTTGTTATAAAGCAGAAACTAACACACCATTGTAAAGCAATTATACTCCAATAAAAATGTTAAAAAAAATAAAATAAAATAAAATGCTAAAAAAATTAAATAAAATTAAGAAGAAAAACAAAACAAACAAAAGCAACAAACATATCTTTGTTTTAGATGTCCTTGAATTGAAAACTGATCAAAACAAAAGGCTTTCCCCCAAAATTTGTTTGCTTTGGAAAATGTAAAGAAAATTAGTGTCATCTTTTAACTAAGCATCCATTTATTAGTAATGTCTGTCACTAAGTGTTTATTTAGCATGTACCTTGTATTTATTTCTACTAAGTGTTGTGGGAGCTATAAAAAAAGTTTAGGCAAAGTCTGTATTCAGAAACCAACATGTTTTTTATCTTTTTGGTTTTTTTTTTATTGAGATATAATTGACATATAACATTATATTAATTTGAGATGTACAACATAATGATTTGATATTTGTATATGTTGTGAAATGGTCACCACAATAAGTCTAGTTAATATCCATCACCACAGTTACAAAAAAAGCTTTTCTTGTGGTAAGAACTTGTAAGATCTACTCTCTTAGCAACTTTCAAATATGCAATACAGTATTGCTAACTACAGTCACCATTTGTACATTACATCCTTATGACTTGTTTATTTTATAATTAGAAATTTGTACCTTTTGACCCATTTCACCCATTTCACTCACCCATTCCCCCTACCTCTGGAAACCATTAGTCTAGGAACAAAGATTTTGTTTGAGGAGGTGAGAATAATAAAAATCTTAAAAATTATCTAAGTATAAGGAGATGACATTAAATCTAAAATTTAGAGTAGGGACTCAAACTCTTTTAAGAAATTTAGAGAAGAGAGAGACTAATTTAGCCAGGATTAACCAGGGGAAGTTTAATGAATTAAGAAAACAAGTTTAGAAACGGGGTAGAACCATAGTAGGTAGAAAGAAAAATATCTTCCAAACACGCATATGAAAAGAAAGAAACATGAGCAAGGACTTAGAGGCAAGATGAAGGTAGTGTGATGAGGACAATAAGCAAACATAAAATTTCAGATTTCCACCAAAACCAAATGTTTTTTCCTTCTTCTTTAGCTGTTATTTTGGTGCCAAAGTAATCTTGGGGAGTATTCATGTCAATAGAAAGTGAGAACATGTGCCCAAAAATCAGTTCATTCATTCTTATTCTTATTCTTATTCTTATTTGTGGTCCATACTCAGCACCACCCCTAAACCTAGAGGAAACTGGGAAGTCAGGTATTTTCCCCAGGCAAGGGCATCTTGCCATGGAACTCTCGATGTCCAGGACTTTGTATTTATTTAGGCAAAATCTTCACTTGAATCCAAATGAGCTTTTAAATGTTTGGCAGAAAACATGAAACTAGGGCTGAAGTTTCTGTTAGCTCATGCCACCAAAAGGGGCTACAATGCAGTGCCTGGTCCTATGGTGGGTAGACACTTAGGTATTCTAACTGAAAGACCTTCGAAGAGAGATGGTACAGAAAGCAGGATGAAAGTCTCCTTAGAAAATCAGTGAAGGATTCTAATTAACCCTATATCAGGCAGAAGTGACAGGGAGGGGGTGCTGGGCAGTATATGGCAGGAGAACAGGGAACCATGGCTATGGAAGAGTTTGACTTGGACTTTCTTCTTTAGCAGAGATAATTATCTCTTTAAGTGCTATGATCAATAATGAAATAAAGATACTCAAAATCTAGTTTGGCTATATGAAAACTAGATTAACAACACCTATTAATGATTGTTGTCTTACCATCTTTGTTAATTCCTATGTGCACAATAATCATCATGCATATTATAAATATATATCATACTAATGGGACTGTATGCTACATTTAATAAAAACATTAATTTCTATTTAACATTTTTTATTGTTGCATGGACCTATCTAATGTTGCATTCTTTCTTGTTTATCACTTTAAGAAATTAAATAATACTCAAAAGCTAGGTCTGGACATGCCCCTGATCTAGCCCCACGGCAGGAAAAACCACCTTGGACCTATAGGGATTAAGAGAATGTGTCCCATAACTGACCTTCCCCACAATAATACAAATAAACAAATAAGCCTTTTGAGCAAATTATGAAATGAATCAGAATTCCAGAATCTTCCTGCCTGTCACTTGAGGAAATAAACAAAAAATTGTAAAATGTAGTAAAATTTATACTGTTTATATTATTTATACTGAACCTCAAAAAGAGGTCACCAAGGGAAAAGTCAGTAGATCTGACATGGTAGGCTCTGCTGTTAATCCCACTATGCCTTTAACACTAAAGGTGCTTGGATGGGCAAATGAGGACCAGTTGAGCCCAGCTGGCTATACCAGGGGCTCTTTGCCTTAAACTCCCCCAAACACCCTAAAATTACCTGGAAGAGAACAAACTATGGCCCAGCTATCACCCCCAACCCCTCTTGCTCCCCAACAACCAGATATATTTTTCTAGTGAATGTGGTGGATGATTCAAAGAAAACATGGAGGAAAGTGTGATAAAATATATTTGCAGAGTATGAGTACGAAGCAAGAAAGACAATGAAGCATTAGAAGCAAAATAAATGGATAACACAGATAATGCTTATTTAATAAACTTTTTTCAAGAAAATAAAATTAATTTGTCAACTCATCAGTATAATCCTGATACTTCAACTAAATATGGAATATGACATAATAAAAACTGTAATCCAAATCCACAAAATTTTATATACAGAGATATAGATATACGTAAAGAGATATAATGACACTCATGAAGGAATTTTTCCAATAATGCAAGGATGATTTGATCCCATATATGTAATGTAATTTGCCACAAGAAAAAAATAAAGGAGAAAAATGCACAATCTTCTGAATAAATGCAAAAAAAATTATTAAATAACATTCAATGTCTATTTATGATCATGAGAAAAAGAGAAAAACTTTTAGAAAACTGAAACCAGGCAACAACCCTGCTTTGATAAAGATTTTCTAAACTACAGTAAATGTTATACTAAATGGAGAAACTTCAGGCAATTCCCTTTACAGTCTGCAATTAGACAAGGATGTTCAGTACTAACTACTTAAGGCAATACTCTAAGAAAAAAATTTTAAGGCAATAATATAAGAAAAAAGATTTTAAGGATTGGAAAGGAAAAGGTAAAAATATTTTTAGATGTAGTTGGTAAATAATTCTTACATGAAATAACCAAGAGAATCCTCAAACCATCAGAACCATTAAGAGTATTCATCAAGTTTGTTAAATATAAGTTTAATATTAAAAAAAAAATTCAACAACAGCAGTGGTTCTCAAAAGGGGATGACCTTGCCTGCCAGCAGACATTTGCCAATGTATGGATACATTTTGTTGAGAAGAAGATGCTACTGGCATCTAGTGAGTAGAGGCCAGAGATGATGCTAAACAGCCAATGATGCACAGGACAGCCTCCCATGCAGCCCCTAACGTCACTAGTAAGGCTGTTGAGAAACCTTACTCTTTTTGAGTAGTTGGTAAATTCTTGCAAAAAATGCAGTAAAAAGCAGATGGAAAAACACACTGAAGTTTGGCATTTAGGGGCATTAGTTTCTTAGTCCAGTGAAAACTGTAGCCATCTTCAATATATCGAGTTCAACCTCTTTGAAGATAAACAAAGTTTTTCATCTTGAAGGATAAAATTATATGTCTACACTCACTAGAAAATCAGTTTTTAAAACATTAATTATATTTTAACATCATTCTTTAAAGTGTGCATATCTATAGCCGCATACTAAATAAAGACTAAATAATCAGAAAGTTTTGAATGTCGTTTTTCCTCTGTTCTTCCCTAACATGGCATTCTACTAATTTTGGTACATGTTTTATATCAAAACTCCGTAACTCTAATCTCTCAGAAACTCATTAATCTGAATTAATAGCCCTTCTGGGAAGCTGTAAGTTGAATCAATTCTTATTTGATAAGGGTCTCTAATGCTTTCAGTGATGGGAGATGTACAGAGCAGCAAACTGATTCAGACGCATCAGCATTTTCTGAAGTCATGTCAGATGCTGATAAAGTGAAATTCCTCATACAATACAGGAATGTAATTCTCAATTCTTTATCCACTGAGAAGGTTAATAAAATAGAAGGCCCTCAAAATGTTATCTAAATACTTGAAGAGAGATAACTTATTAAAACACAGTATTTCTTCATAATCTGGATACTTTTGTATAAGGATAACATAAGCTGTTTTCTCAGTGACCCAACAGAGCTACAGAAGTCACTGTTAGGCTCAGCTTTTAAATGTCTATCCACCACAATGAAGGAAATAATTATGACCAAGTGCCATTTTTTGCAGCAAATGTCCTACCTTTGAGCTATGCCCTAATTCATTGCATTTATATAGCTTTTTTTTTTCAATTACATCATCCTTTACATCAACCATCTTATTTTATCCTCACAACATGTTGAAGCAGGAGAGAATAAGGATGTTCCTGTTATCAATGGGAAATGGAACTCAGTAACTTATGTGCAGACATCTAGAAAGGAAAAAAATTGGAATCAGGACCTGGGCCTTTACACCTGAAACTACCACAACATAGTAAATCAACTACACTCCAATAAAATATTTTTTAAATAATAAAAAAAAATTCTTTAAGTTAAAAACAAAGGACTCTGGTCAGGCTTAAAGGACTTTCTTTATAGTTATTTAATAAAGTAGTTACTCAGTGCTAATGAACTGTTCTTCATATGAAAAGTTGATGCTGCTTGTCAGCCATTAAAATACGATGCTTACTATTTGATTTCTCCAAAACTGGAGGGGTTTGGTACCAACTCCCATTGTTCTTCTTATCTGAAGGCTCTGTTCAATCTGTCAGGACGCATGGAGGAGCTCGATGTGGGCAGAAGGCACTTGGTGGCTAGCAGCCTCCAGGATTCTTGAGTGTAATGCTATCTTATTCTTCTCTGTGTCCCAAGTGCCCAGTATAATGCTTACTACATACAGAAATATATGCATACATAAACACACACACACACACACACACACACACACACCCCTACACATAAACACACACACTTATTTATTTATATATATATATATTTTAATATCTTTATTGAAGTATAATTGCTTAAAATGGTGTCTTAGTTTCTGCTTAATAACAAAGTGAATCAGCTATACATATACATATATCCCCATATCTTCTCCCTCCCACTCTCGCTATCCCACCCCTCTAGGTGGACACAAAGCATCTAGCTGATCTCACTGTGCTATGTGATTCCTTCCCACTACCTATCTATTTTACATTTGGTAGTGTATATATGTCCATGCCACTCTCTCACTTCGTCCCAGCTTACACTTTCCCCTCCCCATGCTCTCAAGTCCATTCTCTACGTCTGCATCTTTATTCCTGCCCTGCCCCTAGGTTCATCAGAACCTTTTTTTTTTCTTTAGATTCCATATATATGTGTTAGCATACAGTATTTGTTTTTCTCTTTCTGAGTTACTTCACTCTGTATGACAGACTCGGTCCATCCACCTCACTACAAATAACACAATTTCGTTTCTTTTTATGGCTGAGTAATATTCCATTGTATATATGTGCCACATCTTCTTTATCCATTCATCCAATGATGGACACTTAGGTTGTTTTCATCTCCAGTCTATTGTGAATAGAGCTGCAATGAACATTTTGGTACATGACTCTTTTTGAATTATGGTTTTCTCGGGTATATGCCTAGTAGTGGGATTGCTGGGTCATATGGTAGTTCTATTTGTAGTTTTTTAAGGAACCTCCATACTGTTCTCCATAGTGACTGTATCACTTTACATTCCCACCAACAGTGCAAGGGGGTTCCTTTTTCTCCACACCCTCGCCAGCATTTATTCTTTGTAGATATTTCGATGATGGCCATTCTGACAGGTGTGAGGTGATACCTCATTGTAGTTTTGATTTGCATTTCTCTAATGATTAGTGATGTTGAGCAACCTATCCTGTGTTTGTTGGCAATCTGTATATCTTCTTTGGAGAAATGCCTATTTAAGCCTTCTGCCCATTTTTGGATTGGGTTGTTTGTTTTTCTGCTATTGAGCTGCATGAGCTGCTTATAAATTTTGGAGATTAATCCTTTGTCAGTTGCTTCATTTGCAAATATTTTCTCCCATTCTGAGGAGTGTCTTTTCATCTTTTTTATGTTTTCCTTTGATGTGCAAAAGCTTTTAAGTTTCATTAGGTCCCATTTGTTTATTTTTGTTTTTATTTCCATTTCTCCAGGAGGTGGGTCAAAAGGATCTGGCAGTGATTTATGTCATATAGTGTTCTGCCTGTTTTCCTCTAAGAGTTTTATAGTGTCTGGCCTTATATTTAGGTATTTAATCCATTTTGAGTTTATTTTTGTGTATGGCGTTAAAGAGTATTCTAATTTCATTCTTTTACATGTAGCTGTCCAGTTTTTCCAGCATCACTTATTGAAGAGGCTGTCTTTTCTCCATTGGATATTCTTAACTCCTTTATCAAAAATAAGTTGACCAGAAGATTGGTTCAACATGGCAGAGTAGAAGGACGTACTCTCACTCACTCCTGCAAGAACACCAGAATCACAACTAACTGCTGAACAATCATAGACAGGAAGACACTGGAACTCACCAAAAAAGATATCCCACATCCAAAGACACATGAGAAACCACAGTGAGATGGTAGGAGGGGCACAATCACAATAAAATCAAATCCCATAATGGCTGGGTAGGTGACTCACACACTGGAGAACACTTATACCACAGAAGTCAACCCACTGGAGTGAAGGTTCTAAGCCCCACATCAGGCTTTGCAACCTGTGGGTCCCACAATGGGAGGAGGAATTCCTAGCAAATCAGACTTTGATTGCTAGCAGGATTTGATTGCAGGACTTTAACAGAACTGGAGGAAACAGAGACTGTACTCTTGGAGGACACACAAAAGTAGTGTGCACATCGGGACCAAGGGGAAGGAGCAGTGACCCCATAGGAGACTGAACCAGACCTACCTGCTAGTGTTGGAGGGTCTGCTGCAGAGGCGGGGGGTGGCTCTGCCTCACAGTGTGGACAAAGACATTGGCAGCAGAAGTTCTGGGAAGTACTCCTTGGCATGAGCCCTCCCAGAGTCAACCATTAGCCCCACCAAAGAGCCCGGGTAGGCTCCAGTGTTGGGTAGCCTCAGGCCAAACAACCAACAGGGAGGGAACACAGCCCCACCCATCAGCAGACAAGTGGATTAAAGTTTTACTGGCTCTGCCTACCAGAGCAACAACCAGCTGTACCTACCACCACTCCCTCCCATCAGGAACCTTGCTCAAGCCACTTAGATAGCCTCATCCACCAGAGGGCGGACAGCAAGAGCAAGAAGAAATACAACTCTGCAGCCTGTGGAATAAAAAACACATTCACAGAAAGATAGACAAGATGAAAAGGCAAAGGGCTATTTACCAGATGAAGGAACAAGATAAAATTCGAGAAAAACAGCTAAATAAAATGGAGATATGAAACCTCCCAAAAAAGAACTCAGAATAATCATAGTGAAGATGATCCAGGATGTCAGAAAAAGAATGGAGACAAACATGGAAAAGATATAAGAAATGCTTAACAACACCTAGAAGAATTAAAGAACAAACAAACAGAGATGAATAATACAATAACTGAAATGAAAAATACACTAGAAGGAATCAATAGCAGAGTAACTAGGAAGAAGAATGGATAAGTGACCTGAAAGACAGAATGGTGGAATTCACTGCTGTGGAAGAGAATAAAGAAAAAAGAATGAAAAGAAATGAAGACAGCCTAAGAGACCTCTGGGATAACATTGAACACAACAACATTCGCATAACAGGGGTCCCAGCAGGAGACGAGAGAGTGAAAGGACCCGAGAAAATACTTGAAGAGATTATACTCGAAAACTTCCTTAACATGGGAAAGGAAATAGCCACCCAAGTCCAGGAAGCGCACAGAGTTCCATACAGGATAAACCCAAGGAGAAACATGTCAAGACACATGGTAATAAAATTGGCAAAAATTAAAGACAGAGAAAAATTATTGAAACCAGCAAGGGAAAAATGACAAAT
The DNA here is from genome assembly GCF_949752795.1 of Hyperoodon ampullatus. Lineage (NCBI taxonomy): Eukaryota > Metazoa > Chordata > Mammalia > Artiodactyla > Ziphiidae > Hyperoodon > Hyperoodon ampullatus. The sequence goes on from NC_136918.1 coordinate 120,167,418, forward strand.
TATATAAAAGGGAACTCCCATAAGGTTAACAGCTGATTTCTCAGCAGAAACTCTACAGGCCAGAAGGGAGTGGCAGGATACACTTAAAGTGGTGAAAGGGAAGCACCTACAACCAAGATTACTCTACCTGGCAAGGATCTTATTCAGATTCGACAGAGAAATCAAAAGCTTTAGAGACAAGCAAAAGCTAAGAGAATTCAGCACCACCAAACCAGCTCTACAACAAATGCTAAAGGAACTTCTCTAAGTGGGAAACACAAGAAAAGAAAAGAACCTACAAAAACAAACCCAAAACAATTAAGAACATGGCATAGGAACATACATATGGGTAATAACCTTAAACGTGAATGGATTAAATGCTCCAACCAAAACACACGTGGCTTGCTGAATGCATACAAAAACAAGACCTATATATATGCTGTGTACCAGAGACCCACTTCAGACCTAGGGACACAAACAGACTGAAAGGGAGGGGATACAGAAAGATATTCCACACAAATGGAAATCAAAAGAAAGCTGGAGTAGCAATACTCATATCACATAAAATAGACTTTAAAATAAAGAATGTTACAAGAAACAAGGATGGACACTACATGATGATCAAGGGATCAATCCAAGAAGAAGATATAACAATTATAAATATATATGCACCCAACATAGAAGCACCTCAATACATAATGCAACTGCTAACAGCTATAAAAGAGTAAACTGACAGTAACACAATAATACTGGAGGACTTTAACACCTCACTTACACCAATGGAGAGATCTTACAAAAAGAAAATTTATAAGGAAATGCAAGCTTTAAATGACACAATACACCAGATAGATTTAATTGATATTTATAGGACATTCCCTCCAAAAACAGCAGATTACACTTTCTTCTCAAGTGTGCACAGAACATTCTCCAGGATAGATCACAACTTGGGTCACAAATCAAGCCTCAGTAAATTTAAGAAAATTGAAATGATATCAAGCGTCTTTTCTGACCAAATGCTATGAGATTAGAAACGAATTACAGGGGAAAAAAACGTAAGAAACACAAACACATAGAGCCTAAACAATACGTTACTAAATAACCAAGAGATCACTGAAGAAATCAAAGAGGAAATCAAAAAATACCTAGAAACAAATGACAATGAAACAGGATGATCCAAAACTTATGGGATGCAGCAAAAGCAGTTCTAAGAGGGAAGTATATAGAAACACAATCCTACCTCAAGAAACAAGAAAAATATAAAATAAACAGCCTAACCTTACACCTAAAGGAACTAGAGAAAGAAGAAGAAGCAAAACCCAAAGTTAGCAGAAGGAAAGAAATCATAAAGATCAGAGCAGAAATAAATGAAATAGAAACAAAGAAAACAATAGAAAAGATCAATAAAACTGAAAGCTGGTTCTTTGAGAGGGTAAACAAAATTGATAAACCATTAGCCAGACTCATCAAGAAAAAGAGGGAGAGGACTCAAATCAATAAAATTAGAAATGGAAAAGGAGAAGTTACAACAGACACTGCAGAAATACAAAGCATCCTAAGAGACTACTACAAGCAACTCTATGCCAATAAAATGGACAACTGAGAAGAAATGGACAAATTCTTAGAGACGTATAACCTTCCAAGACTGAACCAGGAAGAAACAGAAAACATGAACAGACAAATCACAAGTAATGAAATTGAAAATGTGATTAAAAATCTTCCAACTAACAAAATTCCAGGAACAGATGGCTTCATAGGTGAATTCTATCAAACATTTAGAGACGAGCTAACACCCATCTCTCTCAAACTCTTCCAAAAAATTGCTGAGTAAGGAACACTCCCAAACTCATTCTATGAGGCCACCATCACCCTGATACCAAAACCAGAGAAAGATACTACAAAAAAAGAAAATTACAGACCAATGTCACTGATGAATACAGATGCAAATATCCTCAACAAAACAGTAGCAAACAGAATCCAACAACACATTAAAAGGACCATACACCATGATCAAGTGGGATTTATCCCAGGCTTGCAATGATTCTTCAATATATACAAATCAATCAATGTGATACACCATATTAAAAATTGAAGATGAAACTCCATATGATCAACTCAATAGATGCAGAAAAAGCTTTTGACAAATTTCAACAATCATTTATAATAAAAACTCTCCAGAAAGTGGGCATAGAGGGAAACTACCTCAACATAATAAAGGCTTTATCTGACAAACCCACAGCAAACATCCTTCTCAATGGTGAAAACCTGAAAGCACTTCCTCTAAGATCAGGAAAAAGACAAGGATGTTCACTCTCACCACTATTATTCAACATAGTTTTGGAGGTCTTAGCCATGGAAACCAGAGAAGAAAAAGAAATAAAAGGAATACAATTTGGAAAAGAAGAAGTAAAACTGTCACTGTTGGCAGATGACATGATACTATACATAGAGAATTACTAGAGCTAATCAATGAATTTAGTGAAGTTGCAGGGTACATAATTAATGCACAGAAATCTCTTGCATTCCTATATACTAATCATGAAAAATCTGAAAGAGAAATTAAGCAAACACTCACATTTACCATTGAAAAAAAAAGAAAATACCCAGGAATAAACCTACTTAGGGAGACAGAAGACCTGTATGCAGAAAACTATAAGACACTGATGAAAGAAATTAAAGATGATACCAATAGATGGAGATTTATACCATGTTCTTGGATTGGAAGAATCAATATTGTGAAAAAGACTATACTACCCAAAGCAATCTACAGATTCAATGCAATCCCTATCAAATTACCAAGGGCATTTTTTACAGAACTAGAACAAAAATTCTTAAAATTTGTATGGAGACACAAAAGACCCCGAATAGCCAAAGCAGTCTTGAGGGAAAAAAGCGGTGCTGGAGGAATCAGACTCCCTGACTTCAAACTGCACTACAAAGCTACAGTTATCAAGACAATATGGTACTGGCACAAAAACAGAAATATAGATCAATGGAACAAGATAGAAAACCCAGAGATAAACCCACGCACCTATGGTCAACTAGTGTATGACAAAGGAGACAAAGATATACAATGGAGAAAAGACAGTCTCTTCAATAGTGGTTTTCGGAAACTGGACAGCTACCTGTGAAAGAATGAAATTAGAACAATCCCTAACACCATACACAAAAATAAACTCAAAATTGATTAGAGACCTAAATGTAAGACTGGACACTATAAAACTCTCAGAGGAAAACATAGGAAGAACACTCTTTTACATAAATCACAGCAAGATCTTCTTTGATCCACCTCCTAGAGTAATGGAAATAAAAACAAAAATAAACAAATGGGACCTAATGAAACAAAATATTTTGCATAGAAAAGGAAACCATAAACAAAACGAAAAGACAACCCTCAGAATGGGAGAAAATATTTGCAAATGAATCATCTGACAAAGGATTGAGCTCCAAAATGTATAAACAACTCATGTAGCTCAATATTAAAAAACAAACAACTCAATCCAAAAATGGGCAGAAGACCTAAATAGACATTTCTCCAAAGAAGACATACAGATGTCCAAGAAGCACATAAAAAGCTACTCAACCTCACTAATGATTAGAGAAATGCAAATCAAAACTACAGTGAGGTATCACCTCACACCAGTTAGAGTGGGCATCATCAGAAAATCTACAAACAACAAATGCTGGAGAGGGTGAGGAGAAAACGTAACCCTCTTGCACTGTTGGTGGCAATGTAAATTGATACAGCCACTATGGAGAACAGTATGGAGGTTCCTTAAAAAGCTAAAAATAGAACTACCATATGACCCAGCAATCCCACTACTGGGCATATACCCAGAGAAGACCATAATTTAAAAATACACATGCACCCCAATGTTCATTGCAACACTATTTACAGTAGCCGGGTCATCAAATCAACCTAAATGTCCATCGACAGATGAATAGATAAAGAAGATATGGTACATATATACAATGGAAAGTTACTCAGCCATATAAAGAAAAAAAATTGGGTCATTTGTAGAGACGCTGATGGATCTAGAGACTGTCATACTGAGTGAAGTAAGTCAGAAAGAGAAAAACAAATATCGTACATTAACGCATATATGTGGAACTTAGAAAAGTGGTATAGATGAACCAGTTTTCAGGGTAAAAATTGAGACACATATGTAGAGAACAAACACATGGACACCAAGGGGAGAAAGTAGTAAGGGGTGGGGGTTGTGGTATGATGTATTGGGAGATTAGATTTGACATCTATACACTGATGTGTATTAAATGGATGACTAATAAGAACTTGCTGTATAAAAAAATAAATAAAATTAAATTCAAAAAAGAAAAAAATATGGTGACCATAGGTGCGTGGGTTTATCTCTGGGCTTTCTATCCTGTTCCATTGATCTATATTTCTGTGTTTGTGCCAGTACCATACTGTCTTGATTACTGTAGCTTTGTAGTATAGTCTGAAGTCAGGGAGCCTGATTCCTCCAGCTCCATTTTTCTTTCTCAAAATTGCTTTGGCTTTTCAGGGTCTTTTGTGTTTCCAGATTGCCACACACATATTTAAATTAAATTCTGAATCCCAATGGACTGCTCCTCTGCTATGACATTGAACCTACAAACCTGCACAAATCTACATACCATATGGACCCACCACTTGTGCCTAGAGCTCATGAAATTTCTTATTTGGTGATGCAGGACCCCAAACATTCTGCTTTTTTCCCACATCCCCATCTTTGTACCTTGATGCTAGTATTCCTTCCCCCTTTGCCCTCTTGCAGAACTAAGTTCTCCTCTCCTCTGCCTTCAAGACACAGACCAAATGTCACTTTCCTTTAAAGCTTCTCTGACTCCATGACAGGCCAGCTCACAAGAAAAAATCCTGCTTTGAACCACCATCACACCTTTCACTGCCCTCAATTATTGCAGAGTGAGACAAGATCTGTGATGTAAGTGGCTGGTCTTAGGAGGGATTATAACACTAAAAGTGTTTGAGAAGAAAGAACAAATCTACTCTGGTTTGACATTATTTGAATAAGCTATTTCAGTGAAGCATCATGTCCCTGTGTTCAATCAGAAAGTTTTTGTGCCCAGGGTTTCTTTTGTTTAAGAGGTAAAATTAAGGGTTTAAATCTAGCATGGAAGGTGAGAAGAATGTTCCAATGCTATAGAACCATTTTTTAGTATCTTGTAATTTCCATACATAATGTAACCATAAGCCAAACATGGAATAACTGTGGCGGGGAAGACCGATTAACAAATGTATTACTTCAAATTCTATATAAAATGCATACTATAATCTTCAAACAATTATTTGGGTCAACTAATGTCTTATCATCAATATTATCAATATTATTAAAGGTAATAGTTTATTTTTATTTACCAAGAACAATTCCACCTGGACTAGATTCATTCATTTTTGATTAAGTTTTTTGTTTTGTTTTCATGAATAAAGCCATGGTATAACTAAAATCAATTTCCAAAAAAAGCAATTTTATTTTGTGAAGACATTGGATTATTTTTCTTAATCATAATGTATAATTAAGGCTTTGGTTCTGATCAGATTTTAGCACCTATAAATATTCAAGGACTCTAACATAGTGTGAAGTCAAGGTTTATAAATATAGAATAGTATCTCTTGGCCTCCAAATTCAAATGGCGAAAACACTTACTGAATTAGCTTTGGGCATACAAGCATTAAAAGAAATGAAATTGCTAATAGTCCTCTTCTCTTCTCTGGGCATTTTTCTAATTTTCTGAACACAGAAATCTCTGTATATTAAATTCATGTGAAACAAAACAGTCTATTATTTCCATGGGCTGGACCTCCCTCCCTGACTGATTTCTTTAAATAATAAATCAAAACTGATCAAATGAGAAAATACATATGAAATCACTTGAAAATTAAAAAGTGCTGTAAGTATTATTATTATTCAACCACACTAAATTAAACCATCTGGAGATTAACAATCTGCCATCCAGCTATTCTTTTCATAGTTCCAAGAAGACCACTGGTTTACATTGCCTATGTTAGAATCTCTACATAGTCAACTCTAGGAAGAAAAGCAAACAAATCTAAAATATTTTTTTCTCCCTGACTATTAGAGGCAAATCCTTATGGATACTTCCAAAGAGGTACTCAAATCACCTTAAAAAAAATTATTATAGCAAGTAATGTGTGCTCCATTTCTTTTTTGGTCCTGGACTGCTCTCTCTTTTTTTTTTTTTAATTTCACTTTTCACCTTATACAATGTATATTGGAAATATGTTTCCCATTGTTCTTAGTTTCTAGAAACCATGTATACTGACTTGGGTCTCTGGTTTTGCTTATTGAATTTTCTCATGTGGCATGGAAATTTTGCTTCCCCTTTTCTAACAATATAAAAGAACAGCAAGTATCCAAGAAGAAATCTTGGTCTCTCCCATTATACAGGTTCAACATAAACTTGAACAGACCAGGCCAGGTGAAGGCAGGCCAACAAATATTCTATCTGTATAAAGGCAGGTCAGGATGCCAGCAGGTTCAGAGAAATGAGACACTCAGGAACACAGGATGATGATCTGGCTTTCCTGTGGGCTATGAAATTGGAGTTACTACAATATTTGTCTAGGAGGAAAATGTATTTTTATTTTCATCTTTCACATTATTTAAGCATGTCTATTCCTGCCATGAACTGAATAGTTAGGTCCTGCAGATACAGTAAATATCACAGAAGTCTGAAGCTCCTACTGATGAACTCTTTTCTCTATGACGTAGGAGAAAGAAAGAAAACTGGGTTTATATTTGGCACAGGGAAAGCCGTTCTAGTTTGCCTTCCGAGCTGAACAAGACAATGACCTTTTACAGTCTCTTACACATGGGAGTGTTAAAAATGCTTTCACGAGCAAGGCTTCACTCACCTTTCTTGGGAAGCTTCCCACAATTACATCATTCTCAATTTTAAAGTATCTCATTTTCACTTTCCTGATGTTGAGTCAAAATGTTTTTCTTTCTAGACTTAGTCTTGTTAATCATAGTTTTATTCCTTTGTACCATGTTAAATAATTCTCTTTACCACTTGAACCTTTTAAAAATGAGTAGGTGGTTATTATGTTCCTCTCCTTGTTCTTTTGCCAGGCAATGTATATTTTATACCCTTTATTTTCCCTCATAAGATGAATTCTATTTTTTAAGTATTTCAATCACTCTTCTCTGATTCCTTGTTCTCCAAGAGTGTTTCCAAATCTGAAGTGATTAGATGTCCGAATATTAGTTAACCCTGTATTGTCATTATTCTGAACTCTTAACATTTCTTAACCCATTGAATCCTCACAAGGGCTCTGTGAGGTCAAGCCTAGTATTTTAGCAATTCGACTGATGGGCTCGGAAAGGCTAAGTAATTTGTCATCACTTAACAGATTTATTCACCTAATGGTAACAGAACTAGGATTGGAATTTAGGCCTTCTTGTTCTAGAGCCTTTGTCTTAACCACTATACCATACTGTGTCTCAGTAACATCTGGCCTTTTAGATTAACTTTAAACTATTATTTCCTTTATTCACAATATGAACATATTTGTGGAAAATCAAGTTAAATCAGAGTTGGAAGAGAGTGTATTTAAATGACTTTTTCTTATGCTGTAATAACACAACTCGGTATACATTCTATCTTCTCTTACTATTTAATCCCAACTCAAAATGAAGGAAACAGCCTGCCATTTTCCCATTGTCATTTTATGGGCTCTTTGAGATATTTTGACTTCAAAAACTGCCTTTTACAATACAAATATTCCCAGGGAGCATTATGCCTTAGTTATTATCAGCTAATAATGTATGTGTGTTTGTGTATGTGTATATACACAAACATAAAACATTATATATATATACTCTTCTCATGGTAATACATATTTTTTATTACCATAAAAAGAATAAGGGAAAGTTCAGTGACAACACAAACTGAACATTTATATATATGTTGCTTTTCTGAAAAGGGACACTTCTACTTTCTGATTTTCTATGATTAACATTTATCAGTATGTCATCAAAAGATATTTATTTTTTAAACAGATTACTCTGAATTATAGAGTATGTTCTGGGTTATACAGTATCTGTATATTAAATTATGTATATACATATGTATATATATAATATATTCACTCATTCATTCATCAAATCTCTATGGGGTACTTACACTATTGTAGGCATTGAAAGAGATGTGACATATTTAGGAGACATAGAGGTGTCAAATATTTATTTGAGAATTCCACCCTGGAGCATGGAAATGGAGATGAAACAAGAATTGAAAACATATGCCACTAATAAAACCACTATAGATAGAACATTTTCCCAAATAGAGATGGCAAATTATGCTTTTCATCTGTAAACCTGAGTAAACATATGTATTTACAATAATTAGAGCAGTGAAAAGAGCAACCTACAGCCACAAGAAATTGTGTACTGAAAAAGTTAACCATGAAAATGTCTTAGGTAACATGACTAATGAATAAAATGACTAGCCCAGTCCCTTATTTATAGCTAGTATCAATAAATATTTGTAGAAGGAGAAACAATGTACATAATACAACCCCTCTTGTGCAAATTTTGTTGCTTCTTTGAATTGTATAATGGATCTGACCCTATCATCCATGAGCCCACCTTCCACTGGGTATCGGGAAAATTACATCATCCTCCTCATAATAATAATAGTAATAATTAATAATGTAAATTATTATCTTACTCCTTTCCATTATAAAACATTCTCTTTCAGATAAACCCAGCCTCTAAATTCTAGGCTTTCAGGAATTTCTGCAGCCTTACTCTACGAACACCAAATAAAAACAAAACAAATAAATAGTGTATCCAGATAGAGGAGGACTCCCTTGACATTCACTGTCCCCTGAACTTTTACTGTTGTCTGACACTGAGTGACCGCTCTGGTCAGGGCCCTGGAAAGCTGGCCCTCCCTATCTGTAGTTGTAGCTGGTAGAACCCCTGTTCTCCTATCACCTAAATCTAACTGCAGGTGACCTCATACCTAATGTCTAATGTTGGGTCTCAATGAATTCAGCTGATGGCTCTATCTAAGCAGCACATGCAGTGGCATCTGGGTGTCTAGCTGGGTACACTGTGTAACCTCTTAGAGAAGGTGACCCTAAAACCACTCTCACCTTCTGCCATCCTGTTTCTCTTACCTGAGTCCCATTCACACATATCAACAGAATTGAATCTGAAAATCTACCAACACAAACACTGAAAACAAAGCAGACAGAATGGTCCAATGTCGTCTTTAAAAGACAAAAAACCACTCAGTTGCCCCAGATACCTTCTCAATTTATGATTCCCTGTTCCAGTTTCCTAGTGTCTGCTAATAGTTTGAACATTTTGGAATCAGTTCACTTTACTTTTGGTCTTTGTTATGTTTGCTTAATATTTATTATCTTTATGTAAGGCTCATTCAAGTCCTTAACCAAACTTAATAAAGAGAACAACATTTTATCTTTTCTTCATGAAGTGCAGAATGAATGGCTGCACTAAAATCAGCTTTATTTTCTAATTGTCAGATTTATGTATAAATTAAAAAGAAGAGAAGAGAAACATACTGAGACAGAGCTATCTCTATAACCACTACAGACTTGCCCTTTCCCTCATCCCCAATTTCAATAAAAGATAACACAAAGCTTCATGCTGGCATGTTCCACAGTCAGGAAGAGAATGAGCTCAACTGTGTATGCAAAAACTTAGCTGTTTTTCTTTGATTCATCCGATAGCATCACACTGGGTCACTTTCTTGTTTATGCTATCTTTATTGTTTCTGGTCTTAGAACAATAAACAGCCCTAAGTGGTTTCAATTACAGCAGCAAAACTGTGCAAATGAACTTTGGCTTTGTTTCATGTTGAATAGAGGGTTTTTATGGTTTTATAAATGGTGATGTTTAGGAATCTTGCCAACGCTGTTCTATAAACAGTGAAGAGTCACATTTGCCAGTTCTAGGCCTTTAATCACCCGAATATTCTTCCCCTGATATGGATAAAATATTTTTAACTGTGTTCCATGGAGATGAATAGGAATGATCAAATTATCTGTGGATTCAACAATTTTGCATAAATAAGGTAATGGGATGTTTTTTGCTGGTCATATATCCATAAGCTGACACCTGATTTTTTTGTATGTCTTCTTTAATTGCAGGAAAATATTAGTTAGTTGTCATTCATTTTTAATGAATGTAACACGCAGTTGTATCAGAAAGGATAAATTAAAGGATAAATTTTTGGTAACAAGCAGTGACTCCCCCTGCCCTTCCCAACATCACTGGCTTCACAGAATAAAAGTGGATATATAAGATGCATAGTCAGTCAGGGAGAAATCCTACCTCACGTTTTCACAATCACCTTGGCAGAGTGAATTCTGGAGATTCTTGCACCAGCAGTTAAATGTTCTAGAACTAGTAACACAGGCCCTGCATCCACAAGGGGTCCAGGAAATTCAATCTCCCATTTGCCTTAGAGAAGTGACATAGTAAAGCACTGATTCATTTACAGAACTTGAAGTTTCAATCTCACAGAATGTTCTGGAAAAAAAGTCACTTGTTAGTGAATGTATTACCTAGGACAGCCATAACAAAATTCCACAGACTGGATGACTTAAAAAACAGAAATTTATTTCTCACAGTTTTGAAGGCTGGGAGTCCAGTATCAAGATATCTTTCTCCTGGAGCCTCTCTCCTTGGCTTGTAAGTGGCTGCCTTCTTATTGTCCCCACAAGGCCTTTTCTCTGTGCACATGCATCCCTAGTGTCTCTTCCTCTTCTTAAAAGGACACATGTCACATTGGATTAGGGCTCCACACAATTGACCTCATTTTAACTTATTCACCTTTTCGAAGGCCCAGTCTCCAAATACAGTCACATAGATTAGGGCTCACCAATCTGACCTCATTTAACTTTAATTACCTCTTTAAAGTTTTCAACTCCAAATGCAGTTACATTCTCAAAACTGGGGTTTGGGACTTCAACGTATCCATTTCTGGGGGAGGGGGAGACATAATTCAGTCCATAACGGTGAGCATCACAGTCCTGTCAGTAGGTCTTAGTAATTCAGATCACAAAATGAAAATTATATGCAAGTGAAAGTAAGATGGATCCATGTTGTAAAGCCTACTTGTGGCATCTAAAGTCTCACTTCCAAACTCCCAATCTATCCCTTAATAATAAAGTAAGGTTTACTAACTGAAAAAAAAAAAAAAAAAAAAAGTCTCAAGTATGAGAATATTTTCTGAATACAGAAAAATCTTTTTGATTCAATTTTATTTTGGAATTTTAAAGAAATATTTGAATAGGGAATTTACAACATTGCCTATATTGTTCCAAGTAGCTGTTTCAAGTTTTGCACAATATGCTAAGTCTTAATTATCATTAAATTAAAAACACACACAAACTTGCTGAATGGATACAAAAACAAGACCCATATACATGCTGTCTACAAGAGACCCACTTCACACCTAGGGACACATACAGACTGAAAGTAAGGGGATGGAAAAAGATAAGCCATGCAAATGGAAATCAAAAGAAAGCTGGAGTAGAAATACTCATATCAGATAAAATATGCATTAAAATAAAGAATCTTTCAACAGACAAGGAAGAACACTACATAATGATTAAGGGATCATTCAAGAAGAAAATATAACAATTATACATTTATATACACCCAACACAGGAGCACCTCAATACATAAGGCAACTGTTATCAGCTTTAAAAGAGGAAACGGAGAGTAACACAGTGATAGTGGGGGACTTTAACACCTCAATTACACCAATGGACAGATCTTCCAAACAGAAAATTAATAAGGAAACACAAGCTTTAAATGACACAATACACCAGATAGATTTAATTGATATTTATAGGACATTCTATCCAAAAAGAGCAGATTACAATTTCTTCTCAAGTGCTCAAGGAACATTCTCCGGGATACATCACATCTTGGGTCACAAATCAAGCCTCAGTAAATTTAAGAAAATTGAAATCATATCAAGCATGTTTTCTGACCACAACACTATGAGATTAGATATGAATTACAGAGAAAAAAAAACGTAAAAAACACAAACACATGGAGGCTAAAAAATACATTACTAAATAATCAAGAGAACACTGAAGAAATCAAAGAGGAAATCAAAAAAACCTAGAGACAAATGACAATGAAAACATGATGATCCAAAACCTATGGGATGAAGCAAAAACAGTTGTAAGAGGGAAGTTTATAGCTCTACAAGCCTACTTCAAGAAACAAAAAAAATCTCAAATAAACAATCTAATATTACAACTAAAGTAACTAGAGAAAGAAGAACAAACAAAACCCAAAGTGAGCAGAAGGGAAGAAATCATAAAGATCAGAGCAGAAACAAATGAAATAGAAACAAAGAAAACAATAGTAAAGATCAATAAAACTGAAAGCTGGTTCTTTGAGAAGATAAACAAAATTTATAAACCATTAGCCAGACTCATCAAGAAAAAGAGGGAGAGGACTCAAATCAATAAAATTAGAAATGAAAACGGAGAAGTTACAAAAGACACCACAGAAATACAAAGCGTCTTAAGAGACTACTACAAGCAACTCTATGCTAATAAAACAGACAACCTGGAAGAAATGGATAAATTCTTAGAAATGCAGTGTGCTGAGACTGAACCAGGAAGAAATAGAAAATATGAACAGACCAATCACAAGTGCTGAAATTGAAACTGTCATTAAAAACCTTCCAACAAACAAAAGCCCAGGACCAGAGGGCTTCACAGGTGAATTCTATCAAATATTTAGAGAAGAGCTAACAACTATCCTTCTCAAACTATTCCAAAATATAGCAGAGGGAGGAACACTCTCAAACTCTTTCTACAAGTCCACCATCACCATTATACCCAAACCAGACAAACATGTCACAAAGAAAGAAAACTACAGGCCAATATCCCTGATGAACATAGATGCAAAAATCCTCAACAAAATACTAGCAAACAGAATCCAACAGCAGATTAAAAGGATCATACACCATGATCAAGTGGGGTTTATTCCAGGAATACAAGGATTCTTCAATATACACAAATCAATCAACGTGATACACCATATTAAAAAATTGAAGAAGAAAAACCATATGATCATCTCAATAGATGCAGAGAAAGCTTTTGACAAAATTCAATACTGATTTATGATAAAAACGCTGCAGAAAGTAGGCATAGAGGGAACTTTCATCAACATAATAAAGACCATATATGACAAACCCACAGCCAACATCGTCCTCAATGGTGGAAAACCAAAACTATTTCCACTAAGATCAGGAACAAGAGAAGGTTGCCCACTCTCACCACTATTATGCAACATAGTTTTGGAAGCTTTAGGCACAGCAATCACAGAATAAAAAGAAATAAAAGGAATCCAAATTGGAAAAGAAAAAGCAAAGCTGTCACTGTTTGCAGATGCCATGATACTCTTCATAGAGAATCCTAAAGATGCTACCAGAAAACTACTAGAGCTAATCAATGAACTTGGTAAAGTAGCAGGATACAAAATTAATGCACAGAAATCTCTAGCATTCCTATACACTAATGATGAAAAATCTGAAAGTGAAAATAAGAAAACACAACCATTTACCATTGCAACAAAAAGAAAAAAAAAATCTAGAATAAACCTGCCTAAGGAGACAAAAGACCTGTATGCAGAAAATTATAAGACACTGATGAAAGAAATTAAAGATGATACAAATAGATGGAGACATATACCATGTTCTTCGATAGGAAGAATCAACTTTGGGAAAATGACTCTACTACACAAAGCAATCTACAGATTCAATGCAATCCCTATCAAACAACCACTGGCATTTTTCACAGAACTAGAACAAAAAATTTCACAATTTGTATGGAAAAACAAAAGACCCCGAATAGCCAAAGCAATCTTGAAAACGAAAAATGGAGCTGGACGAATCAGGCTCCCTGATGTCAGACTATACTACAAAACTACAGTAATCAAGACAGTATGGTACTGGCACAAAACCAGAAATATAGATCAATGGAACAGGATAGAAACCCCAGAGATAAACCCACGCACATATGGTCACCTTATCTTCAACAAAAGAGGGAAGAATATACAGTGGAGAAAAGACAGCCTCTTAAATAAGTGGTGCTGGGAAAACTGGACAGGTACATGTAAAAGTATGAAATTTGAACACTCCCTAACACCATACAAAAAAATAAACTAAAAATGGATTAAAGAGCTAAAGTTAAGGCCAGACACTATCAAACTCTTAGAGGAAAACATAGGCAGAACATTCTGTGACATAAATCACAGCAAGATCCTTTTTGACCCACCTCCTAGAGAAATGGAAATAAAAACAAAGATAAACCAGTGGGACATAATGAAACTTCAAAGCTTTTGTGCAGCTAAGGAAACCATAAAGAAGACCAAAAGACAACCCTCAGAATGGGAGAAAATATTTGCAAATGAAGCAACTGACAAAGGACTAATCTCCAAGATTTACAAGCAGCTCATGCAGCTCAATATCAAAAACACAAAAAACCCAATGGAAAAATGGGCAGAAGACCTAAATAGACATTTCACCAAAGAAGATATACAGATTGCCAACTGACACATGAAAGAATGCTCAACATCATTAATCATTAGAGAAATGCAAATCACAATTACAATGAGATATCATCTCACACCAGTCAGAGTGGCCATCATCAAAAAATCTAGAAACAATAAATGCTGGAGAGGGTGTGGAGAAAAGGGAACACCCTTGCACTGCTGGTGGGACTGTGAATTGGTACAGCCACTATGGAGAACAGTATGGAGGTTCCTTAAAAAACTACAACTAGAACTACCATATGACCCAGCAACCCCACTACTGGGTATATTCACTGAGAAAACCATAATTCAAAAAGAGTCATGTACCAAAATGTTCATTGCAGCCCTATTTACAATAGCCCAGAGATGGAAACAACCTAAGTGTCCATCATCTGATGAATGGATAAAGAAGATGTGGCACATATATACAATGGAATATTACTCAGCCATAAAAAGAAATGAAATTGAGCTATTTGTAATGAGGTGGGTAGACCTTGAGCATGTCATACGGAGTGAAATAAGTCAGAAAGAGAAAGACAAATACCATATGCTAACACATATATATGGAATTTAGGGGAAAAAATGTCATGAAGAATCTAGGGTTAAAACAGGAATAAAGACACAGACCTACCTGAGACTGGACTTGAGGATATGGGGAGGGGGAAGGGTAAGCTGTGACAAAGTGAGAGAGAGGCATGGACATATATACACTACCAAACATAAGGTAGATAGCTAGTGGGAAGCAGCCGCATAGAACAGGGAGATCAGCTCAGTGCTTTGTGACCGACTGGAGGGGTGGGATAGGGAGGGTGGGAGGGAGGGAGATGCAAGAGGGAAGGGATATGGGAACAGATGTATATGTATAACTGATTCACTTTGTTATAAAGCAGAAACTAATAAAATAAATAAAATTGTATCAATACATACTCTATGAATAAAAATGACATAACTTTAAAGAAAATCTAGAAACAACAAATGCTGGAGAGGTTGTGGAGAAAAGGGAACCCTCTTGCACTGTTGGTGGGAATGTAAATTGATACAGCCACTATGGGGAATAGGATGGAGGTTCCTTATAAAACCAAAAATAGAACTATTATACGACCTAGCAATCCCACTACTGGGCATATACCCTGAGAAAAGCATAATGAAAAAGAGTCATGTACCAAAATCTTCATTGCAGCTGTATTTACAATAGCCAGGACACAGAAGCAACCTAAGTGTCCATCATCAGATGAACGGATAAAGAAGATGTGGCACATATATACAATGGAATATTACTCAGCCATAAAAAGAAATGAAACTGAGCTATTTGTAATGAGGTGGATAGACCTAGAGTCTGTCATACAGAGTGAAGTAACCCAGAAAGAGAAAGACAAATACTGTATGCTAACACATATATATGGAATTTAAGGAAAAAAAATGTCATGAAGAACCTAGGGGTAAAACAGGAATAAAGACACAGACCTACTTGAGAAGGGACTTGAGGATATGGGGAGGGGGAAGGGTAAGCTGTGACAAAGCAAAAGAGAGGCGTGGACATATATACAGTACCAAACGTAAGGTAGATAGATAGTGGGAAGCAGCCGCAGAGCACAGGGAGATCAGCTCGGTGCTTTGTGACCGCCTGCAGGGGTGGGATAGGGAGGGTGGGAGGGAGGGAGACGCAAGAGGGAAGGGATGGGGGAACAGATGTATATGTATGACTGATTCACTTTGTTATAAAGCAGAAACTAATAAAAAAATAAAAATAGCACAGGGCGATCAGCTTGGTGCTTCGTGACCACCTAGAGGGGTGGGATAGGGAGTGTGGGAGGGAGTGAGAAGCAAGAGGGAAGAGATATGGGAACATATGTATATGAATAACTGATTCACTTTGTTATAAAGCAGAAATTAACACACCATTGTAAAGCAATTATACTCCAATAAAGATGTTTAAAAAAATCTTCCAATAAAGAAAAGTCCAGGACCAGATGGCTTCACAGGTGAATTCTATCAAATATTAAGAGAAGAGCTAATACCCATCCTTCTCAAACTCTTCCAAAAATTTGCAGAGGAAGGAAAACTCCCGAACTCACTCTGTGAGGCCACCATCATCTTGATACCAAAACCAGACAAAGATACTACAAAAAAAAAAAAAAATTACAGACCAATATCACTTATAAACATAGACGTGAAAATCCCCAACAAAATACTAGCAAACAGAATCCAACAACACCTTAAAAAGATCATACACTATGATCAAGTGGGACTTATCCCAGGGATGCAAGGATTCTTCAATTTATGCAAATCAATCAATGCGATACACTATATTAACAAATTGAAGTTGAAAAACCATATGACCATCTCAATAGATGCAGAAAAAGCTTTTGACAAAATTCAACACCTATTTGTGATAAAAACTCTCCAGAAAGTGGGCATAGAGGGAACTGACTTCAACATAATAAAGGTCATATACGACAAACACACAGCAAACATCATTCTCAATGGTGAAAAACTGAAAGCATTTCCTCTAAGATCAGGAACAAGACAAGGATGTCCACTCTCACCACTATTATTCAACATAGTTTTGGAAGTCCTAGCCATGGCAAACAGAGAAGAAAAAGAAATAAAGGAATACAATTTGGAAAAGAATAAGTAAAACTGTCACTTTTGGCAGATGACATGATATTATACATAGAGAATCCTAAAGATGCCACCAGAAAACTACTAAGCTAATCAATGAATTTGGTAAAATTGCAGGATACAAAATTAACACACAGAAATTTCCTGCATTCCTATACACTAATGATGAAAAATCTGAAAGAGAAAGTAAGGAAACTCTCCCATTTACCACTGCAACAAAAAGAATGAAATACCTAGGAATAAAGCTACCTAGGGAGACAAATGACCTGTATGCAGAAAACTATAAGACACTGATGAAATAAATTAAAGATGATACCAACTGATGGAGAGAAATGCCAGGTTGTTGAATTGAAAGAATCAATACTGTGAAACTGACTCTACTACCCAAAGCAATCCACAGATTCAATGCAATCCCTATCAAATTACCAAGGGCAATTTTTACAGAACTAGAGCAAAATAATCTTAAAATTTGTATGGAGACACAATAGACCCCGAATAGCCAATGCAGTCTTGAGGGGAAAAAATTGGAGCTGGAGGAATAAGACTCCCTGACTTCACACTATACTACAAAGCTACTGTTATCAAGACAATATGGTACTGGCACCAAAACAGAAATATAGATCAATGGAATGGGATAGAAAGCCCAGAGGTAAACCCACGCACCTATGGTCACCTAATCTATGACAAAGGAGGCAAGGATATTCAATGGAAAAAAGACTGTCTCTTCAATAAGTGATGCTGGGAAAACTGGACAGCTACATGTAAAAGAATGAAATTAGAATACTCCCTAACACCATACACCAAAATAAACTCAAAATGGATTAGAGAACTGAATGAAAGACCAGGCACTATAAGACTCTTAGAGGAAAACATAGGAAGAACACTCTTTTACATAAATCACAGCAAGATCTTTTTTGATCCACCTCCTAGAGTAATGGAAATAAGAACAAAAGTAATCAAATGGGACCTAATGAAACTTAGAAGCTTTTGCACAGCAAAGGAAACCATAAACAAGATGAAAACACAGCCCTCAGAATGGGAGAAAATATTTGCAAATGAATTATCGGACAAAGGATTAATCTCCAAATTATATAAACAGCTCATGCAGCTCAATATTAAAAATACAAAGAACCCAAAAACGGGCAGAAGACCTAAAGAGACATTTCTCCAAAGAAGACATATAGATGGTCAAGAAGCACATGAAAAGCTGCTCAACATCACTAATGACTAGAGAAATGCAAATCAAAACTACAATGAGGTATCACCTCACACAAGTTAGAATGGGTATCATCAGAAAATATACAAACAACAAATGCTGGAGAGGGTGTGGAGAAAAGGGAGCCCTCTTGCACTGTTGGTGGCAATGTAAATTGATACAGCCACTATGGAGAACAGTATGGAGGTTCTTTAAAGAAATAAAAATAAAATTACCATATGACCCTGCAATCCCACTACTGGGCATATACCCAGAGAAAACCATAATTCAAAAAGATACATGCACCCCCAATGTTCATTGCAGCACTATTTACAAAAGCTAGGTCATGGAAGCAACCTAAGTGCCCACTGACAGACGAATGGATAAAGAAAATATGGTACATATATTCAGTGGAATATTACTCTGCCATATAAAGGAATGAAATTGGGTCATTTGTAGAGATGTGGATGCGTCTAGAGACTAACACACAGAGTAAAGTAAGTCAGAAAGAGAAAAAAAAATCGTATATTAACTCATATATGTGGAACCTAGAAAATGGTACAGACGACCCAGTTTGCAGAGCTGGAATTGATACACAGATGTAGACAACACACTTATGGTAACCAAGGTGGGAAATCAGCTGGGGGTGCAGTTGTGGTGGGATGAATTGGGAGATTGGGATTGACAGGTATACACTGATGTGTATAAAATGGATGACTAATAAGAAAAAGTAAATAAATAAACATTTTTAAAGTAATATGCATTATGAAAAATAAAAAATAAATAAAAGAGGAAAATTCTGAGTAAAAACTATCTGATACTAAGAATTAGAATTTACTATTCTTCAGACTGAAGGAATTATATCAATAAAATTATTTCTCTTTAGAGGTTTGTGGCTTATTCTTTATCTGACTTTTCATTAAGCATTATGATTCAGCAGAATTTTTAAAAGCTATTTTTACATTAATGTGAAAAGCATTTTCAAAATGTGGTTCTGTGGACTGAACCTATGTTGCACTTTTAATTCTGAGCACATAAGTATTTATAAATTTTTGTGTATCCTTGTTCTATTCAGTTAACATCACTGAGTTTCTATTTCATTACATGCATAAAAGAAAACTGACTTTTCGCCTTTAACAGAGTATAATATTTGAAAGTGGGTTGTAAATAGGCTATCATATAAAATGTAATGAAAGCCAACTTCAGAAGATAAAGATCCCTAAGATATAAAAATTGAGTTTTATGAGGAATTGGCAGGGATGTTGAACCATCAACAAAAAAAGGTTGTTAATTTTTGTAAGATTCGTTTATACCCTTCCCTACTGTAGATGTATAAACAAGTTCAATAATTTCATTCAGATTTCTTTTGGTGGATCCTTTATTAAATCATAGAACTATATTTCAACTAATATAAATCTTAGAGATCACCTAATACAAGGGGTAGTGCTGATCACTTTAAAATTAATCAGTTTAAAATACACGGTATGTGTGTCAAAACTGCATTATTTTATTTTTTTCTTAACTGCACAGATGTTTCGTCAAAGAAAGCAATATTGCCAATAGGAGTCCAGAAATAATGTTAAATGACATTGAAGAACTAGGAAATTAGGGGTGGGGAGAGGTAGCATAGTTCAATGCAAGGCTAAAGGACAAGTTGTGCAAGTTGTTTACAAGTTGTGCAAATGCTGCAAATACAGCACTTGTGCAATGATTTAAATATTATTAACGTCATTACCTTTTAAAATGATTACATCATTGATATTAATGAATAATATATAGAACATAGTATTCCATATGGTAGCCCCATAGCACAAAGAGGTCAGCTTGGTGCTTTGTGTCCACCTAGAGGGGTGGGATAGGGAGGGTGGGAGGGAGATGCAAGAGGGAGGAGATATGGCTATATGTATAGTTGATTCACTTTGTTATGAATCTAACACACCACTGTAAAGAAATAATACTCCAATAAAGATGTTAAAAATAAATAAATAATTTTTCTAAATTAGAATGATAAAAAAATAAAACCCGTGGTGTTCCAATTCTTTACACTTTTAAGAGCATTCTTTGTTTTTTTCTTCTAAGAACCTTTTCTCTATGTGAAAATATTGGGTGACAATTGCTTACCTTGCAGAACTCGAATGACATTCTTTTCCAACCTACTTCTACTCTTTACAAGAAACATTTATTCCTTGTAGCTAAATATCACTCTGCTTCTTTAAATTCCTGAGATCCAGAACTCAGAATTTCTCTTATCCTGCCATCAGGTTCATCCTAATGAACCTATTGTCCTTTGTCCTCACATGCTCCATTTCCTCCACTCCCTGGATCCTCCTAGCCAATTTGTCTTTCTGCACTGTTTTGTCTCCTAGGCAGCCCTGAAGCCCACAGTTTGTCCCTTTAACCAGTTTCCCACCAGCATCTTAAAAGCCCACACAGCACCTACCCTAATATTCAGTATATTTCACAACTTATTTTCCCACTTTGCCTTACAGGATGCCAAAACAGTGCGAAAAAATGACTCATTCCACCTCAAATTCTTGCACTCAAAACACCTCCAAACAATTAAAAACTTGTCATTTATCTTTATCAAAATAAAAAATTAGTTTAATCATAAGAATTCCTTTTCTTGAGAAAAGTACGAAAAGGATACAAATGAGAACAAAAATGAGTAAAATCCGACAATCCAAAGAAAAGTATAATTAACATTTTAATAAACACATTTCTTATCTCTCTCACTCTCCAACTTAAAAAAAAAATTAGAGCCAATCAAATTTAGAAATGTTTTCCTTTAAGTATTTTTTGTCGGGGAGGGGCTGTGACATTTATTTCTCCCTTATTCTATAAGCATGTGAAAATGCAAATGGTGTGGGTTTATTTTTTCTTTCGTTTTTTGACAACTTTATTGGAGTATAATTGCTTTATAATGGTGTGTTAGTTTCTGCTTTATAACAAAGTGAGTCATCCATACATATACATATATCCCCATATTTCCTCCCTCTTGAGTCTCCCTGCCACCCTCCCTATCCCACTCTTCTAGGTGGTCACAAAGCACCGAGCTGATCTCTCTGTACTATGGGGCTGCTTCCCACTAGCTATCTATTTTACACTTGGTAGTATATATAAGTCCATGCCACTCTCTCACATCGTCCCAGCTTACCCTTCCCCCTCCCCATGTCCTCAAGTCCATTCTCTACATCTGCATCTTTATTCCTGTCCTGCCTCTAGGTTCTTCAGAAGCTTTTTTTTTTTTTTTTTTTTTTTTTTAGATTTCATATGTATGTGTTAGCATATGGTATTTCTTTTTCTCCTTGATTCATTTCACTCTGTATGACAGACTCTAGGTCCATGCACCTCACTACAAATAACCGAATTTTGTTTCTTTCTATGGCTGAGAAATATTCCATTGTATCTATGTGGCACATCTTCTTTATCCATTCATCTGTCGATGTACACTTCAGTTGATTACATGTCCTGGCTATTGCAAATAGAGCTGCAATGAACATTGTGGTATATGACTCTTTCTGAATTATGGTTTTCTCAGGATATATGCCCAGTAGTGGGATTGCTGGGTTGTATGGTAGTTCTAATTTTAGTTTTTTAAGGAAACCCAGACTGTTCACCATAGTGGCTGTATCAATTTACATTCCCATCAACAATGCAACAGGGTTCCCTTTTCTCCACACCCTCTCCGGCATTTATTGTTTGTAGATTTTTTGATGATGGCCATTCTGAACAGATTGAGATGATACCCTATTGCAGTTTTGATTTGCATTTCTCTAATGATTAGTGATGTTGTGCATGCTTTCATGTGTTTGTTGGCAATCTGTATATCATCTTTGAAGAAATGTCTATTTAGGTCTTCTGCCCATTTTTGGATTGGGTCTTTTTGTTTCTTTGATATTGAGCTGCATGATCTGCTTGTATATTTTGGAGATTAACCCTTTGTCATTTGCTTCATGTGCAAATATTTTCTCCCATTCTGAGGGTTGTCTTTTCCTCTTGTTTATGTTTTACTTTGCTGTGCAAAAGCTTTTAAGTTTCATTAGGTTCCATTTGTTTAATTTTGTTTTTATTTCCATTTCTCTAGGAGGTGGGTCAAAAGGATCTTGCTGTGATTTATGTCATAGAATGTTCTGCCTATGTTTTCCTCTAAGAGTTTATAGCGTCTGGCCTTACATTTAGGTCTCTAACCCATTTTGAGTTGACTTTTGTGTATGGTGTTAGGGAGTGTTCTGATTTCATTATTTTACATAGAGCTGTCCAGTTCTCCCAGCACCACTTATTGAAGAGGCTGTCTTTTCTCCACTGTATATTCTTCCCTCCTTTACCAAAAATAAGGTGACCATATGTGCATGGGTTTATTTCTGCGCTTTCTATCCTGTTCCATTGATCTATATTTCTGTTTTTGTGCCAATACTATACTGTCTTGATTACTGTAGCTTCGTAGTATAGTCTGAAGTCCAGGAGCCTGATTCCTACAGCTATGTTTTTCTTTCTCAAGATTGGTTTGGCTATTCAGGGTCTTCTGTGTTTCCATACACATTGTGAAATTTTTTGTTCTAGTTCTGTGAAAAATGCCATTGGTAGTTTCATAGGGATTGCACTGAATATGTAGATTGCTTTGGGTAGTATAGTCATTTTCACAATGTTGATTCTTTCTATCCAAGAACATGGTATATATTTCCATCTGTTTCTATCGTCTTTAATTTTTTTCATCACTGTCTTATAGTGTTCTGCATACAGGTCTTTTGTCTCCTTAGGTACGTTATATCTGGGTATTTTATTCTTTTTTATTTGCAATGGTAAATGACAGTGTTTCCTTAATTTCTCTTTCAGATTTTTCATAGGAATGCAAGAGATTTCTGTGCATTAATTTTGTATCCTGCTACTTTACCTAATTCATTGATTAGCTCTAGTAGTTTTCTGGTAGCATCTTTAGGATTCTCTATGAAGAGTTTCATGTCATCTGTCAACAGTGACAGCTTTACTTCTTCTTTTCCAATTTGGATTCTTTTATTTTTTTTGTTCTCTGATTGCTGTGGCTAAAACTTCCAAACTATGTTGAATAATAGTGTTGAGAGTGGACAACCTTGTCTTGTTCCTGATCTTAGAGGAAATGGTTTCAGTTTTTCACCATTGACAACGATGTTGGCCGTAGGTTTGTTATATATCGCCTTTATTATCTTGAGGTAAGTTCCCTCTATGCCTACTTTCAGGATGTTTTTTATCATAAAATGGTGTTGAATTTTGTCAAAAGCTTTTTCTGCATCTATTGAGATGATCATATGGTTTTTCTCCTTCAGTTTGTTAAAATGGTTTATCACATTGGTTGATTTGCAAATATTGAAGAATCCTTGCATTCCTGGGATAAACGCCACTTGATCATGGCATATGATGCTTTTAATGTGCTGTGGGATTGTGTTTGCCAGTATTTTGTTGAGGATTTTTGCATCTATGTTCATCAGTGACATTGGCCTGTAGTTTTCTTTCTTTGTGACATCTTTGCTGGTTTTGGTATCAGGCTGATTGTGGCCTCGTAGAATGAGTTTGGGAGTGCTCCTCCTTCTGCTATATTTTGGAAGAGTTTGAGAATGATAGGTGTTAGCTCTTCTCTAAATGTTTGATAGAATTCGCCTCTGAAGCCATCTGGTCCAGGGCTTTTGTTTGTTGGAAGATTTTTAATCACGGTTTCAATATCAGTGTTTGTGATTGGTCTGTTTATCTTTTCTATTTCTTCCTGGTTCACTCTTGGAAGGTTGTGTTTTTCTAAGAATTTTTCCATTTCTTCCAGGTTGTCCATTTTATTGGCATATAGTTGCTTGTAGTGATTTCTCATGATCCTTTTTATTTCTGCAGGGTCACTTGTTACTTCTACTTTTTCATTTCTATTTCTACTGATTTGAGTCTTCTCCCTTTTTTTCTTGATGAGTCTGGCTAATGGTCAATTTTGTTTATCTTCTCACAAAACCAGCTTTTAGTTTTATTGATTTTTGCTATCATTTCCTTCATTTCTTTTTCACTTATTTCTGATCTGATCTTTATGATTTCTTTCCTTCTATGAACTTTGGGGTTATTTGGTTCTTCTTTCTTTAATTGCTTTAGGTGTAAGGTTAGGTGGTTTGAGATGTTTCTTGTTTCTTGAGGTAGGATTTTATTGCTATAAACTTCCATCTTAGAACTGCTTTTGCTGCATCCCATAGGTTTTAGATCTTCATTTTTTCATTGTCATTTGTTTCTAGGTATTTTTTGATACCCTCTTTGGTTTCTTCAGTGAGCTCTTGGTTATTAAGTAGTGTATTGTTTAGCCACCATATGTTTGTATTTTTTTTTACAGATTTTTTCCTTTAATTGATATCTAGTCTCATAGCATTGTGGTCAGAAAAGATACTTGATATGATTTCAATTTTCTTAATTTTAGCTAGACTTGATATGTGACCCAAGATATGATTTATCTTGGAGAACGTTCCATGAGCACTTGAGAGGAGAGTGTATTCCATTGTTTTTGGAAGGAATGTCCTATAAATATCAACTAAGTCCATCTTTTTTAATGTATCATTTAAAGCTTGTGTTTCCTTATTTATTTCATTTTGGATGATCTGTCCTTTGGTAAAAGTGGGGTGTTAAAGTCCCTAACTATCATTGTGTTACTGTTGATTTCCCTTTTTATGGCTGTTAGCATTTGCCTTATGTATTGAAGTGTTCCTATGTTGGGTGCATAAATATTTACAATTGTTAAATCTTCTTGGATTGATCCTTTGATCATTATTTACTGTCCTTATTTGTCTCCTGTAATAGTCTTTATTTTAAAGTCTATTTTGTCTGATATGAGAATTTCTACTCCAGCTCTCTTTTGATTTCCATTTGTATAGAATATCTTTTTCCATTCCCTCACTTTAAGTCTGTATTTGTCACTAGGTCTGAAGTGTGTCTCTTGTAGACAGCATATATATGGGTCTTGTTTTTGTATCCATTCAGCCAGTCTATGTCTTTTGGGGGGTGCATATAATCCATTTACATTTAAGGTAATTATCAATATGTACGTTCCTCTTACCATTTTCTTAATTGTTTTGTGTTTGCTATTTAGGTCTTTTCCTTCTCTTGTGTTTCCTGCCTATAGAAGTTCCTTTAGAATTTGTTGTAGAGCTGGTTTGGTGGTGCTGAATTCTCTTAGCTTTTGCTTGTCTGTAAGGTTTTTAATTTCTTGGTTGAATCTGAATGAGATCCTTTCTGGGTAGAGAAATCTTGGTTGTTGGTTTTTCCCTTTCATCACTTTAAATATGTCCTGCCACACCCTTCTAGCTTGCAGAGTTTCTGCTGAAAGTTCAGCTGTTAACCTTATGGGGATTCCCTTGTATGTTATTTGTTGCTTTTCCCTTGTTGCTTTTAATATATTTTTCTTTGTATTTAATTTTTGATAGTTTGATTAATATATGTCTTGGCATGTTTCTCTTTGGATATATCCTATATGGGACTCTCTGTGCTTCCTGGACTTGATTAACTATTTCCTTTCCCATATTAGGGACGTTTTCAACTATAATCTCTTCAAGTATTTTCTCAGTCCCTTTCTTTTTCTCTTCTTCTTGTGGGACCCTTATAATTCGAATGTTGATGTGTTTAATGTTGTCCCAGAAGTCTCTAACACTGTCCTCAATTCTTTTCATTCTTTTTTCTTTACTCTGCTCTGCAGTAGTTATTTCCATTATTTTATCATCTAGGTCACTTATCCGTTCTTCTGCCTCAGTTATTCTGCTATTGATCCCTTCTAGAGAATTCTTAATTTCATTTATTGTGTTGTTCATCATTCTTTGTTTGCTCTTTAGTTCCTCTAGGTCCTTATTAAATGTTTCTTGTATTTTCTCCATTTCATTTCCAAGATTCTGGATCATCTTTAGTATCATGACTATGAATTATTTTGCAGGTAGACTGCCTATTTCCTCTTCACTTGTTTGGTCTGGTGGGTTTTTACCTTGCTCCTTCATCTGCTGTGTGTTTCTCTGTATTCTCATTTAGCTTAACTTACTGTGTTTGGTGTCTGCTTTTCACAGGCTGCAGATTCCTACTTCCCATTGTGTTTGGTGTCTGCCCCCAGTGGGTAAGTTTGGTTCAGTGGGTTGTGTAGGTTTCCTGACAGGGGGGAATCGTGTCTGTGTTCTGGTGGATAAGGCTGCATCTTGTCTTTCTGGTGGGCAGGACCGCATCCAGTAGTTTGTTTTGGGTTGTTGAGACCTTATTGTTATTTTAGTCAGCCTCTCTGCTAATGGGTGGGGTTCTGTTCCTGTCTTGCTAATTGTTTGGCATAGCGTGTCCAGCACTGTTGCTTGCTGGTCATTGAGTGGAGTTGGGTGGTAGAATTGAGATGGAGATCTCTGGGAGAGCTTTTGCTGTTTGATATTACATGGAGCTGGGAGGTCTCTGGTGGACTAATGTCCTGAACTCGGCTCTCCCACCTCAGAGGCACAGGCCTGACACCTCATCAGAGCCCCAAGACCCTGTCAGCAACACAGCTCGGAAGAAAAGGCAGAAAAAAAGAAAGAAAGAAATTTAAAAGAAATAAAGTTGTTAAAATGAAAAATAGAAAAAATTATTGAAAATAAAAAATTTAATAGTATTCAAAAAAAAAAGAAAAAAGAAAGAGGAGAGCTACCAAACCAAAAAAACAAATCCACCAATGTTTACAAGTGCTAAAAACTATATTAAAAGAATTAAAATAAATAAATAAAATGGACAGACAGAACCCTAGGACAAATGGTAAAGCAAAGCTATACAGACAAAATCACACAAAGAAACATACACACTCACAAATGGAAAAAAATGAACTATATATATATATTTCTTTTTAATGATAAAGGAAGAGAGCAACCAAATCAATAAACAAAACTACCAATTATATCAAACTCTAAATACTAAACTAAGATAAACATAAAACCAGAAACCAGTCAGTTGTATGCAGCAAACCCCAAGTCTACAGTCCCTCCCAAAGTGCACGGCCTCAGTTTTGGGATGATTCGTTGTCTATTCAGGTATTCCACAGATGCAGGGTACATCAAGTTGATTTTGGAGATTTAATCCGCTGCTCCTGAGGCTGCTGGGAGAGATTTCCCTTTCTCTTCTTTGTTCGCACAGCTCCTGGGGTTCAGCTTTGGATTTGGCCCTGTCTCTGCGTGTAGGTCGCCTGAGGGCATCTGTTCCCGCCCACACACGATGGGGTTAAAGTAGTAGCTAATTAGTGGGCTCTGGCTCACTCACGCTGGGGCGAGGGAGTGGTATGGTACGGAATGTGGGGTGAGCCAGCGGCGGCAGAGGCTATCATGATGTTGTAACAGCCCGAGGCACATGGTGTGTTCTCCCAGGGAATTTGTCCTTGGATCACAGGACCCTGGCAGTGGTGCGCTGCACAGGCTCCCTGAAGCGGAGGTGGGGATAGTGACTTGTGCTCGCATACAGGCTTCTTGGTGGAGGCAGCAGCAGCCTTAGTATTTCATGCCCGTCTCTGGGGTCCGCGCTGATAGCTGCAGCTCGCGCTTGTCTCTGGAGCTCATTTAGGCGGCGCTCTGAATCCCCTCTCCTCATGCACCCCGAAACAATGGTCTCTTGCCTTTTAGGCAGTTCCAGACTTTTTCCCGGAGTCCCTCCCAGCTAGCTGTGGCACACTAGCCCCCTTCAGGGTGTGTTCACACGGCCAACCCCAGTCCTCTCCCTGGGATCTGACCTCCGAAGCTAGAGACTCAGATCCCAGCTCCCACCCACTACGGCGGGTGAGAAGACAAGCCTCTTGGGCTAGTGAGCGCTGGTCAGCACTGATCCTCTGTGCGGGAATTTCTCCACTTTGCCCTCTGCACTCGTTGCTATGCTCTCCTCCATGGCTCCGAAGCTCCGCCCCACTCCCGCCACCCCCGTCTCTGCCAGTGAAGGGGCTCCTAGTGTGTGGAAACTTTTCCTCCTGCACAACTCCCTCCCACTGATGCAGGTTCCGTGTCTATTCTTTTGTCACTGTCTTTCCTTTTTTCTATTGCCCTACCCAGGTACGTGAGGAGTTTCTTTCCTTTTGGGAAGTCTGAGGTCTCCTGCCAGCCTTCAGTAGGTGTTCTGTAGGAGTTGTTCCACATGTAGATGTATTTCTGATGTATTTGTGGGGAGGAAGGTTATCTCCACATCTTACTCCTACGCCATCTTGAAGGTCTCCCCAGTGGTGTGGTTCTTCAAGAATGGACAGTCAAATCTCTGCTGTGTCTAACCCTTTTGCAAGTGAAATAGTCATTCTTTCCTTCCTGTGCCTGACACCAGGACTTTACTCACTTCAGTCTTCCTTTAAGTTTTGAATTTGTTTTCATGCTTATAAAGAATCACCTACCTTGAGTTATCAAAGTATTCACCATTTTTATTTCCTTCACTTTCATAATTTTGCTTTTACACTTAAGCCTCAGAGTCATTTGAAATTTTTTGTTATGAAGTATAAGGCAAAGTTTGGACCTTATTATTTGTACAAGGTTAGCCTGATTTTTAACAATTGTAAAATGTTAACAGTTTAATGTTTGATCCAATATTGTATATTGAAAAATCTATCTCTCCTTCTTCTGATCCTTAATATCTTCCTCATCATATGGTAATTTGTTATATTTACTCATATCTATGTCTAGACTATGTATTTTGATCCATTGATCAGTCAGGCTGGTCATGTTATAAACCCATATTGCTGTATTTACTGCAACTTTGTTATATGTTTTAATATTCGATCAAACACGTTTTTCCTCATTATTCTCCTTTGAAAACCACTTTTTAAATTTTTATTATTTAATTTTATTATTTTAATCTTAATTAAAATTAGTTTTAGTTTATTAGTTCCCTTTTGGACTTATAGCTGTGGTTTTTCAGTTTTCCTCTTCCTTCATATCCTTTACTATTCAAAAACTTTCTTCACTCTCAGCAAATTCAATCACCTCATCATATGAAGAATGTGAAAGCTGTTCATCCTGAAACTCTTCGCCTTCCCAGTCTCCCTCTCAAGGTGTTTCTGAACTCTTACCTTGTCACTTTCTCCTCTTCCATAACAAAGAAGAGTATCTCCTTCTTTCTATATCTAACTTCCCTGCAACACCCTTGTTTTTATTTCTTCCATCTCTTGATAAAATCTTGCCCACCTGACATCTCCTCACAGCATATTTTTTAATTTTACCTTTCAGCACATAAACAAGCTAAAATTTCTCTACCTTTGCCCTTTTTGGCGTCTCCTATCTGATGGCTTTCCTGACCCTGAGTTCTCTTCCTTCTCTGATATCTCTTTAGTGCCCTTCTCTGGTTCCATCTCCTGTACTTCCCACATACCTATATTGTTGGTGCTCTTACTTCTAATTTTACATTTATTCCCTCCGTGGTCTCAAATATTTCCACAATTCAAACTATGACATCTCTGCAATACCCCAAAGTGAAACTCAGTATCACAGAATCACAGATTATTAAACCTATAAGTAATCTCATCCACAAACCATATCAAAACAATAGCTTTACAAATGAGCAGAATAAGAAAGGATTTATCCAAGTTTGGAGCATACTCAGAAATAAAATTTAGTTTTTTGACTCTAAACCTCACTTGTCTCCTACTCTTCAGGCACATGTGTTTAAATCCAGCCTGGAAAATCTCTTCCTATGATTCTCCTTGGCTCTGCAAATGCATCAAACTCCTTTGCCTGTAAACCCAAGTCCAAAACTTCTAAACATAACATTTAATGTCCTCTGAACACAGTACTCTCTGCCTTTCCATACTATCTCCTCTTGTTAAGCTCTTTTATATATACTACATTCCAAACAATCCCATCTATTCTTAATCTGGAATATCTTTTCTTAATCTGTTCCTAAATTGACCTGTTTTATTTTACTCCTATCATTTAGTTCACATTATTTCTCTCACCTGAAACATCCTTTTCTCTCACTACTTCTTCCATCTTCCCCTAATAAATACCTACCCATTATCTAAAGTTCAACACAAGTAACAACTATATTATGGGTCCAGTCTGATGACCTTCCCATTCTGTAATCCAGAATATATTATTTTCCTACATTAAGCTCCAATATCACATGATATCTCTCTCATGGAACCCATATTTTGACCAGTATTGCAGTTATTTGTGTATTGTTTTATTTCATTAGTAGATCATAAACTCCATGAGGTCAAATACTCCTCTTTGTATCATACACATGTTCTTGGTCATAGTTTACAATCAAATATGTTAACAGACTAAAATGAATTCCTTACTTTCATCATCAACTGTGTTCTGCAGTTTTTTAAAGGATTTAGTTGATCTTATTTTATGTAATAAGATTTCATTTCATGAAGTTGATCTTATTTCATGTAATTCCATTAGATTAGGTTAATAAAAGGAGAATCTTCAGCCACTTCTAGAGATACTCGACCTGTACCAAGATCAAAATTCTTCTGTTAATATCATAACACTAGGACTTATTAAGTAGTATAATCCATCCATTGAGGGGAAATATTTTAATTAAAAAAACTATTAAGAAGAGAGGTATATCCACTTTCTATTGCTGTTGAAACATCACACCACAAACTTAGTGGCTTAAAACAACACAAATTTATTATCATACTTCTAAAGGTCAAAAATCCAATATCAGTTTCACTGGTTAAAATCAAGGTATCAGCAAGACTATTTCCCTCTGGAGGCTTTAGAGGAATATCTGCTTCCTTGTCCTCTCCAGCTTCTAGAGGCAACCTACATTCTTTGGCTCATAGTGCCTTCCTTCATTTTCAAACTCAGCAGTGTAGTGTTTTCCCTCTTCTCCAACCTCTGCTTCCAACCTCTTCTTCTCTCTTTCTCTCACTCTGATACTGCTGCCTCCCTCTTTTTTTTAATAAACTTATTTATTTGTTTGTTTGTTTGTTTGTTTCTGCTGTGTTGGGTCTTCATTTCTGTGCAAGGGCTTTCTCTAGTTGCAGCAAGTGGGGGCCACTCTTCATCGTGGTGTGCGGGCCTCTCACTATCGTGGCCTCTCTTGTTGCAGAGCACAGGCTCCAGACATGCAGGCTCAGTAGTTGTGGGTCACGTGCCCAGTTGCTCCAGGGCATGTGGGATCTTCCCAGACCAGGGCTCGAGCCCATGTCCCCTGAATTGGCAGGCAGATTCTCAACCACTGTGCCACCAGGGAAGCCCTGCTGACTCCCTCTTAAAAGAACCTTTCTGATGACACTGGGCCCACCCAGATAATCCAGGATAATTTCCCCATGTCAAGATTCTTAACTTGAGCACATTTATGAAGACCCTTTTACCATGTAAAGTAACATATTTACAGGTACCAGGGATTGGGGCATGTACATCTTTGGGGGAACAATTATTCAGCCTACTGTAAGAAGTTAATGCAAAGAATATTAAAATCTAAAGTCTTAAGAAAACAACACGTCTAATCACAAGTATTAGAACCACGTTTCTAGAGCATCATGTTCCCTAGGTGATAGAAGAACTCTAAACAGGATGGGAAAACCTAAATATGACTCAGTAGCAAGAGTCAGAAAAAGAAAAAAAAATAGGGGGTGGGGAATGGGAGTGGTATTTCTACACAAGCTACATCTACCACCTCCCACTGATTCTCTTCTCTTCTTTGACCAATAAGTAAGCCAGGATGAGAAGCACTGGACATGGTCAACAAAATGAATAGTGCTAAGCAGAGAAAAAAACAGAACACATGGACATAATGTAAAGTGTTTGAGGACATGACATGGGCAACCTAAGGTGGGGAAATTCTATCACTGATATGGGCTGAATGTTTGTGACCCCCAAAATTCACCTTGAGGGTTGAAATCCTAACCCCCATATTGATGGTGTTAGGAAGTGGGGCCTTTGGGGGATGATTAGGCTACAAGGGCAGAGCCACAAGCATAGGATTAGTGCCTTTATAAAAGAAATCAGAGAAAGATCTCTTGCCTCTTCCACCAAGAAAGGAAATAGTGAAAAGTGGCCATTTATGAACGAGGAAGCAAGTTCTCACCAGACACCGAATCTGCTAGCACTATGATCTTGAACTCCTAACCTTCAGAACTGTGACAAATAGATGTTTGCTGTTTATAAGCCACCTAGTCTATGGTATTTTGTTATACAGCCCAAATAGGCTAAAACAATCACCAAGCAATAATAATAATAGTGATAGTAATAGTAATAATAACTACCTTAGGTCGTTAATTACTATTACTTAGGTCCCTTGGCCATTTGTGAATAATATTCAAGATGCCCCTGAGCAGAGAATTCTGGTGGAGCCAAGATGTGTGGGAGTTCAACAAGACTCAGAGTCCAAGATAAGCATGTTACCTTTATGACTAAGTGGGAATGTCAACAGCCTTGAGAGGTCATGCTACTCATTCAAACCAGCACTTGTTGAAATGCAGAAAGAAGGCAATAGAATTGCCTTTCAGAAACAGAAATGGCAAAGGAACACCATCATATCCCTTCTTACTCATGTTACTTCCCTGTGTTAACTGACCACTTATGCTGAAAATGGTCACATAGAAGGAAAGGGAAAGATAGGACAATCCGTAGTACCTCTTCCTTTCAATCCTTTCTTATTTATCAGTAAGCTGAGAGTAGAGGATATTAGTAGAATGTGTGCATATCAAAAAGTGATATAGAAAAGAGTTGAACCAGTTTTCAGTAGCATTTCCACTGTTCTGGTAGGAATAAAATAAATATACATATATGAGCTACAAAATATGAACTGTGTGATTTTGGTGGTTCTGTGTAAGAGTTGAATGCCCTAAAATTTGCATTAAAACTGGTATTGCACAAGGTAAAGACGAACAGTAAAATTCATGCTAATGATTTAAATTTTTTATTTTTCTTGACTTATAATGGCATTAATAGCAAATAAAATTCATCATGATAAGTCAGAGACAAACCATGAATGGAAGGAAAAAAAACTTTATACTTTAGTACCTTTAGCAAGATTTTTTCCTGCTTTTTGAACAAGGGGTGTCTCATTTTCATTTTGCACTGGACCCCACAAATTGTGTATGGTCCTTCACACCTGGTAGCTGATTGGTTTGAGCATAAGATAATTGATTTAGGATTCGGCTGCATGAAGATCAAACCCTTGAAGGAATTCAATCACATTTTTGCTGTCCTCTCCTGAACATAGCTTAGTTCTAAACCTTCACTGCTTCCTGCATCATGCAAGTGTCAAATCTTTCTTTGTTCTGCCTTAAAACTCTAGGTAATTTTTCTCTTTCATACATAAAAAGTTATGTTCTCTCTTCCTATGTTACCTTGACTCTGTAACCTTTGGTTCCATGTCACTAAGCCACAGATTACCCTCTCCTATATTAAAATAAGAGGCTGGCATGTGTGGCATGCTGAACCCCGTGTGCAAGTGTCTGAATAAATCTGTTGTGGCCTTAATTACAGGTAAGACCATGTTAAACTTAACTCCAACAGATGTTCTCTATGAAAATGTGATACCTCCATCAATTTAAAGGAAATGTTGAAATTCAAACATTTCCATGGTAGAAATTGTAAACTCCTGAAAACTGACCACAATTTACAAGCTTGTAGTGTTTTAGTTGAGTTGTTTTTACAAGTGTTAATGGTGGAGGGACAATATATGGATTTACTACTGAGAGCAATGTTGTGTTGCTTTATGCTTCAAATTCATGGTTAAAACCGGCTTCTCCTGGAGCCCAGATCTCCGGAGTTGCATGAGGGGCCAACAAAGAGAACTGGAACAAGGATGCCAGGTGAACAGAACTCCAAACCCTGTCCTACACCACCTTTCCCACAGGCATAGCAGCTCCTTGTGATAAACTAGACTCTCGTATAAGCTTTTGTTTGAAGAAACCATTCTGCAACTTAAAGGAAAACACAGCAAATAACAAAACTCTGCCCATCACTTCATAGAATGACCTGATCTTTATAAGGCAAAACAATCAAAGATAAAGTGAACATGAAGAATTTTCTAAATAAAACAAGTTTCTTCTTTTAGCAACTATTTTTTATAAGCTCACTACTGAGAGACTAATTGAAATTATGCATTTTATACTCCTTTCTTCTTTTTTTTTTTTTTTTTTTTTTTGCGGTACACGGGCCTCTCACTGATGTGGCCTCTCCCGCTGTGGAGCACAGGCTCCAGATGCACAGGCTCAGCGGCCATGGCTCACGGGACCAGCCGCTCTGTGGCATGTGGGATCTTCCCGGACTGGGACACGAACCCGTGTCCCCTGTATTGGCAGGCGGACTCTCAACCACTGTGCCACTAGGGAAGCCCACTCCTTTCTTCTTAAATGGAGACTTTTAACTTATCTTAAAAACTAAAGTCATTGGAATGAAGTGTAACATATTGATGTTCCAGGAAACATTGTACATTACAGGACAACTGTCCCTTACACTAAAGGGACCCACAAAAGCATAATCTGTAATATTGAGTTAGGGTCTATATTTTGCCTTTTTCCTGTCAATTTAGTAGAATAACATCATACTTACATTTGACTTACTTTCCATTTCAACTGCTTTGTCAATAGTTACGGACTTCTAAAAGTTAATTTACACATTCATTCCATATAATGAATGACTGCATCTAATACCTGGGGCACAGAGTAGTTAAGTGGAATGTTTGAATTGGAATTGCAGAGACTTTGCAAATTATTTCTTGCTTTTTTTCTTTTTTTTTTTTTTTTTTTTTTTTGTGGTACGCGGGCCTCTCACTGTTGTGGCCTCTCCCGTTGGGGAGCACAGGCTCCGGACACGCAGGCTCAGCGGCCATGGCTCACGGGCCCAGCTGCTCCGCGGCATGTGGGATCTTCCCGGACTGGGGCACGAACCCACGTCCCCTGCATCGGCAGGCGGACTCTCAACCACTGCACCACCAGGGAAGCCCCCATTAACAACATTTTTAAAATATCATGAACTTGGTGTCAAATTTAAGCTGTGCAAACACTGGATGCTTCACATAGTATTATTTATCATACCTTTGTTGTCATAAATAAAAATTTGCATTTTCATATTTTTTTACATCAAAGATCTCCAAGTTCTCACCACTTCTCACATTTTATACTCTTTTATATTGCAAAAACAACAATGTTCATTTAAGATTTCAGCAAATAACAGTAAATGAAAAGTAGAAAACAATGTTTACCTAACACACAGAGATATCTTATCTCTATAAATGTTCAATGTGGGTTTCTTACTGGTGTTTTCCCAATACATAGTTATATAAATAATTTTTTCTTAAAAATAAATAAGCTAAAACACTTAAAAATGGTTAAAATGGTAAAAATTTTTTGACATCTTTACTGGAATATAATTGCTTTACAATGGTGTGTTAGTTTCTGCCATAGAACAAAGTGAATCAGCTATACATATACATATATCCCCATATCCCCTCCCTCTTGCGTCTCCCTCCCACCCTCCCTATCCCACCCCTCTAGGTGGTCACAAAGCATGAAGCTGATCTCCCTGTGCTATGCGGCTGCTTCCCACTAGCTATCTATTTTACATTTGGTAGTGTATATATGTCCATGCCACTCTCTCACTTCATCCCAGCTTACCCTTCCCCCTCCCCGTGTCCTCAAGTCCATTCTCTACATCTGAGTCTTTATTCCCGTCTTGCCCCTAGGTTCTTCATAACCATAAAATGGTAAATTTTATGTTATGTGTTTTTTACTACAATTAAAACTTTCTAAAAATGAATAAGCCCTTTGGTATGTACTCTCTATATAAACTTTTATCACTATATTGTGAACATTTTTGATATTGTTGTGTTCTTCCATAATATACTTTTAATTGATAAATACATTGTATCATAATAACGTATTATAATATATTAGCAAATACCTTATTGATGGGAGTTTCTCTTGCATAAGGTTGTGATGATCCCCCTCAGGGCTCCATATTTTCAAACATCCTCTTGCTTAGGTTAAATTCCTAGATAGAAAATTAGTAGATCAAAAACTAAAAAAAAAATACAAAGCTTTGACACTTTTGCAAAAGTTCCTGGGTAGATTATATTATTTTTCCCAGTTAATTTCCTCCCTTCCACTAAGAGGAGTATTCATCCATTGCCATGTGATTTATAATGCCTTCTGTGGAAGGAGTATTTATTCATGTCCCATTGCCACTGAGCATGGATAAATGCCTTGCTTTGGCCAAGTGCATATAGGAAGATGTGACCTATGCCACATCAGAGTAGAAACTTCAAAAGACATTGCGTTTTTACTGCAGCTCTTTTACTCCTCTTTCTCTGACATTAGAACTGTATGCTCCAGATGAGGGTTTGTCCCATCAGCTTGGAATAAAATGATCCATGCAACAGAACCAAGTAGATAGCAGCTACCAGCCTCCTGTGGTGACATCGGTAGCCATAGCTACAGCCATAGCCAACAAGAATAGAACAAAGCCCATCACACCCACACACAAAAAATGATGTAACATCAGCAAAAAATATGCCTTGGTCTTGATAAGCTACTGAGATTGGGACATTGCTTGTGACTAATATACTGTAGCAAATGCTGATTGTAATAGATTACACAAATGG
The DNA here is from genome assembly GCF_949752795.1 of Hyperoodon ampullatus. Taxonomy (NCBI): domain Eukaryota; kingdom Metazoa; phylum Chordata; class Mammalia; order Artiodactyla; family Ziphiidae; genus Hyperoodon; species Hyperoodon ampullatus. Next base: position 120,204,309 of record NC_136918.1, read on the forward strand.
CTGCATTTCTTCACATTTACCAAGTATCCACACTGTTGTGTCACTCAGGATGAACCCCAAAATTTGATTTTGGTATCAAGGTTAATGATGCCATACACATACACCAAGAGGGCATAAAAAGGTGTATCACTTAAATAATGAGACTTTTAGGGAAAAGCATAGCACCTCTCAACACTGACTCAAGTATGGCTTGAGAGAGCAGGAAGAGGACCTGGCTGCTTGGAGTTTTATGATGGTGAAGAGGTGGTGCTCAGGTCAAGGTTCCTGCATGGGCAGAAGCTTAGCTGTTTGAACTCCCCACTGGCTCCAAAGGAGGGTGCACTCAGGCTTTCTTATCAGCTTGCCCAGATATGGGGCAGAAGGGGAAGAGGGGAGAGAAAAGATGAAAAGCTGCCAGCAGCCTAGCATCAAAAAATGAGTCACTTTGGGCTTCCCTGGTGGCGCAGTGGTTGAGAGTCCGCCTGCCGATGCAGGGGACACGGGTTCGTGCCCCGGTCTGGGAAGATCCCACATGCCACAGAGTGGCCGGGCCCGTGAGCCATGGCCGCTGAGCCTGCGCGTCCGGAGCCTGTGCTCCGCAACGGGAGAGGCCACAACAGTGAGAGGCTCACGTACCACAAAAAAAAAAAAAAAAAAAAAAAGGGTCACTTTTACGACACACACTTTTGAAATGTGATTATGTAGCTCCTCTCATTAAATATTGAAATCTTTTTTTCCACCCCTTGAATCTGACCTGAGCTTGTGACTTTTTAAAAAATTCTTATTGGAGTATAGTTGATTTACAATGTTGTGTTAGTTTCAGGTGTACAGCAAAGTGAATCAGTTATACATATCCATGTATCCACTCTTTTTTAGATTCTTTCCCATATAGGCCATTACAGATTATTGAGTATCGTTCCCTGTGCTATACATTAGGTCCTTATTAGTTATCTATTTTATATATGGTAGTGTGTATATGTCAATCCCAATCTCCCAATTTACCCCTCCCCACCTTACCCCCTGGAAACCATAAGTTTGTTTTCTATATCTGTAAGTTTATTTCTGTTTGGTAGAATCACTGTTGTGGGAATGTAAAATGGTACAGTCACTATGGAGAACAGTATGGAGGTGCCATAAAAAACTAAAAATAGAGCTGAGCTTGTGACTTGTTTGGCCAATACAGTTTGGTAGAAGGGACCGTAAATTCCCAGCCTAGGTCTCAAGAAGCCCTGTATGCTTCTTCTCAGTCTCTTAGAATCCTGATACTGCATGTGAACAAGCCTGTTCCATCCAGCTGATTACAAACAGGATCCCATTTATCCCAGGCAAAGCCATCCTAGAAAAGCCTGTAACTAGCTGATCTCAGACCCGTGAGAGAGCCCAGCCAAGATGAACAAAGCTACCTACCTAAATAGAGCTGACCACAGATAAATAACTAAGACTAACCCAAACTAGCAGAACTTCAAAGTTGACTTGTAGACTTGTGAAGAATAATAAATGTTTATTATTTTAAGCCATTGAATTTTGGGGTAGTTTTTTATATAGCAATAGCTAAATGATATACCATTTAATATAAATAGCTACACAAATGTTTTTATCAATTTGCACTCACACCAGTAGTATGGTGGGATATTTATAGTTCTATATCCTTGCCAATTCTGGGTAATATCATTTTCTAGGCTATTTGTCATTTTTCATTTTTAGTGTTTCTCTTTTATTACTAATGTAAAGTGATCTCTGATAAGGCAGGTACAGAATACTGGAATAGATTTTCTTTGTTCAGAGACATTATCACCTGAGTGACCTTAGTTAGGCAAGGTTAAGACAAAGAGATATAAATTTTATTTGATTTTGTAAGTCTGCTTTAGGCTTTAATACAAAGTTTGGGCTCATACCACCACCCCAATCCCCCCCACACACATATACCAACAGGAGTTATGAGGCAATTTCCATAGGAGCAGAGAGACATAGAGGAGGAAAGGTACTGAGAACAAAAACTTGGCTTTCCAAGATTCAAAATAAGGAAAAGCTGTTAAAGTGGACAAGAATTGCTCTATCCAACATCAGGTACTGAGAAAGGAAACAGAAGAGGAAAATCCCACATTAGAATTTATGAAAGGGGAAAGGGAGTTTCTGCTAGGAATCCAGGCTCAATGCAAGGCACTACAAATTGATTATAATAGGAAAGGAGCTGGTCTGGCCTAACTTGTAATGGAGGTCTCCAAGTCCAGGTACCCAGGCAGGATATCTTACTCAAGATCAGAAGCTGAAACTCTGAATTAGAACAGAAATACATATTCCTAAGCAGCTCAAGTGAAGGGCATGATAAACTTAGAATGATGAACTTAGCAATGAACTTAGCTGTATCCATCACAATGAGCAGAATCAGTCTTCAACAGCAGCTTCAAATGGCAGCCTCTTTTTCTACATTCCACATATAAGTGATATTATATGATATTTGTTTTCCTCTTTCTGACTTAGTTCACTCTGTATGACAATCTCTATGTCCATCCACGTCTCTGCAAATGGCACTATTTTGTTCCTTTATATGACTGAGTAATATTCCATTGTGTATATGTACCACATATTCTTTACCCATTCCTCTGTCTATGGACATTTAGGTTGTCTAGTTTTCCATGTCCTGGCTATTGTAAATAGTGCTGCAATGAACATCAGGGTGAATGCATCCTTTTGAATTATGTATTTGAATTTGGTTTTCTCCAGACATATGCCTAGGAGTGGGATTCCTGGGTCATATGGTAGCTCTATTTTTGGTTTTTTAAGGAACCTCCATGTTGTTATCCACAGTGGCTGTTCCAATTTACATTCCCACCAACAGTGTAGGAGGTTCTCTTTTCTCCACACCCTCTCCAGCATTTATTGTTTGTATATGTTTTGATGATGTTCTAATTACATTCTTTCACATGTAGCTGTCCAGTTTTCCCAGCACCACTTATTGAAGAGACTGTCTTTTCTCCATTGTATATTCTTGCCTCCTTTGTCATAGATTAGGTGGCCATAGGTCCGTGGGTTTATCTCTGGACTTTCTATCTTGTTCCATTGATCTATATTTCTGTTTTGTGCCAGTACCATACTGTTTTGATTACTGTAGCTTTGTAGTATAGTCTGAAGTCAGGGAGCCTACTTCCTCCAGCTCCGTTCTTCTTTCTCAAGATTGCTTTCACCATTTGGGGTCTTTTGTGTTTCCATAAAAAAATGTAAAATTTTATGTTCTAGTTCTGTGAAAAAAGCTCTTGGTAATTTGATAGGGATTTCATTAAATCTGTAGATTGCTTTGGGTAGTATAGTCATTTTCACAATATTGATTCTTCCAATCCAAGAACATGGTATACCTCTCCATCTGTTTGTGTCATCTTTGATTTCTTTCATCAGTATCTTATAGCTTTCTGAGTACAGGTCTTTTTCCTCATTAGGTAGGTTTAGTCCTAGGTATTTTATTCTTTTTGATGTGATGGTAAGCGGGATTGTTTCCTTAATCTCTCTTTCTGATATTTTGTTGTTAGTGTATAGGAATGCAAGGGATTTCTGTGGAATAATTTTGTATTTTACAACTTTACCAGATTCATTGATGAGCTCTAGTAGTTTTCTGGTAGCATCTTTAGGATTTTCTAGGTATAGTACCAAGTCATCTGCAAACAGTGACAGTTTTACTTCTTCTTTTCTGATTTGGAATACTTTTATTTATTTTTCTTCTCTGATTGCCATGGCTAGGACTTCCAAAACTATGTTGAATAAATTGGCAAGAGTGGACATCCTTGTCTTCTTCCTGATCTTAGAGGAAATGCTTTCAGCTTTTCATTGTGTATGATGTTAGCTGTAGGTTTGTCATATATGGACTTTATTATGTTGAGGTAGTTTCCCTCTAGGCCCACTTTCTGGAGAGTTCTTATCATAAATGGGTGTTGAACTTTGTCAAAAGCTTTTTCTGCGTTTATTGATTTGATCATATGGTTTTTATTCTTCAATTTGTTAATATGGTGTATCACATTGCTTGATTTGCATATATTGAAGAATCCTTGCATCCCTGGTATAAATTCCACTGGATCAGTGTGTATGATCCTTTTAATGTGTTGTTGAATTTGGTTTGCTAGTATCTTGTTGAGGAGTTTTGGGTCTATGTTCATCGGTGACATTGGCCTGTAATTTTGTGTGTGTGTGATATCTTGGTCTGGTTTTGGTATCAGGGTGATGGTGGTCTCATAGAATGAGCTTGGGAGTATTTCTTCCTCTGCAATTTTTTTGAAGAGTTTCAGAAGGGTAGGTGTTAACTCTTCGCTAAATGTTTGATAGAATTCACCTGTGAAGCCATCTGGCCCTAGACTTCTGTTTGTCGGAAGATTTTTAATCACAGTTTCAATTTCAGTGCTTGTGATTGGTCTGTTCATATTTTTTTACTTCTTCCTGGTTCAGTCTTGGAGCATTGTGTCTTTCTAACAATTTGTCCATTTCTTCTAGGTTGTCCATTTTATTGGCATATATTTGCTTGTAGTAATCTTTTATGATCCTTTGTATTCCTGTGGTGTCTGTTGTAACTTCTCCTTTTTCATTTCTAATTTTATTGATTTGAATCCTCTCCCTTTTTTTCTTGATGAGTCTGACTAAAGGTTTATCAATTTTGTTTATCTTCTCAAAGAACTAGCTTTTCATTTCATTGATCTTTCTATTGTTTACTTCATCTGTAATTCATTTATTTCTGCTCTGATCTTTATGATTTCTTTCCTTCTACTAACTTTGGGTTTTGTTTGTTCTTCTTTCTCTAGTTGCTTTTGGTGTAAGGATAGATTTTTTTTTAATGGTAGGTACTTTAAAATGGAGAATCAGTTCATAACAGTTAGAGATTATGATCATGTTTTCAGAATTCGCCATTGATAATTCAGTTTTATTGTTTATACTTATTCATTGCCTATTTTTTATTAGCATACCTCTTTCTTAATTGTTGTGATAGTTCTTTCACATGTACTGCAATTCTTTTCCTGTTTACTTTCTACTTTTTAACTCTTATTTTCCTTCTTTATAAAATTTAATCTATCATTTTCTCTCACTATTTGGGAGAGGGTATCTCCTACTTATTATTTAATTTGTGGATTTTCACATTTTTCACACACACACACAAAGAAAAAAGCCAAGTTCAGGCAGCAAGCTAAAATTCCATAAATTTTAACTCCCAAAGACATTATTTGACCCTAATGTTGCTAATTAATATTAAGAGAGCCAGAAAATGCTCAGCTGGCATGGTTCAAAGCCAATGCCTTGATTTGTTTATCTGGTTTCCCAAGCCCCTGAAATTGTGTTAGTTAAGTTCTTAAGGGCATTCATTTTCCCATTTGGGTTTTTTTTTTTTTTATGTCATAGTAAAAATAATAAAAATGAGCATATTAACTTGACTTGTGAGTTACTGGGTCAGAAAAAGCGTAACATTCAGAACAAGAGACCTTTTGGCTAGAATCATATGAATTTCTTTTTTTCTATATTTTACAATATAAAATATTATTATTTTGATTATTAGAATTTACCTTATTAAGCTGGTTCCCAATGTCTAGTTATGGGTCAAATCTACAAGTTATTTGAAATGACCACAGGTTAAAATCCATGAAAGGATAGAAAATTACACAAAAAATGGAATCATTTATATATGCATATTATGCCTTGTTACTTGGGAAGCCTAGGCTTGCAACTGCTCTTTTCTATTTATTTTTCAGAAAAGAATATGAAAAAGTAAATGAAATAATTAGAGGAAATGTTGAAAAAACATGATGATAAGATGTTCTTTGTTCTGTATTTACCTGTCATTTCCTCCAAGATTCTGAGGTTCAATGCAATGTCAGGACTGTACACATGAAAGCACCTTGAAACACTGGAATTTATCTTGGTCTTTAGGGATTGGAGGACAGAGAGTAGATACTGGCAGAAATGTTTGGTCAACTTAACCTACTTTTCTTTTGATGATCTTGAAATTAAAATTAAATTAAATTAAAAATAAAATAAAATAGGATCTTAGAACCTCAAATAATTGTAGCTGCCTAAAACTGGATTAACTGAGATTTGGAGAAAACAGAAGGTAAGTTCAAATAACATTTCGATGATGATTACTTTGCCTGTACCCTCCAATTCCTCTACCCTTCAGTGAGATGACTTGAAAATAATAGGCACTCAACAAACATGTGTGAACTGGTTAAAGGGGACAGTCCCAAAATCATTAGGTCAGCCTGTTTTTCATGGATTTCTTCTCTTTCTCTATAATCCAACTCCTCTCACAAGTGTAGTTGAAACACCAAGCACAAAACTCTCAGTTCTGAAGAATTTTCATCAAAATTGAGAAAAATAGACAATTAAATGAGAACAAACTTACTTTGCCACCACAAAAATCCATCACCTTTCCTGCTATCTATACTAAATATCTTGCTCTCTCGTAGCAACTGATGAGGTCTCCCTTTTGTATCAAAATGTATCCTCAACACTTGTGCTTGCTCCTACCTACACAGCCTTCAGCCTTCTTTACCCACATGATCAACTTTTCTGTCTCTGAGAACATTCCCAGTGGCATTCCAATATGCCTTACTACAGTCCATCTTTCTTGACCCATGCCTCCTTCAGCTACAGCACCATTTCTCTCTTCTCTTCACATATAAGAGTTGGTAACTCATGACCTCTATTTTCTCAAGCTATTCCAGCTGGAATTTTCCCCACCACTTTAGTTGATCTTGCCAAGGTCACCTATGACAACCATCTTACAAAATCTAAGCCACTACCTTTCAGCAATATGTGACATGGGTGATCACTCATCTCTACTCACTTTTAACAAATATATATTGATCTAAATGCTGGGGATGCAGAAGTAAAAAAAAAAATAAAATAAAACAAACAAATACCCTGCCCTTATGGAGTTTGCACTCTAATAAGAAACCAAAAATAAGCAATATAAAAATAAGTAAAATATGTGCTAGACTAGATAGTGATGAAAGTTAAGAAGAAATATAAACTAAAAAAGAGAGAAATAAGGAGTATTGGAAGGGGGCTTCAAATTTTAGATAAGAAGATCTGAAAAGGTCTCTCTGAAAGGTAACATTAAAGCAAGACCTGAAGGAAGAATTTGTCTTATGTAGGGAAAGATAGGTGAAGGCAGAGGGAAAAAAAATTTAAGGCAAGTGTAAAGGCCCTGAAGTATAAATGTGACTGGTATGTGTAAGCAAAAGCAAGAATGCCATTACAAAAATGGTGGAGCTGAGGAGGAGGCACAGTGGGTGAACTAGGATGAGTTGTGTGTGAAGATGCAGTTAGCTGATGGGATCTTTGAGACCTTGATCAGAGATACTATTGATGTTCTGAATCAGATCAGTGAAAAACAGGGGAGAATGCTACTTGTGTGACATCTTACAAATAAATCAAATACTGAGTGCTAAAAAAAAAATGGTGGAGCAAGATGGATAGAGGATGTAAGAGATGAGGTCAGTAAGGAAACTGATGGCCAGACCACAGTAAGTACTTGTTGCTTTTTATTCTAAGTGAGATGAGAAGCTACTGGAAGACTTTAAGCAGTGGAGAGACTGGATCTGACCTGTATTTAACAGAATGACTCCAGCTGCTTTGTTGTGAATAAGTTATAAAAGGGTGAATACAAGAGCAGGGAGACCATGAGGCTACTAGTATAATAACCTAGGAAAGAAATGATGCTGGCATGGAAGCACGGTAGTGTGGAAGTGGGAAGAAGCAGTTGGAGTCCAGCTACATTTTTAGAGGTAGAACTGACAGAATTTACCAAAGGATTGGATTGTGGGGCATGAGAGACAGTGAGAATTAAAGATGACTCCTAAGATTACTGACATGGGAGACAAAGACGATTTACTAAAGTGAAAAGAAATGCAAAAGAGAGGATTTGGTGGGGAATTATCTGGATCTCCATTTTGGACAGTTAAGTTTAAGATACCTGTTAATTATCCAAGTGGAAATATAGATATGAGTCTGGAGTTTGGGGAAGAGATTTGGGCTGAATACAAGTTTGGGAAGATATGGAGGAATGAGCAATGGAGACTGAACAGCCACCAAGGTGGGAGGTGAACAGGTGGGTGTGGTCACCTGAAATCAAAGTGAGGAAAGTGTTTCGGTGGGAAACATTCATCAGCACATCAGATGCTACAGGTACATCAAGACAAATGAGTGAGTACTAAACATGAATTCAACAACATGAACTGGTAGACTGGAGACTTGTGAAAGCCTAACTGGCAAGAAATCAAAGGAGACTATTAGGTAGAAATTGGACACAGAGAGTGCAAACAAATATTTCAAGCAGTTTTACTGTAAAAAGAGAGAAAAATGGGATAGTACTAGGATAGGGAAGTGGAATTCAAGAGAAATAATAGCTTGTTGTATGTTGATGGGATAGATTAAATAGTCAGGGACAAACTGCTGTCAAAGAAGTAAGGGTGAGAGTATGAGGGACTAAAGAAATATCTTTGACTGAGGAAAAGGAGATGGTAGAGAGTGGATGGGCTGGGCTTAGCAAGCAGCACAGACATGTGTTTAACAGGAGAGATGATAGAGTATATGGGTATCATGACAGGGAGTGGATGGACTTGTGAAAGTCCTCTTTAGATTGCTTTATTTTTTCAGTAAAATTGGTAGCAAGTTCATCAACTGGGATCAAAGCTGGAGAAAAAAGTGTTGCAGGTTAAAGGAGAGAAGAGAAGATATAAAACAGATACTCAGCAGATGAGGAAAGTGACTTGATGAGAAAATATACAATTACTAGCCAACTTGGCCAGGTAGTAAGAGTCCACTGCAGGAGTAATCATGACTTAAAGTGATACCAGTACATCTTGTAGAAGTTCTAGGTACCTTGCATCATATCCCCTTGGCCTGCTTCTAATTCAGCTGCAGTTGTGGTAAACAATTAACACACATCCTCACAGATTTCTACCTCAGGCCCCTACTGAGTCACTCAGATATTTTTCAAGAAGTCTTTCACTGATCCATGGAAATTTGCTGTGCCCTAGCATAAGATATCCAAGAAGGATGAAAAGGTTAACATCACCAGTTATGGGCTATATTTCATCTGCTCAGAAATTCATATGCTGAAGTCCTATCTTCCAGTATTGCAGAATGTGACTGTATTTGGAAACAGGGCCTTTAGAGAGGTAATTAAGCTAAAATGAGGTCATTAGGATAGGCTCTAATCCAGTAAGACTGGTGTTCTTACAAAATGAGGAAATTTAACTACCAAACTTTTAAAGAAAAGTTAACACCTATCCTCAAACAATTCCTAAAAATTAAAGAAGAAGGTACGCTTAAGGTATACTTCCAAACTCATTCTACAAGGCCAGCATCACCCTGATAACGAAACCAGACAAAGAGACCACAAAAAATTAAAATTTCAGGCTAATATCACTGATAATCATAGATGCAAAAATCATCAACAAAATATAAGCAAACCTAATTCAGCAAAACATTAAAAGGATCAGACACTATGATCAAATAGAATTTATCCCAGGGATGCAGGGATGGTTCAATATCTACAAATCAATCAATATGATACACCACATTAACAAACCGAAGAATGAAAATCATCTGATCATTTAGTAGATGCAGAATAAGCTTTTGACAAAATTCAACATCCATTTACAATAAAAACTCTCCACAGAGTGTGTATACAGGGAACACACATATATGACAAACCTATAGCCAACATCATATTCAACAGTAAAACACTAAAGCATTTCCTCTAAGATCAGGAAAAAGACAAGGATGCCCACTCTCACCACTTTTATTCAATATAGTATTGGAAGTCCTAGCCACAGCAATCAGAAAAGAAAAAGAAATAAAAGGAATCCAAATTGGGAATAAGTAAACTGTCATTGTTTGCAGATGACAAGATACTATATTTGGAAAATCCTAAAGATGCCACCAAAAAACTATTAGAACTCATCAATGAATTCAGTAAAGCTGCAGGATAAAAAATTAACATATAGAAATTTGTTGTGCTTTTCCTCAATAACAATGAACTATGAGAAAGAGAAACTAAGAAAATAATCCCATTTACCATTACATCAAAACAATAAAATACCTAGAAATAAATCTAACCAAGGAGATAAAAGACCTGCACTCAGAAAACTACAAGACATTGATGAAAAAAATTGAAGATGACACAACTAAATGGAAAGATACACTGTACACACGGATTGGAAAAATAAATATTGTTAAAATGACCATACCATTCAAGACAATCTACAGATTCAATACAATTCTTATCAAAATAGCAATGACATTTTTCACAGAAGTAGAACAAGTAATTCTAAAATTTCTATGGAAACACAAAAGACCCCAAATAGCCAAAACAATATTGAGAAAGAAGAACAAAGCTGGAGGCTCCCTGATTTCAAGCTATACTACAAAGCTACTGTAATCAAAACGGTATGGTACTGGCACAAAAACAGACACACAGATAAATGCAACAGAAGACAGAGCCCAGAAATAAACCCAGGCTTATGTGGTCAGCTAATATAAGACAAAAGAGGCAATAATATGCAGTAGGTGAAAAGAGGAGCTCTTCAATAAATAGTGTAGGGAAAACTAGACAGCTACATGTAAAAGAAGCAAACTGGACTACTTTCTCTCACCATATACAACAATAAACTCAAAATCAATAAAGACTTAAATGTAAGAGCTGAAACCATAAAACTCCTAAAAGAAAAAACAGGCAATATGCTTTTTGACATTGGTCTTAGCAATATATATATATATATATATATATATATATATATATATGTATATAGTGTGTGTGTGTGTAGTACGTGGGCCTCTCACTGTTGTGGCCTCTCCCATTGCAGAGCACAGGCTCCGGACACGCAGGCTCAGCAGCCATGGCTCATGGGCCCAGCCGCTCCACAGCATGTGGGATCTTCCCGGACCGGGGCACGAACCCGTGTCCCCTGCATCGACAGGCAGACTCTCAACCACTGTGCCACCAGGGAAGCCCAGCAATATTTTTTTGGATATGTTTCCTCAGGCTAGAGCAACAAAAGCAAAAATAAACAAATGGGACTATATCAAACTAAAAAGCTTTTATACAGCAAAAGAAACAACAAAACAAAAGGGCCATGTACTGAATTGGAGAAGATATTTGCAAATGATTTATATTAAGAAGGATTAATATCCAAAATATACAAAGAATTCATACAACTCAAGATCAAAAATAAACCACCACCAACAACAACTTGATTAAAAATGGGCAGAGGGGGCCTCCCTGGTGGTGCAGTGGTTGAGACCGCCTGCCGATGCAGGGGACACGGGTTCGTGCCCCAGTCTGGGAAGATCCCACATGCTGTGGAGCGACTAGGCCCGTCAGCCATGGCCGCTGAGCCTGTGCGTCCGGAGCCTGTGCTCCGCATCGGGAGAGGCCACAACAGTGAAAGGCCCGTGTACCGCAAAAAAAAAAAAAAAAAAAAAAAAAAATGGGCAGAGGTCCTGAATAGACATTTTTCCAAAGAGGGCATACAGATGGCTAATAGACACATGAGAAGATGCTCAATGTCACTAATCATCAGGGAAACACAAATCAAAACCACAGTAAGATACCACCTCACACATGTCAAGAATGGCTATTATCAAAAAAACAACAAATAACAAGTGCTGGTGAGGATATGGTGTAAAGGGAACCCCTGTGCATTGTTGGTGGGAATGCAAATTGGTACAGCCACTATGTAAAACAGTATGGATGTTCCTCAAAAAGTTTTAAAAAAAGCTACGATACAATCCAGAAATTCAACTCAAGGTATTTTTTTCTAAGAAAAAAAAAAGAACACTAACTCAAAAAGACATATGCATCCCTATGTTCATTGTAGTGTTATTTACAATGGCCAAGATACAGAAGCAACATAAGTGTCCATTGATGGATGAATGGATAAAGAACACACACACACACACACACACACACTTACACACACAGAGGAATATTACTCAGTCATAAAAAAGAATGAAATCTTGCCATTTGCAACAACATGGATGAAACTAGAGGGTATTATGCTAAGTGAAATATATCAGGCAGAGAAAGACAAATACCATATAATTTCACTTATATGTGAAATCTTAAAAACTAAACAAATTAACAAATATAACAAAACAGAAACAGACTCATAGATAGAGAGAACAAACTGGTAGTTGCCAGAGAAGAGGTGGGTGGGAGGATGAATGAAACAGGTGAGGGAGATTAAGAGGTACAAACTTCCTGTCATAAAATAAATAAGTTACAGGATGTAATGTACAGCACATATAATAAAGTCAATAATATTATAATAATGTTGCAATTCTTAAAGTCATCATTGATTCCTATTTTACTTAGACTTCAAATGTCCAAATGATTGGAAATGTTATTGTGTCTACCTTTTTTTTGTGTGTGTGTGGTACGCGGGCCTCTCACTGTTGTGGCCTCTTCCGTTGCAGAGCACAGGCTCCGGACGCGCAGGCTCCACGACCATGGCTCACGGGCCCAGCCACTCCACGGCATGTGGGATCTTCCCAGACCGGGGCACGAACCCATGTCCCCTGCATCGGCAGGCGGACTCTCAACCACTGCGCCACCAGGGAAGCCCTGTGTCTACCTTTTTAATACACATGCAGAAATGAAGAAGAATTGATAAACTTAGAAGATTATCCACGTATAATGAGTCTAAGAAATGATTATCAACAGCGGCTAATAACCCAAAGAGAAACCATCAGAATTATATGCCTCCTAAGTGTGATATAAGTACACAATACCACCTCTGAAGCTTCCTTGCCAGAAAACCAACTCTGAATTGAATCAAGCCTCTAGATATAACCAGAAATTTTCAAGAATTTATAAAAGATAGAAGAACTTATTACCAATAAATTCACCAATAAGGGTACTATTAACATTATCTAGAATGTGGCAAACACAAAAAGACAAAGCAATCCAATGTCTTCAAAAAATAAACTCTAAGAGGAAAAGAAAGACATGAGAGAGAGAAAAATAAAACCTAAAGATTAAAAGATTTAAGGTACATAGCAATGCACCTCCACAAATACAACATGAGGATCTTGTCTGAATACTGATTCAAACACAAAAATTAAAAAATTACAAGACAATTGGGTAAATTTACACATTGAATGGATATTTTATATTCAGCATATAATTAATATTTTAGGTGTGATAATTACATTTTGGTTGCACTTTTAAATAGTCTTTATGTTTTATAGATATATACTGAAATAAATATAAAATAAAAAATATTATACCTGGTGATTGTTTCAAAGTAATCAATAGAGAGAGTTGGAAGGGATGACCACAGATGAAAATAGATCGACCATGAGTGAAGAACTTTGAAGGTGGGTAATGAGGATTATTCCACTTCTCTCTATACTTTTGTTTAGGTTTAAATTTTTCGATAATAAAAATAGTTTTAACTCTATTAAAATTTACTATCATGATAACTAAAAAAGGCAGTGAAAACATTGTTACAGAGATGGTGGCAAAGGACTGACTTAAAGAACTAATAATATTTTTGTTGACATTACACTAATAGAAAAACAATACATTCTGAGAAATAGAATAATAAAGTGCTCTTGCCAAAACCTTATTTGAATTTCTTTTAGGGTTAACTTTTTATTTTAAAAAAATTGTTAGGACAAACAACTATAATGACTTTTCATTAGTTAAAAAAAAAACTGTTTTCAGATTCAGCATACAGGTAAAATTCAATTCATAACTTTCTGAAAGCAGGCTAGAGTACTTTCCTCTCTCTTTTTTCACTTCATACCACATGATTTCATGCTATTTTTAAAGATACACAATTTGCCAAGTGGGAAATATTTTGATGTGCTGTAAAAGATAAAGAGCTTTTCTTTTTCCAGGAGTGTTTTATGCATTAACCTGTTTTGATTTCTGAGTCTTAATCACATGTGCATTTGTTCATATCTTTTGACTTACTTTGCCCTGATGAAGGAAAAACCATGTTTGTGGGGAACTTCAGTCAGTGAAGTCCTCCAAAGATGCAGCTCATATAATCAGCCCATGCTCAATGCCAGTTATTTCCAGAATAGTCCTCCATCATCAGGGCTCTTGACAAGCTTCTGCAAAGCAGACAATTGGCTTGTCTCAATAGCAGCTGCTGATTGTCATCCCCTCAGTTTGAAACTCCAGGTCCTGCTTTGGTGTGGAGGCAGAGCTTTGCTTGGCAGGTGAAAGATTGCTGAGTGGAGACAGCAGTATCAAATGGAATATGTCAGAACCCTGTGAGAACAAGGTCACCCTGACCCTCAGTGAAGACCACAAAAAAACCACCAGAGACACTGTTCTTCAGATGTGGACTTCAAACCAAAAGGAAAGTGGGCCACAATTACCAATACTTTTCTCAACCTTCAGGTTAGAGCCTGGAAAATAGAGTCAAAGGTCCTCTTCATTTTCTCCTCAACATTCTCCTTAACCAAGCATTGTTTTGCAATGTAGTCAGAAGGCAATAGTAAAATAGAGTAACACTGATGAACTTAAATGAGGATGCTTTGCAGTCACGGAAGACCAGTGCTGTATACAGTTTACCAAATATTGCAAATATTCTTTCTGCTTAATCCACATCATAATCATATAAATTAGCTATGACTAACGAACCACATTTCATGGGTGACAAAATGAGACATGCCATCTCAGGGACTTGCCCATGAGTAGACCACACATTGAAAAAAGAGGAACATGCTTTCTCAGGCTGGGCTCCTTCAGTCCTTATGCCATGCACTCTTATGGCAGCTGTTCAATGTGGTGAGGACCAAACCATCTGCCTTACTGCAATTATCTCACCCTCCTCTCCCCTAATGCTACCTAAACCCCAAAAGTGTAGAACTTCAAACTATTCTCTAACCACTAACTGCCCTGGTTGAAGCCTCAGTGGAGAAGCCTCCACCTCTCAAGAGCAGCCCAGGACCACGCAGTGATTCGGGGCATCCCGAGGTTCACTCTTGTGGCTGGATAGCAAGAACTCTCTATAGGGTAGGAATGTACTACGTACCCCACGAACCAGCACACCAGAAAACTATTGTTTTTACATTTTCCCAATAAAATCCAGACAATAAATTTGGTTCCTTTTATATTTTTAATACTGCAAATATGTTTGTGATTAAAACAAAATAATGTCTGTCAGAAGGAAATAGAATATACATAGGATTCAACAGTTTCAGAATCCCTTGTCAAAAAAAAATTGCATAACCTTAACATAATAATTTGGCACTATCTAGGTGCCAAAAGGCCCATAAAATGTAACATGGGTTTTAGCCTATAAAGATGATATCTGAAGACATGTAAGCCAGTATTTATAACTAGATGACTAGGCAGTTCAAGAAGTCATGGACACCAATACTGCTAAAATGAGATCAAGAAAAGATGCATATTTTCTTTCAATGGGAGTAGTTTCCAGGCTTGCATAGGAAAACAGTCTTGTGGGACTTTGTAGGAGGCCCATAACTGTCCCTAAAAATAGGGAACATTCAAATTTTCTTCCCTCAAGTGTTAAGAGTAATCATTTACATAATGTATAGTCTGTAAAGATAACACAAAGGACCTTCGTGAAAGTGTGGTTAGAATATTAGATTGGATAGTTAGGCCTACTTTAAGAAGTTTAAAATGTTATTTAGAAGAGAGAAAGAGGCTACTTGTTATCCCCAATTCACCTGCTCTTTCTCATATTCATGCTTTCACTTGAGGATGGTATTCATCAAATTTGGACTTAAGGAAACACTGACAACCTTTCAAGATTCTGCTGAAATTCAGCTCCTTCCCAGATCATTCTATCAAAACACTCTCCCTTTAACAAAATTCTCATACACATGAACTGAACCAGCACTTACTGTATATTCTAATCATCACTGGATAATAAATAAAGCTCATTGAAAGAGATGACAGACATATTTTATGCACCCTGAAAAAAAAAATCAATGTTATTGCCATTCCTATAATAAGCACTGAAGAAAGAATCTAAATTATTTGATCTACCTTATAAAGGAAAACACATATAAGGTAAATAAATATTCTGGGTGATGATATAGAAAATAATAAAGATTATTAAGAAAGATTAGAACACTCTTGAGGATTAAAGCAGTTCTAAATGCATACTAGTAATTAATTTTTCTAGTTATCAAATGCACTTGAAACTGTGCTTGAGGTACTGTGAGTTAGGAATTTTATTCTGGAGAAACTTCCACCTTTGCAAAGGCAAGCAAGTTAGAATGTCAGCTAGATCAAGATCTTGAGTTTTTAGTAAACTAAGATTCTCCTATTCAGTTTCACACTGTAACATTTGTTATATAGTATAGTGTCATCATTCCCCTAAAAAAGTTTGCCAAATTGGTACAATTAAATTTACATTCTCACAGGTGAATTCTATCAAACATTTAGAGAAGAGCTAACACCTTTCCTTCACAAACTCTTCCAAAATACAGAAGAGGGAGGATGTTCCCAAACTCATTCTATGAGGCCACCATCACCCTGATACTAAAACCAGACAAAGATGTCACAAAGAAAGAAAAGTACAGGCCAATATCACTGATGAAAATAGATGTAAAAATTCTCAACAAAATAGTAGCAAACAGAATCCAACAGCACGTTAAAAGGATCATACACCATGAACAATTGGGGTTTACCCCAGGAATGCAAAGATTCTTCAATATACGCAAATCACTCAATGTGATAAACTATATTAACAAATGGAAGGAGAAAAACCATATGATCCTCTCAATAGATGCAGAAAAAGCTTTTGACAAAATTCAATATGCATTTACGATAAAAACCCTCAAGACAGTAGGCATAGAGAGAACTTACCTCAACATAATAAAGGCCATATATGATAAACTCACAGCCACATCATTCCCAATGGTGAAAAACTGAAAGCATTTCCACTAAGATCAGGAACAAAACAAGATTGCCCATTCTCACCACTATTATTCAACATAGTTTTGGAAGTTTTAGCCACAGCAATCAGAGAAGAAAAAGAAATAAAAGTAATCCAAGTCAGAAGAGAAGAAGTAAAACTGTCATTCTTGCCAGATGACATGATACTATACATAGAGAATCCTAAAGATGCCACCAGAAAACTACTAGAGCTAATCAATGAATTTGGTAAAGTAGCAGGATACAAAATTAATGGACGGAAATCTCTTGCATTCCTATACACTAATGATGAAAAATCTTAAAGAGAAATTAAGGAAACACTCACATTTACCATTGCAACAAAAAAACAATAAAATACCTAGGAATAAACCTACCTAAGGAGACAAAACACCTGTATGCAGAAAATTATAAGACATTAATGAAAGAAATTAAAGATGATACAAACAGATGGAGAGATATACCATGTTTTTGGATTGGAAGAATCAACATTGTGAAAATGACTATACTACCCAAAACAATCTACCGATTTGACGCAATCCCTATCAAGCTACCAATGGCATTTTGCACAGAACTACAAAAAAAAAATTCACAATTTGTATGGAAACACAAAAGACCCCGAATAGCCAAAGCAATCTTGAGAAAGAAAAAGAGAGCTGAAGGAATCAGGCTCCCAGATTTCAGGCTATACTACAAGGCTACAGTAATCAAGACAGTACGGTACTGGCACAAAAACCAAAATATAGTTCAATCGAAGAAGATAGAAAGCTCAGATAAACCCACACACATATGGTCAACTTATCTTTGATAAAGGAGGCAAGAATATACAATGGAGAAAACATAGCTTCTTCAATAAGTGGTGCTGGGAAAACTGGACAGGTACATGTAAAAGAATGAAATTAGAACACGCCCTAACAACATACACAAAAATAAACTCAAAATGGAATAAAGGCTACACAGTATAAAACTCCTAGAGGAAAACATAGGCAGAACATTCTATGACATAAATCACAGCAAGATCCTTTTTGACCCTTCTCCTAGAGAAATGGAAATAAAAACAAAAATAAACAAATGGGACCTAATGAAACTTCAAAGCTTTTGCACAGCAAAAGAATGCATAAACAAGACAAAAAGACAACCCTCAGAATGGGAGAAAATATTTGCAAATGAAGCAACGGACAAAGGATTAATCTCCAAAATATACAGGCAGCCCATGCAGCTCAATATCAAAAAAACAAACAACCCAACTCAGAAATGGGCAGAAAACCTAGATAGACATTTCTCCAAAGTAAATATACAGATTGCCAACAAACACATGAAAGGATGCTCAACATCACTAATCATTAGAGAAATGCAACTCAAAACTACAATGAGGTATCAACTCACACCAGTCAGAATGGCCATCAACAAAAAATCTAGAAACAATAAATGCTGGAGAGGTTGTGGAGAAAAGGGAACCCTCTTCCATTGTTGACAGGTATGTAAACTGATACAGCCACTATGGAGAACAGCATGGACGTTCCTTAAAAAAATAAAAATAGAACTACCATACGACCCAGCAATCCCACTACTGGGCATATACCCTGAGAAACCATAATTCAAAAAGAGTCATGTACCACAATGTTCATTGCAGCTCTATTTACAATAGCCAGGACATGTAATCAACTGAAGTATACATCAACAGATGAATGGATAAAGAAGATGTACCACATAGATACAATGGAATATTTCTCAGCCATAGAAAGAAACAAAATTGAGTTATTTGTAGTGAGGCGGATGGACCTAGAGTCTGTAATACAGAGTGAAGTAAGTCAGAAAGAGAAAAAGAAATACAGTATGCTAACACATATATATGGAATCTAAGAAAAAATTTTTAAAAAGATCATGAAGAACCTAGGGGCAAGACGGGAATAAAGACACAGACCTACTAGAGAATGGACTTGAGGATACGGGAAGGGGGAAGGGTAAGCTGGGACGAAGTGAGAGAGTGGCATGGACATATATACACTACCAAACGTAAAACAGATAGCTAGTGGGAAGCAGACACATAGCACAGGGAGATCAGCTCGGTGCTTTGTGACTACCGAGAGGGCTGGGATAGGGAGGGTGGGAGAGAGACGCAAGAGGGAGGAGATATGGGGATATATGTTTATGTATAGCTGATTCACTTTGTTATACAACAGAAACTAACATACCATTGTAAAGCAATTATACTCCAATAAAGATGTTTAAAAATATAAAAAATAAAATAAAATACAGGGGAAAAAGTAAAAATAAAACTGAATTTACATCCTAATGTTATAAAATGCAAAAAGATTATTGAGCAGAACTGCATGAAATTTTCATCCCAAGAGCGTTTTAAGAAGTAGATAAGCAAATAGGTATAACCAGAGTCTAAGAGAATTCAAAGGAGCAGGAATATGAGTTTCCTTCCAACTCCTTGATCCTCAATTTAACCCACTTGTGTTACGAAGAGTAGTGTCTATGTTAAGAATTTTTTCATGATTATAATTAACATTATGAAAAACTCATTTACATAAATTGGCAAATAATATACATAGTCATCAAAGGTTCACCAAACAAATCTTGCTTAAAGAAAGGCAAACTCAGAGCCCTGGAGACTTAAACTTAGTATGTTCTACCCAAATTTGCTAAATGACCTTTAAGCCATTTATCTCCTCTTTATCAATTCTTTCAAGTGAAAAAGTGAGATAATAATTCTTAGCTACCTCACAGAATTGGTGTAAACATCAAATAAAACAATGAATATTCATGTTCTTCATAAAGCATAAAATGCTTACCCAACATAAATCATTATTTTTCTCGTGTGAGCAGAATGAGAAAGGAAAGTTTGAGGTCTCCAGCTAATTGTCTTTAAAATCTGAAACACATGTTGTAGTAATTATCCTTTTGTGTATCGCTCTCTCTCTCTCTTTTTAAGAATTCTTGAGTGATGGATGATACAGATCTGAAAATCATTATGCTGGAATATTTCCAGCCCTCCCAGCCACAAAAATGTGTCTGTGTATTGCTGCAACTCCCTAATGGTATTAATAGAAGCAGAGGTTCTAATATTGTTATGAACTTTTTAAAGGTTCTGTTATTTCTAATTGGTTCATGGATGTTTAAGAAAAATAGTGAGTTTAGTTTGAAGCAACTCAGAATGACAAAATGAGACTTTACTCAAACTCCCTATGTAATTTCAACTCAATTCTAGAGTCATCTGATAATTTATGTCAAGTATTTCAACAGGCAATAAAAAAATTAAAACAGGACATTACATGGGACTTCTCCTTATCATTCTAGACACAGTATTTTGGGAGAAAACTGTTTAACAACTAAACTGTCAGTAGTGAAACTACACCAGCTTATAAATAAATCAGAGATATTTCTTGTCAGTGGGCTCCAAAGTGGGGCACACACACACCAGAAGATATACAAGAGAAGCTATAGAGGTATTGGAAAACATACTAGAACTTCCAATATTTATTCAAAAGTCAGTGATCAAGTTCTATTAATATTTTATATTTAAAATTACAAAGTACATGTTACTTACATAAATAAATATACCTGTATTTATGTTGTTGGGTGCAAGTTTGTTCAAATAGTTCTTATTGATAGAGACAAAAATTTTGGAGAAGAACAGATTTAGACAATAAGGAAATTTTACATTAGGTTACATTCTCTCTAGAAGATACTCTAGCAGGTTCTTAGGAAAACAGGAGTCTACAAAGAAAAGTCTTTTAACAAAAATCATATTAAATAACAATGTTAAGAGTAGAAAATGACCCATGGATCTAATTCAGCATTACTTAAAATGGGTAAAGGTAACTATGAGGAAAATAAGAAAGAAAACAGAAGAATGAGAGAAAGAGGAAGGAAGGGGGGAGGGAGGGGAGACAGAGAGGAATGGGGGAGGGAGAGAGGAGGAAGAGGAAAAGGATGAAAATTTTCTGGAAGAGGAAGCGGAAATAGTGTAGGAGTAAAGGCTAGTGATTTACTATTAAACGATGACAAAAAAGAAAACATTTTAGCAGCTGATATACTGTTTTGAAACTTCCCTGACTTCAGAAAACCATCTTCTATGGCTTTCTCAACTAGAGACAGTCCAGAAAATTCAGGTGCAAACCGGTGTGAAAGCAAGTTTTCTCTAGTGTGAAAATGAAGTGAATAGAGCTGCTATCCACATATTTTCTGCCATGTTGTTCTGTCTCTAGTTCTGTACAGTCTCTGGTCTGAAGAAGGAGGCAACAAGCCACTGTGAGCCTTACTTCTTCCTGGAAACTATGAGTTGTACAACTGGATACAAATCATAGTTCAAGACCATTAAACCAAGAACCAAAGAACTTGGACTCTAGAACTATTTCTGTCAGAGTATAACCTTAACAATGCATTAACTTGAAAAGGTGGGGTTGTGTCCCTTCTGTAGAACCCTAATGTTGTCACTGATTTCTAAGCTCATAGCTCTAATTGATCCTATATTATTTCATCACATTAATTTGAAATGTAACTGTTGGGGAAAACTTGTACAGCATGTAAGTCTCTGTGATTTATTATATTATTTCCTCTATGAACTGCCATATGTATGAAATGTTAACATGAAATTCATTCATACATTCATTTAGAAAGTATGTATTGATCCCCTAAGATTTGCCAGGTACTGTGCTAAATTCTTCACCTACAACAGTGATTAGAAATATATTTTTCCTGTACTCACAGAGCTTAGGGGCTGCTGGAAAGCAATTATACAAGTAATATGCTAAGGATTATGATGCAGATTCAGGGTGTGTAGAACCACATAGCGGAATATTTAATCCTGATTTAAAGGGTTAAAAATTTCCTGGAAGAAGCAACTAGTAAGTCACCCTGAAATATGAATAAGAATTGGCCCAAGAAGAGTGATGAGCAGCACAAGACAAAAAGAAATCACTGGCGTCATACAGAGCAAGAAGAGACACATTTAGAAATCAAAAGTCTGGGCTGCCATGTTTGCATCTCTGGGGAGAATCTCTGAAGTCATAGCCCTCTTGGCATCCCTTGAGCTGTGCAGTCTACAGTATACGTTGTGTAAGACACACTTTTCCAGACTTAGTTCATTATGGTTGGGTGAGAAGTCTGAATGTGGACATGGAGAGGTACGAAGGGTCCAATATAAAAGGACATTATAATCAAAGTGTTGGAGTTTGGGTCGAAGTATTTTAAGCAGAGAAAGGAAACATAATCATATCACCATTTTGCAGTGACTCTCCCTGTATCTTGTGTCTGAGGCTCTTCCAGATTCCAAGCTACCATGCCAGCCCATGTGCACCTAATAAAAGCCTGGCTGGGTTTGCCTTTCCCCAACAAAGCTTCTCTGCCTATGTCAAGCATGTTCCTCTGACTGCCTGGGTACCCACATGCAGTAAATATGCTCGGGGTGAAAGTAGCTTCATTATCGGCTAGGGTCAGCCTTTCTGTACTTTATCGCATTTTGACATTTTTACTTCCACAGCTCTTTGATAGTTTTAAGGAAAAAAATGACTCTTTAGTTTAGACAATGTTGTTTCATTGTTACAGCAAGAGCAATGGTCTTTCCCGATCCATTCTGAGGTACTACAAACTAACTGAGAGTGGAACTCACTACTTCTATTTTTTTCTGTTTGGAGAGGTTCCCTATATGGCATTCTTCATTTAGGAAAGCTCCAAACAATGCCAGATTATTACAGCCCTGATTATCTAACAAACATGGCATCCTAAATTACATATTTACATACATTTGTAAATCCATTATGTGGGCAAACAGTGTAGTGGACATTTTTCCCTTTAGGGATCATCAACAAGTTACAGTAAAGTAAGTGCTTTCCAAGTGTGAATGACAATGGTCAAACTGTTTACTCCTTTGACATTATGAAGATCATGATAATGGCTGGATACCCGATGGGCTCACATTCTCATAACCCATCCTTTTACTTAGGCACACAATCAGCTGCAAGCATTTGTAACCTGACAGCTGATGCTTCGGCTGTCTTCTATAGCTCTCATCTGCATCCCTGGGTCTTCTCTGTCACCACTTCATCGGACTTATTTAAGAACTGGCAGAGATTTTTTAAGGAACATCCATACTGTTCTCCATAGTGGCTGTATCAGTTTACGTTCCCACAAAGAGTGCAAGAGGGTTCCCTCTTCTCCACACCCTCTCCAGCATTTATTGTTTGTACATTTTTTGATGATGGCCATGCTGACCAGTGTGAGATGATATCTCGTTGTAGTATTGATCTGCATTTCTCTAATGATTAATGATGTTGAGCATCCTTTCATATGTTTGTTCGCAATCCGTATATCTTCTTTGGAGAAATGTCTATTTAGGTCTCCTGCCCATTTTGGGATTGAGTTGTTTGTTTTTTTGATATTGAGCTGCATGAGCTGCTTGTAAATTTGGGAGATTAACCCTTTGTCAGTTGCTTCATTTGCAAATATTTTCTCCCATTCTGAGGGTTGTCTTTTGGTCTTGTTTATGGTTGCCTTTGCTGTGCAAAAGCTTTTAAGTTTCATTAGGTCTCATTTGTTTATTTTTGTTTTTATTTCCATTACTCTAGGAGGTGGGTCAAAAAGGATCTTGCTGTGATTTATGTCATAGAGCGTTCTGCCTATGTTTTCCTCTAAGAGTTTGATAGTGTCTGGCCTTCCATTTAGGCCTTTAATCCATTTTGAGTTTATTTTTGAGTTTGATGTTAGGGAGTGTTCTAATTTCATTCTTTTACATGTAGCTCTCCAGTTTTCACAGCACCACTTATTGAAGAGGCTGTCTTTTCTCCACTGTATATTCTTGTTTCCTTTATCAAAGATAAGGTGAGCATGTGTGCATGGGTTTATCTCTGGGCTTTCTATCCTGTTCCATTGATCTATATTTCTGTTTTTGTACCAGTACCATACTGTCTTGATTACTGTAGCTTTATAGTATAGTCTGAAGTCAGGAAGCCCGATTCCTCCAGCTCCATTTTTCTTTCTCAAGATTGCTTTGGCTATTCGGGGTCTTTTGTGTTTCCACACAAATTGTGAAATTTTTTGTTCTAGTTCTGTGAAGAATACCAGTGGTAGTTTGATAGGGATTGCATTGAATTTGTAGATTGCTTTGGGTAGTATGGAGATTCCTTTAACAACTCAAAATAGAACTACCATACAACCCAGCAATCCCACTTCTGGGCATATACCCTGAGAAAACCATAATTCAAAAAGAGTCATGTACCAAAATGTTCATTGCAGCTCTATTTACAATAGCCAGGACATGGAAGCAACCTAAGTGTCCATCAACAGATGAATGGATAAAGAAGATGTAGCACATATATACAATGGAATATTACTCAGCCATAAAAAGAAGCAAAACTGAGTTATGTGTAGTGAGGTGGATAGACCTAGAGTCTGTCATACAGAGTGAAGTAAGTCAGAAAGAGAAAAAGAAATACCATATGCTAACACATATATATGGAATCTGGAAGAAAAAAAAAGAAAGAAAAGGTCATGAAGAACCTAGGGGCAACACGGTAATAAAGACACAGACCTACTAGAGTATGGACTTGAGGATACAGGGAGGGGGAAGGGTAAGCTGTGACAAAGTGAGAGAGTGGCATGGACATATATACACTACCAAATGTAAAACAGATAGCTAGTGGGAAGCAGCCGCATAGCACAGGGAGATCAGCTTTGTGAGCACCTAGAGGGGTGGGATAGGGAGGGTGGGAGGGAAGGAGATGCAAGAGGGAAGAGATATGGGGACACATGTATATGTATAACTGATTCACTTTGTTATAAAGCAGAAACTAACACACCATTGTAAAGCAATTATACTCCAATAAAGATGTTAAAAAAGAAAGAAAAAAAATTAGAACTGGCAGAGGCACTCTGAGTCATGCACAAAGCTGAGGTTTGGGGAAGCTAAAGCCACAGGGCAATCCTTGACCAACTAGGAAAGAAGGGAAGCAGTGGATAAACACTCTCTTCTGTCATGTCTCGCTGACCAGGTCTGAGGCACAGCTCCTCAAGTGTCTCTAGGAGGATTGCGCTCCTGTCATCCACGGAGGTGATTAGCTCAATGAAGTACCCTTGGACGGGCTTTCTCTCTTCCCCTGTTTCACACTTCCCAGGGCCCTAGGACTATTTCTTGGGATCACTTCTCAGAATAAACTGCCTGTATGTAAGCTCTCATATGAAGCTCTGCTTTGTGGGGCATCAATGTTAAAACAGCCTGGGAAGGTTGACCAACAATTATAGATGGAAGAAGATAGAGATGGAGGCAGTTCATGATTTCAGAGGTGTGAAAAGACTAAAACCGTCACCACGTCAGGCAACAAATATCCTTACAGAAAAATATCTCTAACAACCTATTTAGTGCATTCATTTCCTACAATGCCACATCCCATGCTGACAGTATCTGAATGAATAGTTTTAAATTTTAAAAATGCCAAATGTCTTTGGAAAAGTTGGGACATACTTTGAAATATTTCCATCTTAAATGTTAACACTTTAACACACATACAAAATGATCAACTGCATAAAATAGTGCTATTCAAAAATATTTTAGAACTCAAAAAATTCACAGAGCACCACAGGTTGTTACATCTGATAAGGCACAAATGTAGTGTAATGTGTAATGAAGATCTACCTTCGTGTGTGTGTGTGTGTGTGTGTGTGTGTGTGTGTGTGTGTGTGTCCCAGGCAAAAGAGCCTTCTTACTCCAATCTACCCTAAACCACCAACAAGCCCGGAATGGAGGAATGGAGACTGTATGATGAGGGTGAATGTGGTCACTCAAATGGAAGCTGGAAGGGTGGGCAGCCATGGTGACACTGAGGAGTAGCTGATTTCCATCAACCCCTCACTCCCACTATTCTCCTCAAATAAAGCTACTACTACTGTTATCTGTGTTATTATTCATATTCTGCTACTACTAATAATAATAATCTTTTATATGGACAATTGATATTTTATTAGTAAATTTTTAATAAAAACCTTTTTGGAAAACATTTCTATTTTTTTATCTCTAAACTAAAATATAAATAAAAATTTAAGCAAATACAGCTCTAAGACAAGTCCTCCAGGTATCTCTTCTTTCCTGACAGGTCATAGCTGGTTGTTGCTCCCATAGAGAAGTACCAGGATCAACAAGTAGAGCAGCAACCTCAGTGAGACATGATGGTGGAGTGAAACAAAGCAATTCAATAAGAATGGAGTTATAGCTAAAGATGTGAAAGATATTTAGGGAACTTGGTGATTGATTAGATGGGGGGGATGACATATAATCTAGCACATACTACAAGACATTAGTTTTATATTCCCTTCCAATCCATTTCTAAGAATAGCTGTTAGTGAACTGCTTTGTGTAGATGACAAGGAGTCTTAACTAGGGTGAAAAAAAACTTGGGTGATCAAGAGAGAAGAAGGACCCGGGAAAAGCACAGAAACGACAATCATTCAATCTGTGTAGAGGATTAAAGACAGAAAAGGCATTTGTAATCAGATAAAGTCTGACTAAGAGAAGTACAGTCAACTCATATCTATCTGGAATAAATACAGCTTCTCTTGGACCAAAACCTCATTAAATGCTGGAGTTCACTCATTTTTCGTGTAACTCACTGGTTCTCAATGAGGGATGAATCCACCCAAGGGCATTTGGCACTGTCTGGAAATATTTGGGGCTGTACTGGAGGGTACTACACAGTGGCCAGGGGTTTGCCAAACATCCTATAATGCACAGGACATCCCCCTACAACAAAGAATTATCCAGCACAAAATATCAATAGTGTCAAGATTTGAAAACCCTGGAACCCACTGACATCAGAAATATGAAATCCAACATATAGGCACTTGTTATGTTGTGGAAGTCACTAAGAAAAGTAAGTCACAGGCCCTGCCATGAAGAAGAAAATACTTAAATTCATTAATTTTCAATATAAAATCAGGTATTAATAGCTCAGATAATAATAGTAAATATGCCATAAATCACTATGTCTATGATTGCTAAATAAATGGTACCAATGATAAGTGCTCTGGGCCACTGGGAGATTTTTCTAGATTGGAGAGCAAAAATCAGCCTAGAAAAGACTACAGTTATCTTGTGAACAAGGCAAAACCTGAGGTATCCTGAGAAGAGATAAGTTAAGATTTAGCTCCTCAAATAAACAGAGGTCATGTGACAGGTGCAACAGCACACACCTGAGCCTGATTTTGGGAAAGTTCAAAAGTTGTCCAGAGAATGAAGGATATACTTCATTGCATAACGGTAGAGCCAATTAGACTGGTAAGTAGTTTAAAGCCAGATTGTAGAGTCCTATTTTGTTTAACTAGAGGTGGAGTTTGGAGCAGTAGACTAACGAAATGAAATCTGTATTTTAGGAAACGGAATTACGTGACAGTGATTGGAACTGACTATCAGAAGCACTGTGAGCAAAGAGAGAACTCAAGATGGATACAGAGTTCGTGGTGTGACATAATAGATTCCAGCACCAAAATGGTGGCTCTGAGAAAGAAGAAAGGAGGGATAAGAAAGGCAATTTGAGGAGTGAGGAATGCACAGGACTATTCAGAACTTATAAGGGCAAAGAAGAGTACATAAATGAAAGCAATTTGTTTTATTAAAAAGATTATTAAATATTGACCTAAGCCGGGCTTCCCTGGTGGCGCAGTGGTTGAGAATCTGCCTGGCAATGCAGGGGACACGGGTTTGAGCCCTGGTCTGGGAAGATCCCACATGCTGCGGAGCCACAACTAGGCCCGTGAGCCACAATTACTGAGCCTGCGCATCTGGAGCCATAAATGAATGAATGAATGAATGAATGAATTTATTTATTTTAAAAAAGTAAAAAGAAAAATTGACCTCAGCCAATCTGATCTTCCATCTACTGTGATTCTTTTTGGAAGTAATGGTAGATTCTAGTAATTATAAGTAATGGTGCTTTATACAATGATGATGATGATGACAACAACAACAACGATAGTAATTATATCATCTATCTCTTAGGCACCACAGAGAATTCTCTTGGCCTCACCTGGCTCTTATTCCAGCCCCTGGCCAGTGCCAGTCCTGCATAAACTCTGTCCAGCTTCCTGTAGGTGCCTCCTGACAGTGCCTTGTCCCATGTCTGTACTGTATGTCTCCTCCCTCCTTACCCAGGGCTTTGCTGAGTGGAATCCCATGGTAATCTACTTGATGCCCATATTTGTACAATCTGAAAGTACATGGGAGTTAATACTCCATGGGGGCACACATTAACCAATCAAGGATGGAAGCCAGTAGATATATACACTCTATCCCCTCCCCTGTCTACAGGGGACCCCAGGGCAGAGTTTCTACTGCTTCCCAGGTTGTCCTATTAGATCAAGAAACCAATCACCTGAACCTATTAAGTGGCCAACTTAATGAGGCAGCCTTACATTGCTTTTTTTCTTCCTTTTGCTTCCTTCCACCTGTCACTCTCACCTGGATCTCTGTGGTCACACATTCCAATTAAGCACGTGCCTTTAACTCTTGTTTCAGGTCTGCTTTATGAACAACCCAGGTAAAGGCAATGGTGATGATGATGATATGGTGATGATGGCAGTAATAACTAATATCGTTGATATTGCTAAGTGTCAGTCACTATTACAACCACTTTCACCCTTTTTACAATCCTATATCGTTGGTATTATTATTCTCGATTTTACAGATGAAGAAACTAAGGCTAAGAGAGGCTCCTGCTTTTCTTCTTTGATAAGTTCTTTGACAGAGACTTGTTGATGAGCCTACACATGCTTATTCTTTTTCCCTCTCCAAACAAAACAAGAGAAAAAGAGGGGGAAAATAGATGGCTACATTAAATTGATATTTCTAGTTCGTTTTGGTAAGAGAAGTAACACTGATTCACTGAATACATTACATAGTAGACATTGAAATTACCCATTATTCATTATCATCTCATTAATTCTAGTGGTGAAATTATTTATTTATGACTATCCTTCTTTAGAGAAGGTATCATTAATATAAGATTGATTTCTAAAATTTTAGAAATAATGACAATTCTGGGGACAGAATAGCAAACACCTTGTTGAGTAACAAAGTCACATCTTTCAGGTACATGTTAGCTGTTTCTGGCAGTCTTCAGTATTTTAGGGATATCTCAATGATGAATCTCCAAATTATAATATGAAAAATGAAGTAAATAAATATGCATGAAGCATTGCTTACATTTCTCCCTGAGGTACTTAATTTTTGCTTGTGCCACAAACAGCACACACAGACTTGTGCCACCATCTTCATCAAAAAAAAAAAAAAATCCCCTTTCTGGGGAATTCCCTGGTGGCCCAGTGTTTAGGACTCAGAGATTTCACTGCTGTGGCCGGGTTCAGTCCCTGGTCGGGGAACTAAGATCCTGCAAGCCGCGTGGCATGGCCAAAAACAAAAAACTAACAAACAAACAAAAAAAGAAACCCTTTCCATAATTGGTGCTTCCTACTGATTTAGCAAATTCTGGGCACCAAAATCCAGGTTCTAATAACCAGGTTCTAATAACCTAGGAGGTAGGAGCCTCCTAGATATTTATAATGTAACAATACTCAGAGGCATTCTTTAAATCAAGATTAATCAAGATAAAATAATTTGTTAAGAATCACTGGATACTTGTTCTGGAATAAAAATGATAGTTTATGAACTAGTAAGTATAAACATTATTATAAGCACAGTGGATGTAACATATTCTGTAAGTTGTTTATTTTTTACTCAGGCTCACTTCAAGGAATGGGTGAAACACTGACCAAGAATAGTCAAGTATGATGCTGCTATCCTGCTCCTGTTCAGATCTGTTTTCTTCATCTAATACTCTTCCTTGGTGTGCCACACTTCCTGCATGGTCTGTGATCTCCATTGCAATGATCACTTTCTGGTATCAGAGCTTCTCATTCAAGTAGCGTAACATTTTGAGTTTCTCTAGTTATGAATGCTTAGAGTTTACATTTAAGTTTACAGTTTTCATCAACTGACTGATGCTAAACTTTTCAGTTTATCCTTGAAAAGTGTTCTGTAAAATGTCACACCATTACAAAGAAAAGACACCTTTCCCCTGCACACGTTCTCATTTGTACCACTTCTTTGAGCCTCTGGAAGCCAGTATTTTTCTGACTAGTTAATTTGCAAGTTGCATACTCTGCATCATGCTTCAGAGTTTTGGAATGAAATAGATAGAACTGAGTTTGGAAGTACAGTTGAGAATAATGGAATTTGAAGGTAACTGGGAATGGTTGGTAGACTTGAGTATGTGAGTGTTTTTAAATACTGATGACACAAACAATAGAAACAAAGTTTAAAAATAAACATCAATATTTACAATATTTATAAAAGACAAATGGAAAGTAAAGATTGCTTGCAAAATAATAAGAGAATGATGAAAACTACAGTAGAAAAATAAAGTTAAATCACATTAAAAGGAAATTTACAGAAGAAATATAAATGATCAATACACTTTATTAAGGTTTATAATTAAAAAAATACTAATTTGGGGGACTTCCCTGGTGGCACAGTGGTTAAGAACCCACCTGCCAATGCAGAGGACATGGCTTTGATCCCTGGTCCAGGAAGACCCCACATGCCAGGGAGCAAATAAGCCCATGCTCCACAACTACTAATCCTGTGCTCTAGAGCCCGCTAGCCACAACTACTGAGCCCGTGTGCCACAACTACTGAGCCCACATGCCTAGAGCTCTGCAACAAGTGAAGCCACCGCAATAAGAAGCCCATGCACCACAATGAAGAGTAGCCCCCACTTGCCACAACTACAGAAAGCCCGCACACAGCAAAGAAGACCCAACGCAGCCAAAAATTTTAAAAAGAATACTAATTTTTAAAAATGAGATGCCAAGCCTATAAAATTGTCCAATGTTTGAAATAATCTCCATCATTTGTGAGGCTATTAAGAAATAGAGACTCTCATATACTACTGTTGGCAGTATACATTGGAACATCCTTTTTCAGGAGCATTTTTGCATTATAAATATTTCAAAAGCACACCTTGTGACTTAGAAATTCAATTTGCTAAACATTTCCTAAGGAAATAATTACTTAATTACATGAAGGTGTAGCCATGTTGATGTCTTTTACAATTCTACTTATAGTTGCAAAAACAACAGAATCAACCTAAATAATGGTACTTTATGCAACAAAATATTGTATAGCCACTAAAATAAATATATAAATATAGTGCTATGAAAAAAATCATATAAACTGTAAAATTTTAATGTAGTCTACAAGCAATGTTATAATCTTATTTTAGACTGAAAGATATATGCATATATTTTTTAAAAATACAAAAGCAAATGAGAATCTGAAAAAGAATATGTGTATGTCTGTGTGTGTGTGTGTGTATAAACTGAATCACTTTGCTGTACACCTGAAACTAACAGAACATTGTAAATCAATTATAATTAAAGGAAAAAAGTTTATGTGAAAAAATACCAAAATGTTATCGGGGCTTGTGCCTAGATAATGAGATTTTGGTTGAATTTTTTAATCTATTTTTTCAAATTTTCTACAGTAATAGTGGATTACTTGTGAAATATATTAATATAGAAATATAACTGAAGTATTGAAAGAAATTCCTGCAGGAGAAAAACTTTCTGTATGCCAATTTAATTATTCGGAGAGGTAAATATTAATTCTTTTGAATAACTCCTACTCTACTACAGCTTACAAATAATAACCTCTTGATGCTTTTAAAATATGTATGTGATTTCAATAGAGGTAGATACTTTCTAACATAAATACTGTACTTGGAAGACTTCCAGTTTAAAACAGCATGCAGTTAACAGACCTTGATGCAACATTTCTAAATTTCCCACAAAAATATTTGCAAATACCCTGAAAAATGCAAGAACACATAATGCTACAAATATTTGGTCTGCAGGAAGGTACTTACTTATTTACTTACTTAGGGAACTAGATTGAAGGATGAAATTAGTAGCCCTCCATGCTGTATCTGCCTGAAAATATGTCTTTTGTTCCCCTAAAGGTCAGCCAAGTGCCAGGGAAGGCAGCACAGCTAAACGGCTAAGAGTAAGGACTTTGGAGTGAGGCAGAGCTTACAAGGTTAGACCAAGTGCATTCGAAGTTGACATCCTGGGTTTATGGCAACTTGCTGGAAATACAATTTTAAAAGAAGTATAAAGAGGGGAGAAAAGAAAATTCATAAGACCTTGAATATTTTCTACGTGCAGAAACAAAGGACAATCGTTGTCTTGCTAATCGAAAGTTAAAAACCAAATATATATCTTTAAGGATTAGAGAAAAGGGCACAGATATGAGTAGCCTTAGGAATTTAAAATTGGTGGAACAATATAGATAATTATGAGGTGGCTTCCTTTTTGGCAGTTAATTTGGATACATTAATCATAATCAACTCTCTTTAATCAGAAATTGGGATTTCCTGAGGACTTTTCATTAATTGCAAACCAGAGCAGTAGGCAAATTATTCTTCACTGTAGATCAGAGTACTCCTTTGTGGGTTATGTTCATATCCCACAGAATTAAGTTCAAATAGAATTTTTACTGAATTTTGCTATCATATTACTACATATCTCCCATTAATTCATTATTGCTAATAGAAAACATATGTGTCCCTAAACTGGCATCCCACGAAATGACAGCTAGTGAGTGAAAGTGAGCTTTAGCAGGTACAGCTGGGAGCATGTAGGTGAGTGGTTGAAGCGCTAATGTTCTATTCAGCACAGAAGCAGTTACACCAGCTCCATAGTCTCCTCTGTTTTGTGCTGTCTTCTAATGACATTAAAACAGGTTCTATTTCTTTATAAGATATAATGTTTAGCTCTTTTAATTTTACTTTTATAATAAAATTGAAGTAGGCTGTGTGCAGTCGTTTGGATAGAACTACAAGTGCCAACAGCTTTATTCTTTCAATTAAAGAGCAGTCCTTTTTGTTTAACTTTAGTAAGTGGTCTGATAGCTTTCTGTGAAAATTTTCTACCTCTTTTGTTGGAATTTGACCAAAAGTCGTGAAACTGCTTATCGTAAATGGAGAACTCTCAGAAAGAAAAGTTTAATCGTAATGCAATTATTTGAGTTAACGTTTGTGTTTGATGATATATATTATATATATGGGTAATTACCCACCCTTTTTATATTTACATTTAGTAATTTATGTTCTTCACTGTGTAAGGCAGTTTCACCAGGGCAGTGGCTTCCAAAATTACTCTTCACTTTCATCTTGAACTTCTTGAAAACTCTGTGTAAGAGGTAGCCTTGTTCCAGCAAAAGCAGCAGCGTAGGACTCAGTGACCAAAATCTCTTTCAGGTTTTGAAGCTGCCAAAAGCATACAATTTTGCCCAAGTCCTTTAACTCTCCAAACCTCTTGTTTCTTCAATCATAACATTAACAAATGGTAATTATTAATTATGTTACTACTGTTATTAAAATAACAGTGGCTAACATTTATTTGGTACTTGCCATATGTCACATAGCACTCTGTAAGACTTCAGTTAATCACCACAGGGACTCTATGTACAGTAAGAGTTATTTTCCCATTTCACTGAT
The DNA here is from genome assembly GCF_949752795.1 of Hyperoodon ampullatus. Classification (NCBI taxonomy): domain Eukaryota; kingdom Metazoa; phylum Chordata; class Mammalia; order Artiodactyla; family Ziphiidae; genus Hyperoodon; species Hyperoodon ampullatus. Next base: position 120,237,735 of record NC_136918.1, read on the forward strand.
GAGGACCCTGAGGTACAGAGAGGGTTAGAAACTTGCTCAAGTTCTCATAGCTAGTAGAGGGCAGGACCAGAAAATTAACTAAAGTCTAAATAGTAATAAAAGATATTGAAAGCCCCTTCAATTCTAAAATTCAGATTAAAATAGGGATCACCTGCTGAATTATAGCTCTGCATGAAGGTAAGACTGGCTTTAAAAAAAATTCGTATGAAAATTATACTTATGGAACAAACACATTACCCATAGTTCTAAAAAGTATCCTTACCGTAATAACTTTATAATGATAGCTAATATAGTTTATTTATAAACCTTTTTTTAAAGTTACTATTTGAAAGGAGGATGACCCGTAATTTTTATATAAAGTACCAGGTAGTGTAGTATTACTTCTTGTTAATTTTCAATTGACCATTTTGCTCTTTTAAGTCATGTCTACTATTACCATCTGTGCCACTTCTGGCTGTGCAATTGGAATCTTTGAAAGGTAATTTCATTATTTGCAAAGGCAGAAACAATGAAACTGTGTTCATATTACTTTTAGTAGGGCATATACTCTAAAATGTTTAGTCAGAGAAACAAAAATCACATCAATCCTACTTATTATCAGCCTAGAAATCTCTTAAAATTAGACTTTACTGAAAGCCAATTCAAGGGTTTGAGTCTCTTGGTAAATCAGGACTGTCTCACTTACTAAACCTCCAGGAATAACAGAATGTTTTTATATTGATAGTTTTCTTCACACTATGTTGGAGCTTACCCCCATGCCTTTGCTCACGCTAAATTTTGACTTGTAATATTTTCTTCTCCTCGATAAACTCTTACATCTCCTTCTTTTATTCTTTAAGACTCAGCTTTGTTTCACCTTTTTCTAAAACATCTTCTTCATGCCCCACTAAAACTGACACATACCCAGAAAAAAATGGTGCTCTTTTATGGAGCTCTCTATTGCTGTATGTACTACATTACAGTACAATTGTCTGTTTATGTATATTTCTTCCCTACAAGATAGTGCATTACTTGTTTCAAGCAGACTTTGTATGTAGAAAAAGAGCCATAAATTCTCAAAGGCATACAATAATAACCATGTTTCTCACTGATTTGTGAGTCACCTGGTAGTTGATTAATCTAAACTGGCTCAACTGGCCAGTTCTGCTTCAAGCTATGGGTCCAGCTGGGCTTGGCCTCTTGCTCAGGTCTGTATGTATACTACTCCTGAAGCTCAGTTTCTACTCGTGGTGATGGAGAAAAAAGTAAATCAAGCCCCACTGCACAAGCACATTTTGTTCTACTGCTTTCATCACACCAGCTAACATCCTTTTAACAAAAGTAAGTCACATGGACAAACCCAAATTCAGAGGGGCAGAGAAATATACTCTACCCCTATGACCCCATGACAAGGCTATGAATGCACAGAATCAATTCAAGGGAGTGAAAATTTGTATCCAATAAGTAAAATACCATGGAATAAATACCATCTCTAATTCATCTTTATTTGTATATCCAATGCCTGGAATTGTACTTAACCATAGAGAGTAAAGAAGACATGTTTGAAGAAGAGATGACTCTGATATAGCAGTCCCCACACTCATCCATTTTATGAAGCATACTCCAAATCACATAAAACTGCCAAAGATTTGAAACAGAAGATGATGATCTGTTCACTTTAATTTACTGGGACATGAGACTTTCAATAGCTCCCAAACAGAAATACAAAGACTTTCCTACAGTAAACTGGTAGGTTATAATTTTGACAAAGGAGCAGATAGCAGTAGCCTTAGAAATGTAACTCATTCATTTTGTTTGTGGTGTATTGTTTCCCAAATGGCAACAACAACTCCTCCTTTCTCATGTGCCTCTTTGCAGTGTGACTATGCCACTCCTCCCATCAAGGAATGGAGTCTATTTCTATTCCCCATGAATCCATGACTTCTTTGAACAATAGAATATGGTGGAAGTGACCCTGTGCAGTTATGAGCCTATGTCTTCAAAGTCTTGGAACTTCTGCTTTCATTCCTTCAGAATTCTCTCTTTTTTTTTTTTTTTTTTTTGTGGTACGCGGGCCTCTCACTGTTGTGGCCTCTCCCGGTGTGGAGCACAGGCTCTGGATGCGCAGGCCCAGCGGCCATAGCTCACGGGCCCAGCCTCTCCGTGGCATGTGGGATCCTCCCAGACTGGGGCACGAACCCGTGTCCCCTGCATCGGCAGACAGACTCTCAACCACTGCACCACCAGGGAAGCCCAGAATCCTCTTTTCATGTAAAGAAACTCAGGCAAGGCAACTAAAAGTGCAAGACTATGGGAAAAGAGGCAAGACACTTGGTGGAGAAGCCCTGCTGACATTTAGCACCGAGGTCCAAGAAATGTGTAAGTAAGGCCATCTTGAATCCTTCAGCCCCAGTTGAACCACCCAAGCCAAAACCAGATGAGACAGAGACAAGCCATCCCCACTGAGCTCTGCCTGAATTTCTGATCCACAGAACCATGAGTAATAAAATAGTTACTGTTTTTAGTTACTAAGCTTTACAGTTTGTAGCACAGCAATAGATATCTAAGAGTTTTTAAGACCATCTTGAAAGAAGAGAAAATTTATGCTGAAAAGTCTGAAGTAAACCAACTGGAATCATTTTACAAATAACTGTTACAAAATTGCTTCACCTGAAGAAAAGTACATTTTTTATTAACATATAAAGAAAATAAGCACAGAAATGTTCAGACGTAAAGAAAGCAGACCTCCCACTATTTCTTGTCTAAACTTGAATGTATGGATATAAATATTATTCAGTTTAACTTTGTTAGAAAAATCAGCAAGTTGTCAGAGCATTTTAAACATTAAAAATGTGATACAAATGATATAATTGAGTATATTACAATTTTAAATGTTTCTGCTTTTATCTAAGTAATCTTTGTACCATTAAAAAATCTCCAGTTTCTATAAACTTAAAAATTAAACACTTAACCTCATGTAAAAATAGTAATCCATAAGTAAGAAATTAGAAAGACTCAATTCCTAGCAAAAATTCAACGGGCTACTTTTGGAAAAGGTCCACTGATAATATAAACTTAAAATAAAGTGATCTTCTGAAAGGTGTGATTCAAATCAAGAAGAGGTAACATTTTTTAGGAATACTTTTTTCCATCTGAGTGAGATGAAAATGCACTCATGTGGATGCCAAACTTCTTTAAAGCTTGTGTAATGAATGTAAAAGTAAACACATTTCAAGTTTGAATTCAATTCTAACTGAATATATTACAGGGCAAGTATGTCACATCCAATATTGAGGGAAACATGAGGCTTCTTAGGAAGTGTAAACATTTCTACTTTAGCAAGTCTAATCTGATTTATCATCATCAGCAAGTACAAAAAAAAAAAGGTATAGTTTGGAATGATTCCAAAGATCATTAAAAGTGACAAAAAATGCTATTATTTTTGCATTTTGACTATAGAATTAGAAACAGGAGATCATGTTAGTTAAGGTTACACTTGTTTTGCATTATATTTCCTAATACTTTATTGTTATTAGCTCCTGGCAACCTGTTAAAGAGAATCTCTCTCAATTGTGATCCTTCTTTCTGAGGAAAAATGACACTATTCATGATGACTATGGAAGGGCTGGTGGGGACATGGAGGGAAGCGGCATAACCAAGAGTCATTCCATGCTCAGTACTCTTATAAGAATGATCCTGTGATATCCCTTCCATCTGCTTTTTGCAGTACATGTTGTATCTTAGCTTTTCCCTTTGAGCACTATAAACAGTTCAAAGTTTGGCTCAGAAAGATACACTCATCTTTGGATATTATGCATAAGCTACCCTATCTGCTACTTATTTCCCATCAACCACAATTACAGCATGTTATTTGAATGGTGCATCAGTGCATCCTTAAACCATTGTTTCAGGTCTCCATTGTTCTCCTTCAGCTTACAAGAAGTTTGTGGCTATTTGTGCCTGACCCTTTATCAGGTCCATTTCAGTCAAGAACGACATGAGTTTTGCCATGATGAGCTTCCACTCAAGACACTGTCCTGTTGCTGAGTTAATTAATAAGACTGGATGAGCTTGAATATGTTGCTTAATCTCACTAAGCCTTATGTCTCTTATCATCTATGAAGGTTATCATTTTTGCTGTATCTGTTTCTCCCCACTTCTGGACACACGGTAGATCCTGCTTCCTTCCCCTTTTATATTGGGTGTGGCCAGGTGACTGGTTTTGGCCAGTGAAATGTAAGTAGAAGAGGCATGCGGTACTTTGGGGCAGAAATTTTAAGTGTCAGTGTGCAAGGTGCCATGTTTCCTTTCTAACTTGGTAACTATGAAAGCATATATTGAAATGAAACCTCTATTTGCATGTATCTCTAAGTAATTAGAATGAGCAGAGCCCCAGGTCAACAAGGATAGACATGCACTATCTATTATTTTTAGCCACTGAGATTTGAGAGTTGTTTGCCATGCAGCATAATCTAGTCTTTGGTATCTTGCTCAATCTGAATACAGCTTTCACAATGTTTATTAGGAAACATTTTCACAAAAGCATCTCCTGATGTGCTGTATTTATGAGAGACGATGTCTCAAATGTTCAACACACCTCTCCCAAGTACAGTGCAGCAAAGAAGGCAGCACATAAAAAGACCACACTCATCAGAGCAGAAAGAGGGTGTCTGTGAGCAAGGAGAAGAAATTCACTTTGGGAGGAGCTTCAAGATAGCAGAAGAGTGAGACGCAAAGATCACCTTCCTCCCCACAAATACATCTGAAATACATCTACATGTGGAACAGCTCCTACAGAACACCTACTGAACGCTGACAGAAGACCTCAGACCTCCCAAAAGGCAAGAAACTCCCCCACGTACCTGGGTAGGGCAAAAGAAACAAGAATAAACAGAGACAAAAGGATAGGGATGGGACCTACACCTCTGGGAGGGAGCTGTGAAGGAGGAAAGGTTTGCACACACTAGAAGCCCCTTCGCGGACGGAGACTGTGGGTGGCGGAGGGGGGGAAGCTTCGGAGCCACGGAGGAGAGCGCAGCAACAGGGGTGTGGAGGGCAAAGCGGAGAGATTCCAGCACAGAGGATCGGTGCCGACCGGCACTCACCAGCCTGAGAGGCTTCTCTGCTCACCCGCCAGGGCGGGCGGGGCTGGGAGCTGAGGCTCGGGCTTTGGTCGGAGCGCAGGGAGAGGACTGGGGTTGGCGGCGTGAACACAGCCTGCAGGGGTTAGTGCACCACGGCTAGCCGGGAGGGAGTCCGGGAAAAGGTCTGGAGCTGCCGAAGAGGCAAGAAGCTTTTTCTTCCCTCTTTGTTTCCTGGTGCGCAAGGAGAGGGGATTAAGAGCGCTGCTTAAAGGAGCTCCAGAGATGGGCGTGAGCCACGGCTAACAGCGCGGACCCCAGAGACGGGCATGAGACGCTAAGGCTGCTGCTGCTGCCACCAAGAAGCCTGTGTGCGAGAGCAGGTCACTATCCACACCTCCCCTCCAGGGAACCTGCGCAGCCCGCCACTGCTAGGGTCCCGGGATCCAGGGACAACTTCCCCAGGAGAACACACGGCATGCCTCAGAGTGGGGCAACGTCACATCGGCCTCTGCCACCGCAGGCTCGCCCTGCATCCGTGCCCTTCCCTCCCCTTGACCTGAGTGAGCCAGAGCCCCTGAATCAGCTGCTCCTTTAACCCTAGCCTGTCTGAGCGAAGAACAGACGCCTTCCGGCGACCTACACAGAGAGGCGGGGCCAAATCCAAAGCTGAACCCCAGGAGCTGTGCGTACAAAGAAGAGAAAGGGAAATCTCTCCCAGCAGCCTCAGATGTAGTGGATTAAATCTCCACAATCAACTTGATGTACCCTGCTTGTAGGGAATACCTGAATAGACAATGAATCGTCCCATATTGAGGAGGTGGACTTTGGGAGCAACGATATATATTTTTTTTCCCCTTTTTACCTTTTTGTGAGTCTGCATGTATATGCTTCTGTGTGTGATTTTGTCTGTATAGCTTTGTTTTTATGTTTGTCCTAGGGTTCTGTCTGTCCTTTTTTTTTTTTTTTTTTTTTTCCTATTACTTAAAAAACTTTTTTTCTAAAACAAAAATTTTCTTTCTTAATCTAATTTTTTTATCTTTCATTTTAACAACTTTTATTTTATTTTACTTTATTTTATTTTATTTTATCTTTTTCTTTCTTTCTTTCTTTTTCTCACTTTTATTCTGAGCTGTGGGGATGACAGGCTCTTGGTGCACCAGCCAGGCGCCAGGGCTGTGCCTCTAAGGTGAGAGAGCCAAGTTCAGGACACTGGTCCACAAGAGACCAAACAGCTCCATGTAATATCAAACAGTGAAAATCTCCCAGAGGTCTCCATCTCAACGCCAAGACCCAGCTCCACTCAACAACCAACAAGCTACAGTGCAGGACACCCTATGCCAAACAACTAGCAAGACAGGAACACAACCCCATCCATTATCAGACAGACTGCCTAAAATCATAAAAAGGCCACAGACGCCCCCAAAACACACCAGCAGACGTGGATCTGCCCACCAGAAAGACAAGATCCAGCCTCATCCAACAGAACACAGGCACTAGTCCCCTCTACCAGGAAGTCTATACAACACACTGAACCAACCTTAGCCACTGGGGACAGACACCAAAAACAACAGGAACTAAAAACCTGCAGTCTGCGAAAAGGAGACCCCAAACACAGTAAGTTAAGCAAAAGGAGAAGACAAACACACAGCAGATGAAGGAGTAAGGCAAAAACCCACCAGAACTAACAAATGAAGAGGAAAGAGGCAGTCTACCTGAAAAAGAATTCAGAATAATGATAGTAAAAATGATTCAAAATCTTGGAAAAAGAATGGAGAAAATACAAGAAACATTTAACAAGGACCTAGAAGAACTAAAGAGCAAACAAACACTGATGAAAAACACAATAAATGAAATTTAAAATTCTATCGAAGGGATCAATAGCAGAATAACTGAGGCAGAAGAATGGATAAGTGACCTGGAAAATAAAATAGTGGGAATAACTACTGCAGAGCAGAATAAAGAAAAAAGAATGAAAAGAATTGAGGACAGTCGCAGAGACCTCTGGGACACCACTAAATGCACCAACATTTGAATTATAGGGGTCCCAGAAGAAGAAGAGATAAAGAAAGGGACTAAGAAAATACTTGAGGAGATTATAGTTGAAAACTTCCCTGATATGGGAAAGGAAAGAGTTAATCAACTCCAGGAAGCACAGAGAGTCCCATAAAGGATAAAACCAAGGAGAAACACACCAAGACACATATTAATCAAACTATCAAAAATTAAATACAAAGAAAAAATATTAAAACCTTTACACAAAACAAAGAGCTAAGACAAATCAGCACCACCAAAACAGCTTTACAACAAATGCTAAAGGAACTTCTCTAGGCAGGAAACACAAGACAAGGAAAAGACCTACAATAATAAACCCAAAACAATTAAGAAAATGGTAATAGGAATATACATATTGATAATTACCTTAAGTGTAAATGGAATAAATGCTCCAACCAAAAGACATAGATTGGCTGAATGGATACAAAAACAAGACCCATATATATGCTGTCTACAAGAGAACCACTTCAGACCTAGGGACACATAGAGACTGAAAGTAATGGGATGGAAAAAGATAGTCCACACAAATGGAAATCAAAACAAACCTGGAGTAGCAATTCTCATATCAGACAAAATAGACTTTAAAACAAACTCTATTACAAGAGACAAAGAAGCACACTACATAATGATCAAGGGACAAATCCAAGAAGATATAACAATTGTAAATATTTATGACCCCAATATAGGAGCACCTCAACACATAAGGCTAATACTAACAGTCATAAAAGGGGAAATCGACAGTAACACAATCATAGTAGGGGACTTTAACAACCCACTTTCACCAATGGACAGATCATCCAAAATGAAAATAAATAAGGAAACACAACCTTTAAATGATATATTAAACAAGATGGACTTGATTGATATTTATAGGACCTTCCATCCAAAAACAACAGAATACACATTCTTCTCACGTGCTCATGGAACATTCTCCAGGATAGATCATATCTTGGGTCACAAATAAAGCCTTGGTAAATTTTTAAAAATTGAAACCATATCAAGTATCTTTTCCGACCATAACGCTATGAGACTAGATATCGATTACAGGAAAAAGTCTGTAAAAAATACAAACACACAAACACACGGAGGCTAAACAACACACTACTTAATAACCAAGAGATCACTGAAGAAATCAAAGAGGAAATCAAAAAACAACTAGAAACAAATGACAATGAGAACACAACAACCCAAAACCTATGGGATGCAGCAAAAGCAGTTTTAAGAGGGAAGTTTATAGCAATACAATCCTACCTTAAGAAACAAGAAACGTCTCAAATAAGCAACCTAACCTTACACCTAAAGCAGTTAGAGAAAGAAGAACAAAAAACCCCAAAGTTAGCAGAATGAAAGAAACCATAAAGATCATATCACAAATAAATGAAAAAGAAATGAAGCACACGATAGCAAAGATCAATAAAACTAAAAGCTGGTTCTTTGAGAAGATAAACAAAATTGATAAACCATTAGCCAGATTTATTAAGAAAAAAAGGGAGAAGACTCAAACAAATAGAATTAGAAATGAAAGAGGAGAAGTAAGAACTGACACTGCAGAAATACAAAGGATCATGAGAGATTACTATAAGCAAATCTATGCCAATAAAATGGACAACCGGGAAGAAATGCACAAATTCTTAGAAATGCACAACCATCTGAGAATGAACCAAGAAGAAATAGAAAATATGAACAGACCAATCACAAGTACTGAAATTGAAACTGTGATTAAAAGTCTTCCAACAAACAAAAGCCTAGGAACAGAAGGCTTCACAGGCGAATTCTATCAAGCATTTAGAGAAGAGCTAACACCTATCCTTCTCAAACTCTTCCAAAATATAGCAGAGGGAGGAACACTCCCAAACTCATTCTAAGAGGCCACCATCACCCTGATATCAAAACCAGACAAAGATGTCACAAAGAAAGAAAACTACAGGCCGATATCACTGATGAATATAGATGCAAAAATCCTCAACATAATACAAGCAAACAGAATCCAAGAGCACATTAAAAGGATCATACACCATGATCAAGGGAGTTTATTCCAGGAATGCAAGGATTCTTCAATATATGCAAATCAATCAATGTGATACACCATATTAATAAATTGAAGGAGAAAAACTGTATGATCTTCTCAGAAGATGCAGAGAAAACTCAATAAAATTCAACACCCATTTATGATAAAAACCCTCCAGAAAGTAGGCATAGAGGGAACTTTCCTCAACATAATAAAGGCCATATATGACAAACCTACAGCCAACATCATCCTCAATGGTGAAAAACTGAAACCATTTCCACTAAGATCAGGAACAAGACAAGGTTGCCCACTCTCACCACTATTATTCAACATAGTTTTGAAAGTTTTAGCCACAGCAATCAGAGAAGAAAAAGAAATAAAAGGAATCCAAATCAGAAAAGAAGTAAAGCTGTCACTGTTTGCAGATGACATGATACTATACATAGAGAATCCTAAAGATGCTACCCAAAAGCTACTAGCACTAATCAATTAATTTCATAAAGTAGCAGGATACAAAATTAATGCACAGAAATCTCTTGCATTCGTATACACTAATTATGAAAAATCTGAAAGTGGAATTAAGAAAACACTCCCATTTACCATTGCAACAAAAAGAATAAAATATCTAGGAATAAACATACCTAAGGAGACAAAAGACCTGTATGCAAAAAATTATAAGATGCTGATGAAAAAAATTAAAGATGATACAAATAGATGGAGAGATATACCATGTTTTTGGAGTGGAAGAATCAACATTGTGAAAATGACTCTACTACCCAAAGCAATCTACAAATTCAATGCAATCCCTATCAAACTACCACTGGCATTTTTCACAGAACTAGAACAAAAAATTTCACAATTTGTATGGAAACACAAAAGACCCTGAATAGCCAAAGCAATCTTGAGAAAGAAAAACGGAGCTGGAGAAATCAGGCTCCCTCACTTAAGACTATACTACAAAACTACAGTAATCAAGACAATATGGTACTGGCACGAAAACAAAAATATATTGGAACAGGATAGAAAGCCCAGAGATAACCCACGCACATATGGCCACCTTATCTTTGATAAAGGAGGCAAGAATATACAGTGGAGAAAAGACAGACTCTTCAATAACTGGTGCTGGGAAAACTGGACAGCTACATGTAAAAGAATGAAATTAGAACACTCCCTAACACCACACACAAAAATAAACTCAAAATGAATTAAAGACCTAAATTGAAGGCCAGACAGTATCAAACTCTTAGAGGAAAACTTAGGCAGAACACCATGACATAAATCACAGCAAGATCCTTTTTGACCCACCTCCTAGAGAAATGGAAATAAAAACAAAAATAGACAAATGGGACCTAATGAAACTTCAAAGGTTTTGCACAGCAAAGAAAACCATAAACAAGACCTAAAGAAAACCCTTAGAATGGGAGAAAATCTTTGCAAATGAAGCAACTGACAAAGGATTAATCTTCAAAATTTACAAGCAGCTCATGTTGCTCAGTATCAAAAAAGCAAACAATCCAATCCAAAAATGCACAGAAGACCTAAACAGACATTTCTCCAAGAAGATATACAGATTGCCAACGAACACACGAAAGAATGCTCAACATCATTAATCATTAGAGAAATGCAAATCAAAACTACAACGAGATATCATCTCACACGGGTCAGAATGCCCATCATCAAAAAATCTACAAACAATAAATGCTGGAGAGGGTGTGGAGAAAAGGGAAGCCTCTTGCACTGCTGGTGGGAAGTTAAATTCATACAGCCACTATGGAGAACAGTATAGAAGTTCCTTTTAAAACTAAAAATAAAACTACCATATGACCCAGCAAACCCACTACTTTCTCAGGCGTACACCCTGAGAAAACCATAATTCAAAAGGAGTCATGTATCAAAATGTTCATTGCAGCTCTATTTACAATAGCAAGGACATGGAAGAACCTAAGTGTCCATCAACAAATGAATGGATAAAGAAGATGTGCCACATATATACAATGGAATACTACCCAGCCATAAAAAGAAATGAAATTGAGTTATTTGTAGTGAGGTAGTTGGACCTAGAGTCTGTCATACAGAGTGAAGTAAGTCAGAAAGAGAAAAAGAAATACCGTATGCTAACACATATATACAGAATCTAAAAAAAAAAAAAAATGGTCATGAAGAACCTAGGGGCAAGACAGGAATAAAGACACAGACCTACTAGAGAATGGACTTGAGGATACGGGAGGAGGAAGGGTAAACTGTGACAAAGTGAGAGAGTGGCATGGACATATATACACTACCAAACATAAAATAGATAGCTAGTGGGAAGCAGCCACATAGCACAGGGAGATCAGCTCGGTGCTTTGTGACCACCTAGAGAGGTGGGATTGGGAGGGTGGGAGGGAGGGAGACGCAAGAGGAAGAGATATGGGGACATATGTGTATGTATAACTGATTCACTTTGTCATAAAGCAGAAACTAACACACCATTGTAAAGCAATTACACTCCAATAAAGTTGTTAAAAAATTTTTTAAAAATTCACTTTGATCAATGTAAAATAGCAAGAATTCTAGCAACCTTAGAGGAGAAAGCAATCATCTCTAACAATTCACAAAACTGATAAAGGTTGTAATCTTAGCAAGTCCATTAGTATAGGCTGAGAATTGGAGCCCAGGTATCTAAATGTGATATCACGGTACAGATGGTCGTAGCACAAGACCACTTTGGAAGGCAGAAGTGAATCAAGAGAGTAAAAAGAACAGGTTTACAAACAAGATCAACATCAAATTTTAGAAAACGATTTTCACATTTCTTAAAAAAATAAATTAGAAATTTTATGAGAACCCCTATGGTATATTAATTGTAGTTGTTGTTTACAATCCGACTCAGTTTGTCACATAATGTAGGATCTCTTTTACCATCTTTAAACAATCACCAATTAAAGAAACACTGTAGTTACTATAAATGCTATCAGATACCTACTTTGAATGGGATATATATATATATATATATATATATATATATATATATATATATATATACACATACACTTTCCAATGGTTAAATCAAGATTATGGTGCCCAGAATAAACAAATCAGAGAAACAGCATCATGTACACTGAACTACTCTACCCATTTTCAGCTGTGTAGTACATTCAACCCATTTCTGTCTGTAGGTTATATGAAAATACTACACTTAAGCATCCATCGATTTTGGTATCCACAGGGGTCCTACAACCAAACCTCAGAGAACACCAAGGGATGACTGTATGTTTCACAAAGTAGACAGTCTCTAAAGCACCTATCAAATTTAAAGTAGAAAGAAATCTAGATCTCGTTAGTCAACTATTCCTGAAGCTAAATATATTAGGAATCTTACCTCAGAGATAGATATATATAAATATATATTTATTTATTTGTTTATGATTGTTTCAGTTTGGTCTATTTTCTAATACCTATTGGTTACTATGCTCTGTCTGCTAGCCTCAAAGAATACACTCACTTGAAATGCTAGTCTTGTAATTTTAAAAAGCACTGGTATATTATGACACAAAATGCTTTCAGTCAACTCCGCTTAAGAAGTAAATTTGGAATTCTATTATGTGGGATTTTTAAAATCAAGGACTACCAGTACTTGTCTAGAAGATAGTCATTATTCCTTTTTATTCATAATAATTGCTATCCCTTACTGAGTGTGTTACTATGTCCATGTTCAAATGGCTAGAAAACAACAAGGCTGAAGTTTAAGGACTTTTTAACAACAAAAACTGTATTCTTTATACCACACTCTCTATTTAATTAAGCTCGGGTAATTGAAAGATTGTCTTGGAACATTATAAAAGATTATTTCTCATATTCCTTCCCTTATGCTTAGACAATTCTAACTGTTGCAGTAGACTGAGTTTTTCTGTCCTTGGTTTTATGCCTTTTTACTCATAAACTTTCATTCTTGGTTTAGTCAACAATAATTTTTTACATATCCTTTTAGGCCAGACACTTATCTAACCTCGGGAGATTCAAGGTGGTTACTGGTCTCAATGATTTTAGAATCTGGTGAAAAAATAAATGAAAACACTATCTACTGAAGAAAAAATACAGGCTTCCTTCACTATTTTCTGAGTGTGTATGATTGTTAGAGGCTTCTACTTTTGTTTTCAAAAAACCATGAGACCAGTGGAGTCTCTGAAACTTGGGGGACCAGGTGGGGAAATTCACCAATATTGGTTGAATTTCCAGGATTCTAGGAATCTCATAAACCACGAAGAAGTAATGGTAGAGACAGCATAATTAGAGGGTAGGATGTGAAGTTCCACTTATAGGTGAAACTCTATGCATTTTGACTCCTAATACAGAACTGAATATAAACACATTTTCTATTTCGAAGTGGAGAGCATTGGGAGTTTTTAAATGTGGCTTTCCATGGCTAAAAAGAAAATTGTCTTAAAAAAATCATGCAAGAGAAAAGTAATAACTTTCAAACAGGATTAATATGAGTTATGCCTGTGAGGGTAGTGACTAAGAAATTTTACACTTCAATGAAACATGTAATCTCTCATTTTTATATGGGTGTCTAGTATACGACTTTCAGGGTCCTCAGAACACATTTTCAATATTCTCTGAGATCTTTGCAGGTTTTTTTAAGCTGATGGAATAAAGTGGAGACAGAGAAAATAAGCACATGGAGTTCAAAGGTTACAGAATGAAGCATGCTCTTTCAAGTGTCTATATAGTGATAAATGGGACTGGATGGCAATGAAATCTCATAAGCACCTTTGATTGTCCCTGTTTAAACCATATTTATAATAGGACTAGTTTTAAGCTTCATGTTTATAGGAGACATTAAAAATTGTGATCACTATAGAAGAAAACAATCAGGAAGGGGAGAAGTCCAAGGACTCTGTCCATTGTGGAAGAGCTGATGAACTGAATATCATTCATATTTAGATAAACCAAATGAAGCCTTGCCAGGTAGAAGGGGCAGGAAAACTTCATCTGTTTTTTCCAGATTAGTCTGTATTCAACATGTAGAAGATACAAGGAGACAAGGATCTAAATAAGAATGTGAAAACAAAGCTGTTTAACAATGAGAAAAGCTCTCTATTAGGCAGTGAATTTCCCCTCACTTAGTGTATTTTATAAAGTGGCCAACTAAGTGGCCTTTCACTTAGGGTATCTTAAAAAGTGGTGCATATCTCACTAATTTTATAAAACAATTTTGATACATCCAGACAAGGGACTATGCTATGCTAGCATTACATGGATTGTGTCATTTGGTACTAATTGACACTTTGACATCAAAACTGTTATTATATCTATACAGAAATCTGCTGCATTTCTGTATACTAACAAGGAACTAACAGAAAGAGAAACAAAGGAAATAATCCCATTGACCATAGCATCAAAAAGAATTAAAATACCTAGGAATAAACCGATCTAAGGGGGCCAAATATCTCTACTCTGAAAACTGTAAGACACTGTTGAAAGAAATTAAAGATGACACAAAAACACAGTGTTCTTGGATTGGAGGAATTAATAGTGTTAAAATGACCATCCTAACCAAGGCTATCTACAGATTTAATGCAATCCCTATCAAATTACCAGTGGCATTTTTCACAGAACAAGAAGAAATGATATTTAAACTTGAATGGAAACAGAAAAGGCCCCAAAGAGCAAAACAATCTTGAGAAAGGACAGGACTGAAGAAATCATGTTCCCTGACCTCAGACTATACCACAAAGCTACAGTAATAAAAACAGTATGGTACTGGCTCAAAAGGAGATGCACAGATCAATGGAAAAGGAGAGTGCAGAAATAAACTCAAGCACTTATGGTCAATTAATCTATGACAAAAGAAATAATAATATATAATGGAGAAAAAGCAGTCTCTTCAACATGTGGTTCTGGGAAAATTGGACAACTACATGTAAAAGAATGAAATTAAAACATTCTTTAACACCATATACAAAAATAAACTCAAAATGCATCAATGCAGACTAGGAACCAAGATGGCGGAGTAGAAGGACGTGCTCTCACTCCCTCTTGTGAGAACACCAGAATCACAACTAGCTGCTGGGCAATCATCGACAGGAAGACACTGGAACTCACAAAAAGAGATACCCCACTTCCAAAGCCAAAGGACAAGCCAAAATGAGATGGTGGGGGGGGCGCAATCACAGTAAAAATCAAATCCCATAATTGCTGGGTGGGTGACTCACAGACTGGAGAACACTTATACCACAGAAGTCCACCCACTGGAGTGAAGGTACTGAGCCCCACGTCAGGCTTCCCAACCTGTGGGTCTGGCAATGGGAGGAGGAATTCCTAGGGAATCAGACTTTAAAAGCTACAGTGATTTGATTGCAGGATTTCGATAGGACTGGTGGAAAGAGAGACTCCACCCTTGGAGGGTACACACAAGGTAGTGTGCACATCAGGACCCAGGGGAAGGAGCAGTGACCCAAGGGGAGACTGAACCAGACGTACCTGCTAGTGTTGGAGGGCCTACTGCAGAGGTGGAGGGTGGCTGTGGCTCACCATGGGGACAAGGACACAGGCAGCAGAAGTTCTGGGAAGTACTCCTTGGTGTGAGCCCTCCCAGAGTCTGTCATTAGCCCCACCAAAGAGCCCAGTTAAGCTCCAGTGTTGGGTTGCCTCAGGCCAAACAACCAACAGGGAGGGAACCCAGCCCCACCCATCAGTGGTCAAGAGCATTAAAGTTTTACTAAGCTTTGCCCACCAGAGCAACAGTCAGCTCTACCCACCACAAATACCTACCATCAGGAAACTTACACAAGCCTCTTGGATAGCCTCATCCACCAGAGGGCAGACAGCAGAAGCAAGAAGAACTACAATCCTGCAGCCTGTGGAACAAAAACCACCTTCACAGAAAGACAGACAACATGAAAACACAGAGGGCTATTTACCAGATGAAGAAACAAGATAAAACCCCAGAAAAAAAAACTAAATGAAGTGCAGATAGGCAAACTTACAGAAAAAGAATTCAGAATAATGATAGTGAGGATGATCCAGGACCTTGGGAAAAGAATGGAGGCAAACATCAAGAAGATACAAGAAATGTTTAATAAATACCTAGAAGAAGTAAAGAACAAAAAAAACAGAGATGAACAATACAATAACAGAAATAAAAACTATACTAGAAGGAATCAATAGCAGAATAACTGAGGCAGAATAATGGAAAAGTGACCTGGAAGACAGAATGGTGGAATTCACTGCTGCAGAACAGAATAAAGAAAAAAGAATGAAAACAAATAAAGACAGCCTAAGAGACCTCTGGGACAATATTAAATGCAAAAACATTCACATTATAGGGGTCCCAGAAGGAGAACAGAGAGAGAAAGGTACAGAGAAAATATTTGAAGAGATTATAGTCAAAAACTTCCCTAACATGGGAAAGGAAATACCCACCCAAGTCCAGGAAGTGCAGTGAGTCCCATAGAGGATAAACCCAAGGAGAAACATGTCGAGACACATAGTAATCAAATTGGCAAAAATTAAACACAAAGAAAAATTATTGAAAGCAACAAGGGAAAAATGACAAATAACATAAAAGGAAACTCCCATAAGGTTAACAGCTGATATCTCAGCAGAAACTCTACAAGCCAGAAGGGAGTGGCATGATATACTTAGAGTGATGAAAAGGAAGAACCTACAAGCAAGATTACTCTACCCAGCAAGGATCTCATTCAGATTCGATGGAGAAATCAAAAGCTTTACAGAGAAGCAAAAGCTATGAGAATTCAGCACCACCAAACCAGCTTTACAACAAACACTAAAGGAACTTCTCTAACTGGGAAACACAAGAGAAGAAAATGACCTACAAACACAAACTCAAAACAATTAAGAAAATGGTCACAGGAACATACATATCAATAATTACCTTAATCGTGAATGGATTAAATGCTGGAACCAGAACACACAGGCTTGCTGAATGCATACAAAAACAAGACCCATATATAGGCTGTGTACAAGAGATGAACTTCAGACTTAGGGACACATACAACTGAAAGTGAAGGGATGGAAAAAGATACTCCATGCAAATGGAAATCAAAAGAAAGTTGGAGTAGCAATACTCATATAACATAAAATAGACCTTAAAATAAAGAATGTTACAAGACACAAGGAAGGACACTACATAATGATCAATGGATAAATCCAAGAAGAAGATATAACAATTATAAATATATATGCACCCAACATAGGAGCACCTCAATACATAAGGAAACTGCCAACAGCTATAAAAGAGGAAATCGACAGTAACACAATAATAGTGGGGGACTTTAACATTTTATTACACAAATTGATACATCATCCAGAATGAAAATAAATAAGGAAACAGAACCTTTAAATAACACAATAGACCAGATAGATTTAATGGATATTTACAGGACATTCCATCCAAAAACAGCAGATTACACTTTCTTCTCAAGTGCTCACAGAACATTCCGCAGGTTACATCACATCTTGGGTCACAAGTCAAGCCACAGTAAAATTAAGAAAATTGAAATCATATCAAGCATCTCTTCTGACCACAATGCTATGAGATTAGAAAATAATTATAGAGAAAAAGATGTAAAAAACAAAAACACATGGAGGTAGAACAGTACATTACTAAATAACCAAGAGATCACTGAAGAAATCAAAGAGGAAATCAAAAAATACCTACAGATGAATGACAATGAAAACACGACAATCCAAAACGTATGGGATGCAGCAAAAGCAGTTCTAAGAGGGAAGTTTATAGCTATACAAGCCTACCTCAAGAAACAAGAAAAATCTCAAATGAACAATCTAATGTTACACCTAAAGGAACTAGAGAAAGAAGAACAAACAAAACCCAAAGTTAGCAGAAGAAATCATAAAGATCAGAGCAGAAATAAATGAAATAGAAACAAAGGAAACAATAGCACAGATTAATAAAACTAAAAGTTGGTTCTTTAAGAAGATAAACAAAATTGACAACTCATTTGCCAGATTCATCAAGAAAAACAGGGAGAGGACTCAAATCAATAAAATTAGAAATGAAAAAGGAGAAGTTACAACAGACACCACAGAAATACAAAGCATCCTAACAGACTACTACAAGCAACTCTATCCCAATAAAATGAACAACCTGGAATAAATGGACAAATTCTTAGAAAGGTATAACCTTCCACCACTGAACCAGGAAGAAATAGAAAATATGAACAGACCAATCAAAAGTAATGAAATTGAGACTGTGATTAAAAACCTTCCAAAAAACAAAAGTCCAGGACCAGATGGCTTCTCAGGTGAAGTCTTTCAAATATTTAGAGAAGAGCTAACACCCATCGTTCTCAAACTCTTCCAAAAAACTGCAGAGGAAGGAACACTCCCAAACTCATTCTATGAGGCCACCATCACCCTGATACCAAAACCAGAGAAAGATACTACAAAAAAGAAAATTATAGACCAATATCACTGATGAATATAGATGCAAAAATCCTCAACAAAATACTAGTAAACAGAGTCCAACAACACGTTAAAAGGATCATACACAAGGAACAAGTGGGATTTATCCCAGGGATGCAAGGATTCTTCAATATACTAAAATCAATCAATGTGATACACCATATTAGAAATTGAAGAATAAAAACCATATGATCATCTCAACAGATGCAGAAAAAGCTTTGGACAAAATTCAGCACCCATTTATGATAAAAACTCTCCAGAGAGTGGGCACAGAGGGAAACTTCTTCAACATAACAAAGGCCATATACAACAAACCCACAGTAAACATCATTCTCAATGGTGAAAAACTGAAAGCCTTTCCTCTAACATCAGGAACAAGAAAAGGATGTCCACTCTCACCACTATTATTCAACATGGTTTTGGAAGTCCTAGCCAGAGCAATCAGAGAAGAAAAAGAAATAAAAGAATACAAATTAGAACAGAAGAAGTAAAACTGTCACTGTTTGCAGATGACATGATACTATACATCAATAATCCTAAAAATGCCACCAGAAATCTGCTAGAGCTAATCAATGAATTTGGTAAAGTTGTAGGATACAAAACTAATGCACAGAAATCTCGCATTCCTATACACTAATGATGAAATACCTGAAAGAGAAATTAAGGAAATACTCCCATTTACCATTGCAATAAAATACCTAGGAATAAACCTACCTAGGGAGACAAAAGACCTGTATGCATAAAACTATAAGACACTGATGAAATTAATTAAAGATGATACCAACAGATGGAGAGATATACATTGCTCTCGGATTGGAAGAATCAATATTGTGAAAATGACTATACTACCCAAAGCAATCTAAAAATTCAATGCAATCCTTATCAAATTACCAAGGGCATATTTTACAGAACTAGAACAAAAAAAATCTTAAAATTTATATGGAGACACAAAAGACCCAAATAGCCAAAGCAGTCTTGAGGGAAAAAAATGGAGCAGGAGGATTCAGACTCCCTGACTTCAGTCTATACTTCAAAGCTACAGTAATCAAGAAAATATGGTACTGGCACAAAAACGGAAACACAGATCAATGGAACAAGATAGAAAGCCCAGAGATAAACCCAAGCACCTATGGTCAACTAATCTATGACAAAGAAGGCAAGGATATACAATGGAGAATAGACCATCTCTTCAATAAGTGGTACTGGGAAAACTGGACAGCTGCATGTAAAAGAACGAAATTACAACACTCCCTAACACCATATACAAAAATAAACTCAAAATGGATTTGAGACCTAAATTTAAGAGCAGACACTATAAAACTCTTAGAGGAAATAGGCAGAACACTGCTTGACATAAATCACAGCAAGTTCTTTTTTTTTTTTTTTTTTTTTTGTGGTACGCGGGCCTCTCACTGTTGTGGCCTCTCCCGTTGCGGAGCACAGGCTCCGGATGCGCAGGCTCAGCAGCCATGGCTCACGGGCCCAGCCGCTCCGCGGCATATGGGATCCTCCCAGACCGGGGCACGAACCCGTATCCCCTGCATCGGCAGGCGGACTCTCAACCACTGCGCCACCAGGGAGGCCCAGCAAGTTCTTTTTTGATCCACCTCCTAGAGTAATGGAAATAAAAATAAAACTAAACAAATGGGACCTAATTAAACTTCAAAGCTTTTGCACAGCAAAGGATACCATAAACGAGATGAAAAGAGAACCCTCAGAATGGGAGAAAATATTTGCAAATGAGTCAATGGACAAAGGATTAATCTCCAAAATATATAAACAGCTCATGCAGCTCAATATTAAAAAACAAACAACCCAATCCAAAACTGGGCAGAAGACCTAAATAGACGTTTCTCCAAAGAAGACATACAGATGGCCAAGAA
The DNA here is from genome assembly GCF_949752795.1 of Hyperoodon ampullatus. Taxonomy (NCBI): domain Eukaryota; kingdom Metazoa; phylum Chordata; class Mammalia; order Artiodactyla; family Ziphiidae; genus Hyperoodon; species Hyperoodon ampullatus. The sequence continues at coordinate 120,258,170 of NC_136918.1, forward strand.
GCACAAGAAAAGCTACTCAACATCAGTAATTATGAGAGAAATGCAAACCAAAACTACAATGAGGTACCTCCTCACACCAGTTAGAGTGGGCATCATCAGAAAATCTACAAACGAAAAATGCTGGAGAGGATGTGGAGCAAAGGGAACCCTCTTGCACTGTTGGTGGGAACGTAACTTGATACAGCCACTATGGAGAACAGTATGGAACTTCCTTAAAAAACTAAAAATAGAATTACCACATGATCCAGCAATCCCACTACTGGGCATATACCCAGAGAAAACCATAATTCAAAAAGACACACGCACCCCAATGTTCATTCAGAACTATTTACAATAGCCAGGTCATGGAAGCAACCTAAATGCCCATCGACAGATGAATGGATAAAGATGTGGTATATATATACAATGGAATATTACTCAGCTGTAAAAAGGAATGAAATTGGGTCATTTTTTGAGACGTGGATGGATCTAGAGACTGTCATACAGAGTGAAGTAAGTCAGAAAGAGAAAAACAAATATTGTATATTAATGCATGTAAGTGGAACCTAGAAAAATGGTACAGATGAACCAGTTTACAGGGCAGAAGTTGAGATACAGATGTACAGAACAAATGTATGGACACCAGGGGGGAAAGCCACAGGTGGGTGGGGATGGTGGTGTGATGAATTGGGCGATTGGGATTGACATGTATACACTGATGCATATAAAATTGATGACTAATAAGAACCTGTTATATAAAAAAATAAATAAAATTTAAAAATTAAAAAAAAACTAATGCTAAACCTTCTTTGGGTCATTTGTATGGAAATATGTTAATGTAAATGTTTCAGACATTACATGAAATTCCTAAAAATCTTATATATTCTGGTAATGTTGTAAGTCATAATTCTAGTTATTACTTTAAAATGTATATCTCAGAAATAACTAAATTTCCTCATCAATTGCAGTATTATGAGCTTTCATCAAAATTTTAACCATGGTCATTTTTAAGTCTTTTGTCATTTACAGACAGTTCTGGGTGTACTCTGATGCTTTTGCAAAATGTTCCTATAAAAGGGTTTCATCTTCATGTAATTCATAGGAAAGACTGACAAATAGACTATACTGCTGAACTGAATGAATAAGCATTTCCCAAACTCTAATGGAAATCTGATGAATTCATAAAAATGCTAACAAAAATCAAGATAAAAAAATTAATTACATGGGACTGAGTGAACTGATGAGGGTGATTATAATTTTCGTGACTTTCTGTTTGAATAAAAAAAAATGGATCAATGAAATTCTTCTCAAAATGTGAACTGCCCTCGTTGAAAAACTTGGAAGATGATCTTCAAATTCCCATGGATGCAAGGGACCCCGACTATCCAAAGCAATCTCTAAAAGGTAGGACAACGTTGGAGGACTCACAATTAAAATTTCACTTTACTACAAAGTTCCAGTAATCAGTAGAGTGTGGTACTGGTGTAAAGATAGACATATATGGAATATAAAGATAGACATCGACGGAATAAAATTGTGAATCCAGAAACACACCTTTCCATTTATGGCCAATTAATTTTTATAAGGATCCCAAAGTAATTCAATGCAAAAAAATAGTCTTTTTTAAAAACATTGCTGGTCTAATTGAATATCTACATGCATAAGAATTAAGTTGGACCCCAACCTCATTCTATTTACAGACATTAACTCAAAACAGGTCACAGAATTAAATGTATTAAGAACTAAAGCTAGAAAACTCTTAGAAGTAAAAATGGGGGTAAATCTCTGACCTTGGATTAGGCAAAGTTTTCCTACATAAAACACCAAAAGAACCAGCAAGAAAAAACAGATAAATTACACTTCATCAAAATTAAAATTTTTGTGCTACAAAGGTCACCACTAAAAAAGTATAAAAACCCACAGAATGAGAGTAATATTTGAAAATCATGGACCCCCTAAGGGATTTGTATTCAGAATATTTAAAGAATTCTTACAACTCAACAGCAAAAAACAAACAATTTAAAAATAGATGAAGAATTTCAAAAGATATTTCTCAATATACAAATGACCAATAAGCACATGAAAAGATATTCAACATCATTAGTCATTAGAGAAATGCACATCAAAACCACAGTGAGATATCAATTCATATACACTAGGATAGTTATAATAAAAAAGAAAGGACACTAACAACTGTTAGTGAGGATGTGGAATAATTAGAACCTTTGTAAAATGCTGGTAGAAATTTTAACTTATGCAGCCCCTTTGGAAAACAGTTAAGTAACTCCTTAGAAAAGCTAAACATAAAGTTACCATTTGACCCAGCAATTCTACCCATAAGTATATAACTAAGACACTTGAAAACATATGTCTACACAAAAACATGCACAGGACTGTCATAGAAGCATTATTCATAATAGCCAGAAAGTGCAAAGAATCTAAATGCCCATCAATTGATAAATGGATACATAAAAATGTGTCATATCCACACAACAGAAAAGCATTGAGCAAAAAAAGGAAGGAAATATTGACACATGTTACAACATGGATGACTTTGAAAACTTTATGCTAAGTGAAAGAAGTCAGACACAAAAGGCTGTGTTTTGTATGATTACATTTACATGAAATACACAGAGCAGGTAAATCCATACAGATGGAAAGCATATTGGTGGTTGCCACAGGCTGGAGGTTGGAGAGAATAGAAAGAATGGCTAATGGATATGGGCTTTCTCTTTGGGGTGGTAAAAATATTCTAAAGATAGTAATGATGGTTGCGCAACTCTGTGAATATATATATATATAACTTTAAAAGGATGAATTTTATATGTGAATTATATCTCAACAAAGTATTATAGAACAAAAACCACATTCACAGAAAGATAGACAAGATGAAAAGGCAGAGGGCTATGTACCAGAAGAAGGAACAAGATAAAACCCAGAAAAACAACTAAATGAAGGGGAGATAGGAAACCTTCCAGAAAAAGAATTCAGAATAATGATACTGAAGATGATCCAGGACTTCGGAAAAAGAATGGAGGCAGAGATCGAGCAGATGCAAGAAATGTTTAACAAAGCACTAGAAGAATTAAAGAACAAACAAACAGAGATGAACAATACAATAACTGAAATGAAAACTATACTAGAAGGAATCAATAGCAGAATAACAGAGGCCGAGGAACGGGTAGGTGACCTGGAAGACAGAATGGTGGAATTCACTGTGGCAGAACACAATAAAGAAAAAAGAATGAAAACAAATAAAGACAGCCTAAGACAACTCTGAGACAACATTAAACATAACAACATTCACATTATAGGGGTCCCAGAATAAGAACAGAGAGAGAAAGGACCTGAGAAAATATATGAAGAGATTATACTCGAAAATTTCCCTAACATGGGAAAGGAAATAGGACCCAAGTCCAGGAAGCACAGAGAGTCCCATACAGGATAAACCCATGGAGAAACATGATGAGATATGTAGTAATCAAATTGGCAAAAACTAAAGACAAAGAAAAATTATTGAAAGCAGCAAGGGAAAAATGAAAAATAACATACAAGGGAACTCCCATAAGGTTAACACCTGATTTCTCAGCAGAAACTCTACAAGCCAGAAGGGAGTGGCATGATGTACTTAAAGTGATGAAACAGAAGAAACTACAAGCAAGATTACTCTACCCAGCAAGGATCTCATTCAAATTCAATGGAGAAATCAAAAGCTTTACAGAGAAGCAAAAGCTAAGAGAATTCAGCATCACCAAACAAGATCTACAACAAATGCTAAAGGAACTTCTCTACGTGGGAAACACAAGTGAAGAAAAGGAGCTACAAAAACAAACCCAAAACAATTAAGAAAATGGTAATAGGAGCAAACATATCAATAATTACCTTAAACGTGAATGGATTAAATGCTCCAACCAGAAGACACAGGCTTGCTGAATAGACACAAAAACAAGACCCATATATATGCTGTCTACAAGAGACCCATTTCAGACCTAGGAACACATACAGACTGAAAGTGAGGGGATGGGAAAAGGTATTACATGCAAATGGAAATCAAAAGAAAGCTGGAGTAGCAATACTCATATAACATAAAATAGACTTTAAAATAAAGAATGTTACAAGAGACAAGGAAGGACACTACATAATGATCAAAGGATCATCCAAGAAGAAGATATAACAATTATAAATATATATGCACCAAACATTGGAGCATCTCAATATAAAAGGCAACTGCTAACAGCTATAAAAGAGGAAATTGACAGTAACACAGTAATAGTTAGGGATTTTAACACCTCACTTACACCAATGGACAGACCATCCAAACAGAAAATTAATAAGGAAACACAAGCTTTAAATGACACAATAGACCAGATATATTTAATTGATATTTATAGGACATTCCATCTGAAAAGAGCAGATTAGACTTCCTTCTCAAGTGCACATGGAACATTATCTAGGATACATCCCACCTTGGGTCACAAATCAAGCTTCAGTAAATTTAAGAAAATTGAAATCATATCAAGCATCTTTTCTGACCACAATGCTATGAGATTAGAAATCAATTACATGGAAAAAATGTAAAAAACACAAACACATGGAGGCTAAACAGTACATTACTAAATAACCAGAGATCACTGAAGAAATCAAAGAGGAAATCAAAAAATACCTAGAGACAAATGACAATGAAAACACGATGATACAAAACCAATGGAATGCAGCAAAAGCATTTCTAAGAGGGAAGTGTAGAGCTATATGAAGAAAAATCTCAAATGAACAATCTAATGTTACACCTAAAGGAACTAGTGAAAGAACAACAAACAAAACCCAAAGTTAGCAGAAGGAAAGAAATCATAAAGATCAGAGCCGAAATAAATGAAATAGAAACAAAGAAAACAATACCAAAGACCAATAAAACTAAAGGCTCGTTTTTGAAAAAATAAACAAAAGATATAACCCAGTAGCCAGACTCATCAAGAAAAAGAGGGAGAGGACTCAACTTAATAATATTAGAAATAAAAAAGAAGAAATTACCACACAGACCACAGAAATACAAAGAATCCTAAGAGACTACTACAAGCAACTCTATCCCAATAAAATGAACAACCTGGAAGAAATGGACAAATTCTTAGAAAGGTATAACCTTCCAAGACTGAACCAGGAAGAAATAGAAAATATGAACAGACCAATCACAAGTAATGAAATTGAAACCATGATTAAAAATCTTCCAACAAACAAAAGTCCAGTACCAGATGGCTTCACAGGTGAATTCTATCAAACATTTAGAGAAGAGCTAAAACCCATCCTTCTCAAACTCTTCCAAAAAATTTCAGGGGAAGGAAAACTCCCAAACTCAATCTATGAGGCCACCAACACCCTGATACCAAAACCAGGCAAAGATACTACAAAAAAAGAAAATTACACACCACTATCACTAATGAATATAGAGGTAAAAATCCTCAACAAAATACTAGCAAACAGAATCCAACAGCACATTAAAAGGATCACACACCATGATCAAGTGGGATTTATCCCAGGGATGCAAGGATTCTTCAATATACACAAATCAATCAACGTGATACACCATATTAACAAATTGAAGGAGAAAAACCATATGATCATCTCAATAGATGCAGAGAAGTTTTTGACAAAATTCAACACCCATTTATGATAAAATCTGTCCAGAAAGTGAGCATAGAGGGAACCTACTTCAACATAATAACGGCCATATACAACAAACCCACAGCAAACATCATTCTCAATGGTGAGAAACTGAAAGCATTTCCACTAAGATCAGGAACAAGACAAGGATGTCCACTGTCACCACTATTATTCAACAGAGTTTTGGAAGTCCTAACCATGGCAATCAGAGAAGAAAAAGAAATAAAGGAATACAAATTGGAAAAGAATAAGTAAAACTGTCACTGCTTGCAGATGACAGGATACTATACATAGACAATCCTAAAGATGCCACCAGAAATCTACTAGAGCTAATCAATGAATTTGGTTAAGTTGCAGGATACAAAATTAATGTACAGAAATCTCTTGCATTCCTATACACTAATGATGAAAAATCTGAAAGAGAAGTTAAGGAAACACTCCCATTTACCATTGCAACAAAAAGAATAAAATACCTAGGAGTAAACCTACCTAGTGAGACAAAAGACCTGTATGCAGAAAACTATAAGACACTGATGAAAAAATTAAAGATGATACCAACAGATGGAAAGATATACCATGTTCTTCGATTGGAGGAATCAATATTGTGAAAATGACTATACTACCCAAAGCAATCTACAGATTCAATGCAATCCCTATCAAATTACCAAGGGCATTATTTACAGAACTAGAACAAAAAATCTTAAAATTTGTATGGAGACACAAAAGATTCCGAATAGCCAAAACAGTCTTGAGGGGAAAAAAATGAGCAGGAGGAATCAGACTCCCTGACTTCAGACTATACTACAAAGCTACAGTAATCAAGGCAATATGGTACTGGCACAAAAACAGAAATATAGACCAATGGAACAAGATAGAAAGCCCAGAGATAAACCCAAGCACCTATGGTCAACTAATCTATGACAAAGGAGGCAAGGATATACAATGGAGAATAGACAGTCTCTTCAATAAGTGGTGCTGGGAAAACTGGACAGCTACATGTAAAACAATGAAATTAGAACACTCCCTAACACCATACACAAAAATAAACTTAAAATGGATTCGAGACATAAATTTAAGACTGGACACTATAAAACTCTTAGAGCAAAACATAAGAAGAACACTCTTTGACCTTTGACATAAATCACAGCAAGTTCTGTTTTGATCCACCTCCTAGAGTAATGGAAATAAAAACAAACTAAACAAATGGGACCTAATTAAACTTCAAAGCTTTTGCATAGCAAAGGATACCATAAACAAGACGAAAAGAGAACTCTCAGAATGGGAGAAAATATTTGCAAATGAGTCAATGGACAAAGGATTAATCTCCAAAATATATAAACAGCTCATGCAGCTCAATATTAAAAAAACAAACAACCCAATCCAAAGCTGGGCAGAAGACCTAAATAGACATTTCTCCAAAGAAGACATACAGATGGCCAAGAAGCACATGAAAAGCTGCTCAACATCAGTAATTATTAGAGAAATGCAAATCAAAACTACAATGAGGTACCTCCTCACACCAGTTAGAATGGGCATCATCAGAAAATGTACGAACAAATGCTGGAGAGGGTGTGGAGCAAAGGGAACCCTCTTGCACTGTTGGTGGGAACGTAAATTGATACAGCCACTATGGAGAACAGTATGGAACTTCCTTAAAAAGCTAAAAATAGAATTACCATATGATCCAGCAATCCCACTACTGGGCATATACCCAGAGAAAACCATAATTGAAAAAGACACATGCACCCCAATGTTCATTTCAGCACTACCTACAATATCCAGGTCATGGAAGCAACCTAAATGCCCATTGACAGGCGAATGGATAAAGAATATATGGTACATATATACAATGGAATATTACTCAGCCATAAAAAGGAACCCAATTGGGTCATCTGTAGAGATGTGGATGCATCTAGAGACAGTCATACAGAGTGAAGTAAGTCAGAAAGAGAAAAACAAATATCATATATTAACGCATGTGTGTGGAACCTAGAAAATGGTACAGATGAACCAGTTTGCAGGGCAGAAATTGAGACACAGATATAGAGAACAAATGTATGGACACCAAGGGGGGAAAGTAGCGGGGGGTGGGGGTGGGGTGTGATGAATTGTGATATTGGGATTGACATGCATAACACTGATGTGTATAAAATGGATGACTAAGAAAATGCTGTATAAAATAATAAATAAAATAAATTTTTAAATAAAGAAAATAGTTTCAGATTTTTGTGAAGACATATAGCCCTGTAATTCCAGATTCTGTAATAAAGCAGTTTGACTTCTGTCCTATTCATTTGGATAATGCTCTACCATCTAGGAGACTAAAGTGTGTCTTAAAAATAAGACAGGCTTCAGCTTTGTATACGTTAGACTTGGGGAAAAAATAAATATTATAAAGTATTTGAATAAATAAATAAGTGACAGCTGAGTTCCCCCAAAATAAATGCCCTAAGTTATCAGCTAAGAGGCAAAGAAGCTGGGAAATACACTATTCTTATTCTAAGCCCACATTAGTAACAATTTTATTATGCATAGCCATTTCTTTTTTTTTTTTTAATTGGGGTAGAGTTGCTTTACAATGCTGTGTCAGTTTCTGCTGTACAATGAAGCGAATCAGCTATATGTATACATATATCCCCTCCCTTATGGATCTCTGTCCCAAACCCCCATTCCACCCCTCTAGGTTACCACAGAGCACCAAGCTGAGCTCTGTGTGCTGTACAGCAGGTTCCCACTAGCTATCTAGTTTACACATGTTAGTGCATATATGTCAATTCTAATCTCCCAGGTCATCCCACCCCTCTTCTGCCCCTGTGTCATAGCCATTTCTAAATAGGAAATTGGAAAAGATCACCAAAAAGCTGTACTCCATCCCTAAAATTCCTCTATTTGATAATTTAGTGCAGGGAGATTTTGTAATTTATACCTTACTATTATAGAACAATTTCGTATGAGGAAGAACAAACCCCAGTGACATTAATGTGAAATCAGAAAAAAAGAGCTAACTCTCCAAACACTCAGCATGACGGTCATGACTCCAGCATGCATAAGCAAGTAGTTCTCGGCTTAAAATATATATATAGATATTTCCTTCAGTATGTAAGATTGTCCATTATTGACCCGGTTTCTCTGTCAGTGCCTTAATTACCCGAACCCCACTTTTCAATAGTTTGCATGTTACCAGCCTTAGCAAACAAAATCCCCATCATCAAACGCTTCTACATTCTACCTCATAAAGGTATCTCCAAGAATCCAAAAGGACTGATCGTGTTCCATAACCAAGTCAATCAACAGATCAAGAAGTAGAAACTGAGTTATCTAAGTAGTGTTTCCCAGATGTTAAATTTGTAAGGCACAGATTTCTACAATTCTACAGAACAGAAAACACAGGTAGGAAAAATAGTGATGAATAGGGGAAGACATTCAAATATTCACAGGCCTTTGCCAGATATTTATTACATATTTATTACACCCAGTATATTGAGGAATCACAGGTGTTTCAGTTCTTAGAATAAAGCAAACCTAGGAACATTAATTTTCAGAGCTTGAAGAGATCTTAGAAACCATTTAAATCAACCTCCTTATTTTATGGGGTAGAATACTGCAGAGTAAGAAGAAAACAGATACGATTACTTCAGACAGTGAGCTGCAGATACGGAACTTGAAGTCAGGTTTCTTGATTCATGGCCCAGTCGTCCCTTGGCAGATTTAGGTTCACCTCTTCAGAGCAACTGCAAATTGTTTGAAAAAGTTGTCCCATCTTTTTTAACAAGACAAAGTGTGCAACCTATAGGTAAGGTCCATATAAAGATGTTGAAATTACTCCCCTAAGTTTCTCAATGACAACCCCAACACCATGAAATCTATTTTCTATTTAGTCTCAGATTATCCTTTTGGTATAGTACTATTCAGGTAGGTTAACTGTCTCAAAGACTTGACTTATTAGAAGACAGTAAGTGTCACTTAGTAATGTCCTTTACCTAGAAACCAAGAATTAAACCACATAGATGACTCAGGAAATAGTTTCCTCACCACTATTCCCTCCTACTTTTTTCTTCTGCTCCTCTTTGATGTTTTAAATGCCTTTAAATTTCCCTCTTGCCTTATGTCCATCTCTCTTCTCAAACATCCAAATATATAGCAGAAAGGGTAGGACCAAGACAGAGGGTTGAAGACTGAATATTTTGTTCCCTTTGCTCACCACGAAGAATCTCCCTATTCTCAGCACCCAAAATATATAAACAAGCTTCCCTCACTGCCTGCTCTATTAGTTCCATCCTCATTTATTTTAGGCTCTCAGTACATTGTAGAGAGATGCAGTCCTCTCACAATTTTTCATGAAATAAAAATCTGGTAATGGTGGTGGGAAGGACTGACGTTCTGATCATCTATTATAACAGTAGTATTTGGGGTTTTTTTTTATTTTAAACAAACTGCTGTTTGGAAAAGCAATGTATTTTGTTTATCATTTCAAGTTCTTATGAACGTATTTGAGTTGGATTTCATCCAAAATCTATAACTCACCATGTAATGCATAATTTTGCTGTCATATGGCTGCAAATTTTAACACGTATTTTGCCAAAAAAACATAGGTATGAATATGAAAGAGGCCCCCTCTGAGATTCATTGCTTAGTACCCCACTAGTTCCCCAGTCTTTCATTGTCAAAGCTCAACCATCCATTATTTACCAAGCAGATTTTGTTGCCCTTTGTTTATGCACGGATTCACTTAAAAATCACCTTCTGAAAGGTGCATAAGTTAATTTATTTTAATTGTTGTTAATTGCTTTGAATACTTAATATTAAATGCCATAAACTGTCCTGGATAAAAGATTTTCATAGCAAAAATAAATGTAGACAGTTTTACAGTTCCCTTAAAATGGCCATAGTTGTAGATATTAGCAATGAAAAAATTTACTGTTATTTCAATTTTATATTAAAGAAAACTCCCTCCCTTCACATTTTGCTTCAAAGTTCTTTGTTTCAGGTATATAAAGGTCATTAGTGAAAGAAAATGGGTACTTTTTTAAACTTAAGAACTATTAAATTTTAAATAACTCCAAAATTCAGCATTTTCTGGGTTAAATTAGTGCACTACTTCAGTATCTGCAATTCAAATAAGTCCTCTGAGAAATTGGCCTCCATAACCAGTGACGTGCTGCTGAACTGAACAGATCTCCAAAATATCCTAACAGATTTCTTTCTTTCATTGTAGAATTGTTTCCATCTGGTGCTTAGATATTAAACCTGGAATATGTAAAGTTTCTCCCCTCTCACCCTGTTTGACTCCCAAATGCTGACAAATAATTTGCATTGTCAATGAATTGAGGATTAAATTTTTGAATTTAACTGCTTAGTTGTAGGATGCACAATTTAAAATGATATAAAGTAGTGGATTTTTATCATAATTTTGAGAAGTGGAGACTTGAAACATTTGTTGTTTGTAAATATTCTAATTCAAACCTGTTTAGCTTGAAAAGAATAAAACTTTTCTTAATTTTTCCCAAGTTCAGGATATTGAAACATGAATTTATGAACAGTCTTGGAGGTCGGCTTTTGTGAGTATGTATACATTTATAACTGAATGTGAGCATCTAAAAAGACATGTATGTGTATAATTAGGTAGATAAGCAGAGAGATATTTAGATGTATACATGTAGAAGTTTCTAAGATCCTAGGTCATTGACAATGATTTCTTCATAGGAAGTTTAAAGATCCTTCACGGGAATAGAAAATGTCTGACTTTTAAGACTGGCAACATTTTTCATAGCATCTTAATTGGAAAGCAGAGAATTACTTCTAAGAAACATAATTGCTTCCAGAAATGTTTAAACCACTAGGGGAATGTTTATATGAAGTGAGCAATAGTGGAAAGGAGTGAATAAACCAATTCTATGCACATTGCAGTGTAAAAGTCTGGAGCACACACATGGAGATTTAAAAGGGAGCCATGTGCAGGACACAATCATTAAGTTCAATCCTTCTTCTTGTCATAAGTGTTGAAACTTCTACCCACCTCTCTTAGCCTAGCAGTGGATCTCACACACCTTCCAGAGCAAACAGCCATCCAGCAATCTTGTTCAAATCTTCACATATCATGCCTGTCCTCCTCTCACCAGTCTTTTCTTTTTGATGTCTCATCATACTTTCTTCACATTGTCTCTAATTTAATTGCTTCTTTTGATCTCTTTCTCCTAAATTTGATCTGCCTTGACCTTCTGAAATATTCTTTGATGATCTGAAGTAAAACTATGCATTTTGCCATTTCATGTCCATTTCATGGCTTGTGCAAAATAACTGTAAGGGCTTCCCTGGTGGTGCAGTGGTTAAGAATCCACCTGCCAATGCAGGGACACAGGTTCAAGCCCTGGTCCGGGAAGATCCCACATGCCGCAGAACTAAGCCCGTGTGCCACAACTACTGAGCCTGCGTGGCACAACTACTGAAGCCTGTACGCTTACATCCCATGCTCTGCAACAAGTGAAGCCACCGCAATGAGAAGCCCACCCACTACAATGAAGAGTAACCCCCACTCGCCGCAACTAGAGAAAGCCCGCGTGCAGCAACAAAGACCCAACGCAGCTAAAATAAAATAAATAAATTTTAAAAAATAATAACTGTGTGTTTCTACATAGCACATGAGACTCCATACCATCTCTGTTCAGTATGCTCACATTTAACTTTTAAAAGAAAGAGTTTGAGTGACTCACAGGAAAGGAATTGACACAATTTTCAGGAGGACATTTAAGAATGTTTTGCTGATAAACATATAATCACTTAGCTGATTCTAATAAACATTTGTGGGAATCTTTCAAAGCATGTTAGTTCAGCTAGATCTCAGCAGGACCCATCATCTTGACCCAAAAATCTCCAAACAAAAAGATTCATTAAAATCAGTGAGAATTTTCCATAAAGCTTCAGCATGTCACGGAATGAATTTTTATAGTTGCCTGCCATGCAAAATATTATAGTATAAATTTGGAGCTAATATTGGAACTAGACTAATCTTCTAGGACAGGCATTCTCAAAATATTGTATATGCCTTAAACTAAAATCTGAGAAAGACCCAAAACACCCATTGCAGTTGGCAACATGTGACTATTACAGAAAATCACAAGGTGTTCTGGCTAAAAGCAGCAAAAGCAAAATATCTGTGCTAGGAGGCGACTGATGTGATTGCTTTGTGTTTTTTCATGCATTCAGAACACAGAAAGAAAGGGAAATTTAATTTCATCTGATGAAGACCTGCATTTTCTTTTGTCTCCTTTTCCCTTCCTCTCTCCTATCTGCCCTCCACTCCACACAATCCCCTGAAGTTCCTGCATTTGTATCGTAGCAGCACAAACTCAGAGAAAAGGTGGGGTCTGATATTTCAGGTGGTCTTAGCAAAGCTTGAGTCTTTGGCTAACCTCTCCTTAGACTGGTAAGCAAACAAGAATTTCCAATATTAGTGAGAGTCACTTTGAAAAGCTGTACATTCATGTCAGGTTGCATGTCAATATATTTGCTCTGATTATAACGCAAAAACTGAACAACAGGGTCTCGTCAGCCAAAGCAACATTTCTCCCAAACTAAAACATATCCTTTCGTAAGTTATGGTTCTTATTTGGTTTCAGTGTTCGTTTACTTCAGTTTATTGCTTGACATCTCCCACTACTTGAGCCAGGAAACTCATGGCAGTGCCTTAAAAAAAAAATCCATCCCCACATTTATTTTTCAATTTGTTCTGATTCTTTACTCTCTTACACTCACAAAGTTTCATGGGATAAGTGCTCAAAAAAAAGTATTTGCTCTCTGTAACTAAGTATAGTTTTACAAACCATATATAAAATCTCCCTTGCAACTTCTCCTTTCTATTATAAAATTATATTAGATTCAGATTTGTTTTGAAGGGCCAGTTTTATTTTTTTAATTAAAGGGAGACATAAAATGTCCTTTTTCCTAAATCATACTCACAAAGAATGAAGGAGTTAGTTCTCCCAATAATGACTTAACAAATGAGATTTAAGTTCCCTGAATTAGGGTGAAGATTAGGGGAAATAAATCATTTGCACAGTAAGCATACAGTATCGTGGATTGGAGGGACCTATCTTTTTGGTACTTGGCAACACATAGTAAAAATATCCACAAGGGAAAAAGTGCCAACATCATTTCAACGAAAAGAGCCAAACTGCTGCCAGATGACAAAATAGCAAATCATCTAGGCTCATTGATGCATGTCTGGACTTTCAAATGAAACTTTACATCAAAGGAAAGTTTGAGCACTTTCCTATAAGATCAATCAAAACTAAACTACAGTTGATACAGGTTTTAGGAGTTACAAATTTCCACTATTCTAATCTCTCTGTCTCTTAGAAGCAATCTTATTTTGTTTGATTGCAGTTGAGTCAGAAACAAGAAAAGGAATATTTTAAATGGAGAATTTGTAACACATTACTGGTTTCCTTTCTTAAGCGGCTTTCCCTACAAAGACTGCCAAAACTTTGTAAACTTGATTGGACTGGTACTGGAAAATGTAAACAACACTGCAAAATAATGATGGGAACATTTGATCCAGGTTAGCACAAATGGATAAGCTCTGTTTTTGAATGAAAAATTCCATGGAAACTGATGTACAGAGAAGGGAGCATTTCAAGCTCACACTAGAAAGGTCATTGGCAGAAACCAACTACATAGTATTTAGTGTATCTGTCCTGGAACAAAATAGGGCTAAATTGATTGAGCAGGGTTTTGAGCTTACAAATAATAAATCCAGGTATTACAGATTAATGTTTAAAGAACTATAAGCTTTTTATTTTCAACATCCTCCTTATATTCATTGAGTTCTTGAATAGAACAACTCCATTAAGCCCAACCATCTTCAAAGTGATAATGCACAGGAAAGCCCCAAATAATCAATTTTTAAATGTGCTTCCATTTCAGAAGAATGTGAGAATTAGGTTTCTCCAGAAAGTGAGAAACCTAATTTCAATGATGATGATTTTTCCTTACTTTCAATTGATAAAGGGGCAAAGAACTAAACTTTTATTTGAAGTTTTACAAGTCTATTTTTTGAGAATATCTTTTTATCCTGAGAATATTTAGTATAATGCTAATAGTTAATATTTACTAACACTGACTATGTCCTAAGATGGCAGATTGAGCACATGAATCTAACTGCAATATTTTCTGAAACCCTACTAAAAATACAATATTTTTTAAAAACACTTTATTGAGGTATGATTGACATACAAAAAGCTGCACATATTTAATGTATACAACTTCATGAGTTTGAGGATGAGCATACACCCATGAAATCATCACCATAATCAATCTCATAAACATACCAATTACCTCCGAAAGTTTCCTCCCACCCTATTTATTTATTCATTATTTATTTATTTATTTATTTATTTATTTATTTGTGTGTGTGATAAGATGACAACATCAGAGAAATGCAAATCAAAACCAGAATGAGTTATCACCTTACACTCATTAGATTGGCTATTATCAAAATAAAAGATAACAAGTATTGGTGAGGTTGTGAAGAAAAGGGAACACTTGTACACTGTTGCTGGGACTCTAAATTGGTAGAGCCTCTATGGAAACCAACACTGAATTTCCTCCAAAAAATTAAAAATAGGACTACTATACGATCCATCAATTTCACTTCTGTGCATATGTCCAGTGGAAACATAAGCACTATCTCCAAGAGCTATCTGCACTCCCATGTTCACTGCAGCATTATTCACAGTAGCCAAGATATGGAAGCAACCCAAGTATCCATTAATATATGAATGGATAAAGAAAATGTGATATATTTATACAATGGAGTATAATTCTGCATTAAAGCAGAAGGAAATCCTGTGATTTGTGACAATATGGATGAAACTTGAGGACATTACGTTAAGTGAAATAAGCCAGACAGAAGAAGACAAATACTGCATGAGCTCACCTATATGTAGAATCTAAAACAGTCAAACTGATATAAGCAGAGAGTAGAATGTGGTTACGAAGGACTGGGGTTGGAGGGAAATGGGGAGATGTTGGTCAAGGGTACAAACTTTCAGTTATAAGATGAATAATTTCTGGTGACCTAGTGTATAGCATGGAGACTATAGTTAGTAATAGTAATTTAAAATTTGCTGGGAGTTCACACCAAAAAAAATTTTTAGGGTTACTATACAAGGTGATGGATTAATTAATTTCCTTGATTCTGGTAATCATTTCACAGTGTATTTGTATATCAAAAACATCACAGTGTACACCATATATATATATATATACACACAATTTGTATGGGTCAATAATACCTCAGTAAAGTTGAAAAATTACCAGGCATGCAAAAAGCAGGAAAATATGATTCAATGAGACAATAGATCATTCAATATAATGAATCTGACCCAAATCAAACGTCTAGAGCTTAAAAAAATACATTGTCCAAGGTGAAAATTCTCTGAATGAGATTAATGGTGATTAGAACTTGAAGAAGAAAAAAATAGTGAACTTAAAGATATAATAATAGAAACCATCAAAATGAAACATGGAGAGAAAGAGGAAATGAAACTGTCCCAAATCATGAACATAGCATCAGTGAGCTGTGAGACTTCAGGCAACCCAAGATATGTGTATTTACAGTTTCCCATGAAGAGGAGAAAGAGAAACCTCCAAAACTTTCTAAATTTGATGAAAACTATAAACCTCCAGTCCAAAAAGTTCAATAAACCCTAGCACAGGAAACATGAAAAACACTACACCCGGGCACATCATAATAAAATTACTCAAAACCAGTGATAAATAGAAAGTCTTAAAAGCAGCCAAAGAAAAAAAACATGCAATATGCAGATTAAAAAAAACATTAAAATGACAGTAGATTTCCTGTTGGAAACATTGCAAGAGGGAAGACACTGGAGCAATATGTCCAAAGTACTGAGGGGGAAATAAAACCATCTACCTAGAACACTGTACCCATAGGAAAAGTCTTTGAAAAATAAAGCCAAAATAAAGATTTTTTTCAGACATACAAAGGTCATAAGAATTCAGTCACAAAAAATTAAATTGAAAAATTCTCCAGTATTTGAAAACTAAAAAACATGCTTTTAAATAATCCATGGGTCTAAAACAAGAAGTCAAAAGACAAATTAGAATGTGTTTTGAACTGAATGAAAATAAAAACACAATTGTTAATTGGTTAAATTGTTCCCCCCCCAAAAAAAAAATTATGTTCAAGTTCTAAACCTCCAGTACTTCAGAATGTGAACTTATTTGAAAATAGGGTCATTACAGGTATAATTAGTTAAGATGAGCTAATACTGGATAAGGCGGGCCCTTAATCCAATATGACTGGTATCCATACAAGAAGAGAAGAGACACACAGGAAGAACATCACATGATGACAGAGGCAGAGATTGGAGTTATGCACCTGCAAGCGAAGGTATAGTAAGGATTATGGCCACTACCAGGGGCTAGGAAGGGGCGGGCAAGGAAGGATTCTACCCAGAGTCTCAGAGGGAGCATGGCCCTGCTGACACCTTGATTTGAAACTTCTAGCCTCCAGAACTATGAGAGAATAAATTTCTGTTGCTTAAAGCTACCCACTTTATGGTGTTTTTTTATGGCAGCCCCAGGAAATTAATACAACAAATCAAAATGTGTGGGATGCCATGAAAATAGTACTTAGGAAGAAATTTAAAGCACTTAATACTTATACTGGAAAATAAGAATAATCTCAATTTGATGACACCAACTTCCAAAGGAAAAAGGAGAAAGAAATTAAATAAATATCACAGCAGAAATCAATTATCTAGAAATCAAAACATTTTTTAAATCAATGAAACCAAAAATTGGCTCTTTGAGAATATCAATAAAATGGACATACTTCTCACCAGACTGATGAAAAAAGATAAAAGAAAAGATGACAGTTGCCAATAATTAGGAATGAGAGAGGTAACATCACTGTAGATTCTATGAATATCTAAAAGATGATAAGAGAACACTGTGAAACATATTTGTGTCAATAAATCCAGAGATTTAAATGAAATGGAAAAATTCCTTGAAAGATACAGTTATGAACACCCATTCAAGAAGAAACAGAAATATTATCTACTAAAATGTCTAATTGTAGTTAACTTTCCCATAAAAAAATTCCAGGCACAAATAGTTTTACAGATCATTTCTTCCAGACATTTAAGGAAAAAAATTAATTCTATACATATGTTCCTAAAATATTAAAAAGAAATTAATAATCCCCCAATAATTCTATAATACCAGAATTACTCTGACATCAAAGCCAAAGATATTATAAGAAAATAAAACTAACCAGTATCACTCATTAACCTAGATTTTTTTAAATTCCTAATCAAATTTTAGAAAAAAAAAATGTCAGTATATACAGAGTATAATACACTGTGATCAAGTAGGGTTCATCCAAGAAATTCAAGGTTAGTTTAACATTTGAAAATCAATCAATGAATGTAATTCATCATATTAACAAACTAAGAAAGACAAAGCATATGTTCATTTCAATACATGGAAAAAAGATCATTTGAATCAATCCAACTTCTATTCCTAACAAAAACTTGCAGAAAACAAATAAGAGAAAGTAACTTTCTCAACTCAGTAAGGAGCATCTATGAAAAATCCACAACTAACATCATACTTAATGGTGGCAAACTGAATGTTATCTTTCTAAAACTAGAAAGAAGACAAGGATGTCCACTCTCACCTATTCTAATCAATATTGTACTAGGGCTTCTATCCATGACAATTAGGCAAGAAAAAGAAACAAACCCCTTCCATATTGGAAAGGAGGAATAAAAACTATCTTTATTCATAGACAATGTGGTCATCTGTTTAGAAAATCCTTTGGAATACATACATGAAAACTTCTAGAATAAATAAGTGAATTTAGAAAATTATTAAGATACAAGCTTAATATAAAATACCAATTGTATTTCTAAAGACTATCAACAAAAAATCTCCTTTGGAGAAGAATGCAAGATAATAAATATATAATGAATGTGATAATCAGAAAAATTATTATTTTGCAACCCCAATATAATAATTTAATCAGGTGAGGATCAGCAATTGATGCTAAAACATGGCTTACAGTCTTATGTATCAATACATTTCATATGTCACACTTTATTAAAGCTACTAACGTTCTTCATTTTTAATTTTATGTTTGATGATATTTATCACCATTTCCTTTCCATAAACTCAACCTGGTGAGCTACTCTTGTAATGAGCAGCAGTTCTGATAAAGGTATGGTGAACTATAAAGTCATGGCAGCATTCTTCAGGGAAGACTTTCTTTAATACCAGTGAATAATCCTAGTAATATACACAGGTTATTTACAAGTCCTCCTCTAGTCTGTAAAATAACCTAGATCTCTATTTCAAGTCATTCTCACAAACAATAGAGATTCATATTCATGAGCCAATTTTTAAAAAGATGCTTTTTCACTAGGTTTTCTAAGCATTCTGTGGTAATGGCAAGGATAAATATAAAATCTACTTCAATTTCTATACATTTTATGAGATGAGATTGAAGCAAAGAGAGTTGGTTATGTTTATTTTCCTTTCTCCCTGCAATTTGTGACAGCTCGTTTCTCTTTTCTAAAGAAGCAAAAATAAAATAGAAAAAAAATCTCAAATGTTACTGACGTGTTTTCAGCAGTAAAGTATGCAAGTTGAACATTTCACCTCTAGCAATTTCAGTATTATTTTATTTCAATTAGTGAGGGAACGACTGCTTTATATAGCTGCAGGTGTAAAAAGGAGTAAAATCCCTCTAGTGATTAAAGCTGCTGCAAGTATTCTAGTAAAAATTTTGAATATACATATTTTGCTTCTCCTGTCTTCTGTCTTCCTTTAAAGCATCAAAATACCAGGGGAAATTAAGTCAATTATGAAGTGATCTGTTGTACTTAGAATATTGCCTTTGTTTAAAAAAATTTTAAGGTTTACACTACTAGAAAGTTGTACTTGTTCTTATGAAAAGGCTGAAACTACCTGAGAAGCAAAACCAAAAAAACAAAGATCATATTAAATATTTCTGAATCTGAAAGTGGTGTGATGATAATTCTTAAGGAAATAAGGTAGACTTGAATGATTTTTTAAAGAAAACTATGAAAACAAAAAATATTTCTATTTCTCTTTCCTTTATTTTTCTTAGTTTCACTAGGAATATATTTCTCAGTTCCTGCTTCCTATGTCTACCTAAGGCAGCTGAAAATTTCTTCCAACTTAGATCTAGGGAAATGTTGATTTATTCAGTGGTGTACTACTCCATTTCCACCCCAAATGGCCTAACACTAATTGGGTGCACTGCAATCCAATTTTGACACGAAGTTAGCATCAGACTCCACATTTAAGAGCTCAGTCTTCCACAAGACTGCTCTCACTTTAGAGGCCAATTGCAAGTCTCAGAGGATCTCCCAGGCCACCTGCACTTCTGACCAACTGGCTACCAATCCAGGAGGTCCCATGACCCACTTTAGGTTCAATAATTCACTAGAACAACACAGAACTCTGAAAACTGCCATACTTAGGAATATGGTTTTATTATAAAGGTACCTCCTGGTCCATTTATGTGTTCACCAACCAGAAAACTCCAGAGGGCTCAGTGTCTAGAGTTTTTATTGGGTTTCTTTACATAGGTATGATTGATTAAATATTGACCACATGATTGAACCCAATCTCCAGCCCTTCTCTCCTCCCCCTGAGGACAGGCTGGCCCAAAGTCACAACCTTCTAATCATATGGTTGGTCTTTCTGGTGACCAGCCCCTATCTGGAAGCTATTAAGGGGCCTACGGTGAATCAGTTGCCTAGTAAGCATAATAAAGATTCCTGTCACTCAGGAGATTCCAGTGGGTTTAGGAGATCCATGCCAGGAACACAGGACAAAAAACAGGCAAATTATTTATTATGCCACGTATGCCTAGCTGATCCTGGTGCTGTTGAGCAGCCATGCAAGCTACTTCCACGTTGCCTGTTGTCTAGGGTTCAATACTGGGAACTCTCCTATATCCCACCTATTCTGGGTTATCTCACCTATGCTGGGTTTGATGCTCACTGCATTTACTCAACTCCTTCCTGTTATTCACTAAATAGGCTGAATATTCTGTCATCATGCCCTAACCTCCACCTCTCCACCCTTGACCCATATCTTTGATTCTACCAGATTACACTTCATCTCTCTTATCCACAAATTTTCTTCCATTTAATCAATTAAATAATGTCCTTGGATTAACATATTAATGCCTTGAGAGAACAAACTGCCTACAAGTAAACACCTTAGTGGAACCAAGACTTTACAGACAAAGAGGACAGACTTGTGGCTGCCAAGGGTGAAGGGCATGGGGGAAGGAGGGACTGGGGGTTTGGGATTAGCAGATGCAAACTATTACATATATTTTTAACTGAATCTCTTTGCCGTACACAGAAACTAACACAGCACTGTAAATCAACTGTACTTCAATAATATAAATTTTTTTAAAAAAACTAAGACTGTCTATATGAACATGACTACTGTTGCAGGAAATGCTTGCCCAATAAGACAAAATTACAGGAATACTAAAAATCCATTTATCCAAATAATCAACTCTTCAACTAGCCCCCTTTCAAAACAATAGAGTGCTCATCAGAGTAAATAGCTCCTCCTGTGGACAATACATAACACAAAAGGGCAAATTACTTGCTTATCAAATAACTGTTTAATTATCAAAACTTGATTCAACACCCTCACCTTTCTGTGATCACTAATTCTAAACTACTAGAGGATTCTTCAATCCCAATTAGCTCCCTGTTATTGAAAGACTCCCTAAAACCAGACCCTAAATTCTTATAAATATCCACCCTTGATCTCTCCTTTTCTAAGATACTAAAATTCTGTCAAGAAGGTGGTTTCCCTTACTGGAGAATAATAAACTTCATTTTATTTAATCAACATATTATTTCAGTGGTCCTTTTAGGAAGTTGGCCACCAATAGTTGCCACTGAAACTTTTTAAGATTCATATAAGGGTAGCCCTCCATTTAACCAGTTTGACTTAGTCTCACAGAAATGATTCTGATATGGGATGGTGATGATCATCTGGCTACTGCTATTTCTGGGAGTAATAAACTTTGACCCAGGAGTCTTGCATCTTCTGACAGCATCCACAAAACTGTGGCAGGCTAACAACTTGCAAGCAGGGTAAAATCTTAAAATCTTCACGTTTCTTGACAACCTGTTATATTAGAAAATAGAAATAAAGGATTTCTAGATAATAACATGTAAATGATAATACTCTTAGGTGGCTCTTTTATATGAAAGAACAAAATGCAAGATGAAATTGACAAAAATCCATTAAGCTTCTTTCTGGTGAAGTTAGATATTTGATTTTAAGCAGTCCACAGAACATCAAAGAAAGAGTTGGTGACATAAATCATATGTTTTAAATAAATTTAAACCATTTGCAAGTGGAGATATAATACAAAAATGAACACAAATGATTTTGTTTTTCTAGAAAATATCTACCCCAATGAAAATAATATTGTTTATTTATTGTCTAGGTAGAAATGCCAGAAGTTTTCTTTTGACTTAATTATTTTAATTATTAGGAAAGGTACTGGTAAGAAATTTTACCATTCAAGAATATGAGTTGGTTGAGGGCAATAACCCTTCTTATCACATTTGTGTACCCTACAATATACAACAATGTCTTGAATGTAATACATTTTCAATAAAGAAAAAAGGATGGGAGAAAAAGAAAACAAAACATGAGAAACTGAAGGTGAGATGGTGAAAAATGGAGAAGCATAAAAATAAAGGTAAGCTTATGAATAAATGAGAGAAGAAAGGAGGTGAAAGAGGAAAAAAACATAAACAAGGTAAAGGTCATGAAGGAGAAGAAAGAGACAAAATAAAAGAATTCTTTTTTAATCATACAACAGTAACATAGCAAGGAGTTCTCAAGACTTAGTCAAGTTTTGGCAGAAGCTATAGGGATTACAGAACTTCTGTTTAAAAAGTTAATAAAGTGAATCAAGTCACACAAAGGGCATAAAGTAGCATTCTTTCATTTTTCTCATCTAAGGATGATTGCCTAAGGCATTGTTTCCTGTGGGCTCCCGAACCATAGCCAAGAGGTGCTGGAGCCTATTCACAGGTCACTACAGGGTCCATAGCTGAGACAAGATCTATGTGCCTCATACCCAATACACAGGTGAGCGAGACTCCTCTCAAGTCCTTTGGCATGTGACCCTGATCTCACAGCTCCCACGAAGGCACTTTTCTACATGGATACATTGTTTTTGTTGGGGGAGTGGGAGGAACGTGACAAAGAACATATTCAGCAGCTGTACTGGAGATGTCACCCTTGAGAACACTCTATTTTTTAATTTTTATTGAAATATAGTTGATTTATAATATTGTGTTTCTGGTGTACAGCAAAGTGATTTAGTTGGTTTTTTTAGATTACTTTCAATTTTAGGTTATTACAAGATATTCAATATAGTTCCCTGTACTATACAGTAAATCCTTGTTGCTTATCTATCTTATGTACAGTAGTTTGTATCTATTAATCCCAAACTCCTAATTTATCCCTCCCTCTCCTTCCCGCTTTGGTAACCATAAGTTTGTTTTCTATGTCTGTGAGTCTGTTTCTGTTTTGTAAATAGATTCATTTGTATTACTCTTTAGATTCCACCTATAAGTGATATCATAATATTTGTCTTTCTCTGTCTGGCTTCACTAAGTATAATATTCTCTAGGTCCATCCGTGTTGCTGCAAATGGCAGAATTTCATTCTTTTTTTTTTTTTTTGGCTGAGTAACATTTCATTGTATATATATTCGTATATACCACATCTTCTTAAGCCAGTGGGAACTTGGGTTGCTTCCAAGTCTTAGCTATTGTAAATAGCACTGCTATGCATATTGGGGTGCATGTATCTTTTTCAACTAGATTTCATCTTTTCTGGGTATATACCCAGGTGTGGGAATGCTAGATCATATGGTAGTTCTATTTTTAGCTTTTTAAGGAAACTCCATACCGTTTTCCATAGTGGCTGCACCAATTTACGTTCCCACCAACAGAGAACACAACATTTCTAATGTGATGGTATATCTATATTGGATATTTGTTCAGTTTTTTGTTGTTGTTTGATTTTTGTTTTGTTTTTTGGCCACGTTGTGTGGTTTGCAGGATCTTAGTTCCCTGACTAAGGACTGAACACAAGCCATGGCAGTGAAAGCGCTGAGTCCTAACCACTGGACTGCCAGGGAATTCCCTGTTAAGTGTTTGTCAAGTGAATAAATTTAAGGTATAATTCTGGTAAATTATACTTCATATTTTTAAGACTTCAGAATTCAAACCTTCAATAATATGGCTTTCTTTTTGCCCTTAACCTGGTTTTATTGAATTTTTTATATACTTCAAGTGCTTAAAGTCTTACCATCTATAACTTAAAGGAAACGCTTTCCAGTGGAATCTCAGCTTTTTCATTTAACCCAATTATTTTTAAACATAGAATATAGTTTTGTTCCTCTGAAGTGTATCTTTATCACTATAGGGATTATTTTTTTTCCTTTATTGATTATCTGATTGTGAAATATGGCCATTATCTTTTGTCTTGAAGTGGTAGATTGAGCCTAATCCTAGAATAAAAAAATAAAACAAACAATCTATCTGGGAATGAGTAGAAAAGAGAATCTACAAACTAACACATCTCCTTCCCTTTTTCTGTGAATGATGTAACTAAGCAGAAATCAAGACAGAACAAGCAGAGTGATTTAATGGATCAAAGTAATTCTCTTGTTTTGTTTAGAATCCAACAAACCATTCATTTTCAATACAGCTATAAATTCTCAATGTGTGCAAAATTAACTGTATACAGGAAGAGATTTGGAAATAAAGGCCCCAACCTCTACAAAGTTCAGCTTGGCTAAGGTTGTACTAGATTTTAACTGTTAAAAACCCCACAAAACTTCATCTAGTTTTATATATGACACACAAATTTTCGACTGCTTGAAATTTGCCTCGCAAAATTCTTGCAACTTGAAACTACACATGAATATCATGATCAGGGTATAGGATATGCTCACTGTTTTAATGTTGCAGAGGAAGTCTGGGGCTAAGTCAGAATGAGTCTGAATACTGCTTCAGACTGGGGTGGGAGGAGGGAGGAGGTGTAAGATAAGGCCCCAAAGAAACAAGCTCATTGCAGCAGGGCCAGAGCTGGTAGATGACCAGCTGACAGTAAAGCAAACATTCAGAAGCCCATCAGGGTATTGAAGGCATGAGAGTATCACACTCCTTTTCCCTTTCATACACTATTAATGCATCCATTCACATGTACGGGACCCAGAAGCAGCGAATCCAGGAGTAGTCGGAGACAGACATTGACAACGATTAGAAATCAGATGAGCTGCAGTCATTGTCAGGTATCATTACATGTTAAGCAGGACCAGCCAGCATCCTATAAGGAAAGGTGGGAAGGACTGGCCTGGGACAGAGACCCAAAAGATCTAAACAAGCTCCCACCCAATAGATCCAAGAGCGATTTACATAGGGCCCTCCCTGCAGAGGAGGCAGGGAAGTTACTGAATTGTCTACAACGGTATGTTTATATTAGAGATTCTTTTAAAAGGCCAAGGCTCACTTATGTCAAGAGAGTCTTCCATTCTCACAGATAAGGTTGTGTGCTGCCCAGATCTGACTCAGCACCCTCTCATATGCCAGCTCCTGGGAGTGTTGATTGCCGAGGGCTTGCAGATGAGTCCCTCTCCAGGAATTGCCCTTGGCCAAAGAAAACCACTAGCACCATATAATGCTCGCCACCT
Source organism: Hyperoodon ampullatus (assembly GCF_949752795.1). Lineage (NCBI taxonomy): Eukaryota > Metazoa > Chordata > Mammalia > Artiodactyla > Ziphiidae > Hyperoodon > Hyperoodon ampullatus. The sequence goes on from NC_136918.1 coordinate 120,283,611, forward strand.
CAGGGGTAGACTGCAACCAATGAGAGATGCAGTGATATAAAGACCCAGTCCCTTTGACTCAATTAGGAATTCTCTGAAGGATCACAGTTCCAGGTCTCCCCATAGGAGAGCTGAGATCCCTTTGCAACTGCACCCCAGTTCCCAGTTCAACTTCTCCTCTTAATGCTGCTTCCCTCCCACTTCAACATGTTTTTGAAAGCACTTCTGTGAGCTATCAAGTCACTCTTTGAGGAGGTTTACTATAGCATATTCATGTATTTTCCCCTTCCTTCCTAGCTTCCCTCCTACCTTCCTTTCTTGCTTCTAATTTGACAAATCCACAAGGATTTGAGGCAGCTGCAATTTGTCATATAGGAAAATATCAGTTGTTAGCCTTATCGTTCTTCCTTCCTTACAATGTTCACTTTAATTAGCTATAGTTTTATTCTGAAGCAAAAAAAGAGAATATAAATTCTATTTAGTTTTGACCATTCAAAAATATTTTATCTGTAATTGATATGCTCTATGGCAGTTGGACTCAGAATTTTAGCTTAAAAAGTTTCTGTTAGCTCAATAGTGTCCGCCTAATTTCTAAGGAAATTTTGAATTTTCTATTAGAATGTAACTTCTCCTCCATTTTATATTGAGATAAACTGAAGCCTCTTAAGATTTCAAATTCAGAAAACTTTCTAAATTGGATAGTAAAGAAGAAAAACTGAATCATTTCAACAACTCAATTATTATTTACAAATAGTATATTTATAGAAGACATGGATGCATAGATGATATATATATTCATGAGGGAAAACAGTTGATTAAGATAATAAAAGCAACTAAGCAAATTCATACTCACAGATGAAAGATGAATTCTTCATAAAAATAATATGATATACTCACTTGTGGTTTAAAAACAAAAAGATGCTAGTAGTGTAAAGGAAGGTTTATAAATGAAAAAAGCACAGTTAAAATTATTCTGGCACATTTGACCATAACTCATTTTATTGTAAAAAAAAAAACATAATTGAACACAACTTTGAACTAGAAATTTCATAGCTTTCCATTCATCTTCCAAAATAAATTAGTTAATGGCTGTTTATATGGGGATATGACAGAAGAAAGAAATCTATTATCAATGAAGATATAATTCATGTTTATTAAAAAGACTACAGAAGGAGGAGGAACCAAGATGGTGGAGTAGAAGGTCGTTCTCTCACTCCCTCTTGCGAGAACACCAGAATCACAACCAGCTGCTGGGCAATCATCTACAGGAAGGCAGTGGAACTCACTAAAAAAGACACCCCACATCAAAAGACAAAGGAGAAGCCACAGTGAGATGGTAGAAGGGGCGCAATCACAGTAAAATCAAATCCCATAACTGGTGGGTGGGTGACTCACAGACTGGAGAACACTTATACCACAGAAGTCCACTCACTGCAGTGAAGGTACTGAGCCACACATCAGGCTTCCCAACCTGGGGGTCTGGCAACGGGAGGAGGAATTCCTAGAGAATCAGACTTTGAAGGCTAGTGGGAATTGATTGCAGGACTTCGACAGGACTGGGGGAAACAGAGGCACCACTCTTGGAGGGCACACACAAAGTACTGTGTGCATCAGGACCCAGGGGAACGAGCAGTGACCCCAGGGGAGACTGAACCAGACCTACCTGCTCGTATTGGAGGGTATCCCACAGAGGCAGAGGTGGGAGGGCTGTGGCTCACCATGGGGACAAGGACACTGGCAGCAGAAGTTCTGGGAAGTACCCTTGGCATGAGCCCTCACAGAGTCTGTCATTAGCCACACCAAACACCTTAGGTAGGCTCCAGTGTTGGGTTGCCTCAGGCCAAGCAACCAACAGAGAGGGAACCAAGCAACACCCATCAACAGTCAAGCACATTAAAGTTCTACTGAGCTCTGCCCACCAGAGCAACAGTCAGCTCTACCCAAAACCAGTCCCTCCCATCAAGCCTCAGAGATAGCATCATCCACCAGAGGTCAGACAGCTGAATCAAGCATAACTACCATCCTGCAGGCTGTGGGAAAAAAAACACATTCACAGACAGATAGATAAGATGAAAAGGCAGAGGGCTATGCACCAGATAAAGGAACAAGATAAAACCCGAGAAAAACAACTAAATGAAGTGGAGACAGACAACCTTCCAGAAAAAAGAATTCAGAATAATGATTGTGGAGATGATCCAGGACCTCGGAAAAGAATGGAGGCAAAGATCGACAAGATGCAAGAAATGTTTAATAAAGCAGTAGAAGAATTAAAGAACAAACAAACAGAGATGAACAATACAATAACTGAAATGAAAACTACACTAGAAGGAATCAATAGGAGAATAACAGAGGCAGAAGAATGGATAAGTGACCTGGAAGACAGAATGGTGGAATTCACTGTGGCAGAACACAATAAAGAAAAAAAGAATGAAAAGAAATGAAGACAGCCTAAGAGACCTCTGAGACAACATTAAACACAACAACATTCGCATTATAGGGGCCCCAGAAGGAGAAGAAAGAGAGAAAGGAACAGAGAAAATATTTGAAGAGATTATAGTCGAAAATTTTCCTAACATGGGAAAGTAAATAGCCACCCGAGATCAGGAAGTGCAGTGATCCTATACAGGATAAACTCAAAGAGAAACATGATGAGATATATAGTAATCAAATTGGCAAAAAATAAAGACAAAGAAAAATTACTGAAAACAGCAAGGGAAAAATGAAAAATAACATACAAGGGAACTCCCATAAGCTTAACAGCTGATTTCCCAGCAGAAACTCTACAAGCCAGAAGGGAGTGGCATGATGTACTTAAAGTGATGAAACAGAAGAAACTACAAGCAAGATTACTCTACCAAGCAAGGATCTCATTCAAATTCAATGGAGAAATCAAAAGCTTTACAAAGAAGCAAAAGCTAAGAGATTTCAGCATCACCAAACAAGATCTACAACAAATGCTAAAGGAACTTCTCTACATGGGAAACACAAGTGAAGAAAAGGAGCTACAAAAACAAACCCAAAACAATTAAGAAAATGGTAATAGGAGCAAACATATCAATAATTACCTTAAACGTGAATGGATTAAATGCTCCAACCAGAAGACACAGGCTTGCTGAATAGACACAAAAACAAGACCCATATATATGCTGTCTACAAGAGACCCATTTCAGACCTAGGAACACATACAGACTGAAAGTGAGGGGATGGGAAAAGGTATTACATGCAAATGGAAATCAAAAGAAAGCTGGAGTAGCAATACTCATATAACATAAAATAGACTTTAAAATAAAGAATGTTACAAGAGACAAGGAAGGACACTACATAATGATCAAAGGATCATCCAAGAAGAAGATAAAACAATTATAAATATATATTCACCAAACATTGGAGCACCTCAATATAAAAGGCAACTGCTAACAGCTATAAAAGAGGAAATTGACAGTAACACAGTAATAGTTAGGGATTTTAACACCTCACTTACACCAATGGACAGACCATCCAAACAGAAAATTAATAAGGAAACACAAGCTTTAAATGACACAATAGACCAGATATATTTAATTGATATTTATAGGACATTCCATCTGAAAAGAGCAGATTAGACTTCCTTCTCAAGTGCACATGGAACATTATCTAGGATACATCCCATCTTGGGTCACAGATCAAGCTTCAGTAAATTTAAGAAAATTGAAACCATATCAAGCATCTTTTCTGACCACAATGCTATGAGATTAGAAATCAATTACATGGAAAAAATGTAAAAAACACAAACACATGGAGGCTAAACAGTACGTTACTAAATAACCAAGAGATCACTGAAGAAATCAAAGAGGAAATCAAAATATACCTAGAGACAAATGACAATGAAAACATGATGAACCAAAACCTATGGGATGCAGAAAAAGCAGTTCTAAAAGGGAAGATTATAGCTATACTAGCCTACCTCAAGAAACAAGAAATATCTCAAGTAAACAATGTAACCTTACACCTAAAGGAACTAGAAAAAGAAGAAAAAACAAAGCCCATAGTTACCAGAAGGCAAGAAATCATAAAGATCAGAGCAGATATAAATGAAATAGAAACAAAAAAACAATAGCAAAGATTAATAAAACTAAAAGATGGTTCTTGGAAAAGATAAAATTGATAAGCCATTCGCCAGACTCATCAAAAAAAAAGAGGGAGAGGACTCAAATCAATAAATGTAGAAATGAAAAAGGAGAAGTTACAACAGACACCGCAGAAATACAAAGCATCCTAAGAGACTACTACAAGCAACTATATGCCAATAAAACAGAAAACCTGGAGGAAATGGACGAATTGTTAGAAAGGTATAACCTTCCAAGACTGAACCAGGAAGAAACTGAAAATATGAACTCACCAATCACAAGTAATGAAATTGAAACTCTGATTAAAAAACTCCCAACAAACAAAAGTCCAGGACCACATAGCTTCAAAGGTGAATTCTATCAAACATTTAGAGAAGAGTTAACACCTATCCTTCTCAAACTCTTCCAAAAAAATGCAGAGGAAGGAACACTGCCAAACTCATTCTATGAGGGCAACATCACGTTGATACCAAAACCAGAAAAGGATGTCACAAAGAAAGAAAACTACAGGCCAATATCACTGATAAACATAGATGCAAAAATCCTCAACAAAATACTGGCAAACAGAATCCAAAAGCACATTAAAAGGATCATACACATGATCAAGTGGGGTTTATTCCAGCAATGCAAGGATTCTTCAATATATGCAAATCAATCAACGTGATAAACCATATTAACAAATTGAAGGAGAAAAACCATACGATCATCTCAATAGATGCAGAGAAAGCTTGCCACAAAATTCAAAACACATTTATGATAAAAACCCTGCAGAAAGTAGGCATAGAGGGAACTTTCCTCAACATAATAAAGGCCATATATGACAAACCCACAGCCAATATCGTCCTCAATGGTGAAAAACTGAAACCATTTCCACTAAGATCAGGAACAAGACAAGGTTGCCCACTCTCACCACTATTATTCAACATAATTGTGGAAGTTTTAGCCACAGAAATCGAGAAGAAAAGGAAATAAAAGGAATCCAAATCGGAAAAGAAGAAGTAAAGCTGTCACTGTTTGCAGATGACATGATACTATACATAGAGAATCCTAAAGATGCTACCAGAAAACTACTAGAGCTAATCAATGAATTTAGTAAAATAACAGGATACAAAATTAATGCGCAGATATCTCTGGCATTCCTGTACACTAACGATGAAAAATCTGAAAGTGAAATCAAGAAAGCACTCCCATTTACCATTGCAACTAAAAGAATAAAATATCTAGGAATAAGCCCACCTAAGGAGACAAAGATCTGTATGCAGAAAATTATAAGAAATTGATGAAAGAAATTAAAGATGATACAAATAGATGGAGGGATATACCATGTTGCTCGATTGAAAGAATCAACATTGCCAAAATGACTCTACTACTCAAAGCAATCTACAGATTCAATGCAATCCCTATCAAACTACCACTGGCATTTTTCACAGAACTAGAACAAAAAATTTCACAATTTGTATGGAAACACAAAAGACCATGAATAGCCAAAGCAATCTTGAGAAAGAAAAACAGAGCTGGAGGAATCAGGCTCCCTGACTTCAGACTGTACTACAAAGCTACAGTAATCAAGACAGTATGTTACTGGCACAAACACAGAAAGATAGATCAATGGAACAGGATAGAAAGCCCAGAGGTAAACCCACGCACATATGGTCACCTTATCTTTGATAAAGGAGGCAGGAATGTACAGTGGAGAAAGGACAGCCTCTTCTATAAGTGGTGCTGGGAAAACTGGACAGTTATATGAAAAAGTATGAGATTAGATCACTCCCTAACACCATACACAAATATAAGCTCAAAATGGATTAAAGACCTAAATGTAAGGCCAGACACTATCAAACTCTTAGAGGAAAACATAGGCAGAACACTCTATGACATAAATCACAGCGAGATCCTTTTTGACCCACCTCCTAGAGAAATGGAAATAAAGACAAAAATAAACAAATGGGACCTAATGAAACTTCAAAGCTTTTGCACAGCAAAGGAAACCATAAAGAAGACCAAAAAACAACCCTCAGAATGGGAGAAAATATTTGTAAATGAAGCAACTGACAAAGGATTAATCTCCAAAATTTATAAACAGCACATGCAGCTCAATAGCAATAAAACAAACAACCCAATCCAAAAATGGGCAGAGGACCTAAATAGACATTTCTCCAAAGAAGATATACAGACTGCCAACAAACACATGAAAGAATTCTCAACATCATTAATCATTAGAGAAATGCAAATCAAAACTACAATGAGATATCATCTCACACCAGTCAGAGTGGCCATCATCAAAAAATCTAGAAACAATAAATGCTGGAGAGGGTGTGGAGAAAAAGGAACATTCTTGCACTGATGGTGGGAATGTGAATTGGTACAGCCACTATGGAGAACAGTATGGAGGTTCTTTAAAAAACTACAAATAGAACTACCATATGACCCAGCAATCCCACTACTGGGCATATACCCTGAGAAAACCATAATTCAAAAAGAGTCATGTACCAAAATGTTCATTGCAGCTCTATTTACAATAGCCCACAGATGGAAACAACCTAAGTATCCATCATCTGATAAATGGATAAAGAAGATGTGGCACATATATACAATGGAATATTACACAGCCATAAAAAGAAACGAAACTGAGCTATTTGTAATGAGGTGGATAGACCTAGAGTCTGTCATACAGAGTGAAGTAAGTCAGAAAGAGAAAGACAAATACCGTATGCTAACACATATATATGGAATTTAAGGGAAAAAAATGTCATGAAGAACCTAGGGTAAAACAGGAATAAAGACACAGACCTACTTGAGAAGGGACTTGAGGATATGGGGAGGGGGAAGGGTAAGCTGTGACAAAGTGAGAGAGAGGCATGGACATATATACACTACCAAACTTAAGGTAGATAGCTAATGGGTAGCAGCCGCATAGCACAGGGAGATCAGCTCGGTGCTTTGTGACCGCCTGGAGCTGTGGGATAGGGAGGGTGGGAGGGAGGGAGATGCAAGAGGGAAGGGATATGGGAACAGATGTATATGTATAACTGATTCACTTGGTTATAAAGCAGAAACTAATACACCATTGTGAAGCAATTATACTCCAATAAAGTTGTAGAAAAAAAAAAATCTCCCAAGAAACAGAAGTCCAGGGCCCAATGGCTTCACAGGTGAATTGTATCAAACATTTAGAGAAGAACTAACACCCATCCTTCTCAAACTCTTCCAAAAAATGCAGAGGAAGGAATACTCCCAAACTCATTCTATGAGGCCAGCATCACCCTGATACCAAAACCAGAAAAAGATACTACAAAAAAAGAAAATTACAGACCAATATCACTGATGAATATAGATGCAAAAATACTCAACAAGATACTAGCAAACAGAATCCAACAAAACATTAAAGGGATCATAAACAATGATTAAGTGGGATTTATCTCAGGGATGCAATGATTCTTCAATATATGCAAATCAACCATTGTGATACACCATATTAACAAACTGAAGAATAAAAACCATATGATCATCTCAATAGATGCAGAAAAAGTTTTTGACAAAATTCAACACCTATTTAAGATAAAAACTCCCCAGAAAGTGGGCAGACAGGGAACCTACCTCAACATAATAAAAGCCATATATGACAAACCCACAGCAAACATCATTCTCAATGGTGAAAAACTGAAAGCATTTCCTCTAAGATCAGGAATAAGACAAGGATGTTCACTGTCACCACTATTATTCAACAAGTTTTGCAAGTCCTAGCCACAGCAATCAGAGAAGAAAAATAAGGAAAAGGAATACAAATTGGAAAAGAAGAAGTAAAACTGTCACTGTTTGCAGACGACATGATATGGTACATAGAGAATAGTAAAAATACCACCAGAAAACTACTAGAGCTAATCAATGAATTTGGTAAAGTTGCAGGATACAAAATTAATTCTCAGAAATCTCTTGCATTCCTATACACTAATGATGAAAAATCTGAAAGAGAAATTATGGAAACACTCCCTTTTACCATTGCAACAAAAAGAATAATATACCTAGGAATAAACCTACCTAGGGAGACAAAAGACCTGTGTGCAGAAAACTATAAGACACTGATGAAAGAAATTAAAGATGATACCAACAGATGGAGAGATATACAATGTTCTTGGATTGGAAGAATCAATATTGTGAAAATGACTATACTAACCAAAGCAATCTACAGATTCAATGCAACCCCTATAAAATTACCAATGGCATTTTTTACAGAACTAAAACAAATCATCTTAACAGTTGTATGGAGACTCAAAAGACCCTAAATAGTCAAAGCTGTCTTGGGGGAAAAAAACGGAGCTGGAGGAAGACCCCTGATTTCAGACTGTACTACAAAGCTATAGTAATCAAGACAATATGGTGCTGGCACAAAAAGAGAAACATAGATCAATAGAACAGGGTAGAAAGCCCAGAGATAAACCCACACACCTATGGTCAACTAATCTATGACAAAGGAGGTAAGGATATACAATGGAGAAAAGACAGTCTCTTCAATAAGTGGTGCTGGGAAAACTGGACAGTTACATGTAAAAGAATGAAATTAGAACACTCCTTAACACCATACACAAAAATAAACTCAAAATAGAATCAAGACCTAAATGTAAGACTGGGCACTATAGAACTCTGAGAGGAAAACATAGGAAGAACACTTTGACATAATTACAGCAAGATCTTTTTTGATCCACCTCCTAGAGTAATGGAAATAAAAACAAAAATAAATAAATGGGACCTAATGAAACTTCAAAGCTTTTGCACAGCAAAGGAAACCATAAACAAGATGAAAAGACAACCCTCAGAATGGGAGAAAATATTTGCAAACAAATCAACGGACAAAGGATTAATCTCCAAAATATATAAACAGCTCATGCAACTCAGTATTTAAGAAACAAACAACCCAATCCAAAAAGGGGCAGAAGACTTAAGTAGACATTTCTCCAAGGAAGACAGACAGATGGCCAAGAAGCACAAGAAAAACTGCTCAACATCACTAATTATTAGAGAAATGCAAATCAAAACTACTGTGAGGTACCTCCTCACACAAGTTAGAATGGGCATCATCAGAAAATCAACAAACAACAAATGCTGGAGAGGGTGTGGAGAAAGGGGAACCCTCTTGTACTGTTGGTGGGAATGTAAATTGATACAGCCACTATGGAGGACAGTAAGGAAGTTCCTTAAAAAACTAAAAATAGAATTACCATATGATCCAGCAATCCCACTACTGGGCATATACCCAGAGAAAACCATAATTCAAAAAGGCACATACACCCCAATGTTCATTGCAGCGCTATTTATAATAGCCAAGTCATGGAAGCAACCTAAATGCCCATCAACGGATGAATGAATAAAGAAGTTGTGGTATATATATACAATGGAATATTACTCAGCCTTAAAAAGGAATGAAATTGAGTCATTTGTTGAGATGTGGATGGATCTAGAGACTGTCATGCAGAGTGAAGTAAGTCAGAAAGAGAAAAACAAATATTGTACATGAACGCATGTATGTGGAACCTAGAAAACAGGTACATATGAACCGGTTTGCCGGGCAGAAGTTCAGACAACAAAGGTATGGACACAAAGGGGGGAGAACTGCAGTGGGGTGGGGATGGTGGTGTGCTGAATTGGGCGCTTGGGATTGACATGTATACACTGATGTGTACAAAACTGATGACTCACTACCAAATGTAAGGTTGATAGCTAGTGGGAAGCAGCCACATAGCACAGGGAGATCAGCTTGGTGCTTTGTGACCACCTGGAGGGGTGGGATAGGGAGGGTGTGAGGGAGGGAGACGCAAGAGGGAAGGGATATGGGAACAGATGTATATGTATAACTGATTCACTTGGTTATAAAGCAGAAACTAATACACCATTGTGAAGCAATTATACTCCAATAAAGTTGTAAATAAATAAATAAATAAATAAAATAAAAATAAATAAAATTTTTTAAAAACTGATGACTAATAAGAACCTGCAGTATAAAGAAACAAACAACCCAAAAAAACCCAACTAATACTAAACTTTCTTTGGGTTATTTGTATGGAAATATGTTAATATAAATGTTTCAGACATTACATGAAATTTCTTAAAAATCTTATATGTTCTGGTATAATGTTATAAATCATAATTCTAGTTATTACTTTAAAATGTATATCTCATAAATAACTAAATTTCCTTGTCAATTGCATTATTATGAACTTTCATCAAATCTTTAACCATGGTCATTTTTAAGTCTTTTGTCATTTACAGACAGTTCTGGGTGTACACTGATGCTTTTGCAAAAATGTTCCTATAAAAGGGTTTCATCTTCGAGGAATTCATGGAAAATACTCTGACAAGTACAGGTTTCTGGTAACTGAGTATACTGCTGAACTGAATGAATAAGCATTTTCAGAACTCTAATGGAAAACTGATGAATTCATAAAAGTGCTAACAAAATATCAAGATAAGAAAAATTAATTACATGGGACTGAGTGAACTGATGAGGATGATTATAATTTTTGTGACTTTCTATTTGAATAATAAGAAAAAAATCCCACAAGGACTCAGAGGCAAAAAATATACAAATCAATTTTCACTGCAAAGTAAAGGAGCTGTTACAGTGGAGGATTACTGGACTGAATGTCAATATTATGACATAGTATGAGTGTGTTTCGTGTTTGGTAATTGCAATCATTGTTGCTTTTGTTGTGGTCATCCATTTACAATGCTTGGTGTCAATTTATTTATCTCTTGTAAAAATAAAATACAGTGTGTGAAAAAAAAAAGAAAAAAATGTTTCTTGTATTCCTAAAGCAACTCACCTTACAAAAGAATTCCTTAAAATAAAATAGCAACTGATTTACTTTAAAAAAAACAAAAAATAAAAAGACTGTACAGACAAAACAATGTGTAGGGTTGAATAACTACCTGATACACTACATCAATGTAGGTTAAGGTATTAGGTTCTTCAGATTTCACATAAGCCACATGCCACTCAGTAAAGACAGTTTTACCTAAATTATCTCAATAATCAATTTTTCAATGATTAAACTACGCCAATTCAACACACTGCCAAAATAACAATTTTCTTCAATTAGTAGTAAAAAATACAGTTGTCAACTAAGTGTATTTGGAGATATGATCAATCATTTTCATTGCTTTTGCTAACATTTCTGACCCTTTTTGATCAGTCCAAGTATTTTTTGTTGAGTTATCAATAGTTGACCCAAACACGTTGTAGAAGTACTACTTTGCTCTGAAGATAATCAGCTAAATATCTAACCAATTATGGAGACAAATGCAAGTCTATGTGTGCAAGAATGCATCCTGAATATACCAAAATAGTGCACATATTTGCTTTTTTAAAACTTCTTTTATTAGAAAGAAAATTTAATGTGGTTTATAGCACACAATTGAAGTTAAGAGGCATGGTTCTATTTTTAAGCACAACAGAGTAATAAGATTTAGGCTCGTGTTAAATCCCTGCTGGGTGACTTATTTGCTATATGTTACTAAACAAGCTGTTAAGCTGTTGGAAAATCTATTATATCCTCTGTACAACGGAAAAATTAACAACCTTGAAGAGTTGTGAAAATGTGGGAGAATATATAGAAAAGGACTAGGATGATACAGGTGCACAGGATGCGCTCTCCACGTTGACTTCCTCCCCTCCCCTGGCCCCAGTCCTGGTACTAGTGTACTAGGAGGTTTTAAGTAAGTCCCTCTTTAGGTTTGTTTTACTCTCTATAAAAATACAGAGCTGGGCTTCCCTGGTGGTGCAGTGGTTGAGAGTCCGCCTGCCGATGCAGGGGACACGGGTTTGTGCCCCGGTCCGGGAAGATCCCACATGCCACGGAGCGGCTGGGCCCGTGAGCCATGGCCGCTGAGCCTGCGCGTCCGGAGCCTGTGCTCCTCAACGGGAAAGGCCACAACAGTGAGAGGCCTGCGTACCACAAAAAAAAAAAAAAAAACAGAGCTGAACTAGTGCAACAACGTACTACTCCGGCGTCATGACACAATGTTGTGTCATGAGAGCTGGGCAATGTGTCACGAGTAGCTCAATCTATTAGTAGTTACATTATCAAGATTTACAGAAAATTTTCTTCTAAAAATGTATAGCTGTTCCAAGGTTATCGCGTTATAACATCAAAATCAGTCACTGGCACTTCCACTTGCTTTTAAGGTGGAGTAAATAAAGTAGAGTTTCAGAGAACAAAGACGGAATTGCTCACAATGCACAGGCTACTTTATCTCCGATAAAGCCTTTATGTACCCTTAATACTTTGGTGATTATAAGTTATTATGATCATAAATTATACTATTTTTAACTGAAATTTTCTTAGTGATTTTCACCTGTGCATATACTTTTAAAAGGAAAAAGATAAAGCTAGTTGGGGTAAGAAAAATAAGTCTGTATTTCTATATGCTTTACTTCCCTGCAAAACAATGGCATTTCTCAAATCAGAGTATACGAGAGTGTTCTGTAGTACAAACATGGTCATCTTTGACATTTGTTCCAGTGGAGAAAATGTTGGGAATCATGGGATTACATCGTCTGTGAAAATCTCTTCAGCTGCAAACCTTTGTGATTGTATATTATCCCAAATATTTTTGCAAGTAAACACCCACTGGCAAAGAAACACTTTCAGAAACTCTTGGGAAAACTTGTAATAATAGTAAACATTATGAAGTACTATGTAATCTGTGTGTATTATAGGAGAGATTAAACACAATGAAATTATTTTTCAATTCAAATGACAAAACCCACTTTAGAAAAGGACATGTCTAAAACATGTCTGAGGCACAATTGGTGGTTCATAAACAAAGGAAAGGATCACCAAGGCATGACTTAGTTTTGCAGTACCTCTGATTAGCTACCCAATCACAACCCTTTAATATCTTATATTTCTTCTAATATGGAAAGTATAGTACTCCTGGTAAAATAAGGCAATATTTTACTTCCATGTTCAACCTATTTGAAATGTCAACTCAAAAATATAATAGTATATACCTTGGGAGCAAAATGTAAGTATTTTATTTTTTGGAATATACATTGTATTAGTTCCCTAGGGTTGTATAACAAATATCATTACCTGGATTAAAACAACAGGAATGTATTCTTTCTCAATTTTGGAAGCCAGAAGTCAGAAATCGAGGGGTCAGCTGGTTGGTTCGTTCTGGAGGCTCTGAGGGAGAATGTGTTTCATGCCCCTCACCCAGCTTCTGGTGGCTGTGGGAGTCCTTGCCGTTCCTTGGCTTGTAGATATGTTACTCCAATCTTTGCTCCATCTTCACATGATCTGCCCCTCTGTGTGTTCTCGTCTGTGTCTCCATGTGTCTCAAATTTTCCTCTCCTTTCTCTTAATTAGGGCACTTGTCATTCGATTCAGGGCTCACTCTAAATCCAGAAGACCCTATTTCTAAATAAGGTCATACTCAGATATACCAAGGACATATCTTGGACATATCTTTTTGAAGGACACAATTCAACCACTACAGTCTGTCCTATGGTTCCCCAAAATTCATGTCAGTCCCATATGCAAAATACATTAACCCCATCCCAGCATGCCCCCAATTCTCATCCACTACAGCATCAACTCTAAATCTAAAATCTCATCTAAATAACACCAGCTCAAAAAAGTCCCAAGCCTCATCTTCTAGATCATCTAAATTAGGTATACGTGAGACTCTCTATATGATCCATCCTACAACAAAATTCGTCTCCATCCGTGGATCTGTAAGACTAGAAAACAATTTATCTGCTTCCAAAATACAATAGAAGGGCATACATAAGATAGATATTCTCATTCCAAAAGGGAGAAAGTGAAAAATATAAAGGGATAATTGGTTCACAAACTAGTTTGAAACCAAACGGAAAATTTCATCAGGTTTCAAGGCCTAAGAAAATCCTCTGTAGCTCAAAACTCTGCCCTCTGGACCCACAGATGCTCCACTGGCCCCTGCATCTGGGTCTACAGAGGTTCTGTCAGTCCCTGTCTCTGCATTTGCAGCACTGCCCTTGGAGTCATCCTTCCCCTCTCTTGAAGAGTGGCCTATGTTTGCAGTCAACTAGCTCTGTCAGCCTGTTTCCTGTTTGTAGAATTCTGGGAATACAAAATTCTTTCACTTTGTCCAATCTCAGTCCAAGCTAGTAGCATCTCTGCTGGTATAAAATTCTAAAAACCTTGTCAGTCTCCTGTGTAACTCATAGGGATCCACACAATTAGACAAGAGGGTTTTCAGCATAACCTTCCAGGATAACCCCATCTCTATTCCTAGCTTCTGCTAAAAAGGTTAAACCATAGCAATAGGCTAGACACTTGCTTCATAATAATCCAGAAGGCAAGAATTGTTGTTTCATTCTACCTATGAGGAAACTCAAGGCTCAGCTATGTTAGTTGCCGCTTATAAAAGTCAAGATTCAAATATGTTCTACTTGGAATCTGCTTGATTTCATAGTCCATTCATTCTCTACTGCTCCCAACAGCCTCTCCTAGGAATGGTCACAATGTTTATGGGAATGGATATCCAGTGTACACAGAAAGAAACCTCTTCCTGATGCCCAGCTCAACACACCACCAAGCTGACTTTATCATGATCTAGTTGGCTTTTTAAAAAATAACTAAATAACTTCATAGAAAGTACACACACACCACCACCACCACATCATAAGAAAGGCTTTATACACTAAAAGGTGAGCTTTATTCCCAACCTAGACATATGTTTCACTCCCCACGGATGACTATCACTAGCATTTCCTAGGTATCTTTTCAGAAATTCCCAAGGTCCATAAATTCTTCTACATCTTTTTAAAGACAAAAATGAGAACCATATTTGACACTTTGTTCTGTACATTGTTTTCTTTTTTCTCTTTTCCTCTCTTTTTTTCCTAACAGAGTATTTTTCCTCAGTACATAAAGATCTACTCATTCATTTTAACGAGTGGTTTCACTTAGTTTATTTCACGTCTGTGCATCAATACATTTAACCAGCTCTCTATCAATTGGCTTTTAGGTTTTTTCACTTTTTAATATTTAAACAAAACTGGCTGCACCTTTTCCACACATGTGGGTTTTGGTTTCTTTTGCTATAATTCTTCTCCAGCCTGGCTACTCACACATGGGTGGTACACAGACCATGGTGTTTGCTGTCTACCACTCCTACACAAATCAGCCACCTCTTCACATAGGAAAAAGTCTCTGGGGAAAGTCTTGCTTGCTTTTCTCAACAGAGCTTTAAGAACAACGTGAGTAAGCAAGTGTCTTGTGGTTTAGATGTTTCTCTTATTGAAAACAGACTCTTTACACATTAACTTCCAACCCCGACAGCTATACAGTGTTGTAACAAACAGCATGGAAAAGAGACGAGAAGTGCTTACCAAAGTTAAAAGAAAACAATCACCTTTCATTAGACTTCTTAAAATTTCATTTAGCTCCATTTGGAAGCCCCTACCAGCCTGAAGATTCATATATTATTTTCTTAGTGATTTCCTAACCCTTATGCACTTTCTCAGTTATCAGGCAGAAACCTAATTTCATTTTATGGAATGGATATTCAACAATACACAACAATATCTCTTTTTTATTTTTTATTTTTGGAACACTAATTATCTAATAGGATACCACCTGAACTTGCCTTCTAGTAACACCGGGGCACAATTTATCATTATTTGTAATACTACTGTGTAAACTTTGCAACTACCTTTCATGAGGCTTTACTTATAACAGATGGGGGCCAAGTCGTTTCAAAAGTAATGATTCAATTAAACTTCTTCAATAAAAAGGTAACTAAGTGGTAGAATGAACTGGTAAAGTGCTCAATAAGTGTTTGCTAACAGCAGAACAAGAAGAAAGAATTAAAGTGGACTATGGTTTGGGCCAGGATTGCACAAGTATCCCTGGATGACCATAACTTTACAATTTTCAACAATTGCACTGTTATAGGGCAGATCAGCACCTTATAAATCACTGTTCCACAGAACACTGTTCATAGAATGTTAATAGTTGTAACAATAAAAGTAAGAGGGGGAAAAGGGGCATTTACTGTGTAAATGTGCATTTTGAAACTCCAAAAAGGTACACAGGCTGCATCTCTTCACTTTTTTCCCCTTAGCCCACTAGTTAGCATTTCCTGGTATTCCAGGAAAAAAACAGTATTTAAGCATAACTATGAATAGCTATGGAACAACAATTCTTTAAAAAAAAAATTCCTTGGAATAACATAACCTAGAATGAACTAACCCCAGCATTATGAGAAATACTTTGCTAATAATTTTACCAACCTTGATTGACATATACACACTACTATATATAAAACAGATAACTAATAAGGACCTACTGTAGAGCACAGGGAACTCTACTCAATATTCTCATGGCCTGTATGGGAAAAGAATCTAAAAAGAGTGGATATGTGTCTATGTATAACTGGTTCACTTTGCTGTATGGCAGAAACTAACACGACAGTGTAAACCAACTATACTCCAATAAAATTTTTTTTTAATTTTTACCAACCTTAATGGATGTAACAAATGTTTCTAAACATATAAATCTCTTTTTTTAAAAATCACTATTTGACCTGCTGATTTTCAAAATCTGTTTCCTGCCTACCAAACTACTCCTTCCCACATTCTCAAGTCCATACATTTATTTTTTGAGATTTAAGCAAGAGATTAGTTCTCCTGTTAAGCATTGACTCCTCAACTGTCACACACCCCCTCATCTAGGTTCCCAAGCACTCTGGAAATCCACCACTTTAATGCATTAATCACATGTTTCCATAATTAGGCATTCATTTTTCTGCTTGTTTTACTGGATCCAAATAACCTGAGAGTGAGTGATAAATTCTCAGTACCAGTGTTAGTGTAAGTATTAGTATTTAGAGGCACAGCATTCTAAAAAGGCACATAGAACCCTCCAGCATTCAATAAGTGTTTGTTAAATGAGTAAATGAGCAAAAGCATCAATAGGGCCTCCATGTTATTAATGTTTTGTCAATGACTTAAAACAGAGACTAAATCAGGCCTGTACCAATTTTTAAATTGATTTTTGCCAGAGCAACATCTTTAAGTTAAATTTTAATACCTTTAGGCAGAGCATGCACTCCTCTTTCCAAAGTACCAACATCACTCCGTTTTCTCATACCTGGCAGCTTCACACACTGTTCCCTGACTGACCCTCAGAGTAATTGAGTTTGCAGCTCCTGGACTACATGTTACATGAGAAATGATAGTCATGTTTACAGGTGTAAAATAAGTTGTACGTACAGATTGAAACAAGATGTCTTTTAATAGCAATAAAATAAGATTTGTACACTTAGGTGGGTAAAGAAATGAGAAAAATAGATTAGAAAGAATATAACATGATAGTTTTTTAAGGAAGTTCTACAATATGATAGCTACATAGTAGCCATTAGAGTGTATAATCAGCCCCACATCCTTAATATCCATCTAGACCAAAATCAGAGGCTGACATTGAAAATGTGGAGAGGGTTCCCAGGATGGCCGCCAGGATGATGACAGTTAGAGGAAAAAGCCTGAAGGTGGAGCTTATCCCCAGGGAAGGGAAGAGACTCACATCACCTGGCTGTTTCTAAAGATGGACTAGGTTGAGAAGAAGCAGTGTTATCATTCATTTCAGTCAGCTGGCCAGAGCTCTGGAAACAGGAGAGGAGGAAAAACTTTAAAAGGAAAACAAATTTTGTTTTTTGGTTTTTTTTTAAAGTTATAAATAGACAAATTCCACTAAAGTAAGAGCAAAGAAAAGGGAAGTTTCAGACATTCTGAGAATACGCGTCTTCTCTGATTAAATAAGCAATCAGGTTCTTTGAGCAAGAATAACCACTGCCAAGAGAGCAGTTCCAATAGTCATCAGCCCAATTTAGAGAATATGTTCAACTAAGGTGTGAGCATTAGAATTCTCCAGGGAAACAGTACCTAGAGGATGTAGAGAGATGCACATAAGAAAAGACATTGTAGCAACTGACTCGCATGGTTATGGAAGCCTAGAAGTCCTACGATCTGCCATCTGCAAGCTGGAAAAACAAGAAAGTCAGTGGTAAAATTCAGTCCAAGGCCAAAAGCCTTGGAAGAGGGTAGGGGGTGGGGATGCTGGTGTGAGTCCCAGAGTCAGAAGGCCTGAGAACCAAAAGCTCCAGTGCCGGAGGGCAGAAGAAGGTGGGCATCCCAGCTTAAGAAGAGAAAGAAAGAGAATTCACCCTTCTTCCACCTTTCTACCCTCAGCTGATTGCGCCCGCACGTTGGTGAGGGCAGATCTTTACTCAGTCTGCTGACTCAGATGCTAATTTCTTCCAGAAACACACTCACACACACTCAGAAATAATATTTACTAGTTATTTGGGCATTCCTTATCCAGTCAAGTTGACACAAAATTAACCATCACACTGTGTAAACACATTCTGACTTCAGGTTTGTTTCCCTAGTACCAAAATAGACCCAAATAACATTAATAAATAAGTACTTATTGAATATTTCCTCTGTGCTAGGTTCCACTATTAGTGCTGAGAAAAAGAATGACAAAGGCAAGCTATAGTTCCTTGTTTTCTTTTATCTTTCAGCCTTCTTTTTCTTAAAACATACAATTTACATGTACAACAACTGTACCATCAGCAACATGTCTCTTTACACTCAATGACTTCTGTGAGCATTCCCCTACTCTTCAAGGGTACATATCAGAATATTTGAGAAATCATAGTGTTTGACATATTTTGAAAAGTCTCCACTTTGAGGTCTTGACACATGCCCCCAACCAACGACATGCTATTCCTCAGTGGAAGATAGTAGGGTTAGTGGGGCTTGGGAACTGGAAAATAGAGAAAGCAGTGGAGAGTAACATATCAACTTTAGGCTACATTTATTCATTCTAAAGTCATAGCATAATTCAAAATTGTGCCCTAAAAAGTCACCCATAAAAATCCCTAAATTTGGGGCTTCCCTGGTGGCGCAGTGGTTGAGAGTCCGCTTGCCGATGCAGGGGACACGGGTTCGTGCCCTGGTCTGGGAAGATCCCACATGCCACGGAGTGGCTGGGCCCGTGAGCCATGGCTGCTGAGCCTGCGCGTCCGGAGCCTGTGCTCCGCAACGGGAGAGGCCACAACAGTGAGAGGCCCGCGTATCGCAAAAAAAAAAAAAAAAAAACCTAAATTTGCTGTAAAATACAGTGTACAGTTGACTCTTGAACACCACAGGGGTTAGGGGTGCCAAAGCTCCACAGGTCGAAAATCCACATATAACTTGGAGCCCAAACTCCGTCCTCGTGGTTCCTCTATATCCATAATTCCACTTCCACAGATTCAACCAACCACGGATCGTATAGTACTGTAGTATTTACTACTGAAAAAATCCACATATAAGTGGACCTGTGCAGTTCAAATCTGTGCTGTTCAAGGGTCAACTGTACATGGTTTTATATATACAACTTTATTCTGTAACATGTATATAAATGTGTTATATATTCAATAATGTAAAACATCTATTTCCTTAGAAAGATCATATTCAGAAATTATAGCATATCTTACAACTTGAAAAGCTTTAGCAAAGTTATAATATCAACTTGTTAGCTTTTCATGTTTCTTATAATCATTTTCATCTTATGGAGACAATTTTTATCTCTTTCTATAACTCTTCTAATCAATGTTTCTGAATTGTTCTTGGTACAATATTCCTACGCCACTCTTAGGAAGCCATCCTCATCCACCTGCTCAACAGCATAAACTACATTTCTCTCCTTTGCCACAGATGGAAGAGAGAAAATCCTCAATATAATTCACAGCTCTCTTTCTTTAGGTATATACAGCCTGTTTGAGATTTGAGGATATCCACAGCCTGAGGTGTACACTTTTGCCCCACATTTTAATTTATTCCTCTCACTGGCAAATACTGTAGATGTGATTGAATTTGTATAAGTTAAATGTCCATCTGATGTGATTCCACTATTGTTATAACATGAATTAATGGTGTCTGCAGCAAAGGCATGTAGAACATGCTACAGATGCACTGAGGAAAAAGCCACTAACTCTCTTAGAGGAAACATTGGGAAAACCATCACCAAGGAGATAATATCTGGAGTCCTGAAGAATGTATGGGAAACAAACAGTGAAAGATGGTGGTGGTAGATTGAGCATTCTGGTAAAAATATAAATGAATAAAAAAGACAAAATAATCTAATATGTTCAAGAAATTATGAAAAGTCCAAATCATTGAAGAAAAAGACATTGGTGAGCATATAAAGAGAGAACTTTTGGCCAAAGAAAAAATAAAAACAAAAACAAAAAAAGTACCAGTAGAACCAATAAGATTATGGTAAGTTCCATATGCCTTGGAAAGGCATATGGCCTTTATCCTATTATTAAATGGTAACTAACAAGAGGATTTAAGCAAAGAGTAACATGATTAGTCTTTTGCTTGCTCTTTTTGATATGTAACTCAAATAGCAATAAGGAATATGGATTAGGGACAGAAAAGAAGAAATATGTACATCCATTAGGAGGATCTTGCTTAAGCCCAAACTGGAATTTTAAAAACGTGACAGAGTCAACATATGGACTCAGCCAACGTGGCCAGCTCTACCCTATGCCAGCTCTACCCTATGCCTGAACATGACTGCCAGAGACATGCAGGACGAGGGCAAGAAGAGTCTGCCCTAAGAGCTTCATGGCTGCCTGTCCTGTCAGCATGTTCATGTCCAAAGAGAAAATCCCTAGTCGTCACAGCCTGAAGCTTAGACTTAAGGTCAATGGTGAGGGTGAGACTCAGGTTGGAGGGTAAGACATTGTCCATGATTCTTTTCTATCCCCCTACATCACCAATTCCGTTTCTAAAAATGAAGGAGAAGAAGATATTATCCTTCTCCTAGTAGAAGGAGATATTACCTTAACCAGGATGCCAAAGAGAACAGGACACATAAAAGAAAACTATGAGATACAAGTTGGCATACATGGGGTCATCAGTATGAGATTTAATGTAGAAACGTCAGAATATCGAGTCTACACAAAGCACCCTAACTTCCTAACAAGTTCCTGGAGAGAAAGGAGAAAGAGAGAGCAAGCAAAGGTTATCTAATATAACAGTCCTTTAATACGGAACAAAATTTTTTTAATGATTTGATTGACTTGCTATGCCTCAACTTAAGGAAGATGGACCCTTCAAGGAAAATGTGATCTAGAAGAGCTGGGCCAGAAATGGAAACAAAAAACAGTGTCTTCTAGGAAACAACCAGAATAAAGTATTTATTTTTCAAACCAAATATTCAGCAAACTTACTTTCCTTTCCTAAAACTGGACTGTATAAGACTTCACAGTGGGTCATTCTGGGATCAGTAATTTAAGACTGAGTATATGCGAATGAAGCTGAAAATCATGTTTCAAATTTCCTTGATCAGGATAATCATCTGTAGGTATTTATAAAAATAAAAATTTCCAAATTACTGGCCCATAACAGGCCCACTCTGTAAATTAGCAGAATTAACTAATCTCCAGACTCCCAGTGGTTCTTATCATGGAATTTTGGGAAAACGTTACTCCACATAATCAGTTAATTTAAAATTTTATTTAATAAGTAAACAATTAATGAAAACTTCCAGTCATTTACTTAGGGTATGTACCCTGGCCCATAGATTCTGGGTTTGAAAGATAATTTTGAAAATATTGTTTCCTATGAAAAACTGGTGGTCCAGTGGTTAGAGGACTCAGCACTTTCAATGCCCTGGGCCTGGATTCAATCCCTGGTCAGGGAACTAGGATCTCACAGGCCATGTGGTGTGGCAAAAAAAAAAAAAAAAGAAAGAAAGAAATTACTGTTTTCTAAACAAATATGCTGTCTTTTGGGGAAAAATATGAGATCTCACAGACCACAAAGTTATATTTCTGCTTCCCAGTTTGCGACTATTCAAACTGAACTTCACCATGTACATAGTAATTCAATCTAGGGTAGAATGTGAGAAGCCTGTAGGACAACCTTGCAAAAATGGCTTATATGTCTAAAGACAGATTTGAAAGTCATTGGTGTAGAGATCATGTCGAAGTTATGAAAGTGGATTAAGCAGCAAAAGCAGAAAGTGGACAGTTACATAAGAGAAGGCAGAACCATAGATAACACCCATATTTTAAAAATAGAGAGGGAGAAATTACTTGAAGAAACAAAGAAAGAATAAATGGAGAGATTGGAAGGTAATCCAGAGACCAGGGTTGCAGAAAAACTAGGAGAGGAGGAAATAATTCTAAAGAGAAAAACAATCAACACTGCCAAATTCTTCAGAGGTAAGAAAGATAGAATAAGAGCAGAAAAGAGGGTGCTAAGGTGTGCTCCCTAAAGGCAGAAGAAAGAAAGAGAGAGAGAGAGAAAGAGAGAGAGAGGAAAGAAAGAAAGAAAGAAAGAAAGAAAGAAAGAAACGAAGGAAGGAAGGAAGGAAGGAGGAAGGAAGGAAGGAAGGAAGGAAGGAGGAAGGAAGGAAGGAAGAAAGAAAGAAAGAAGAGGAGGGAGGGAGGAAAGAAAAGAAAGAGAAAAGTAAAGAAAAGAAAAATCCTAAGCCTGCAAGTCTGTTGTGCTGTCTATGATTAGAGACCTTGCCTAATACTAGCTAATGAAGATGTGTCTAAGCATCTGATGGAAGAAATTTTCACGTACTGAGGTATGGGAATGTCATTCTGGCTTACACATAATTTGGCTTGAATTTCATGCTAACTGGAACAGCCTGTTTTGTGGCCTATCAAATATGCATCGTACACCCACTTTAACCATATTTTAAAAACGCATTTAAAAAATCAAAATGGAGTAACTGTGGTTCAGGTATTCAAAATGAAGGAGAGTGGCCATTGTGAATGTGGTTTCAGACACATTCCTGCATTACTGAGAACTTAGATTTTCTAACTGTATCAGACTCAAGGACACCAGCAGCCATATCAAAACAATATCTGATAGCAGTTGCAACCTTATGGTCTCAAGGTCTCCCCTTGTAACTATGCAACCATTTTGGACCCCACCAATCCTTGCTTAACAAGTACCCCTCTTAACAGAGCCAATCTAATTCTTGACAAACAATTTATGTAATTTTATGGTATTTGCCTTTATAAGCCATTTTGTAGTCCAACAGAACACAATTCATGTGCCTCTTGAATCCATCCTCAGTTTGGCTCAAATAAAACTCTTTTCTATTCCTATTATAGATTGTTTATTGACTATTTCTGTTGACACACCATAGGAACTTAAAATAGAGATTATTTCTTCTATGTTATGCATATTTAAATAGCATCAAATATATTTGTGAGCTATTAAAAAGTATGGGACAGCTATATAGTAAATTAACATTAGCATTTTATAAACAGGAATCTCTCTACCTGGTTTTAAACATATGACTCTTTGGTGTTCATTTCTTCACTCTAATCAAAAAGTTACAAATAGGACAATTGCCATTTGTGTTACAGTTAATTGTACACTTGTCCAGGCTTTCTACAAGCTATTTGCACTCAATAAATGAGGCAGGAATAAAAGAGAGAAGAAACTTATGAGAAAAAAATTGAATACTTTGGTACCAAGATTTTTATATCAAATAATTACTTGTTTGCAACATTGAAATTTCTCAGTCAGCAAAGCTTCATCAGAAATTTCAGAATTTGATGGCTGATGTGGCTCAGTGACCAAAAGAAATTGTGATTAAGTAATATAAATGACTAAAGTCTGTGACAAAAGATTGCACCTAAATATACCACAAAATGAGTTAGCAATATTAATCACACAATAAATGGAAATATTTGGTTTCATATTTGACACACTGGCTCATGATCTAATTTTTCTTTGAACTTAAAGAGTCAAAAGTATTTGTCCAGAGAGCTATTGTGTTTGCAGGGATAGTCTAATGGGGATGCAATGTATCTGTCTCTGTAAATAGACTATATTATGTACAACTATTATAGTGAGTGGGGTGCATGGTGTGGAAGACTTCTCTTTTCTGGGTGATGCTCCCACTATAAATTTTGTAAATATGTTGAATATTTAGTCTCCACTGAGATATTTTCATCAGTTACTGACAGAAATATATCTATGATTGCCCACCTGATCAGCAAGAACTATGCCAGCCTTCAAATGTTGTAAGTGAGAAGGCCTTCAGGTAATGAAAGTGTGAATTTGCAGAAATATAACTTGCCCTGTGATTTGAAGAGAATACTATTAATTGTTAGGGAATTTCACCCTTAACAGCCAGATTGGGGAAGGGGGTGAGGACACAAAGTCTGGGACTTAAATTTCCAGATGTTGCTTCCAGGAGTTTCTTCCCCTTACCTTGAGAACAGGGGCTGAAAGTGTTGTTCTGTGCACTCTAATGTCTTACATATAAATGTTTTACATAGAAGCTGATCATTCTATGCCTGGGATCTAATGGTGTGAACCAGGGGCATGCCACACACACACACCCTTCTGAACCAAGGCACTCACACCACAGCTTCTGGGAATAGAGGCTGCTGATAGCTCAGACCTGTGTTTCTCTCCTGGAACCTGAAAGCCACCTAACCCTAGGTTATGCCCCTCCCCTAAGGGCAGTCCACATTCAACAACTGGTTATCTGAGGGTGGAAGGACAGTCCCCATGCCTTAATTAAGGCCAATTCTAAAGAGCCATATATACTCCAGAGCCTCTTTATTGCAACTGCGAGACAGTTTCAATCTCCCCCTTTGCTTAATCCTACTTCTTTCAATGCCTTCAAATCCAATTCTTGAGAGCATTCGCCAATAAAATTTGCACATGCAAATCTCCATCTCAAAGCCCGTTTCCAGGAACACTCACCTAAAGCAGTAGAAGTCAGGAGTGATCTAAAGTGGAATTTTGGAGCTGAATCATCTACTGAAGGCTAGCAGTGAGGACGCCATCACTGATGATGGGTGGAGTGCTAATAGCCCTTGGCATACTATAGCAATGCAATTTTTAACATTTTCACCTGGAGTGAACCGGATAGGTAGGGAAAGCACTGGCTGCAGGCAACATCTCAAGCATCTGAGGGATCTGGGGGAAGCAGTAATTATAGGGACTATGGAAGGAATGGCTGTTGCTGAGGGCTATCAATTCATTGGAGAAAACAATGAACAGCTGGAGGTAATTAATCACCAATTTAAGGTAAATTTTGAAAGCCAGAGGGATTCCTTGGCAGAACACAAAGAATCTCTGCCTTACTGTAACTAAAAGGCAAAGAAAGCTGAGGTTCATTCCCAGAACTGAATTATAAAGTTAACCTTCCAGAGAAGGTTAAATTCTAAAACAGGCAATTCCACAGTGTCAAGATCAGCACCTGGATTACTAAACCTGAAATGGGAATGTCTAGGTTTTTATGCTCAAAAATCTCAAGTATCCATATCCTCTTGGCCATTCTGGGCCCATCAGAAGTGGTCTATTCCTCTTTGTAAAAAACCAGCCCCTTATTGAAGACAATGCAGAAAATCCTGCCTTTCAATACAACATATGTTCCTCTCAAGATCTACCCCAGTCTCTTGGATGGGCCTCCAGTAACTAAAGAAAAGGTCAAGAATCCATGAGGAATCAACATGCACTATGAAGGCAATATTATACAGTAATGTTTCAACCAGTCCTTCACAGAAACCTATGACCATTCACTCAGGTAATCATACACTAAAGAAAGAGAATACCCAGAAATTTCAAGGCCACATTTATTATTCAAGAACTCAAAGTTATCCAGTTATCCATGTCAAAGTGGGAACCCATGGTAATAAATAGTTTCACTAGGTGCAGTTTACAAAGCAGGCATGGGACATGGAACAACCCAGTAATCATGTCCTCTATCCTTCTGTTTTATTGGAATAAACATACTTGATAGTTAACAGACTCCATCCTCTACCCCCAGGTTGCTGGCTTGGCCTTTGGAGACAAGTGCCATTAGTGGGAAAGACCAATTAGATGCCTCTGTTCAGATTTGACATTAAGTAGTTAGGCTGCTGCATGGCCTGAGAAGAACTTGGTCAGGATCACCCACTAGATAAGCTACTTAGACTAGCAAAAGTGTTAACCCAGGGTGAAGAGAATCTAGGATGGGTAGAAGAAGAATAGGGAAATAAGTATCAGTTATACCCTCAAGACCAGCTGCCACACTGGGGTTGTTTTTCATTACATATTTAAATGATAATACTTTGGAAGTACTGCATTAAAGAAAATATATCATTAAATTAAGTTTTTTTAAATGTAGCCACTTGAAAATTGAAAATAATGTTTATGGCTTATATTTGTGGCTTGTGGTATATTTCTATTGGACAGGTTTGCTTTATAATATCTGCATGCAACAAAAATTTCACCTAAAACCTCTAACCAATAGAAAGCTATCAGTTGCTAAATGCATGTGATTTGGCCAGTTGAGTAAGAGCTATTTGGGTGACTATGGTCTGCAGTGGGGGAAGTTCATAATACAGTCTAAGGAGAAACTGTAAAGGGCAAACAGGAGAGACTTTCAAGATGGCAGAGGAGTAAGATGTGGACATCACCTTCCTCCCCACAAATACATCAGAAATACAACTACATGTGGAACAACTCCTACAGAACACCTACTGAATGCTGACAGAAGAACTCAGACTTCCCAAAAGCCGTGTGACTGACAGGGTCTTGGTGCTCCAGCCGGGTGTCAGGCCTGTGCCTCTGAGGTGGGAGAGCCGAGTTCAGGACATTAGTCCACCAGAGACCTCCCGGCTCCCCATAATATCAAACAGCGAAAGCTCTCCCAGAGATCTCCATCTCAATGTTAAGACCCAGCTCAACTTAATGACCAGCAAGCTACAGTGCTGGACACCCCATGCCAAACAACAAGCAACACAGGAACACAACCCCACATATTAGCAGAGAGGCTGCCTAAAACAATAATAAGGTCACCAAAACACATCACCAGACATGGCCCTACCCACCAGAAAGACAAGATCCAGCCTCATCCACCAGAACACAGGTACGAGTCCCCTCAACCAGGAAGCCTACAAAACCCATTGAAGCAATCTTAGCCACTGGGGGCAGACACCAAAAACAGCAGAACTATGAACGTGCAGCCTGTGAAAAGGAGAGCCCAAATATAGTAGTTAAGCTAAATGAGAAGACAGAGAAACACACAGCAGATGAAGGAGCAAGGTAAAAACTGACCAAACCAGACAAATAAAGAGGAAATATGCAGTCTACCTGCAAAAGAATTCATAGTAATGATAGTAAAGATGATCCAAAATCTTGGAAATAGAATGGAGAGAACAAAAGAAATGTTTAACAAGGACTTAGAAGAACTAAAGAGCAAAGAAACAATGATGAACAACACAATAAATGAAATTAAAAATTCTCTAGGAGGGATCAATAGCAGAATAACTGAGGCAGAAGATAGGATAAGTGACCTGGAAGATAGAATAGTGGAAGTAACTACTGCAGAGCAGAATAAAGAAAAAAGAATGAAAAGAATTGAGGACAGTCTCAGAGACCTCCAAGACAACATTAAATGCACCAACATTCGAATTATAGGGGTCCCAGAGGAAGAAGAGAAAAAGAAATGGACTGAGAAAACATTTGAAGAGATTATAGTTGAAAAATTCCCTAATATGGGAAAGGAAATAGTCAATCAAGTCCAGTAAGCACAGAGAGTCCCATACAGGATAAATCCAAGGAGAAACACGTCAAGACACATATTAATCAAACCATCACAAATTAAACACAAAGAAAAAATATTAAAAGCAGCAAGGGAAAAACAACAAATAACATACAAGGGAATCCCCATAATGTTAACAGATGATCTTTCAGCAGAAACTCTGCAAGCCAGAAGGGAGTGGCAGGACATATGTAAACAGATGAAAGGGAAAAACTACAACCAAGATTACTCTAACCAGTAAGAATCTCATTCAGATTTGACAGAGAAATTAAAACCTTTACAGACAAGCAAAAGCTAAGAGAACTCAGCACCACCAAACCAGCTTTACAAAAAATGCTAAATGACCTTCTCTAAGCAGGAAACACAAGAGAAGGAAAAGACCTAAAATAACAAACCCAAAACAATTAAGAAATTGGTAATAGGAACATACATATTGATAATTAGCATACATGTAAATAGATTAAATCCTCCACCAAAAGACACAGACTGGGTGAATGGATACAAAAACAAGACCCATATATATGCTGTCTACAAGGGTCCCACTCCAGACCTAGGGACACATACAGACTGAAAATGAGAGGATGGAAAAAGATATTCCATCCAAAAGGAAATCAAAAGAAAGCTGGAATAACAATTTTCATGTCAGACAAAATAGACTCTAAAGTAAAGACTATTACAGGAGACAAAGAAGGACGCTACATAATGATCAAGAGATCAATCCAAGAAGAAGATATAACAATTGTAAATACTTATGCATGCAACACAGGAACACCTTAATACATAAGGCAAATGCTAACAGCCATAAAAGGGGAAATTGACAGTAACACAATCAGAGTAGGGGACTTTAGTACCTCACTTTCACCAGTGGACAGATCATCCAAAATGAAAATAAATAAGGAAACACAGGCCTTAATGATACATTAAGCAAAATGGACTTCATTGATATTTGTAGGACATTCCATCCAAAAACAACAGTATACACTTTCTTTTCAAGTGCTCATGGAACATTCTTCAGGATAGATCATATCTTGGGTCACAAATCAAGCCTCGGTAAATTTAGGAAAATTAAAATAGTATCAAGTATTGTTTCCAACCACAACGCTCTGAGACAGATATCATTTACAGGAAAAAAATCTGTAAAAAATACAAACACATAGAGACTAAACAATACACTACTTAATAACCAACAGATCACTGAAGAAATCAAAGAGGAAATAGAAAAAAAAACCTAGAAACAAATGACAATGAAAACACGGTGACCCAAAACCTATGGGATGTAGCAAAAGCAGTTCTAAGAGGGAAGTTTATGGCAATACAATCCTACCTCAAAAAACATCTCAAATAAACAAACTAACCTTACACCAAGAGCAATTAGAGAAAGAAGAACAAAAAACCCCAAACTCCTCAACAAAATGTTAGCAAACAGCAACCAACAGTACATACACCATGATCAAGTGAGGTTTATCTCAGATGCAAGGATTCTTCAATATATGCAAATCAATCAATGTCGTAAACCATATTAACAAACTAAAGGAGAAAAACCATATGATCATCTCAATAGATGCAGAGAAAGCTTTTGACAAAATTCAACACCCATTTGTGGTAAAAACCCTCTAGAAAGTAGGCATAGAGGGAACTTATCTCAACATAATAAAGGCCATATACGAATAACCCACAGCCAATATCATTCTCGATGGTGAAAAACTGAAACTATTTCCACTAGGATAAGGAACAAGAGAAGACTGTCCACTCTCACCATTATTATTCAACATAGTTTTGGAAATTTTAGCCACAGCAATCAGAGAATAAAAAGAAATGAAAGGAATCCAAATCAGAAAAGAACAAGGAAAGCTGTCACTGTTTGCAGATGACATGATACTATACATAGAGAATCCTAAAGATGCTACCAGAAAATTACTAGAGCTAATCAATGAGTTTGGTAAAGTTGCAGGATACAAAATTAATGGACAGAAATCTCTTGCATTCCTATACACCAGGGATGAAAAATATGAGAGAGAAATTAAGGAAACACTCCCATTTACCACTGCAACAAAAACAATATAATACCTAGAAATAAACCTCCCTAAGGAGACAAAAGACCTGTATGCAGAACACTATAAGACAATGATGAAAGAAATTAAAGATGATACAAACAGATGGAGAGATATATCATGTTCTTGGATAGGAAGAATCAACATTGTGAAAATGACTATACCACCCAAAGCAATCTATAGATTTAATGCAATCCCTATCAAACTACCAATGGCATTTTTCACAGAACTAGAACAAAAAATTTCACAATTTGTATGGAAACACAAAGACCCCAAATAGCCAAAGCAATCCTGAGAAAGAAAAACGGAGCTGAAGAATCAGGCTTCCTGACTTCAGACTATACTACAAAGCTACAGTAATCAAGGCAGTATGGTACTGGCACAAAAACAGAAATATAGATCAATGGAACAAGATAGAAAGCCCAAAGATAAACCCACGCACATATGGTCATGTTATCTTTGATAAAGGAGGCAAGAATAAACAATGGAGAAAAGATACCCTCTTCAGTAAGTGGTGCTAGGAAAACTGGACAGCTACATGTAAAAGAATGAAATTAGAAAACTCCCTAACACCATACAAAAAATAAACTCAAAATGGATTAAAGACCTAAATGTAATGCCAGACACTATAAAACTCTTAGAGGCAAACATAGGCAGAACACTGTATGACATAAATCACAGCAAGATCCTTTTGGACCCACCTCCTAGAGAAATGGAAATAAAAACAAAAATAAACATGGGACCTAATAAAACTTAAAAGCTTTTACACAGCCAAGGAAACCATAAATAGGATGAAAAGACAACCCTCAGAATGGGAGAAAATATTTGCAAATGAAGCAACGGACAGAGGATTATCCTCCAAAATTTATAAGCAGCTCATGCAGCTCAATATCAAAAAACAAAAAACCCAATCCAAAAATGGGCAGAAGACGTAAATAGACATTTCTCCAAAAAAGATATACAGATTGCCTGCAAACACATGAAAGAATGCTCAACATCACTAATCATTGGAGAAATGCAAATCAAAACTGCAATGAGGTATCACCTCACACCAGTCAGAATGGCTATCATTAAAAAACCTACAAACAATAAATGCTGGAGAGGGTGTGGAGAAAAGGGAACCCTCTTGCACTGTTGGTGGGAATGCAAAGTGATACAGCCACTATGAAGTACAGTATGGAGGTTCCTTAAAAAACTAAAAATAGAACTACATTATGGCCCAGCAACCCCACTACTGGGCATATGGCCTGAGAAAACCATAATTGAAAAAGAGTCAGGTACCACAATATTCATTGAAGCTCTATTTACAATAGCCAGGACATGGAAGCAAGCTAAGTGTCCATCGACAGATCAATGGATAAAGAAGATGTTGCACATATATACAATGGAATATTACTCAGCCATAAAAAGAAACGAAATTGAGTTATTTGTAGTGAGGTGGATGAACATAGAGTCCGTCATACAGAGTGAGGTTAGTCAGAAAGAGAGAAACAATACTGTATGCTAACACATATAAATGAAATCTAAAAATAAAATAATGTTTCTGAAGAACCTAGGGGCAAGACAGGAATAAAGACGCAGACATAGAGAATGGACTTGAGGTCACAGGGAGGGGGAAGGGTAAGCTGGGATGAAGTGAGAGAGTTGCATGGACATATATACACTACCAAATGTAAAATAGATAGCTAGTGGGAAGCAACAGCATAGCACAGGTAGATCAGCTCTGTGCTTTGTGTCCACCTAGAAGGGTGGCATAGGGAGGGTGGGAGGGAGATGCAAGAGAGAGAGGATATGGTGATATATTTATATGTATAGCTGATTCACTTTGTTATAAAGCAGAAACTAACACACTATTATAAAGCAATTATACTCCAATAAAGATGTTAAAAAATAAAAGGCAAACTACCTTCCAGCTGACTCGTCTCTCCCTCTCTATAGGTATAACATAAGCACCACCCAAGAAGCAAGATAGGATGCTGCAGAGATCTGAATATTTCATAATTTAAAAACGTCACTGGAATCTTCCCTAAATATTTTGTCTGAACTCAAAATCTGTATCCTTATCATTACATCAAACAAATACCTCTGCAGCAGTTTGACCTGTCTAGATTGTAGAAGGTCCCACAGATCTGCATGTATGGAAAAAATGCATCTTAAAAATGAAAGTTCTAAATAAATTTAGTCACTGCATTTTAGAAACAAAGTTTTAAATAAGCGGTAACTGTAATACTCAGTCATCCAACATAAAATTTTCTGTTGTAATCTCCACTTCCGGACATGAATAGCTAAATAGCAATATATAAACAAACAATAGCAAAGTACCTTTTTGGCTAACTACCACACTGCCACTTCTGAACTGAAGCCAATTATAGTGACATCACTCTAGCTTCATGTCCTTTACTGACCTTCCTACTTATGTTGCCAAAATATATTAAATTTCTCCTCTACAATTTGTCTTTTCCCTTTGTCTTTGTTTGTTTAAATAATAACTTGACATTCTTGACCTCAACCTACAATTTTGGCTGATAATATCACTGAGCAATTCACTTACATAAATGGCCTTGCATAATCATCTGTTGTGTCACAGAAAAATTCATGCAAAAAACAAACAATGAATTTTTATTATATGGAATGGAAGAAAATTCTTTTAAATACTCTAAATACTATACCGCCATTAGGCAGTTAAGATGAAATGTTCTATCAAGTTGTAGACATCTAGCTTCCACAGTACTATAATTATAAAAATATATACTTAGTAAACCCACCTGCACATGTTTACTTTAGAATTCTTTAAGTAAAAGTCACTCTGACCACTAAATTGAAGTTGAAAGTGGTATCCCATTAGCTGAGGTCTTCAAACCTGATTGAAGTCTTGAATATGTTTGAAAACCTAAAAACACTAAGAAGGAAAACTAAAATAACTATTTATTTGAAAGAAAATTAACATCTTTGGAATGTTAAAACAGAACGTTATTTTTCTGGAAAAAATATGGCTCATTTAAGAATATTTACTGATAAGATGATATGTTATAAAATGTATGCTAGTCTATATTATGACATTGACTCATTATCTGTGAATTCGCACATGCTAATTAAAGGTCATTGCAGTTGTTCAGCATGAGGTTTTTAATTTGATTAAAGAAAAAAAAATTCTTCACCTGCACAGATGTTTAAAAGTCTGTGAATAACCCTGCCTTTTCTTTATTGTACCCGCAGTATTTAGCACAGTGCCTGGCATGTATTTTGTATTAATACATGTGCTCTGAATAATTTAGTAGTGTCAACTTTAAAGTCTACTAACAGATCATAGTCATTAAGAGCAGGGACTATACTGTCCAATTACCTGGGCTCAAGTCCTGTCCTTTACAGAGAGTGTGACTTTTGACAAGTTGTTTTATCTCTCTTCTATCTGCTCATCTGAAAAATGGGTATAGTAATAGCTCTGGCCTCATAAGAAATTCGTGAGGAATAATGAGTTAGTATATGTGAAACTTTTAGAACAGTGTATGCAGCATAGTTAAGAGTGCAATCAACTATATATTTTATTAAATAGAAGCACTTCTTTGTACTTT
This sequence comes from Hyperoodon ampullatus, assembly GCF_949752795.1. Classification (NCBI taxonomy): domain Eukaryota; kingdom Metazoa; phylum Chordata; class Mammalia; order Artiodactyla; family Ziphiidae; genus Hyperoodon; species Hyperoodon ampullatus. The sequence continues at coordinate 120,316,931 of NC_136918.1, forward strand.
AGAATGTACAAGTTCTTTTTACATATAACTTTCAAAATCTTACAAAATCTTGTGACCTACATAAGACTCCCTATTATTAGCCTGGTTTACAGTTGAAGTGAAGGCCCAAGGTCACACTATCAGCAAGGAGTAAAGCCAAAACTTGAATCCAAATTCTCTGAATATGAATTCTAAATATTTTCCATTATACACAGTTAAAAGGGATTCTTTGGATTCTTTTCCCTGATAATGTCTGAAATATGAGTATAGATGTTAAATAATCTTGGTAAAACTGTTGAAATTCATTACTCTCAGTAACCAAGTTATAGTAGAAGAATTAACATAATGAAAGATTTATTTATTTATTGCCTGCATTGGGTCTTTGTTGCTGCACACGGGCTTTTTCTCTAGTTGCAGCGAGCAGGGGCTACTCTTTGCTGTGGTGCTCGGACTTCTCATTATGGTAGCTTCTCTTCTTGCAGAACATGGGCTCTAGAGTGCAGGCTCAGTAGTTGTGGTGCACAGGCTTAGTTGCTCCACAGCACGTGGTATCTTCCTGGACCAGGACTCAAACCCATCTCCCCTGCATTGACAGGTGGATTCTTAACCACTGTGCCACCAGGGAAGTCCAAGATTATTTTCTTTTTTCAGTGATTTGTTCCTGTGATCATGGGTGATTTTTTTAACATCTTTATTGGAGTATAATTGCTTTACAATGTTGTGTTAGTTTCTGCTATATAACAAAGTGAATCAGCTATATGTATACATATATCCCCATATCTTCTCCCTCTTGTGTCTCCCTCCCACCCTCCCTATCCCACCCCCTAGGTGGTCACAAAGAACCGAGCTGATCTCCCTATGCGATGCAGCTGCTTCCCACTAGAAAACTATTTTACATTTGGTAGTGTATATATGTCAATACTACTCTGTCACTTCATCCCAGCTTACCCTTCCCCCTCCCTGTGTCCTCAAGTCCATTCTCTACATCTGAGTCTTTATTCCTGTCATGGGTAATTCTTAGGCACCAGCCTTACTGAGCACTATCACACAGGTTGACAGGTTCTGTCTGCCCTCAAAGTTCAAAATCTAAAAGAAGAGATAGAGGAGAGATGGCCAAATGGCAGAGTAGGAAGGTCCTGAACTCACCTCCTCCCACTGATACACCAAAATTGTAACTACTTACAGAGTAACTATCTATGAGAACATCCTGAAGATGAGCAGAAAATTTTTTCCACAACACATGAAGAAAGAACCACCACAAGACAGATAGGAAAGGCAAAGACTCAATATAGTCTGGATCCACCACCTGGGTTGGTGACCCACAAATGGGAAGACTATCTCAAGTGTAGAGGTACTCCCCAAAGACTGAGGGGTCCAAGCCCCACATCAGGCTCTGCAGCTCAAGGGTCCTAAACTGGGAAGATGAACTCCCAGAACATCTGGCTTTGAAAACCAGCAGGGCTTATGTTCAGGAGAGCCAGAGGACTATAAGAAACTGACTTCCCTCTTGCAGGACATGCACAAAATCTCACATCCTCCAAGTCCCAGCACAGAGGAAGTAGTTTGAATGAAGCCTGGGTCAGACCCACTTGCTGATCTTCAAAAGCCTCCAGGAGATGCAGGAAATCACTGGGATTTCCCCTGAGGATGAAGATGCTGGCAGCAGATATTTTTGAAAGCTTTTTTTACCACAATAATACCACACTGGCAAGGGCCTTTTGGGAATCCTCCCTCTAGCATATTAGTGCTGGGGACACAGCCTGCCCACCAGTAGGCCAGCACCAACCCTGAGCCCACCAAGGCTAAGCAGACATCCATGCAGGGACCCTGCCACAAGTACCCCCAGCTATGAAGAAAGCCACACATGGACACAGCCCCACCCACCAGTGTGCCAGCACCAGCCCTGAGCCCCCTGGGCCATACAACCAACCACACGGGATGCCCACCCCACCCTCTAGAGGACCCACACAAGGCACAGCCTCACAGCCAACCAAGACACACACATACAGAAAGTGAGGAAAGGAAAAACGTTTTCCATGCAAATGGAAATGTAAAGAAAGCTGAGGTAGCATACTTTTATCAAACAAAATAGACTTTAAAACAAATACTGTAACAAGAACTGAAGAAGGATATTACATAATGATAAATCAATAAGAAGATATAGTAATTATAAATACATATGTACCCAACACAGGAGCACCTAAATACGTAAAGCAAGTATTGACAAACATAAAGGAAGAGATTGACAGTAATACAATAATAATAGGGAAGTTTAACACCCACTTTACATCAATGGACAGATCATCCAGAAAGAAAATCAGTAAGCAAACATTGACCTTAAATGACACACTGGATCAGTAGAGTTAATAGATACATAAAGAACATATCCAAAAATAGCAGAATACACATTCTTTTCAAATGCACATGGAACATTCACCAGAATAGATCACAGGCTGGACCACAAAACAAGTCTCAGTACATTTAAGAAGATTGAAATCATATCAAGCATCTTTTCAACTGCAATCGTATGAGACTAGAAATCACCTACAAGAAAAAAACTGCAAAAACACAAGCACATTGAATCTAAACAACATACTACTAAAAAAACCCACAGGTCACTGAAGAAACCAAAGAGGAAATCAAAAAAATCAAAAAATCAAAAAAAATCAAAAAAAAATCAAAAAATCAAAAAAATGTAAACACAACAATCCAAAATCTATGGGAGGCAGCAAAAGAAGTTCCAAGGGGGAAGTTTAGTGTGATATAAACCTACCTCAAGAAGCAAGCAAACAAAAAATCCCCACTAATTTGGCCTTAAGCCTAGAGGAACTAGAAAAAGAACCAAAAGAAAAAAAAAAGTTAGTAGAAGGAAAAAATAATATGGATCAGAGTGGAACTAAATGAAATAAATACTAAAAAGACAATAGAAAAGATCAATAAAGCTAAGAGCCAGTTCTCTGAAAAGATAAACAAAATTGACAGATCTTTAGCCAGGCTCATTAAAGAAAAGAAGAGAAAGGGCCCAAATCAATAAAATTAGAAATGAAAAAGAAGTTACAATCAACACCATGAAAATACAAACAATCATAAGAGAGTACTGTGAACAATTATATGCCAATAAAATGAACAACCTAGAAGAAATGGATAAGTTCCTAGAAATGTTCCTTCTCAAGACTGAATCAGGAAGAAACAGAAAATATGAACAGACTGATTACCAGTAATAAAATGGAATCAGTAATCAAAAAACTCCCAACAAACAAAAGCCCAGGACCAGATATCTTCACAGGTGAATTCTACAAAATGTTTAAAGAAGAATTAACATCTATTATTCTCAAACTATTCCACAAAATTGAAGAAGGAACACTTCTAAACTCATTCTCCTCAATGACATCACCCTGATACCAAAACCAGACAAAGATATAACACACACACACCAAAAAAAATTACAAGCTAATATCACTGGTAAACATCGATGCAAAAATCCTCAACGAAATATTAGCAAACTGAATTCAACACTACATTAAAAGAATCATACCCCATGATCAAGTGGGATTTATCCCAGTAATGCACAGATGATTTAATATCCACAAAACAATCAATGTGATACACTACACTAACAAATTGATGAATAAAAATTATATGATCATCTCAACAGATGCAGAATAGGTTTTTGACAAAATTCAACATACATTTATGATAAAAACTCTCAACATAGTGCATATAGAGGGAATATACCTCAATATAATAAAGGTCATATATGGCAAACCCATAGCCAACATCATACTCAACAGTGAAAAGCTGAAAGCATTTCCTCTAAGATGAGAAACAAGATAAGGATGCCTACTCTCTCCACTTTTATTCAACATGATACTGGAAGTCCTAGACACAGAAATCAGAAAAAAAAAAGAAAGAAAGAAAGAAAGAAAGAAAGAAAGAAAGAAAGAAAGAAAGAAAGAAAGAAAGAAAGAAAAGAAAGCCACATTGGAGAGGAAGAAGTAAAATTGTCACTGTTTGCAGGTGACATGATACCATATGCAGAAAATCCTAAAGACACTACTAAAAAACTATTGGAACTAATAAATGAATTCAGTGTAGTTGCAGGATACAAGATTAATATATAGAAATCTGCTGCATTTCTATACACTAAATAGGAACTATCAGAAAGAGAAATTAAGAAAATAATCCCTTTTACAATTATATCCAAAAGGATAAAATACCTAGGAACAAATTTAACCAAAGAGGTAAAAGACTTGTACTCAGAAAACTACAGAACATTGATTAAAGAAATTGAAGGTGACACAAACAAATGGAAAGATACACCATGCTCATACACTGAAAGAATTAAAATTGTTAAAATGACCATGCTACCCAAGATAATCTACAGATTCAATGCAATCCCTATCAAAATGCCAAAGGTATTTTTCATAAAACTAGAACAAGTAATTCTAAAATTTGTAGGGAAACACAAAAGATCCCAAATAGCCAAAGCAAGCTTGAGAAAGAAGAACAAAACTGGAGGCATCAAGTTCCCTGATTTCAAATGATACTGCAAAGTTACAGTAATCAAAACAGTAGGGTACTGACCCAAGGATAGACACATTGATCAACGGAAAAGAATAGAGAGCCCAGAAATAAACCCACACTTAAATGGTCAATTAATATTCAACAAAAGAGGCAATAATAAAAACTGGCAGAAAAGCCACCTTTTCAATAAATGGTATGGTAAAAAACTAGAGAGCTATGTGCAAAAAACTCAAACTGGGCTACTTTCTCATACCATGTACAAAAATAAACACAAAATGGATTAAAGACCTAAATATAATACCTGAAACCATAAAATACCTAGAAGAGAACATAGGCAGTACACTCTCTGACATCAGTCTTAGCAATAATTTTTTGGATCTGTCTCCTCAGGAAAGGGAAACAAAAGCAAAAATAAACAAACAGGACTACATCACACTAAAAAAACTGTTGCACAGCAAAGGAAAATATCAACAAAATGAAAAGGCAGCCTACTGAATGGGAGAAGATATTGGCAAGCAATATATATGATAAGGGGTAAATTTCCAAACTATACAAAGAACTCATACAACTCAACATCAAACAAACAACCCGATTGAAAAACAGATGATTCACACTGGTCAGAAAGGTCATCATCAAAAAATCTACAAACTATAAATGCTGGAGAGGGTGTGGAGAAAAGGAAACCTCTTGCACTGTTGGTGGGAATGTAAACTGATACAGCCAGTATGGAGAACACTATGGAGATTCCTTAAAAAACTAAACATAGAACTACCATATGATCCAGCAATCCCACTACTGGGCATATGCCTTGAGAAAACCATAATTCAAAAAGAGTCATGTACCAAAATGTTCATTGGAGCTCTATTTACAATAGCCAGGACATGGAAGCAACCTAAGCGTCCACTGACAGATGAATGGATAAAGAAGATGTGGCACATATATACAATGGAATATTACTCAGCCATAAAAAGAAATGAAAATGAGTTATTTGTAGTGAGGTGGATGGACCTAGAGTCTGTCATACAGAGTGAGGTAAGTCAGAAAGAGAAAAACAAATACCATATGCTAACACATATATATGGAATCTAAAAAAAAAAAAAATGGTTCTGATGAACCCAGGGTCAGGACAGGAGTAAAGACACAGATGTAGAGAATGGACTTGAGGACACAGGGAGGGGGAAGGGTAAGCTGGGATGAAGTGAGAGAGTAACATTGACATATATACACTACCAAATGTAAAATAGATAGCTAGTGGGAAGCAGCCACATAGCACAGGGAGATCAGCTCGGTGCTTTGTGACCACCTAGAGAGGTGGGATAAGGAGGGTAGGAGGGAGATACAAGAGGGAGGGGATATCGGGATATACATATGCATATAGCTGATTCACTTTGTCATACAGCAGAAACTAACACAACATTATAAAGCAGTTTATACTCCAATAAAGATGTTAAAAAGAAAAGAAAAAGAAAAACAGAGGATCTAAGTAGACATTTTTCCAAAGAAGACATACAGATGGCCAACAGACACATGAAAAGATGTTCGTTATTAATCATCAGGGAAATGCAAATCAAAGCCACAATGAGACATCAGCTTACACCTGTCAGATTGACTGCCATCAAATAAAACAAGAAATAACAAGTGTTGGTGAGGACATTGAGAAAAGGGAACCCTCATGCACTATTAGTGGGAATGAAAATTGGTATAGCCACTATGGAAAACAGTATGGATATTCCTCAAAAAATTTTAAAAAGAGCTACCATACAATCCAGCAATTCCACTTCTGGGCATTTTTCCAAGAAAAAAAAAAACAGGAATTCAAAATTATATATGCACCCCTATGTTCATTGCAGCATTATTTACAATAGCCAAGATATGGAAGCAACCTAAGTGTCCATCAATGGATGAATGGATAAAGAAGAAATGCACAATTGAATATTACTCAGCCATAAAAAATGAAATCTTGCCATTTGTGACCACGTGGATAGACCTAGAGGGTATTATGTTACATGAAATAAGTCAGACAGAGAAAAACAAATACCATATGATCTCACTTATATGTGGAATCTAAAAAACAAAACAAATAGAATGAAAACAGACTCATAGATACAAAGATCAAACAACTATTTACCATAAGGGAGGGAATTGGCACCAGGGGGCAAAATAGGTCAAGGGGATTGAGAGGTACAAACCTCTAGTTATAAAATAAATAAGCTGTGGAGATATAATATACAGCATAAGGAATGTGGTTCCTAATATTGTAATAATTTTGTAGGAGGACAGATGGTTACTAGACTTATAATGTCATCATTTCATAATGTATGCAATGTCGTCACTATGTAGTAAACCTGAAACTAACATAATACTGTACATCAACTATATTTCAATAAGAAAATAAATAAATAATAGATAGTTAGATAAATAGATAGATAGATAGATAAATAGGTAGTTTAAAGAAGAAAGAGAATATATACACGTGCATATATAACATGGAGAGTTGCTGCAGAGACATGTCAAACAAAAGAGCATAGAGAAAAATGCTGCGACATTGTGGTGTACAACAAATTGCCAGGACTTGAGACACCTGGGGCTCATTCTTTAAAAAGGAACTTATCTTGAACTAATATATGTAAGATCATATTTTCATCTTATATAAAACTTTAGTGTGGATAATTTCCACTTTACATTATTATTATATACTCTCATAAACCAATAGAGGAGTACAAATTAGTAAAATTTTTTGGGGAACAACTTGCAACAATTGAAAAACCAGAATCACATTGACTCAGTAATTTCACTGGATCCACTTGTTTTCATCACTGCTAGCACTGATCGAAGCCACCATCATGTCTTGCCTGGACTTCCACAATGGCCTTCTTGATGATCCCGCTGCTTCCAGCTCCAATACAATCCTTGCTTCATACAGCGACTGGAGAAATCATCCTAAAATACAAAGCAACTTGCCCCTCTATGCTCCTTAAAATTCCCCAATGGCTGCTCACCATCCTTGGAAGGAAATCCAAATTGCTTCCATGGCTTATAAAGCTCTAGGGATTTGCCTAGGTTTCTGATCTCAATCATACCACTTTCTCACACACCAGACTTTGACCCTTGTGGCCTTCCTTCTGTTCCTGTCTTAGGGCTTTGCATACACTCTTCCATCTGCCTCAAATACTCTTTCTCTGTTCGCCCACTCAGATTTCAACTTAAATGTCACCTATTCAAATAGACTGGACCTGACAGCCCAATTGAAAGTGAATTCCTAACCAATCTCCAGCACATTACTGCTATTTTAATTCTCTGTACAGCACTATCATGACATGGTGCCTTCTCGCTTACTTATTCAATCTTTTTTGCATGCACATATTTTTGAATGTATATATGCACGTTGGTACACATTTAGTATTTATTTAGTTTTTCTCTCCCTCCACCCACTGCACACAATTTAAGTTTCTAAGAATAGGGATCTTGCTTGTTCTGTTCATCAGTGTATCTCCAGCTCCAATAACAATGGCTAGCCCATAATGGCCATTTAACCAATGAATATTTAATTCAAGTAGTATAACCAATGAGCATTTTGCATGTATTAATACTATGGTTCCAAGTACATACACAGAGTAAATTTCCCATTTGCCTTACTCATTCCTTAAGTTTCTACTATCTGCTAGTTAAGGAATGGAGAATAAAATGTGAGTGAGATGAATATCAGATGATCTAAAAGAAAAGTTGAGTTCACATCCCAGAACATAAAAGGTAAAAAAGGTAAGGAAAAGACATTTAATAAAAAAGAAAATATAAATGTTATATAGGATCAATCATGGACGTCCAACATCCACCTAATAAGATGACAGAACAGAGAGAAGACAAAAATGGAAGAAAAACATCAAAGAAACACAAAAAGCAATTCTCAAAGCTGAAGAAAGACAAGAGTCTCCAGACTAAAAGGGGCCTACTACATGCTAAGTGGGCATAATTAAAGAAAGGCCAACAAACAAACAAAAAAAGCCCTTATACTACATATCTTCATTAAGATTCAGAATACCAAGCATAAATAGAAGATCCCAAACTTAACTTCTTCCACACTTCTGAAAACTGCTTGAAGATCCACTCTGTGAGGGTGTTTCTGGATGAGATTAGCATTTGAATCGGTGAACTCAGTAAGTAGATTGCCCTCCCTAGTGTGGGTGGACATCACCCAATCCATTGAGGGCCTGAATAGAAAAAAAGCAAGGAAAAGAAGGACTTGTTCCTTTCCTGCCGTCCTACTTGAGCTGGCATATTGGTCTTCTCCTGCCTTGAACTGGGATTTGTAACATCAGCTACCCTGGGTCTCAGGCTTTCAGACTCTAAGTGAAATTACACCACCAGCAGCTTTCCTGGATCTCCAGCTTGAAGATGGCAGATCATAGGACTTCTTTGCCTCCATAATCACATGATCCTTGATCCAGATCATAGGACTTCTTTGCCTCCATAATCACATAATCACAATTCCTCATAATAAATCTCCTTTTTTAATTTCTACATATATTCTGTTTCTCTGAACCCTGACCAATACAAAAAACTAGAAAGAATATGATTAGAAACCAAGAGGTAAAGAACTGGACCTTAGCTAGAAAGAAGGACGGTTCATCCTTTGTAGAGGAGGACTGAAGAGAGGATGAATGCCAATGTATCCATGTATGGGTAAATGCATAGATTTGGTGCTGGAAAGCTGAGAAAATTCATCTAGTGTTTTCTATATACTATGTCAAGAAATGTAAAAAACTTGCATCCAGAAGTTTTAGGAGAGTAGAAAATTTTTGAAATTGTTTCTGCACCGATTGAGAGAGAGTTGGCCAGTAAAATGTAGCAGGCTTGCTGAACAGTGTTTAGAGTTCAAGTAAGGAACTAATGAATTTGTGTTAGAAGCAACCTGCTGGGCCAATGATTTTCTCTCATAGTGGTCATTTGCTCGTGCACTTGCTTAGAGAAAGCAAATATTTGGGTTGATTCAGTGTTGGTGTTTTGCCAGAAGGATGTGGTAACAGACAAGAGCAAGGCAATTTTGCAGTTTTTAGAGAGGTATTAAAATTGTCATATATATGTTATTTGTGAAAAATAATATAACATTCTATTTTTCTCTAACTGAACTTGATTTCACTCTAGATCTCCATGTAACCCAGAGGCAGAAAAAATTATTTTAAAAAATTATTAATACATAGAATCTAAGCTGGATAGGAAGAAAAGTAGAGACTGGAGAGGGGTAATGATTAGGAAGATGACACAAGACAGACTGGGCTTAAGTAATTCCCACCTATGGATGATTAGAATTGGCTCCAAAACTGGATCATGCTAGACCTGAAGGTTTGGAACTCTCTTATTCTACATGATCAATACTGGGGAAAGTAAGGGCTGACAGTAAGTTACTGCAGCTGCAAAAGCTGACCAGAATATTAAGAAGCTCATGTCTTGGCAACTGTAATACCCAAGGGCTTTCCCATCCATTTTTTTTCCATCCCAGTTTTGTCATATGATTTGTATTTAGATGGAGGATAAAGATACTTGATTGTTGTACTAGCTTTGTTGGCTGCTTTAAAGCTAATGTCATTTTCAATTCTTGTTTTGAAATAAAGTGAAATTACTTCCGACTGCATAAGCAAGGTGCTATTTAGTAATCTAAATCCCTCTCCTATGCTTAAAATGAGTCTCTGTCCCTAGCATTAGTTATACAACTGTCTACCCTTTGCATTTTAAGTGAATCGTAGCCACAAGAGCTTACTCAGCTGAGTTGTTTCTTAATCCTATCAACTCAAGTCAGAATCATGCTTTTCCACCCACATACACTTAGCTTTCAAGTCTAAAATCCAAAGAAACATTTAAATTATTGAAGTCAATCTTGTGAGACAGGATTTGTCACACTGAGGGCAAGTAATTTAAAGAAATTCCAATGTAAATTTGAGCTTACATTGGCTAGCCAAGGCTCCTTCCCAAATCAAACCAGTAAAATAATACTTGTTATGTTTTGATGCTTTGTTTTAATGACCAATTTTGAGCATTTTTTATGTCAGTATTTTTACTGTTCCTATAATATGGAGTTCATAATAATAAAACAATTAGTTAAATAAATATCTATTGAGTATCTGCTATGCTTAAGACACTATGCTTCGTGTCCCAGGCTTAAAAAGTAGGAAGTCACAATTTTTGCTACACAGATTCTAAATCCCCTGATACAGGAAAATCAAGTGCACAAGTAGATCTTACAGTAGCACTTGAACTAAGAAGGGGAAGAAGTATTAAGCTGTGAACTAAAGCAGTGATAGGCAGAATTTTAAATGGTAAGGAAGAAGGAGATAACTGATTAAGCAGAGATGAAGGACTCCACATTTTTCAGGCTGAGTCAGAGAGAAAAGTATTATATTTGGCAGAGCTTGGAAATTTAGGAATAATGAGTTGTTTTGTGGAGGAAAGTGATAAATCTGGTATGAGAAATTTTTAGTGTAAGGAAACCACAGAACATGCAAATAATGATGTCTAGCAGACAGTTGGAAATGTGTAGCTAGAGCTTTGTAGCAAAGTCAGGGAGAAGAGCTGTCAAACTGGGAGTCATTTTCAAGAAGCAATAAAAAGCTGTTACAATCTAGGATGGTAAGAATTGGATAAAAACAAACTGTGTCTGTTGGTAGGGTGGTGGGGGGAAAAGAAAGAAATTTGTAGCATTGTGGGAAGAATAAAAAGACACAGCAAAAGGAGACAGCAAAGGGAAAAACATAAAATTAGTATTCAGAGATAGCCAAAGAGCCAAGATAACATCAAAGAAATCAGAAGAGAAAACATTCTCGTTATGAATATAATGTAATCAATCCTGTCAAATGCCACAGAGATTTTGGAAATAAATCATTTCCAAAATCACTCAGTATTGTTCATCTTGGGAATACAGAGCATGTTACTCCTAATAAGAGCCACCAGCATTAATTAACTTTCAAACTAATAATTATATTGTAATTGTCTTTTCTAGTTTGAGACAGGAACATACCCATAAGAATGATATACCTGAGCTTGTCTGTGTTGAGTCTCTCCTTTACTAAGCAAGCATTTGCAGACATCCCCAGAAGTGATGCCTCCTTTTGCCATGGGAATTACACAGGCTTTTGTAACCACTGTTTCCAAATAGATGTCACCGGTCTCGGAGCAGGAAGGCTCCTTCTCTCAATTCACTGTCCACTAAAACTCTGCCCTGTTCTTCATCTTCAGCCACTAAATGCCCCATAACAGCTGGAGAAAGAGTTGCGGGCCAGTGCTAATGTTCTGAGGAGCATTTGCACTGAGCATTCAAATCACTGGAAAAGAAAATTAAAATGCATAGGAATGAGTTTCTAAAGATCACAGCATTTGGTTGAGGAGATATTTAGGGAGAAGCACCCTTTAAAATAACCTCATGTAGGCAACCTCTAAACTTATCCTAAAACTGGTATTGTAAGTGAACAAGTTTGATTAAGATTATTCTGTGAATTTTTTTAAAGCCATACGATGATGCTGTTATTTCAGTCTCAGAATCACCTTTCCTAAGAGGGCATCAAAGATTTGGAAAGTGAAGGAGTAGCCTCTCCTGGTCTTGTCCTTTTGCATTTGAAAAAGCTTTTCATTTGAGATTGCAAGGAAATTTCTGTTGCCAGTTTTTTCTGGTATCCACTTTCACTGATCATAGCAGTCAAAGAGAAATCTTACTACCATGGACACAGCTGGCTGATTTATTTGCCTTTATATATGCATTATATTTTCTTCTTTGGAAGTGCTTGACCATCTTTTCCCATCTCAAATGCTGTTTTCTTTTTTCTAGAATATGAAGATAGATGTTATTTAAATTGAGCTTTTCAAACATAATATTTTAAAATACTAGTTTGGGGCTTCCCTGGTGGCGCAGTGGTTGGGAGTCCTCCTGCCAATGCAGGGGACACGGGTTCGTGCTCCAGTCCGGGAAGATCCCACGTGCCACGGAGCCACTGGGCCCGTGAGCCATGGCCACTGAGCCTGCGCGTCCGGAGCCTGTGCTCCACAACAGGAGAGGCCACAGCAGTGAGAGGCCCACGTACCGCAAAAAAATAATAAATAATAAAATACTAGTTAAATAACTAGGGCCTGGAAGAGAAGCCAAGTCAGCCAGGGATATGAGAAGGCTCTTGGGGGAGGTGGGGAGTGGCTGGAGGAGGCCTCAAAAGATGACCATTTAATAATAGAGAAAAGACAGGTATGTCAGTATTTTTTAAACTGGTATGGTCATATGAGTTCCTACTAGCTGAATTTCCACCCAGAGCAAATTTTTCCTTTAAAAATTATTTCTTGGGTACTTCCCTGGTGGCGCAGTGGTTAAGAATCCGCCTGCCAATGCAGGGGACACGGGTTTGAGCCCTGGTCCGGGAAGATCCCACGTGCCGCGGAGCAACTAAGCCCATGAACCACAACTACTGAGCCTGCGCTCTAGAGCCCGCGAGCCACAACTACTGAAGCCTGCGTGCCCTAGAGCCCGTGCTCCGCAACAAGAAGCCACCGCAATGAGAAGGCAGCACACCTCAACGAAGAGTAGCCCCCGCTGGCTACAACTAGAGAAAGCCCGCGTGTAGCAACGAAGACCCAACGCAGCCAAAAATAAATTTAAAAATAAAGAAATTAAATAAAATATTTTTAGATGATTTCTCTTATATCCCAATTCTTATCTGTTAAAACATAAGGGAAGCTTTCTATATGTTCTTCTCTACTTGCCAGGTTAAACCTACTAAAGGTGACGTGTCCATAATCCGTGACTCAGCTCTCGCCTGTTAGAAAAAGAAGACTGAAGCAAGCATATGGTGTTATTTTCCATTACTGATTACTTTGTCATCCCTAAAACTTTTCCCTCCCTCACTGTTCACCTTGAAAATGTACCCACTCAAAAAAAGTCAGCCAAAAAATTTGTCCTCAGAAATTCTTGAGTTAAATAACTCAGAAATTTCTTGTGAACATAAGTTGAAGGTATAGAGGTGCAGAGTTGGTATGGAAAGGAAGAACAGTTTATTTTTAATTATGCACAAACGTACATTCTAGATATTATAATTTCAAATAGCGCATCATTTTTTTAACCACGTTCACCACTGTTTCATTTAGTCACTATAGTCTCTAACTATAGTGCATATAACAAATCTTATGTAAAGCATTACAATACTCGTGCTCTGAGAAAATAAGAAAATCAAATGTAAGAATAAATACATGGTGAAGGGTAAAGAGGCATGGTATCTAATGGGTTAAGATATTTCCTTTGTGCTTTGTAAGTTAATCAGGAAAGATTAATTGAAATAAAGGGCTTGGAGGCCACCTTTTAGCTTTACACAACCAGTCCTTCAAGTAGACCATGCAAGAGAACATATATTTTCCCGGAGATAAGTCAGTTCAGACAAAGTCAATATATATGTGACCACTCCTCAGTTGGGTACAGAGTTGCTGAGAAGTTGTCGTCACTTGAAAATACAAAATTTTAATACTTTCCCACCCAAATTTCTTCTCTTCCCTTGCTGTCTGCAAGCTCAACTTAGTGTTTTTTAAACCCAAATATAATTTGTTGTTTTTTATTAATAATAATTTAGACTTACATTTTATTTTTTTTCAAGGAAAGTACCCACCCCTTGATTTATAAAATCACAAAATATAAGGCTGGAAGTAAGTCTTTTATTCATACAACAAGCATGTTTGCAGGCTCAGCTTTTTATTCCATGCTTTCATTTCACAGATGAGAAAATTAAAACCCAGAGATTTAAAATGTCTTAACCAAGTTCACCAATCGGAACAAATTTGTTTAAAAGACAGAAGTAGGATGAGTTTATAAAAATTAATTCAGTTTAAATCCAGTTGTTAATATAGTTGGTTTCCTTCTGAGCCTTTCAGGAAATATTAATGTAGAAAAAAAATTCTATTACAGTCAGGCAGTGTGTATCTTGATGCAAAAAAAAAGAGCTTTTAAAAATATCACCCCAAGAATAACTTCACTTAGGCAGATGTTTTAGATCCCTGTAATTAAAAGTAGGACCCTTAGATCAGCAGTACCTGGGGGCATGTTAGAAATGCAGAATCTGAGGCCCCATCCCATAGTATTTATGCATTTTAGCAATATCCCCAGGTGATGAGTATATGCATTAAACTTTGAAAAGCACCATTTTAAATAATCTTGGAAATGACTTCTAGTCTTAAAAATGTATGAGTTAAAATGTGTGTGTTTAAATGATATCAAGAGTATCTTCTTATTCACAGTAATTCTGGTGTGAATATTTTCATAAAGTGAAGACTCCCTTCTAACACAAAATATCTCCAATTTATCTTAGGTATCAATAGGAAATTTTTGTTTATGGACTTCATACTGCATAAGATGAAGTCAGTCTAAGATTCACAGAAGTAGAAGTATGAAGAAATAAAATGCTCTCAAAAGAAAATATCAAACAAGCAACACATAAGTTGCTCTTATTTGAAATGCAGTGGTTCTACAGTTCATTAGTTCAAAGTTGATTTATATAGAATTTATTTTAATTCAATCAGAAGTTGGATGAACTTACTTCTTCACTACTTAACAGACAAGAAGCTAAGTTAATTCCAAAGAAAAAAATTTTTTCTTCCTAAAGAAAAACATTATTTTAAAAATTTACAAGTCTCTAGTTTCATGCAAGTAATTGCTATATAAGCAAGGGCATATATGGTTATGTTTGTACACTAGACTAATTACAAATGATTCTTAGCTGGTAATTAAAGTAACTTTAAAAAGGCAAAATTTGGTTTACTTGGTTTGCCTGCCTGCACACATAAAAATAATAAAACTGTTTTTAAAGACCATAGACTATGAATTTAGACAAATCCGAATTAGTCTCCGTTATTAAATTTTAATCAACTTCCCTCTTAAAATCTGAATCTTTTCTTCCCCTAAGATCCTTTGACAGTGCTTAAGGACAATGTTATCTTTTCTATTTTATGAACTTCTAAATATCTAAACTAAATAGATAGTATGACATATCTATCAAAACTAATCAATCTCCTACATATAAATAAGACCAATATCTTAACCTATAGGTTCAACATTTTGTTTTGTAAAGCAAATATCTTTATAGGTTTAAACATACAATTTTATTACTTTTAGGTACATGTTGTCTTATAAGTGCCTTTCAACAATGATCTCATTTTTAGCAGCTGTTTGCTGTCTGCTTTGGTGACTATTTTGAGAACTTTGTATAAAGTAAAGAAGTTGCACTTAAAATAAAAACTAGTTGTAATAGTAAGATGCAGATCTTTTTTGAGCGTAACAACAAAAGGGTTGTATTACATGCCTGAAACTTCCACAGCTATTTATTTTTACTACACTCCTTTAAGAAAAACATTAATTTAGAAAATGCATGTATACCCTAGCAAATATAATTTTTCCTGACTTTTTAGGCTGTCTCTGAACTTTAAGCTTTTCAAACAGTATGACATACAACTTAGTGGTACATACAGCACATGCTCTTATTGCATTTAAGTCTAACCTTTTATATTTCTTTCATGTGTTTAAAAATCTTTCACTAAATAGAGAATCCTAAGCTCATTAACAACAAACATCTGCTGACCGTTTTCTTCTGTCTGTGACATAGCTAATAGAGTATATAGTAGCATTCATTTAGTGGTGTTATGTAACATCATGTTTCTAAATTCCTAAAAGAAAGTTGTTACGTCCAGAATTACATACTAAAAAGTGTTAAAGAATATATTACTTGCTTCTATGAATATGTTGTTTATAATAATCTAAATGAAAATGAGAGCAAAATATTTTCTGACCTTCTCTGAAGTGGTAAGCAATGTTGAGGGGTGGCTTAATAAGGAAGAGAGTTGAAAGTAAACAGCGCTTATACGTAGTTGTCTCCTAGGACACTATTTTATGAAGATCCTACGGAAAAGAAGTTTTCTTCTGACTGCTTGTGCTGTGTAAACATTACCTCAGATAAATGCCGTATTTTGACTAAATAAGTCTGCATAAACATAAGACTGTTTTATGTTGGTTTCCGTACTTTTCTGCATTAATTCAAAATTCAAGCCATGAATAAAACACTCTTTAAAATAGTATTCATGACTTCATACAGTGAGGATGATATTTTCCTTTATAAATGCCACGTAAAGTCTGTGGTAAATTTTTAAATAGAAAAATTGTGAAAATCCCAACATAACCACAGATTGCCCTCCATCGCCTGGCCAATAAAATCTAACTTTAGGTTTTTACTATATGACAGAAATTCTTTACAGTCTTGAGGGGAAAAAAGTAGCCTTTTGTTCCTTATACATTTGTCTGTGTGACTTTCTCTTTTTCAGTTGAGAATGCATTGAGGGTAAACATTATAATTCGTATCTGCATAGAAAAATTTTGAAGAGTATGTTTTCTTCAGAAATAATACTAAGAAAACCTAAAAGAGAATTTTACCATTCAGGAAGAAAAGAAACAAATGAAGATTATTTTTTTAATGTACATGTAGTTATCAAAAATATACTGGAGCCTAATCTTCTATAAAAAAAGAAATAACAATAATGATTAAAAAATAATATCTACTTTAAATGAATGTTGAATGCTATAGTCATAAATGAGAATTTGTTTATTAAACCTAGAAGGCTAAAGCTCAACATGCTTTATATTAGAATATAAGTTTTTCGATTACCAAAATTAGCAGCTGCTATAAAAATGTAAGAATTCATTTAAATTGGCTACAAAAATATTGCATATAACTTCATATTAAAGTATTAGAAACAGTAAATATTCATCCTTGGAACTTTTTAAGAAGAGGAAAACCCTGTTGTTGTCATATATTACATAACTGACAAAAAATAGCAGTGGAAAATTTTCTGCCTAAAAAAAGATAAGGGGAACAGTTAGCTAATATTATAACTGTTATCTATTCTGAGTATATACAGGCAGTAGCTCCTTTGACTAACTGAGTAACATACTGGAATACAGTCATCTAAGAAAGACCAGTCCCTCTGTTGTATGTAACATGAAATGTTAGTTTCTTCTTTATTAGGTGAAGTGAATTATCACATTTGCATTTCACGATATCATTGCTCCTCACACAGCAGGCTTCTAGATCTTTCACATTATACATACTCAGTACTATCTCTCCTTTTTTCTTACTTTTGCAGTTATTTTGGATAAAGATTTTGAGAGGAAGAAATATTTCGTGTACATGCAATATTTCCAATCCATGTTTGAGAGACTGAATCTATGGTTTTCCAGTTCCCAATAAGATAGCTAGAAAAATTAATACAAAGTAATGTGTTAACAAATTAATGCTAGGAAGCTCCTTCTTACTGCTGTGTCCTAGATAAAACATCTCAGTTCCAGACAGTGAGGACAGGAAACACAAGAAAGCAAAACACTGTGTTCAATACTGAAAGAGAAAAGATTTTTCACATGGCAGGTATTTCCCCATTGACCAATTAAAATGAGAAACCCCATCTTCCCTTCTTTAACTGGAGGATGATCACAACAAAGGATTTTTGAGCAGGAGATAAAATAGAAGCAAACTGATGAGCATCTTCAAGCCTTCTCAGGGACATTAAACGACCCCTAACAAAGACCAAACAGAAGAAACACAGGGATATGCTTCATGGTTTTTGGACTATGTAGATATCTTAGGGAGGAACTAGCAATTTTGTCCTTTGAGACCACAGTAAAAAACCATATATCCAATCATGTCAAACTCACTTCAGGAAAGAAAAAAAAAAAGTATACAAAATGCATACCTCATTAAAACTGTTATTTCCTTTCTTTTATATATCTCACATGAACCCACTGTTAAAAATTAATTATAGAAGTCATATTTACAGCTAAAAAAGAATACTGATTATATTTTGACTTATGGTTCTGATGTTGCCAGAGCTCATTCTCTCTCAGTCTCACCCTTTAACTTGCTATTGAGTTGTGCAGTTTATTTGGCTTTTTAAATGCAATTTATTTTTTCTTTATTTGCACATTATTAAAAACAAAAAGAATATTAAAGACTACCAAAACATAGAGAGAGAGATTCTGAGATAGAATGCTTTCTCTGGCTCCAATGATTAAAATGTTAAGAAAGTGGACAAGCATCACTTTCAAGAAAATGAGGCAATAAACATGAAGGAAAGAAGAAGTTAAAAAAAAAAAAGTGCTGTGAGCTGTCAATGTCACATACTGAATTCTCATTACCACTACTAAAGATTATTCACTGCAAGTGTATTATAGCCCATACCTTAAATAAACACATTACTCCTGAATCAGCCAAAGGACAAACTGGAAGCAACTCTTTGTATACCTATTCTCTTAAAAAAATCAGTTAATATTGAACATGGTCTGTCTATTTAGAAAGTATGTTCTCAAAAAATATCCACAGTCTTTGCTTGTTAAAATGTGAGGGTCTCTTGACAACATGGATGATATAGATTAAGCCAGCAAACATTAATATATTCCAGTGTGCCTAATGTCTAAAATTGTAATTTAGGTATCATTTAGCAGTTTCATTAAATAATTTTCTATACAGGTAATCATGTATTCTTTTTCTTTTCCAATGTAGTAACCTTGAACTCACAGAACTGGAACTAATAAAATCTGGGGAAGGGAAATCTAAATTATAAACCATTCTTTTACTGATTCTGTGACTTACCCTTGGCAAAATTAAGCCCATCCTCCCACCATAGGCCACAAAAAAAATTATTTATAATTTGTAGGTATTAGTGACTTAATAGAGTACATATTCTCCTTGGGTGTCTGAATTTTAAAAGAAAAGTTAAAGACAAAAAGCTTAATGCAGAGTAATAAACTGTTAATAAAATTATTTTAGAACACAGTGAAAGGAAATTGTTTCTCCTAAGAAACTAAGCAACTGGTATAATTTCTCTTTATGGATGATAAAAAATAATTTGCTTTGATGTAAGCTTTTATATATAGAATGGATAAACAACAAGGTCCTACTGTATAGCCTAGAGAACTATATTCAATATCCTACGATAAACCATAATGGAAAAGAATATTTTTTAAAAAAAGGAATGTATATATGTATAACTGAATCACTTTGCTGTATAGCAGTGATTAACACAACATTGTAAATCAACTGCACTTCAATAAAAATATTTTTTAATAATAATAATAATTTGCTTTGAGCATCAAGAACAAACAGCTATATGTGCAGACCACATTTATCCATTTTTTTCAGTTCCTATCCTATATTTTTCCCATTCCTGACATCCTATTATAATTTGTATTTTCTCTGGTCCTGAATGTTTATAAGTTGCCCCACTCCCTGAGGATTAAAGCTGCGTGCATAATACCAGCATCACTTGCCTCTTCCAAGATTTGGTCCCCACCATCACCACCACCCAATCTCACCAGCCCACAGTCTGACAGTTTTCTCTTTTCAGCTTTCCTCTTTCCGTGCTTAAGCTTCCCTATGTAAAACATAGGTTCTCCTTCTACGTGAAGAAAAATTAACTCAGAGTGACTCTTATAAAATTGTGAAATAAGATCAATCTGTGGTCTTTCCCTCTGTCCTCCCTAGATTTCTGGTGTCAGGCTTCTAGGACCCCCTTATAGGGGCCTCAGCCCCTGGTTCCCCTTAGCTCCACTGCCTCCATTCAACAAACTTCTGCATTCCTGCCCCAAAATTTGTTTAGATTGCTCCTTTCAATAATAAAATAGCTTTGTAGCAAAGCTTGAAGTGACTTTACCTAGTTTGTTTTCTTAGTGTGAACTTGATACTGAACCAAGCCAAATTTCTCTTCAAATGCAAATGGGTAGTGTTTTCTAATTTACACAGGGCTTGCACCTTATCCCATTTACTCAAGGAAAAATAATAGTAATAATAATAACAAAATTTACTGTAAGACATACACAAGTTTCTCAAAAAACATTTTGTATAGAATTCACAGTAGTTGTATTTATTTTAAATATTTCTAGGAAAGCATTCCAAAGGAACACTCTAGTCTCTCTTCTTATTAAATAGGAATGGGGTGGGTTTTCTTCAACTTTTTTTCATACTAAATAAGAGCATTAATTGTTCTAAATATCCCTTGTGGAGTTTCCACATTTCTAATTAAATTTCAAACAGGCCCAACTTCTTAGAAAATACACATATTAATGCCCTAAATCTAAACTAAAACAGATGAAATGATGCATCTTAATGAAATTCAAACATTATTGACAAGACTTCCTAAATTTCAAGTCAGTCCACCCTCAGGTGACAGTGGTTTCCATTCTGCGGAAGTTGCTGGTGTTCTAAATATTGAAAATTTTCATTTAGCCCTTTGTATCATTTTAACAAGTAAGTAGTATGCTTAGACACTTTTCTGCATGATCCTAATTCTCTCTCATTAGCTTTTAGCTCTGGGGTATTCCAAATTCATTCCTCTTTGTTTTTAGAAAATATTTTTAAACGACTTGAAGTTAATATCAGGCATAAACGGTTCTACTTGTTTTATACTTGTGTTACGTTGAAGAATAATTTCTCTAAAGTTCTATGTAGGGAAACATACTACTCCTTTCTACCTCTAGCTATATTCAAAATGGGTTTAATGAATCATATTCCCTTATTTAAAGTTTTAGGAAATAGTAATTAATCACCATTATTTAGCAAGCAATAATTATGCAGACAATTGTTTCAACAAATCAACTCAAAGGATCTCACAAATGAAAAGGTTTTCTGGGTTAACACTATAAAAACTTTAAAGTCCTGAACTGCTTCCTGATTATTCTACTATTAATTATTTAAACAACAAATCTCAGCAAAAGTACAGATGACGTTTTACATTTGTCCAAGTCATTAACTTAATAACCAGATAAGAAGGCAGTAGAATGACAAAACATGTCATTTTCCTCAACACTGAAATGAAATCTTTCAGAAACTCATTTGTATACATGAAAATGCACTTACTTGATCATGCACTCTACCATTATTTTGAAAATTCACCAAAACAATAGGAGTCTTAATACAGGAAAAAGATTTTTTAAATATTGTGAAATCTGGTCTGGGTATAGAAGACAATATTATATGATGATATAAACTATGGAACTATAATCAGTTTCTATCTATGAAGAAATTTTATTTTGGTGGAAAGCTTGCAGTTCGGCCTACCAAAAAAATGTTATTTTTAGAGCAACCTATAACTAAGCAGTTACTTATCAATTGATTCCCAGCTGTTTAAACGGAATATGAAGTAATTTTTGCCCACACAAATAAACCATGCCAATAATTTAAGATTAATTGCTATAGTATTTGAGATTTCTTTTAAGACTAATTTAAGTTTAGAGCTGACATTTTAAATTATTATTAAAATAGTCATTGATCACAATGATCAGCCAATATTCAAAATTATGAAACCAAACGACATAAGTAGACAAGCTACAGAAGCTGACAATAACATTGGTTTGGTGGCAAGCGCAAATTATCTTTTTAACTGAAATCACTGTAATATAAAGAAAAGAAAAAAGCTCCAAAGCATATTTCAAATAGAAATTATATGACCAAAAGAAGTTCTTTGCATATATAAAAGTGCTTCCAAACTAAGGTGTATATGTAGAATTGTTACCCGTAGAACTTATATTTGGCTTATGGGAGAAGTTGGCGTATTCTCCTGACAAACATTTCAGAGTCTACCATTAAACTATCAACTATGTAAAAGACTTTTAACAAAATAACTAAATTTTCAGTTGGTAACTTTAAGACTTGGAAAAAATTAAATTCAATACTGCAAATAAAAAGAATTAATTTTTCTTCCTACCCACAAAAAAATTTTTCATTATGCTTCTGAATCTGTGCCACTTCCTGCCTGAAATACTTTATTCAGAACTGCTCTTTTGTGTTAACTGTTTTTCAAATTTCGCTAGATGATCTCAAAAACCAATAGGGATTTAAATCATCATGAATAATGATAGAGTCAGATTGATGTGCAATTAAAGCAAAGATAACTTACAGTTGTAACACCAGTTACAAATAATAGGACATTAAAGAATTTTATTAGAAGAAAAATTGCCTGAAAACTGAATTTAACCTTCTAGAATTTCTCAGACAAACCAAATTATTCTACAGAACCACAGCCAATATCCAAGTTGGTTTTTAAAAATCACCCATTCAAAATGTTATTTGTCCCTCACTTTTAAATTTTTTAAATGGTCTCTTGTCCTCTTTTGTGTTTTAGCTGAATTTGTGTGCAGTACATTGTTGTTTCAGCTCAAAAACCTCCTGTGTGGCAGAGGGCTTGGCAGCCCAGTGAAAGGCAGTGAACATTGTTGAATTCAGTGAAGTGCATTTGGTAACACAAGGAGAGCATGAATAATATTTGGGGATCTAGCACACCTTAGTGGAAACAGTTATAACTACAACTGCTTTGAAGACATTTAAATTTTAAATTCCATTGTTTTAGTGAAATTCCATTTTATCTAAATAGATGAACCTTGTTCAGGTTTTTTTTTTTCCTTAAGTTGATGTGTTTCTTTCCCAAACTCCCCACGGATAAAAAGATAAATTTGATCATGAATTTCTAAAAGTAGAAATCAAGATTTCTTTTCAGAATATCCATAAATATCTGTACAACTCCCATAAAGCTATCAAATTTGGGGCAATGCCAGTTTCTTTACCATTGTGATCAAGTGAAAAGTGTCAGATTTTTCTTGTTAAATGATTGCTGTGCATTTGATCTGCAAAAGCTTGTTAGGTCATCTCTTGGGTTATTTCAAAGACTTGATATCAAATAAGTTGAACAGGTTCTACTGTTAAAGTCTGACTCCCTTCACTCATACTACTAAAATGTCATCAAGAAAAAAGAGAAGACATCATAAATATCCGTTCTACTATCTAGACAATTTCAAGAGCTTTAGAGCTAAGATAGGTAAAACATTCAAAAATAAGTATAAAACATTCATTTCAAAACATGAAAAAATTAGCCCTGGTCATGTACACTTCCATGTATACATATATTTATAGAAATTAGAATATAATACTTATAGAGCCCTAAGTAAAACACATGTGTATTATCTAGGCGTCTCAACCACATGACTGAAAACTAAGAAGGAGGCAAATAATGTTTATCAATAATTAAATATTTCAGAGAAGGGGACTTCCAAAATGGCAGAATTAGAAGCTCAGCAAATGCTCTCCCCAAAAAGCAATGATAAAGCTAAAATACGGTCATAAAACAACTATTTCAAGACGCTAGAATTACCAAAGGCATAAAACAAATCGAGATGCAATTATTCAAAAAAAGCTTCCAGAAAGAACAGTAGGTGTCTGTCATTTTGGTCTGGAAATATTCCCTTTCCCTTTGTCCTCCAGCTTTGTTGGCATGGTAGAGGGCAGGCAAACTGAAAAACAGCAACTTTGCTCTTGGGGCGTGCTCACTTGGTTTGGAGTAGACCACTGAACTCCATGCCTGTGGGCATTGTCCAAAATAGTAGCAATCTCTGTTGCAAACAAACAGAAGGTCAGTAACAAAGCTAGCCTGAGGGTGTAGCCCTGGTCAAAGCAAGCAATAAAATGGCAGACTGGCAAAAAACTTAACACTAAGATTGGGGAATGAGAAAACCTTAGTCTCGTAGTCTCATTCAAGTGGGACTCGATAAGTTCTCACAAATCTCTGGAAATTTGGAAGGCTGCACAGGCTGCACATGGGCAAGAGAGACAAGAAAGGGCCCTACCTATCCATTCATCCCTGGCTGAACATGAGGCCTGTGCTTGCACAGGAGAGATGTAAGGGGGCCTGGTAGAAAACAAAAGCTGGGACAGACATAAAGTGTCTGAATTTTCAGTATGCTCCCATACACACAGTCAGATCAGTAGGAAGAGAGGAAGAGTCTTACTGGGTCAAGGTGTTTGAGAACAATTTCTGAACAATCATTGGCTGACCACTAAGCTATATTGTTACAGGGGTGATCTCTAGGAGGCCAATTAAATATTGAAGCAAGAATGTTTTAAAAACTGAGCATATCGGTGCTTTGTGTCCACCTGGAGGGGTGGGATAGGGAGGGTGGGAGGGAGACGCAAGAGGGAGGAGATATGGGGATATATGTATATGTATAGGTGATTCACTTTGTTATAAAGCAGAAACTAACACACCATTGTAAAGCAGTTATACTCCAATAAAGATGTTAGGGCTTCCCTGGTGGCGTAGTGGTTGAGAGTCCGCCTGCCGATGCAGGGGACACGGGTTCTTTCCCCAGTCTGGGAAGATCCCACATGACGCAGAGCGGCTGTGCCCGTAAGCCATGGCCGCTGAGCCTGCGCGTCCGGAGCCTGTGCTCCGCAACGGGAGAGGCCACAACAGTGAGAGGCCCGCGTACAGCAAAAAAAAAAAAAAAAAAAAAAGATGTTAAAAAAAAAAACAAAAACTGAGCATAAATATCAGAGGACACATATTTGGAAAGAGAACAGACTCCACATATTTTTTCCAGGCAAGTTACTGAACAACACACACACATACACATGTGCACACAGCAACAACAATCTATGCGGTGGGGGGAGGGGCGGGGGCAGGGGTGAGAAATGAGAATACAGATTTGCTACCATATATTATCAAATATGTCTAGTTATCAAAAAAAAATCAAGACAGGTAAAGAAACAGGAAAAGATCGCCCATGGCATTCAGCAGAAAACATCTCTGAGGGTGCTGAGATGTTAGTCCAACTTAACAAAAATCCTAAGCAGTCATTATAAATAGGTTTAAAGAACAAAATAAAATCATGTTTAAAGAATTACAAGAAAATATGATGACAATGAATTATCAGAGTCTCATAAAAATTGAAATTATAAAAAATAACCAAAGAGAAATTGTAAAGTTGAAAAGTACAATGACTGAAATGAGTATTTCACCAAAGTGATTCAACAGTAGATTTGAGATGGCAGCAAAAATAATCAGTAGACTTGAAAATCGACCAACAGAAATGATCTAATATGAAGAACTGGTGGGAAAAAATAAAGAAGATGAATAAAGGTGATCAAGTAGGATAAATACAGATGGATCCACACTTAGACACATTACAGTCAAACTGTTGAATGCCAAAGACAAAGAGGAAATTTTGAAATCAGCAAGAGAAATTTAACTAATCATGTACAAAGGAAAAACAAAATTTACAGCTGACTTCTCCTAAGAAACAGAAAAAGCCAAAAGTCAGTGGGATACCATATTTAAAGTACTGAAAGAAAAAACTAACAAACATGGATTCTGTATCCAGAAAAACAATCCTTCTTTAAAAAGTTAAATATAAACTTCACATACAACCCAGCAATTTCACTTCTAGGAAATCACCCAAGAAAAAGGAAATGTGTCCATTCAAAGACTTATACGTGAATGTTCATAGCACCATTATTCATAGTAGCCCCAAACTAGAAACAATCTAAATGTCCATTAACTGGTAAATGTATACACAAAATGGAATACTATTCAACAATAAAAGGAACAAACTATTGTTATATGCTATAACAAGAATAAACCTCAAAAGCATTATGCTAAGTGAAAGAAGCCAGAGACAAAAGACTAGAAGATACTGTATGATCCCATTTATTTAAATTGCTCAGAAAAGGCAAACCTATAGGACAGTGGTTACCTGGGGTTGGGAATGAGACTGGAGCTTGTCTCCAAAAGAGCACAAGTACTCTTTGAGGCCACAGAAATGTCATAAACCTGGATTGTAACAATTGTGAGTAATCTATAAATTTACTAAAGACTATTAATATTTACACTTAATGATGAGTGAATTTTACTTCAAATTAAACTTCAATAAAGTCAATAAAAATTAAACACTGAAAATTCATATGCTAAATATCATAAATTTTACTCAAAGGAGAGCATCCTTATATAAAAAATGACTTTGACCTTTTAACCCAGAGTTCTAAGAAATCTTCAACCCAAGCATTTCTTGATTAAGAAAAAGATGATTGCTACTATATCTGGGAACCCAAAGAACAAGAGTAGCAACTGATAGACAGAAGAGAGAATAGGAAGCCTGCATATGATCTTCAAAAAGTGCAATAGTTTGTGGCCATTTTGTTTAGACAGAAACAACACTACCTTCTTTGAATTGTCCTTGGTGCACCCCTGCATTTAAGAACAGAACAATAATTGGATTTCATATCAAATAAACCTAAACCCTGAAAATCTAACTTAATACATTTTTTCCTTCCAGTTTTACTGAGATATAATTGACATACAGTACTGTGTAAGTTTAAGGTGTACAGCATAATGATTTGACATCAAGAAATACATCAGGAAATAATTACAATAAATTTACTAAACGTCCATCATCTCATAGAGATATAAAAGAAAAGAAAAAGAAAAAATACATATTTTTTCCTTGTGATGAGCACTTTTAAGATTTACTCTCAATAACTTTTGTCTATAATATATAGCTGTGTTAATTATATTTATCATGTTGAATATTACATCCCTAATTTATCTTATAACTGGAAGTTTGTACCATTTTTTATTTTATTTATTTATTTTTTTTTTTGCGGTACGCGGGCCTCTCACTGTTGTGGCCTCTCCCGTTGCGGAGCACAGGCTCCGGACGCGCAGGCTCAGCGGCCATGGCTCATGGGCCCAGCTGCTCTGCGGCACGTCGGATCTTCCCGGACCAGGGAACGAACCCGCGTCCCCTGCATCGGCAGGCGGACTGTCAACCACTGCGCCACCAGGGAAGCCCAGTTTGTACCTTTTGATCACCTCCGTCCAATTACCCTACCCCCTGCCCCGACCTCTGGTAACCACAAATCTGATTTCTTTTTCTATGAGTTTGTTTGTTTGGTTGGTTAGTTTTGAAGTATAATTGACCTACAGCACTATGTTAGTTCCTGGCGCACAACATAGTGATTTGATATTTCTATACACTATGAAATGATCACAGGTATGAAATATACAGTATGGGAAATACAGTGAATAGTAATATAATATCTTTGTATGGTGACAGATGGTAACTAGACTTATTATGGATCATTTTGTAATGTATAAAAATATCTAACTTAATACTTCAATTAAATAATTAATATATATGTATGTGACAGCCTTCTCACTTTTAAATTATTTTTTAAAGTAGACAGACAGGAGGATAAACAGGCAGAAGCGAGGAGGCTTGTCTTGGGTTTGGATCCAAAATTAAATATGTCACTATCACTGCTTTCAATATTTCACACTGAAACTTTCTGATTTTCTCTCCCTCAGGAGGGATACATTCTCAAACAATCCCATTAATGGTATCTAGAGGCTTTTACAACTATAATGTGCAATTTTAAAAGGGTCAGAGATATGTCATTCTTTTATAAGATGAAAGAAAGAAGAATGTTAAAGGAAAGTTAGGAAAGAGACCTGGTAAATCAGAGAGAGATTCTCAGGCAGATTAATTTCAGAAGAAAGCTTATGGAAGTTGTAGATACAATAATTAATTTCCTTATAATGATCCATGATGACATATCCTCTAGAAAACCCTCTCGGGCTCCAGGAATATGCATACTTCGGTTTAAAGATTACTGTATTTGAAGACTCTAGATATGAAGACTGGTGTCATTTTACTGAATATATATTTAGTTCAAATTGAGTTTTTTTTCCATTCTCACCCTAGAGATGATGAGCTAAATGGTAGCAAATATTAAATCCATATTTTAAAATGTATAACTGTTATAAAAAGGATTACTTGAGAACTGCTGTGTAATACATTATAATACTTGTAACTACCCAATTTTGTTTATATCTATGACAATTTCTCAGCCTTGGCACTATGGAAATTTTAGCCAGAAAAGTCTTTGTTGTGAGGCACTGGCTTGTACATTGTAGAAGGTGCAGTAGCATCCCTGATCTCTACCCACTAGATGACACTAGCAACCTACTCCCATTCTACCCCACCTGGCCCTGCCCAGATTTGACAACCAAAATATTCCCAGACATTGCCAAATGCCCCTGACAGGGAAAACCACCTCCAGATGAGACCCACTCAACTAGATTACCTTGCATAGTCCTTTCTGGGGGCACACGGAGAGTTGTTTTTTTGTTTTTGTTTATTATAATCTAATTTTGCCTCTTTTTTACTTCTAAATGTTTAACCCTATCTTCTCTGGAACCTCTGTAATAACTTGAATATTCTGTATTTCCATAGTGAAAGTTCTCTTTATTTCTGCAACTTGAAGGAAAGTCCCAACTCCCCTAAGACCATACTTCTACAAGCCTCTTAAACTGAGCTTGCTTATTCAGTATTGGGAGATGGGACAAGCAAGCTCTTCACTTTTTCCTCCTGTTTTCACACCATTCTTTCTCTACCTCTTTTGTTTATAATAAAACAAAAACACTACTGCCTTGTGGTTCATGCCATTTGGCCATCACGTTGGTTACAGCCTGCCATTTGTCTATGCCACCAATTCCCCATCCCCTTTATTGTCATCTATGACCTCATGTTTTCTTACCTTACAGCACATGAATCCCAGGCTCTCTTTTGAGGCTGAGTTGTATCATCCATCCAATCTATCTTTCCCAATAAAGCCAAAATGATTCATGTAAAAAATGTAGGTCTCTCCAGTCTTCTGCCTTAAATGCATCAACAACACTTCAATGACCTTAAGGTAATATCCAGGGCTTCCCTGGTGGCGCAGTCATTGAGAGTCCGCCTGCCGATGCAGGGGACACGGGTTCGTGCCCCGGTCCGGGAAGATCCCACATGCCGCGGAGCGGCTAGGCCCGTGAGCCATGGCTGCTGAGCCTGCATGTCCGGAGACTGTACGTCCGGAGCCTGAGCGTCCAGAGCCTGTGCTCCACAACGGGAGAGGCCACAGCAGTGAGAGGCCCTTGTACCGCAAAAAAAAAAATAAATAATAATAATAATAATAATAATATCCAAATCCCTTCATGTGGTGTACAAATCCCTTCATAGTCTGGCCCACTCTTATGTCGTCAGCCTGGATACTATTGTCTCACACACACACACACACACACACACACACACACACACACACACACCCATACACGTTGCTCAGCTCCAGGCATGCTGAAGTTCTTTCAGTTCCCTAAACATACTGTGTTCTTTCTTGTGTCTAGACTATTACCTGCAATGTTCCTCTCAGTTGAATACTTCTTCCTCCCTCTTCGTCATCTAGCTATTCCTATTCATCCTTTGAACTCACTTTCCTAGTTCCCCCCAGCCATCCCACCAACCCAAATCATGTGCCCCTCATTAGCACTTCCATATCCTCTAATATTTCTTCACAAACAAGTAAGGACTTATTTACTTCTCTTTACCACCATTAAAAGGTAAACTCTAAGAAAGGTGGGACTCTGTTTACCACTAAATTCCAAGGGCTTATAGAGAATCTATTGCATGCATTTGTTGACTGAATGAAAGGATGTTACTGTACTATTTATCATCTGAATAACTTATGGCAAGCTCATACTTCATTTAGATCAATTTGGAAGCCATCTGGCTAAATATTATACATTTCTTTCCTTATCTATTCTATCTATTCTTTCATTCCCTTCTTACTATGGAAAATTCTGAGAGCACTTTATATTTGTGAAAACTCTCTGGGTCATTTCTATCCTTTTCATCCTGGAGTTTCTGATTATTACAGCATAGTAGACATACAAAGAAACAATCTTACATTCACTTAGCTACCAACACATTTTATCATGGAGTCAAAGTCAACTTGGGGAAAATGTTGTCTAATCAAAACTTCAAAACCTGCCATGGGGAAGAAAAGGACAGAATCTGATACCTTTGGAGTTGATTTTTGATAACTGAGTACCTGGTCTGTATTCCAGGCTGAAATATTTTTAGATATACTCTTGTGTGACCTAAAACATGGTGGAGTTTTTCCCTTGTCCTCAATTCTTAAAATGAAATTAGATGTATCACTGTCTGTAACTCAGTGTGATCTTCCTGTCTAACAACTACTTGTCTATTTCATTTGAGGCTAATTACTAAGAAGTTAAAAAAAAAAGGGGGGGAGCATCTTTAACTAATTCTCCAAGTCTTTAAAATTGTAAAAGATATCCATGATAGACATAATTTCTAAGATTGTTTGTAGAGATTCTTTTTAAAGGCTATATTGTTTATTATGGATATCACTGTACAGTTTAATTATTCCTGATGAGTTGCCTATTGTATAATTGCCTTCTTCAAGTTAAAAGAAAACAGGGAGTTCCCTGGTGGTTTAGTGGTTAGGACTCGGCCCTTTCACTGCTGTGGTCCAGGTTCAATCCCTGGTCAGGGAACTGAGATTCTGCAAGCAAAGACACAGCCAAAAAAAAAAAAAAAAAATTAAAAGAAAATAGCAAGTAGATCATTAGATCAAAACTGTCTTATTTGCTTGGAACAATGTTTCACAGTAAGCTCTAACTAGGAGGAGAAAGAAAATTATTCTGAGTTTATAACTTTTTAAAAATTTGTTACTATAATCAGTTATAGCAGCTATATGTAGCATAATATTTTATTTGTTCCTTTCACTGAATGATAGACACATTTGCCCTTTTGTCCTCTTTTTCTTCCAATAGAAAAAGTAAACTTTTTTTATCGCTGGAGACAGGAAAAGCAGCAAAGTCCCCAACACCTGCAATTTGTTGAAAGAAGTACTATTCTGCTCCATCAAACTCCGTTCTCATAAGCCATACAATTAATACAGGTGTATTGATATTTACATCCTCCTCATTAAGTTAATCAGCTTCCAACTGTAAAAAGAAGATACCCCAAACTGTCCACCTATATAATGAAAAACACTTCAAATAGCTACACTTTTTTAATCTACACCTTATCCTATTTGCATACCATTTTTTGAGCATCAATATTTCTTTTGATTTTCAAGACTTTGGTCCCATACACTCAATGACAAATCTAATTTTCTACAGCCAATATATATTACTACATCACACCTGCTAGATAGAAAAGAGGTGAGAGCCAGAAATATTGGTCCTGATGATCGTGGTATTTTTGGCCTAAACTTATATATCAAGGTAAATTGGATCACAGTCAATTCTTTCAAAGTCAAATAGATATGGGTCCATCCATTCGCTGAACAAATAACTTAGCGAAAGCCAACTATGTGCCAAGCACTGGTTTGAATTTGACCATTGGTATTTTATTCTGTTGTCAACAAAAGATAATACAACATCATCCACAATCCACAAGCTATCTATAACTCTTCTCCAAATACCTTTTTTCATACTTTACTGAGCTATTTTGGATTCTTCATGCCAGTAAATCCATGAGTCAGGAAGCATTCCTATCCCTAACCATTCTGATACCAACTTGCACTCTGACTGCTCCCACGATGGCTCTTTTCCTACCTCGTTTTGACCTCTAGTTTATTTCAAAGTTCACTTTCTTCAATCCATCATATCTTCTCTGTCTTCACTTCCTTCCTTATCTACCTGGTATTCTATGTCTTTTTTTCCAGCAAATCTTTGGCTAATACTCAAAATTCCTCTGCTTTACTGACTTCTTATGATATACTATGGCAGTCAGGGTTCAACCAGACAAACAGAACCACTAGGAAAAGTATAGAATCTGGGCTGAATTATAGGCATTTGACTTTATGTGACTGTGGGAGTTGTTTTAATAGCTCACATGACTGTTGCTTCTGTTTCTGCTCATGAGCCTAGTCCGGAAACAGAAGAAGTTGAAGTTGGAGATCCAGCAGGAGCTCCAGAACCTGTGTGCCTGACTGCTGCCCATGCCAACAAAATCAGTCAATCAACTACCATGTATGTGAGTTGGAGCAGCTCCTGGAGCCACCGCACTGACCATCTAGGCATAAAAATAATATAACTCCTGCTTCTCTTTGACCTTCCAAATCTACCATAAAATGTCTCTTGTGGCCCATGTTAACCCAGACCTATGCAGGGAAGAAAATACAGGTCCAGCTTAGCTAATGCCATGCAAATTCACCACACTTTATTCTTTGCCAACCTGGCATCAGTATACACCTCTTTTAACAATACTGAACTTCCAAAATTATGCTTCCACCTCAACTATCCCTCATACAACCAAAATACATTATTATTCTCCGTAAAACAGAATACAAAGTTTTTCATGCATCTTTAAGTGGTGTTCCTTCCCCTTCTTTCCGAGATTAATTCCTTTTTGATAGCCTGTAACTTAAAAACTAAGATATCAAGTTAAATGCTATTAAAACAGCTTATGTTGATGGCAGGGAAATGGTAGAAGGGAAGAAAAGAGGCTTATTATATATACATGACATATCCATATCAAAATTGAGAAAAAATTATCTTTATTATAATCCTTGTATCTAAAGGTGTTCATGTGGTCAAAGTTAGTAGTTACAACAGCCTTCTATTATCTGCTTCATGTCCCTTTGTCTTCAGCAAGCTCCTCAGTTGGTCATGGTTCCCTGCCTGGGAAGAGTGACTCACCCCTTCATCCTTAAGGGATCTGGATCATTGGTATTCTGTCTGTTTTGGGTTGTAGTTTCCCAGTGACTTCAATCAGAGGATATAAGGGTAGTAAGTAGCACCTCAGGGGATGTCCTGCATTCCAGAAATAGTCCTCCTTACCTCCATTAGATCAAAGCAATCGAATTTCCTCTTATAGTCAGGATCAATTGCCTCAGCCAGTTGAGTTAAACCCTTCCTTGCTTATTGATTTACTGGCTGAAGAGTCCACAGTGGTCAAGGGGCAGACTCAACTTCCAGTTTAATGGAACCATGGCTGTATTCTCTGATGAAGGCATTCCTCCCTTGGGAACTAAAACTTCTAGACCATTGGATCCTAAAATTGCAGGAAAAAGAAACACAAAATATTGCTAGAGGATCTCTATGGTTAATAGTGGTTATGGTTAATAGTGAGATGATCCACTCCCATTCCTACACTTTGATTCCCAGAACTGCAAATACTGGCTATGGGAGAACCAGCACTGTATATTAGTTACTGATTTTGAACACATACAGTATCCTAGAGAAAATTATCATAGACCTGGAGGTATTGCCACCTATCGGGCACCACATAACAGAGCTTTAAAAAGCCACTCCACTATTCTATCAGGCCAGCTGCTTCAAGATAAGGGAAATGTGGTAAGAACAGTGAGTTACCTGAGCACAAGCCCATCACAGAGCTTCATTTGCTGTAAAATGTGTCCTGTGGTCAGAATCAATCAATAAGTTCATTATGGGCCAGTCCCTCTGGTCAGGAAACTTGCACAAGCCTCTTAGATAGCCTAATCTACCAGAGGGTAGAAAGCAGAAGCAAGAACTACAATCCTGCAGCCTGTGGAACAAAAACCACATTCACAGAAAAATAGACAAGATGAAAAGGCAGAGGGCTATGTACCAGATGAAGGAACAAGATAAAACCTCAGAAAAGCAACTAAATGAAGTGGAGATAGGCAAACTTCCAGAAAAAGAATTCAGAATAATGATAGTGAAGATGATCCAGGACTTTGAAAAAGAATGGAGGCAAAGATCAAGAACATGCAAGAAATGTTTAACAAAGAACTAGAAGAATTAAAGAACAAACAAACAGAGATGAACAATACAATAACTGAAATGAAAACTACACTAGAAGGAATCAATAGCAGAATAACTGAGGCAGAAGAATGGATAAGTGACCTGGAAGACAGAATGGTGGAATTCACTGCTGTGGAACAGAATAAAGAAAAAAGAATGAAAAGAAATGAAGACAGCCTAAGAGAAACCTGGGACAACATTAAATGCAACAACATTTGCATTATAGGGGTCCCAGAAGGTGAAGAGAGAGAGAAAGGATCCGAGAAAATATTTGAAAAGATTATAGTCAAAAACTGCACTAACATGGGAAAGGAAATAGCCACCCAAGTCCAGGAAGCACAGAGAGTCCCACACAGGATAAACCCAAGGAGAAACACACCAAGACACATAGTAATCAAATTGGCAAAAATTAAAAACAAAGAAAAATTATTGAAAGCAGCAAGGAAAATATGACAAATAACAAAAAAGGGAACTCCCATAAGTTTAACAGCTGATTTCTCAGCAGAAACTCTACAAGCCAGAAGGGAGTGGCATGATATACTTAAAGTGATGAAAGGGAAGAACCTACAACCAAGATTACTCTACATGGCAAGGAGCTCATTCAGATTCGATGGAGAGTTCAAAAGCTTTACAGAAAGCAAAAGCTAAGAGAATTCAGCACCACCAAACCAGATCTACAACAAATGCTAAAGGAACTTCTCTAAGTGGGAAACACAAGAGAAGAAAAGGACCTACAAAAACAAACCCCAAACAACTAAGAAAATGGTGTTAAGAACATACATATCGATAGTTACCTTAAACGTGAATGGATTAAATGCTCCAACCAAAAGAAACAGGCTCTCTGAATGGATACAAAAACAAGACCCATATACATGCTGACTACAAGAGACCCATTTCAAACCTAGGGATACATACAGACTGAAAGTGAGGGGATGGAAAAAAATATTCCATGCAAATGGAAATCAAAAGAAAGCTGGAGTAGCAATACTCATATCACATAAAATAGACTTTAAAACAAACATTGTTACAAGAGACAAGGAAGGACACTACATAATGATCAAGAGATCAATCCAAGAAGAAGATATAACAATTATAAATATATATGCACCCAACATAGGAGCACCTCAATACATAAGGCAAGTGCTAACAGCTATAAGAGAGGATATCGACAGTAACACAATAATAGTGGGGGACTTTAACACCTCACTTACACCAATAGACAGATCATCCAAACAGAAAATTAATAAGGGAACAGAAGCTTCAAATGACACAAGAGACCAGATAGATTTAATTGATATTTATAGGACATTCCATCCAAAAACAGCAGATTACACTTTCTTCTAAGGTGCACACGGAACATTCTCCAGGATTGATCACATCTTGGGTCACAAATCAAGTCTCAGTAAATTTAAGAAAATTGAAATCATATCAAGCATCTTTTCTGACCACAACACTACGAGATTAGAAATCAATTACAGGGAGAAAATGTAAAAAATACAAACACATGGAGGCTAAACAATATGTTACTGAATAACCAAGAGATCACTGAAGAAATCAAAGAGGAAATCAAAAAATACCTACAGACAAATGACAATGAAAACAGGATGATCCAAAACCTATGGGATGCAGCAAAAGCAGTTCTAAGAGGGAAGTTTATAGCAATACAATCCTACCTCAAGAAACAACAAACATCTCAAATAAACATTTTAACTTTAAAACTAAAATAACTACAGAAAGCAGAAAAAACAAAACTTAGTAGAAGGGAAAAATCATAAATATCAGAGCAGAAATAAATGAAATAGAAACAAAACAATAACAAAGATCAATAAAACTAAAAGCTGGTTTTTGAGAAGATAAACAAAATTGATAAACCATTAGCCAGACTCATCAAGAAAAAGAGGGAGATGACTCAAATCAATAAAATTAGAAATGAAAAAGGAGAAAGTACAACAGACACTGCAGAAATACAAAGTATCCTAAGAGACTATGACAAGCAACTCTATGCCAATAAAATGTACAACCTGGAAGAAATGGACAAATTCTTATAATGGTATAACCTTCCAAGACTGAACCAGGAAGAAATAGAAAATATGAACAGACCAATCACAAGTAATGAAGTTGAAACTGTGATTAAAAATCTTCGAACAAACAAAAGTCTGGGACCAGATCACTTTACAGGTGAATTCTATCAAACATTTAGAGAAGAGCTAACACCCATCCTTCTCAAACTCTTCCAAAATATTGCAGAAGAAGGAAAACTCCCAAACTCAATCTATGAGGCCACCATCACCCTGATACCAAAACCAGACAAAGATACTACAAAAAAAGAAAATTACAGACCAATATCACTGATGAATATAGATGCAAAAATCCTCAACAAACTACTAGCAAACAGAATCCAACAACACATTAAAAGGATCATATACCATGATCAAGTGGGATTTATCCCAGAGATGCAAGGATTCTACAATATATGCAAATCAATCAATGTGACACATATTAACAAATTGAAGAATAAAAACCATATGATCATCTCAATAGATGCAGAAAAAGCTTTTGACAAAATTCAACACCCATTTGTGATAAAAACTCTCCAGAAAGTGGGCATAGAGGGAACCTACCTCAACATAATAAAGGCCATATATGACAAACCCACAGCAAACATCATCCTCAATGGTGAAAAACTGAAAGCATTTCCTCTAAGATCAGGAACAAGACAAGGATGTCAACTCTCACCACTATTATTCAACAGAGTTTTGGAAGTCCTAGCCACAGCAATCAGAGAAGAAAAAGATGTTAAAAAAATTATACTCCAATAAAGATGTTAAAAAAGAGGGCTTCCTTGGTGGCGCAGTGGTTGAGAGTCCGCCTGCCGATGCAGGGGACACGGGTTCATGCCCCGGTCCAGGAAGATCCCACATGCTGTGGAGCGGCTGGGCCCATGAGCCATGGCCGCTGAGCCTGCACGTCCGGAGCCTGTGCTCCACAATGGGAGAGGCCACAACAGTGAGAGGCCCACGAACCGCAAAAAAATAAAAAATAAAAATAAGAATTGTCTTCCTTAGTTAGCTCATCATGGGAAAATTCCCATTCGATCATCAGTTCAGGTTGAGAGGAAATCATCATCAATTCAGGCAATGGAGGTGGAGTTTGAGGCATGGTCATCTGAGCCACTTGCATATGCAACTTACTTATGCTTTCAGTACCTGCTTAAACCCAGTCTCAGCATATACGAATTCTGTTTGATGATGGAGTGTTACTATGCTCACTAACTTGAATCTTTACTTCTTTTGAGAAAAACTTGCTCATAGGCCATCAAGTTACCATGTAACCTGAGCTTCCCATCATAAATTTGGTCACACACCCATAAACACCCCAGTTTATGATGGGAGGACCAGGTTCCATGGTAACTGGGTGGCCGTAATCAAGATGTTTCTCAAAATGAGAACAGCTATCTACAGAGGATAATATACCTTTGTTTCAAAATCCTAAAGGTCAATGTGCTATGATTTACCTATAGGATCCTGCCAAAGGCCCCATAGAGCAACCCTATCCACCACTCAAACTTCAAGCACAATCACATATCCTATATTTGCCCAAATGGGAGAACAACTTGCAGAGAAGCCTGAATTTATTATAAGGCCTTCTCTAACTGTTTCAGTACTGAAAGCTTTTCAAGTCACCTGGTAAGTGGGTCAGAATAGCATAGCTGAATGAAGAGCATGTTACCTCTAAAGGCCAAAGAGGCTTACTAGGCATCATACTTCTTTCTTCACGGTAGAAGAGGCAAAATGAAGAAAATCATCCTTAAGCCTGGAAAAGATATCTGGAAGTATCCCAGACACTGGACCCCTAAGAAATTTCACAGTGCTGGCAGATCACTGAATTTTGTGGGATTTATCTCCCACCCTCAGGCATGTATTTGCCTTAACAAGGTGTCTAGATTCATTACTACTCCTTATCACCTAGTCCAATCAGCATGCTCTCATCAATGAAATGATTCAGTGTGATGCCCTATGGAATGGAGAGGTGATCAAGGTCCCTGCAGACTAGAATATGATATAAGCCAGGAGAGCTGAAATAGCCCTGAGAAAACAGTGAAGTTGAACTGCTACCCTGTCAGCTGAAAATACATTCTGTCTTATGGTCTTTAATAACAGGTATAAAGAAATAATCATTTGCCATGTTTAATAGCTACATACCAGGTTCCGAGATATGGGATGATTTGTTTCAACAATAAAGCATATCTGGAACAGCAGCTGCAATTGAAATCACCACCAGATTACATTTGCAATAATCACTATCGTTCTCCAAGATCCATCTGTCTTCTGCACAGGCCAAACAGGTAAGTTGAATGAGGATACGGTAGGAACCACCACCCCTGCATCTTTCAAGTCTTTGATGAGGGCATTAATCTTTGCAGTTTCTCTAGGAATACGGTATTACTTTTTGGTTTACTATTTTGATAGGTGGAAACAACTCAGGTGACCTAAATTGGGCTTTCCTACCACAGATCAGGGAACAAATATGGGAATTCTGCCAGTTTCTGAGTATGTCCATGCCAATCACACATTCTGGAACTGAGAAATAACCATAAGGTGGGTTTAGAGACCCACAAGGCCTAGTGTTCAGTTGACACAAGTTAAAACTCCACGGATCACCTGACCTTATTAAGCCCCAACTCTGATAGGTGAACTCTAACAGCATTTAGGATCTCTATGAATTCATATCAGTTTAAAGTCAGTGTCCAGAAATCCCTAAAAATCTGATTATTTCCTCTTCCCCAGTGCACAAGCATCCTTGGAAGAGGCCACGGGCCTCTCTTTTGACGTTTATGAGGAATATTTATATTATATATTTTTTGCTGTGTAGCAAGGTCCTTTCTCAATGAGACCCAGCGTCCCCCCATTCATGCAAGAGACCCTGGGTCTATGAACCTGTGTAAGTCTGGCAATTGATTGCAGGGTTTTTCTTCTCTTCTCAATTACTAAGCTCTGTAGACTCCCCAAAATTATCCCTAGGGTGCCTTGTCTGCTCACTCTGCCCTCTCACCATAATGAAATTCATCTACACTGTGGCTTCAATTACTGCTCATAATCAAATGCTCTACCTTTCTATCTACAATTCAGACCACTCCTCTGAGCTGCAGCTGCCTATATAAGCACCTACCAAAAATATGTCTCAGATTCAATAAGTTTGACTCCAAATGCATCTCCATTCCAGTGCTCCACATTATAGCCAAAGACACCACCGTCTCTCCATCTGAGAGAATCCCAGTCCTAGGAGCCATCTCCAACACCTACCCCCACCTCACTCAATCCATCACTGATTCTCATGGATTTTATCTCCCAAGTATTTCTCAAACCCACAAATTCTCTCCATTTCTACCACCACCAGTCTAGTCAAACTCTCTACTATTGCAATAAATTCCTATTTGTTCTCCTCCCATCCATTGTTGGTTTTCTCTCATTTTTCTCCACACTGCAGTCAGAGTTTATGAGATTACAAATTCCTCAAGGTCAATGTGTTTCCATATAATTCATGTACCTAGCACAGTATCTTACCCAATTATTAAGCAAGTATTTACTGTTTCTGCTGCTATGTCTACAGCTAATGATTGTTATGGTGAAGAAATTTTAAATGGACACAACAATACCTTATCCAAAGAATCCTGAAGAAATAAAAAACAATAGTTTGATTCTGAAAGATACAACAGCATCCACTTTAAGCTTCTTCCTGAAAAAACCCTTCATCTACACCCCTCATAATATCAGTGAGCTCCACAAACATGCCTTTTTCTGTGAGCCCTTATCTGATCCTAAAGTTTGTAAAGGATGTGTTGGTTTAGATATCAAAAGAGAGTTAAATGCCTGAGGAGATCTGAGGTATTGTACTGATTAAGAAATCTCTATTATTAACTTACAGATATTTTATTGCTATTTTTATCATATTTCTTCTTATCAATCAATATTGATCTATGTTCCTGGCATCTGAAATATGTTTATCAACTTATTGAGTTAAATCAGTTTCTGGACAAAATTTTGTCATATAACCTTGTCTAACCAGAGATGAGCCCAGGAAACATAGTCTAGTTGTGTGTCCAGAAGAAAATAAAGGAAATGGGGAAAACATAGTATTCTCACTAGTACATTCTTAACAGAATTTTGTTCTACTGTTTTTCTGATAGACTTTAAATCAATTCTCTATTTTATTTTTTCAGTTATCATCATTTTACCTTTTTACAAACATTTCCATTTATGTTGTAGATGCCCAGGGTTTTCACTGCAGCCATATCCCCCTTTTAAGGAGGCTGACCAAAGCCACTTCATTATCAGTCTGGTCCCTGATAAATGGTCAGTAGGCTACATACATGTGCTCAGTATCTGGCAACAGAAGTTACAACAACAGGGTACCAGTTTCCTAGGATTCTGTAACAAATAACTACAAACCAGGAGGCTTAAAATGATAGAAATTTATTATCTCATAATTCTAGAGGCTTGAAGTCTGAAATCAAGGGAGGATTCTCCCTTGCCTATTCCTAGCTTCTGGTGGTTGCTGGCAATTCTTTTTTTCTTTCTTTTTTTTTTTTTTTTTTTTTTGCGGTACACGGACCTCTCACTGTTGTGGCCTCTCCCGTTGTGCAGCACAGGCTCCGGATGCGCAGGCTCAGTGGCCATGGCTCACGGGCCCAGCCGCTCCATGGCATGTGGGATCTTCCCAGACCGGGGCACGAACCCGTGTCCCCCGCATCGGCAGGCGGATTCTCAACCACTGCACCACCAGGGAAGCCCAACTGGCAATTCTTGATGTTCCTTGTCTTACAACTAAATCACTCCCATCTCTGCTCCGTCATCACATGGTGTCCTCCCCTCATGTATCTGTGTCTTTTGTCTTCTTGTAAGCACCAGAATCATACTGGATTAAGGACCCAACGTACCACAGTGTGCC
Source organism: Hyperoodon ampullatus (assembly GCF_949752795.1). Lineage (NCBI taxonomy): Eukaryota > Metazoa > Chordata > Mammalia > Artiodactyla > Ziphiidae > Hyperoodon > Hyperoodon ampullatus. The sequence goes on from NC_136918.1 coordinate 120,357,836, forward strand.
CTCATTTTAACTAATCACATCTGCAACAGCCCTATTTCCAAATAAGTTCACCTTCTGAGGTACTAGTAGTTAGGACTTCAACTTATCCTTTTGGAGGACATAATTCACCCCAGAACAAATGGGTAAACACCTGACAAACCAGACTGTCTTAGCACAGCTTTCCTGAAAAGCAGAGTCTGTGATAGGACTTGTGAGTAGGTTGACTTAGATATCAGAAGGGAGCTAGCATTGGGGAGAGGTGATTCCAATGAGTAGGAGTGAGGGGATGAGAAGAGTGAGATGGAAGGAGGAAGAGCCAATAGCAGAGCATGTTATTGAGACTGACGCTGAGGACACAAGGGGCTCAATTCTGCTTTCTCTTCCAGAAAAGTCTCAGAACACCTCGTAGAATTACATGCTAGAAGGAGGGAAAGCAGATGCACTTATGCAGCCACTCTCACTCCTCACTCTTTGAGGGAGTATGAATTCACAGGGATGTTGATTTCCACGTCCTTACACGCCAACGTACATGGACAAAGTGAGCTCGCTCCCAGGGGCATAACTAGCATCCAGGGATCTTTACAGGGAAGAAAGCAAAGATGCATGACTGTCAACCTGAAGTCAGTGAAAATCTGCCCAGAATGTTCCACTCCAGCCACAGCTAAATCAGAGTTCTGACTGAGTGGACATAAACCAAGCCACTAGCTTCTCTCTCCTGGGGACATGGAATTGGGATTCAGAATCTATAATCAGTTGATTGGTGGCACTTGAACAAGCAGGAACTGTAAGCACCTACAAGAGCCATATTAGAAAAACAATTTTGTCCTAAAGAAGCAATGCAAACCACATCAATATGAATATGAATAAAGCAGACATATAGAAGCTGCAAAGAACAGAGAGCATGCTTTCCCTGATGAATGAGAGATAGGCAAGGGGTCTAATTGGCTGCCTGACTGCTCTCCTGAGTTTCCACAAAACCCACTGATCTGCCTCCACTGGTGTCTGCAGGACAACTCTCTATACTCCCAATAAATGCCTTTTTTTGGTTTGTAGCCCAGATGTCATATGAAGCCTCCCTGCCACTCAAGATCTGGATAAACTTGGATTCATCTCTATATATATGGAGATCTAAACACCTATTCCAAAATTACTATGAATATTCATATTACTATGAATATTATTCATCCTTTGAATAAATTACAAATGAATCACTAAAGCACTAGGAATTATAAGGAAAGAGCTGGAGTGTGCATCTGCTGCCCATCTGATTGTAGCTGGGGAAATGCATGCCCATTACTGCCAGATTTTACAAGATGGCAAGATATCTGTATCTCTATTAAAATCTCCCCAATTTTGAATGCTGTCATATAATTTAAATGTTTTAAGGCATTCTATAAACTAATCACGTTTGTGTACCAGAGCTGGCTTTGTGGGTCTAGTTTCAACCTCTGTCGTATTCCTGGAGCCACCCCCTCTGCCTCCAGGCTCCTGCGATTTCTTCAGAATCCTCTGACCCAACCACATTGTCCCTCATGTGAAATATGCCCTATTCATTGATTTCCCCAACACAAAACAAGCTCAATAAGAATTTCTCACTAGACACTGATGAAAGAAATTAAAGATGATACAAATAGATGGAGAGATATACCATGTTCTTGGATTGGAAGAATCAACATTGTGAAAATGACTATACTACCCAAAGCAATCTACAGATTCAGGGCAATCCCTATCAAACTACTGCTGGCAATTTTCACAGAACTAGAACAAAAAATTTCACAATTTGTATGGAAACACAAAAGACCCCGAATAGCCAAAGCAACCTTGAGAACGAAAAACGGAACTGGAGGAATCAGGCTCCCTGACTTCACACTATACTACAAAGCCTACAGTAATCAAGACAGTATGGTACTGGAACAAAAACAGAAATATAGATCAATGGAACAGGATAGAAAGCCCAGAGATAAACCCACGCATATATGGTCACTTTATCTTTGATAAAGGAGGCAAAAATATACAGTGGAGAGAGGCTTCCCTGGTGGCGCAGTGGTTGAGAGTCTGCCTGCTGATGCAGGGGACACGGGTTCGTGCCCCGGCCCAGGAAGATCCCACATACCGCGGAGAGGCTAGGCCCGTAAGCCATGACCGCTGAGCCTGCACGTCCGGAGCCTGTGCTCCGCAACAGGAGAGGCCACAACAGTGAGAGGCCCACGTACCACAAAAATAAATAAATAAATAAATAAATAAATAAATAAATAAATAAATAAAAATAAGAATATACAGTGGAGAAAAGACAGCCTCTTCAATAAGTGGTGCTGGGAAAACTGGACAGGGACATGTAAAAGTATGAGATTAGAACACTCCCTAACACCATACACAAAAATAAGCTCAAAATGGATTAAAGACCTAAATGTAAGGCCAGAAACTATCAAACGCTTAGAGGAAAACATAGGCAGAATACTCTTATGACATAAATCACAGCAAGATCCTTTTTGACCCACATCCTAGGGTAATGGAAATAAAAACAAAAATAAAATAATGGGACCAAATGAAACTTAAATGCTTTTGCACAGCAAAGGAAACCATGAACAAGACCAAAAGACAACCCTCAGAATGGGAGAAAATATTTGCAAATGAAGCAACTGACAAAGGATTAATCTCCAAGGTTTACAAGCAGCTCATGCAGCTCAATAACAAAAAAGCAAACAACCCAATCCAAAAATGGGCAGAAGACCTAAATAGACACTTCTCCAAAGAAGATATATAGATTGCCAACAAACACATGAAAGAATACTCAACATCATTAATCATTAGAGAAATGTAAATTAAAACTACAATGAGAATCATCTCATAATGGTCAGACTGGCCATCATCAAAAAATCTAGAAACACTAAATGCTGGAGAGGGTGTGGAGAAAAGGGAACACTCTTGCACTGTTGGTGGGAATGTAAATTGATACAGCCACTATGGAGAACAGTATGGAGGTTCCTTAAAAAACTGAAAATAGAACCACCATACAATCCAGCAATCCCACTACTGGGCATATACCCTGAACAAACCATAATTCAAAGAGTCATGTACCAATATGTTCATTGCAGCTCTATTTACAATAGCCAGGACATGGAAGCAACCTAAGTGTCCATCAACAGATGAATGGATAAAGAAGATGTGGCACATATATACAATGGAATATTACTCAGCCATAAAAAGAAATGAAAATGAGTTATTTGTAGGGAGGTGGATGGACCTAGAGTCTGTTTTACAGAGTGAAGTAAGTCAGAAAGAGAAAAACAAATACCGTAAACTAACACATATATATGGAATCTAAGAAAAAAAAAAGAAGATCATTAACAACCTAGGGGTAAGACGGGAATAAAGACACAGACCTACTAGAGAATGGACTTGAGGATATGCGGAGGGGGAAGGGTAAGCTGTGACAAAGTGAGAGAGTGGCATGGACATATATACACTACCAAATGTAAAATACATAGCTAGTGGGAAGCAGCCGCATAGCACAGGGAGATCAGCTCGGTGGTTTATGACCACCTAGAGGGGTGGGATAGGGAGGGTGGGTGGGAGGGAGACGCAAGAGGGAAGAGATATGGGAACATATGTATATGTATAACTGATTCACTTTATTATAAAGCAGAAACTAACACACAATTGTAAAGCAATTATACTCCAATAAAGATGTTTAGAAAAAAATAATTTCTCACTAAAGAACAAATATTGTATGACCCCGCTTAAATGAGGTACCTAGGTAATCAAAATCATACAGACAGAAAGGACAATGGTGGTTGCCAGGAGCAGGGGGAGGGGGGAATAAGAATTTAGTGTTAAATGAGTACAGACTTTCACTTTGGGATGATGAATAAATTCTGGAGATGAATCATGATGATGGTTGCACAACACTGTGAATGCATTTTATGTCATTGTACACTTTACAATGGTTAAAATGATATATTTTGTGTTATGTAGATTTTACCATAATTTTTTAAACTGAATTTTTTTAATTTTGTGAGTTTAGGGGACTTTACTGAAGGTTCTGGGAGGTTTCGAGGAGGATTCACATTATGCTAACGCAGTCTTCTACTTTCTTCTCTCTTCCTCTTCCTAGTTGTGTCCCTCTTACCTTCTCTTCCCATTGCCCTGGGCACACCAAGATTCACCTCCTCTATTAGAAAGCTCATTGTTTTTCTAAATAAAGACACTTCTATGTAAAAAAACAATTCTGGTGATTGTTACTAGAAAAATAAATGTCTGCCTCTTATGAAACATTAAGTTAGACAGACTGAATTTCTGATTTTTCAGGACGAAAATTATCTCTGACTAAAGCACGAGTACTTATTTACGTATTTTCTAGAAAGAGTGAGATATCTTTCTTAAGACAATCTTTAATCTATACCTGTGTGATATGATCCCAAGAAAGCTGTAGCATTGCGAATGGGTCATATCACACATTAATAGTTCCATACTTCTGAAGTATGTAACAGCAGAGATAGAAAAGATGAGGTGTTGGAAGATATTAAAACAGAACTTTCATCTTCTGGATTCTAAATTAGCAACGTATTAGAAAACCAGGCCTGGATATCTGAAAACAGCAGAAAGGAGAGCTGTCGCCTCTCTAATTTAATACCAAACCCCCAGGAGTAGTTTACTGTCAGAGTTTTATCATATATTATGGAGACAAGTATTGGCAGGCTTCCACAAGATCCATATAAGCTTTTATCTCTTCCCTAGATCAGGTCACATGACAGACAGCTGGATCCTTACACAGGCTTTTACCATCCTTTTAGTAATACACTTGGTGATTGAGTTGAGTCCCATAAATCTAGTCCAGAGTTACAACCCCACCGGGGTTTATCCTGTTGGTCCTCAACTATCCACCACACGTGTGCATTAACATTTCATAAAAACGCCACTTACAGGTCTCTTAAAAGCTTTCTCATTTATAGACTAGAGTCTTCAAAGACCTCTTCTTTCTCGATAACTGAAAATAGTTGTTAGACCTTAATAATAATTCAAAAACAGAAGATGACTAACTTCTTCTATTCTGCACTAAAATTCCACAATGTTATTCAGGCAGAAACAATGTATCGATATCAAAGTTATTAATAAGTGGCCCTGACTTATTCTTAGTTCTTATCTAGTCCTATAGAATTACAAAACATCAGTAATAATGGTATTTGAAGATTAGTTAAAAATTAGTTAATCCAGTGGTTACAAATTGCTCAGCCATAGAAGAAATCTGGTTTGCAGAGATGTGCAGTTTAGCACACACCATCTTTTTAAACCTTTAGAATTATTTACCCCATTTTAAAATGTGGAGATTGCCCATCAGTACTTAAAGATCTGGCTACACTAGGCTGGTGTCCCCATGTGGTAATGATGGCCTGGAGCCTGGAAGCCACCGAGGTCTGTGGACAGGACATGTGTTTGCCACTTCACCACAGTCCTTAACAAACCATGCTTTATTCATCTAAGTATCCTGCCTGGACTTTTGTAAACACTTGAAATGTTGACCTGTGCCATTTTAGAAATTAGAAAATAGGAGATTAAGAGTGCTGAAATGACTCCTTTAAGAGTGGGTAGACAGAAAGTGACAAAGGTACCTGATGTCAAATCTCGTGTCTACACAAGTTTCTTGTGGTTCCTAGAACTTACTCTTCATGAAATGCTACAGCGTTCTAGGGTATACCGTTTGAGGAACTTTGTGTGTTCACTACAGTATTAATTCTTTTAAAATTTTTAAAGTTTTTTAATATGTTGTTATCTCTATTGCTAACACAGTTTCAGTTTAAACAACAAATGAGGGGACTTCCCTGGTGGCACAGTAGTTAAGAATACGCCTGCCAATGCAGGGGGGATAGGTTTGAGCCCTGGTCCTGGAAGATCCCACATGCCTCGGAGCAACTAAGCTCATGTGCCACAACTACTGAGCCTGCACTCTAGAGCCCGTGAGCCACAACTACTGAAGCCCGCATGCCTAGAGCCCACTCACTGCAACTACTGAAGCCCGCGCACCTAGAACCTATGTTCCATAACAAGAGTAGCCACCACGATGAAAAGCCCACACACTAAAACAAAGAGTAGTCCCCGCTTGCCGCAACTAGAGAAAGCCCGCGCGCCGTGATGAAGACCCAACACAGCCAAAAATAAATAAATAAAAATAAACAACAAATGATCAAAAAATTAGTTCTGAATATCTAAATATAGTCCAACAGTTTCTTACAGGCTTTAGTTATGATTTTTGTTCTGTAAGTGACAACTTTTATTTAGAATTTTTTTTAATCTAACAAAGTTAACATCAAAAAAGAAAATATTAATGGTCAGATGAATGCACTTTTTCTTCTGTATCTTGAACCATTTCAAATAATGGTTATGTTTTTATAACATGAAATGTGTATCTATTTGTCCCCTTCTGTTGAAAACACAAGTTTACCCCAAGACCAAAAAAAGAAAAAATGAGAGAAAGAAAAAGTGAATGCTGAGGGTCCTTGGGTTGAGCTACATCAAAAATCCTCGACTTTCACCTGTAGATCTTATCTCCGCTCTCTCTTTCTGCCCCAGGAAGCAGACTTATATCAAGATTCCGTGACTTCTGTCTGCTAGTTGGCTCCTACCGATAGAGAGCTGTGCAGCAGAGGTAAAGAGGCAGAAGAATGAAACTAGTGCATTTATTCCTCTAAATCTCTCCTTACAAGGTCACCTTAAGCTGGTTGTATCCTCAGTCCAGAGGTCAATACCCCATTCATGATGACACCCTGCACAACTTATTCCTTCCGAACTAAAGAAACCATTCCCTCTCCTTGTTTCTTTAGACCTAGGGGCTGATGACATCTTGGTTGCTACTGAGCTCTAGGTCAATGCACCATTCCTCTGGTTCCCCCTTCCTGCAGCTTTGTAAATCGTCACTTTGTAAACAAACTCTCCTTGAAATTTCCAATTTTAAATGTGCTGTTTAGGCTTCCCTGGTGGCGCAGTGGTTAGGAATCTGCCTGCTAACACAGGGGACATGGGTTCGAGCCTTGGTCTGGGAAAATCCCACATGCCAAGAGCAAATAAGCCCGTGAGCCACAACTACTGAGCCTGCGCTCTGGAGCCCGCGAGCCACAACTACTGAGCCCACGTTGCACAACTACTGAAGCCTGTGCACCTAGAGCCCGTGCTTGGCAATGAGAAGCCACTGCAATGAGAAGCCCACACACCACGATGAAAAGTAGCCCTCGTTCGTTGCAACTAGAGAAAGCCTGCGTGCAGCAATGAAGACCCAACGCAGCCAAAAATAATAAAATTTAAAAAAATTTAATGTTCTGTTCATATTAAGATCCAGACTAACAAGAGCCACATTTTATTTGTATAATATTTTTTAATTAAAATAAACAAAGTGAAGTACTAGATGAATGTAAATAGTATGCACGATCACCAGAAGAAGCCAAAAGGAACTTCAGCTAGAAGCAATTAATCAAGAGTTTTCTAAACAAACACAATTTCCTCTCTGAGATGAATTATAGTAAGATCTATTAATATAATTCTTTCACCTCCACAAAAAAAATATTTTTGCTAGTTCATATCTCTTTTAAAGATTTTTCCCACTTCATTAAATTAATACATGCATTATTCCATCTTCTTCCATCCACAAGCCCATTTCCAAGAAGCAGCTATTCTACCCCTATATCATTTTTGCTTGATTTTTTCTTACATATCTTTTAATAATATGCTTATCATTCTATTTCCTCATTTATAAATTTTACATATAACCTAATTTATTATAAGTGAGGAATGAGCTGGCTCACCACCAACCCCCTGCCAACCAGTTGTTATATTTCTATTTTGAGTTCCTCATATAGTTACTTTGTATCCTTAGTAAAATACTAACATCTCTACTCTTTATTTCTACAGCTGTGGACAGTATATTGTATAGCAGTAAACCAAATGCATACTTTGGCCAAATACCAATGCAAACCCAAATGTGCCATATCCATAATTTTTCTTCCCGCTTTTTAAGAAGGTATTAATGACCATAGTTTTCATCTCAGCATCACTCTGTTCTTTTCTCCTGCAATTTCTATCATCTGTGTAATAACTTTTGCAATGTCAAGCTCAATAGTAGATACATATGATTAATTCTTCGATGTTTTATCTGTAAGTTGGTGTAAAGGATGAAAGTCAATAAGAGTATTAAGAACGTAAATGTACTTCTCTGCTGATCCAAGCAGTGTAGATTGATTATTGTGAAATATTTTTCACAGTTTTTGTCTTCAGTTTTCTAATTGTAGTGATTTTTTCTTTGCCTTTATGCCAGCATCAGTTGATATAAAATAATAGGTGTTCTATTGAATCCCCCTTTCTCCTGCTGCCTCAGTGTAAACTGGCTGAACTCCAGGCCTGCTGCATAATTGTAGTTCAGCGGTTTCCCTTCACTGTTCTTCTAGAGACAAGTTGGCTCCACTATTTCAAGGATGCCAAGATTTTTTCTGTCTTAATTTTCTTCCTCTTTTGGATATAATCCAACCTCAAATAACCTCCCTTTCAAGGGTGCAGGAAATTTTCTATGACTCTTAAGACATTATTCATTAGAAGTTTAAAGCTCTTTCTTCACTGTCTTCCAACATTCAACACTGTTGATGGAAAATATGATCCCAGACTTGTCATGTTTCTATAGGTCACATTTTTTTTCTCAAGAAAAATTTGAGAGTCTTCTTTTTACCCATTGTAATTTGAATGTTCACAGTGATGTGTCTAGGGATGTGTCTTCATTCATTGTACTGAGAACTCAATGCTGTCTTTAATTATTTCTAGCACTAAGAAATTACCTTGTATTTTTTATTTGACAATGTTCTCCATTCCATTCTCTTTGTCCTTTTTTTCTGGAATTCCAGGTCTCGGATTTTTTTTCTGTCTCTTAAATTATACATTTTTTTAGCTTTGTTCTACTTTCTGTTTAATTTCTTACCTTTATCTCCCAGAGTTTCTATTAAATTTTTTCTAGCAGTATTTTGGTACCCTCAGGGTCAGTGTCTTGGACAATTCCCTTGGCAGTGATATCACGGAGGATACCAAGGACATTGGCATGGTGAGGGCAACAGACACCAACCTAGTGTGAGAGAGAAGAGGGAACGGGAGTGGAAAAATGAAAGAATCCCACAGACCTCTGAAGTAACCATGCAAAGTATGTGAATAAGGAAGGAAACCAAATTTAATGGGCATTTATTAAATTATCTGCCCAGCACTGTTATCCTGGATCTCTTCATTAACAGTCCTGCCCCCCTACACACACACACACATACACACACACACACACACCAACATGACTATGACTACAGTAAGCTGCCATGTGCTGGAGCTTGGCCTCATCACTGTTATCCTCACCTCATTAGTTCAAGGTGGATATCTGAGCCAAAATTAGTTCAACAATCCCTTCTTCAAGGACTTTTTTTAGCAAACATTTTTATTTTAGACTAGTTGTAGATTTACAGAAAAGTTATGAAGATAGTATATCCCTATACCCTCTTTCCCCTATTTTAACATCCTACATTAGAATGGTACATTTTTTGCAATTAATGAACCCTTATGGTACTTTATATTAATATTTTCCTTATATTTTATGACCTTGACAGTTTTAAAGTCAGATATTATGTAAAATGTCCCTCAGTTGAAATTTATCTGATATTTTTCTAATGATTAGACTGGAGTTAATGGTTTTGAGGAGAAAGACTACAGAGGTAAACTGTCATTCTCATTACAAAATATCAAGAGTCCTTACTATCAACATGACTTACCACTGTTGTTAATCTTTTTTAAATTTATTTATTTATTTATTTATTTATTTATTTATTTATTTATTTATTTATTTATTTTTGGTTGCTTTGGGTCTTCGTTGCTCCGCCGGGCTTTTCTCTAGTTGCAGCAAGCAGGGGCTACTCTTTGTTGTGGTGTGCGGGCTTCTCATTGTGGTGGCTTCTCTTGTTGTGGAGCACGGGCTCTAGGCACGCGGACTTCAGTAGTCGTGGCATGTGGGCTCAGTAGTTGTGGCTCGTGGGCTCTACAGTGTAGGCTCAGTAGTTGTGACACACAGGCTTAGTTGCTCCCAGCATGTGGGATCTTCCTGGACCAGGGATTAAACCCATGTCCCCAGCATTGGCAGGCAGATTCTTAACCACTGCACCACCAGGGAAGTCCCACTGTCGTTAATCTTAATCACTTGTTGAGGTAGTATTTGTCTGTTTTCCCCACTGTAAAGTTAATCTTTTTCTCCCTTTTCATATTGTAGTATTTGGAAGTCACTATGTGAAACCCATACTTAAGAAGTAGAAAGTTATTTTCCATCTACTTAAGGACACAGTATCTACATCAATTATTTGGGATTTTTCTGCACGGAGATTTGTCTTTTTTCCTTATTTATTTATTTAATCACTATATTAGCATGGGTTCATAGATATTTATTTTATACGTTGAGTTTTAATTCAATACCACTTTTTTGGTTGCTCGAATTTTTCTAGTTTTGGCCATTGGCAGCGCTTGGCCCGGGGATTTTTGACTTGATTATAAGAGACTTTCTGGCTGGCTGAACATATTTTATATAAAACTTGAAAGTTGTTGGAAGCCAAACTTTTTCTGTCAGATTACAAAAGTGATGAAATCAAGTATGCAAAGAGAAAGGAAAGAATTAAGCAAATGTAGCTTAAAAAGCCAAAAAAGAGCTCAAAGCATATAGCTTTTTGCCCTCACTTCTTTTGTTAGACCTACATCCTGAGATCCTGGTTTCCCAGACTGAGATTTTGTGTGCCTCCAGTTTCCACAAACAAAATCATCTTTTTTTTTTTTAATTCGATCTATTTCTTTGAAGAGTTAAAACAACTGCAGGAAGGTACTGCATTATTCAGGTGAGGGCACAGGTGACAAAATTTTGAGAAATAGGTATTAATGTGATCCCTTTGATAACTAAAGACCCACACTTCAGTTGCACTTCCCTCAGTTCCTATCCTATTCTGCCATCCACAGTCTGTCCTGGAGGCCTCTGATGATGATGACTGCTACAAACACGCTTAGCTCTGCCCACCCTCAGAATCAATAAGGTCCAGACCGGGTGGTACAGCAGGAGTCCTTTGCTTCTAAATTGAACTTAGAGCCCCTGGAGTCTAAATAAGCCCTTGCCAGAAGCTTCCAAGCTAACATGGAAAACCAGCACTGATCAAAGGACTCATAGCATGGGTCCCTCGCACCTGGATATCTCAGGAAAACTGATGCTGATGGAATTGGTCTGATGTAATCCGAGACTGCGTCTCCAGTTAGGTCTCCATCTCCTGGTCTGCCAACACCTCTTCTGCTGCTCTGGTCAGTTTTACTGGAAATATTCCTACTACCTCCACTTTATCTCCTCCCACTCAACCCAACTTCTTCTTTTCTGTAATATATTTGGTCCCATTTTCTTCAATTCTTAGTGGAAAGTCCCAAAATATCACATTGGTCCTCGGTGTTTGCATATTAGACTCTACATTATGATGACAGTATAAGATTTGAAAAGAAATTTCATTCTATTTCAACAAACTTTTAAGGTAGATATTATTCCTATCTCACAAACTAGGAAACGGTCATTCAGAGAGATTTGTTGACTTGTCTGACACAATATATAATGAAGCTGGTGTTCAACTCCGGTCTTTGGATTCTAGGAATAGTGCTCATTCCACAATACCACACTGCATGCATTAACATGTTACTGTGTTAAACTGAAATCTTATACTTTGGTTGAAGGGAAGATACAGTGACCTTATGTGATAGCCTTCTTAGCATAGCGAAGAAAACCATCAGATCTGCAGGTATTACCAACACAGCATCCATCTAGATCATCATTTTACAGAAATGTTGAGAGCAAATTCTTCCTTTCACAAATATTTTGTAGTAGGTATGAGAAAGTTAAAGGATCAATCTGGCTTATTATTTTTAATAACATAATAACAACTGAAAACATGATTCCAACTTTATCTTCTTTAGATAAACTATAATTCAAAACACTGTTAGGTATTTTAGGAGTTGGATTGGATTTTGTTTTTAACTGGAAGTTAAAAGCCAGCTCCATCTAAAAGTTATATTAAGGGCTTTAGTACAAACTTGTCTGGACTGGGAGATTTACTAAAGGCCATTTATTTAATAGTTACGCATATTTCAAATAAAGTTGCTGAATTAGCGTTCCATTGCTGTTCCAACAATTTCAGTGGTTTAAAACAATACAAATGTATTATCTTACAGTTCTGAAGATCAGGAATCTGACCCGGGTCTCAACAACCTAAAATCAGATGCTATGTTCCTTTCTGGAGTCTCTAGGGGAGGATCCATTTCCAAAGTCATTCAGGTTTTTAGCAGAATTCAGCTCCCTGTAATTGTAGGACTGACATCCTCATGTCCTTTCTAGCTGTCTGCTGAGAGCCCTTTCCTGCATTCCTTTGCTCTCAGTCCCCTTCCTCCATCTTCAAAACCACCAGTGGTGGGTGGAGTCCTTCCCAATCTTCAAATCTCTCCTCCTTCTGTCTTGTCTCTCTGACCCAGCCTGGAAATGTTCTCCACTTTTATATACTCATTAGATTAGAATGAGTCTCCACAGGTGATCCAGGACAATCTCCTCATTTCAAAGTCTATTGCTTTCATCACATCAGCAAACGTTCTTTGGCCATGTAAGGTAACATATTCACAGGTTCCAGGCATTAAGGCATGAGCCGGTTTGGGGGCCATTACTCTGCACACCACAGCTGTACTATCACTGTAACTTTCAACCACATAGACTTTTAAACTCCTCACATTTATTTGCTGTATTAAAATAAACAAAAGTGTTTTAAACATTTTTCTTCATTCTGAAGTGTTTCTTAATTCCCCCCCAAAAAAATGTATGCTGTGTACATAAAATTTAAGAAGTGAATTTATACAAGAATTTCATTCATATTAAATTTTCTAAAACATTTTCATGAACAACACATTTGATAAGTTCTGTTTGCCTTCTTTTCATTTCTTCATACAACCCTCCACTGACTTAATTTGATTTCAGAAGGATTTAGGGCTGCTTTCTCTCTTCTTGAATGTTGAAATTATGCTGTCACAGCAGTAGACTTCCTGAGGAATAAGAATCACTTGTGCTCTTTATATATGAGGCAATTAAAATTGTAAATTTTACAATACCAGAGATTATTCCCTCTTTGAACAATGACTAGTTAGCTTTCAGTAATGTTATCTCACTCCTACTCAACCTTAATAAAACATATAAAATACTGCTTAACTAACAATAATTGATTTTTCCAGTAATCAGTTACCCAGAAAATGTGTTATATAAATCTCTACTTCTCCTTTTCTTTGTCAATACTTAGTAACTTAGCAACTTAGCTCCTATATTAGAAAGGTGGGAAGAAATTAAAGGTACAATTGAAAATCAGTTGGTATTATTTTAATTCTTTAGTAGCTCTGGTAAAGGATGGATATTATGTTGCAATTCTAATATGTGGATTAAATGAAACAACTATTTCTTTTCTTGCTTTGTGTTCAACTCTCTTCCTCACAATCTTATGCACAAATAGCTTCAAATATCATGTCGATGCAGGTGACTCTAAAATCTGTACTGCCAGGCAGTCGAATGGCCCATTCTTCCCTTCCTAAAAGCTGTATTTGAGCACCCCTTATTAACTCAAACTCAAAACATCAGAAACGTTAGTCATCCATTTTACTCTCATTATAATTACTGTACTTAGGGAGTTGAAGAGGGAGAGAGCAAAGAAGGCTGGACAAGAACTCTTTGGTAGAATGTCTGAGAAATTCACAGAGATGAGGAATTTGCTCACATAGTATCGGAAAGTGAACCAGTTCCCTACAGCAGTGTTGACTTCTACACACAACTCAAGGAGAAAGAGAACTGAGATGAGGTCAGTGGTAAATTAGCAAACGGCTCTTCTAAAGGTAGTGACAATTCATCCTCCTGGAATAATATATGAGGACTATTTAGGGAAAGATGGAAAGAATGGGGTGAAAAACAGGGAATGCAGCCAGAGTGATGGATTGATGCCCTCAAGATATAAATCTGATCATGTCTCCACCCTCCATCTCTTGAGATAGGGTTAGTTCACAACGCAGGCTACTGCCCTTGGAGTCTTCCACGTCCCAGGCAAATGCCCAATATTCTTAGCTTTATAGAAACACGGAACAACGTCTTTGTTCTTGATAATGTTTGATGAGATCCTTGTACACCAGCAAGCTCTTTAGGCCTGCAGCAGTGGAGACAGTGCCAGAGAGTCCAGGCATTAGCCAATGGCATGGAGACTGCCACACTAGAGTGCCGCACACAGAGCTGGTCTGCCTGTGAGCTCTCTAGGGAGGAAGACACACACAGCCAGCTTCATGGCTTCTACTCCCCCTGGTGCTGGCATCAGATCCAGGCAGGGGAAAGAGATACGGATAAGTAGTAAGTTAGCCACCACATGCAAAGATCTTAAAGTTCAGAGAACCTAGGGAATCAACTATTCTAGCAATGCATTGCACAATGCCTCCTTAATCATCCTGGAATTTCTCATTCCACTCTATCTGCTTGTATTTACTTATTGCTATCTAGTAAATTATCCCCAAATTTAATGGCTTAAAACAACAAGCATTTATTATCCCAGTTTCTGTGGGTCAGAACTTAGTTATGTGATTCTGGCACAGAGTCTCTCATGAGGTTGCAATCAGGATGTCAGCCAGAACTACAGTTGTCTGAAGGCTTGACTGGAGCTGGTTCACTTCCAAGCTCACTCATCACTCATACAGCTATTGGCCAGAAGCTTCAATTCTTTGCCATATGACACTTTCCACAGAGCATAGAGTAAGTGAGCTGAGAGAAAGAGCAACCACAAATAAAAAAGTAAAATATATTATGTGACTCTCACAACCTCTGGGAAGGCTGGAGCATCAATCTTGGGAATTCCACAAGCAAAAACAGCACCCAAACCAATAGGACTGCCCCACTGGTGATCTCTCAGATGGCATTACTGGATACAGATACTGCAGTTCAAACCACTGATACCAAACACTAAAAACCAGAATCCCACCACAGATTTCCCTAAAAGCCACATGCCACCATTTCCCTTAACAGGAAAGAGTAGATTCTGTATGGCACACAATACTCAAGGTGAATTCTTCCATGTCAAAATGTGAAGCGCCTCATTGGTGAAGCCAGTACCTATGCCCCAAGTGCAAAAGGAAACTGGGAAAATTCATTTCTGATTTCTAGCTGGGGGAATATTACCCCCCAATATGGAAAATTTCCCAAACTAAAATAGGGTACTCTAATGATGCTGACAAAAACAAAGCCTAAAAGGGTGTACTCCACTTAGTTTCCCAAAATCAACAAATACCCTCTTCTATACTTAAACTTGCAAACAACAACAACAAACCTAATTCTTAACAGAATACCACTATCTTTCCTATAATTGAAAATGAAGGTATCTCCTTAACAAGGAATCAATTTTATAATTTCACCATATAAATATATACCATATGTATATATTTATATATGTATGTGTGTGTGTGTGTGTGTATATATATATATATATATATATATATAATATCCGTGGTCTATGGATATTATCTTTAGATCTATATCATGATAATGCCCCCATAATGACATTCTGTAATCAGTGGACTAATTTGTAAAGTTACACACTACCAGCACAGCCTATATAAAATAGTAGAATATTTGTTGGAATAATGAAATAACTGAGAGAGCAAGGATAGAAACAGAAATAGATAACACAGTTCTACAACTGGTCATAAAGCTATGGTTGACAAGGTAAGACTTACTTCCTCCACAGCATCTTCCATGCTCCTTTGTTCTAAGCCAGCATCTGGGGAAATAACCCAAACTTTATTCCGACTGGGTTGCACTCCTTGGTGCCTGAGTGTATGGGATTACTGCCATCTAACATGCATCTTTACCACTTGATGTGATACAGAGCAAAGTGACCTCCTGGGTTCAAGACACTTGTCTCACCCACTCCCAATATAGCAGCAGCCCTGGTACTTCTTTTTTTAACATCTTTCTTGGAATATAATTGCTTTACAATGGTGTGTTACGTTCTGCTTTATAACAAAGTGAATCAGCTATACATATACATATATCCCCATATCTCCTCCCTCTTGCGTCTCCCTCCAGCCCTCCCTATTCCACCCCTCTAGGTGGTCACATAGCATCGAGCTGATCTCCCTGTGCTATGCGGCTGCTTCCCACTAGCTATCTATTTAACATTTGGTAGTGTATATATGTCCATGCTACTTTCTCACTTCGTCCCACCCTACACTTCCCCCTCTCCATGTCCTCAAGTCCATTCTCTAGGTCTGTGACTTTATTCCTGTCCTGCCACTAGGTTCTTCAGAACCTCCTTTATTTTTTTTAGATTCCATGTATATGTGTTAGCTTACGGTATTTCTTTTCCTCTTTCTGACTTACTTCACTCTGTATGACAGACTCTAGGTCCATCCACCTCACTACAAATAACTCAATTTCATTTCTTTTTATGGCTGAGTAATATTCCACTGTATCTATGTGCCACATCTTCTCTATCCATTCATCTGTCAATGGACACTTAGGTTGCTTCCATATCCTGGCTATTGTAAATAGAGCTGCAATAAACATTGTGGTACATGACTTTTTTTGAATTATGGTTTTCTCAGGGTATATGCCCAGTAGTGGGATTGCTGGGTTGTATGGTAGTTCTATTTTTAGTTTTTTAAGGAAACTCCATACTGTTCTCCATACTGGCTGTATCAATTTATATTCCCACCAACAGTGCAAGAGGGTTCCCTTTCTCCACACCCTCTCCAGCATTTATTATTTGTAGATTTTTTGACGATGGCCATTCTGACAGGTATGAGGTGATACTTCATTGTAGTTTTCATTGGATTTCTCTAATGATTAGTGATGTTGAGCATTCTTTCACGTGTTTGTTGGCAATCTGTATATCTTCTTTGCAGAAATGTCTATTTAGGTCTTCTGCCCATTTTTGGATTGGGTTGTTTGTTTATTTGATATTGAGTTGCATGAGCTGATTGTAAATTTTGGAGGATAATCCTTTGTCAGTTGCTTCATTTGCAAATATTTTCTCCCATTCTGAGGGTTGTCTTTTCGTCTTGTTTATGGTTTCCTTTGCTGTGAAAAAGCTTTTAAGTTTCATTAGGTTCCATTTGTTTATTTTTGTTTTTATTTCCATTTCTCTAGGAGGTGGGTCCAAAAGGATCTTGCTGTGATTTATGACATAGAGTGTTCTGCCTATGTTTTCCTCTAAGAGTTTGATAGTTTCTGGCCTTACATTTAGGTCTTTTATCCATTTTGATATTTTAATCCAGGTACATTTAAGGTAATTATCGATATGTATGCTCCTATTACCATTTTCTTAATTGTTTTGGGTTTGTTATTGTAGGTCTTTTCCTTCTCTTGTGTTTCCTGCCTAGAGAAGGTCCTTTAGCATTTCTTGTAAAGCTGGTTTTGTGCTGCTGAATTCTCTTAGCTTTTGCTTGTCTGTAAAGTTTCTAATTTCTCCATCAAATCTGAATGAGATCCGTGCTGGGTAGAGTAATCTTGGTTGTAGGTTTTCCCTTTCATCACTTTAAGTATATCCTGCCTCTCCCTTCTGGCTTGCAGAGTTTCTGCTGAAAGATCAGCTGTTAACCTTATGGGGATTCCCTTATATGTTATATGTTGTTTTTACCTTGCTGCTTTTAATATTTTTTCTTTGTATTTAATTTTTGATAGTTTGATTAATATGTGTCTTTGTGTGTTTCTCCTTGGATTTATCCTGTATGTGACTCTGTGCTTC
Organism: Hyperoodon ampullatus; assembly: GCF_949752795.1. Lineage (NCBI taxonomy): Eukaryota > Metazoa > Chordata > Mammalia > Artiodactyla > Ziphiidae > Hyperoodon > Hyperoodon ampullatus. Next base: position 120,375,637 of record NC_136918.1, read on the forward strand.
CTGGACTTGATTAACTATTTCCTTTCCCATATTAGAGCAGTTTTCAAGTATAATATCTTCAAATATTTTCTCAGTCCCTTCCTTTTTCTCTTCTTATTCTGGGACCCCTATAATTCAAATGTTGGTGTGTTTAATGTTGTCGCAGAGGTCTCTGAGACTGTCCTCAATTCTTTTCATTCTTCTTTCTTTACTCTGCTCTGCAGTAGTTATTTCCACTATTTATCTTCCAGGTCACTTACCCATTCTTCTGCCTCAGTTATTCTGCTATTGATTCCTTCTAGAGAATTTTTAATTTCATTTATTGTGTTGTTCATCATTGTTTGTTTACTCTTTAGTTCTTCTAGGTCCTTGTTAAACGTTTCTTGTATATTCTCCCTTCTATTTCCAAGATTTTGGATCATTTTTACTATCATTACTCTGAATTCTTTTTCAGGTAGACTGCCTATTTCTTCTTCATTTGTTTGGTCTGGTGTGTTTTTACCTTGCTCCTTCACCTGCTGTGTGTTTCTCTGTCTTCTCATTTTGCTTAACTTACTGTGTTTGGGGTCTCCTTTTCACAGGCTGCAGGTTCGTAGTTTCTGTTGTTTTTGGTGTCTGCCCCCAGTAGCTAAGGTTGATTCAGTGGGTTGTGTAGGCTTCCTGGTGGAGGGGACTAGTGCCTGTGTTCTGGTGGATGAGGCTGGATCTTGTCTTTCTGGTGGGCAAGTCCATGTCTGGTGGTGTGTTTTGGTGTGTCTGTGACATTATTATTATTTTAGGTACCCTCTGTGCTAATGGATGGTGTTCTATCTTGTTAGCTGTTTGGCATAGGGTGTCCAGCACTGTAGGCTGCTGGTCGTTGAGTGGAGCTGGGTCTTAGCATTGAGGTGGAGATCTCTGAGAGACCTTTCACTGTTTGATATTACATGGAGCCGGGAGGTCTCTGGTATACCAATGTCCTGAACTCGGCTCTCCCACGTCAGAGGCTCAGGCCTGATACCTGGCCAGAGCACCAAGACCTTGTCAGCCACACAGCTCAGAAGAAAAGGGAGGGAGGGAGAAAGAAAGAAAGAAAGAAGAAAGAAAGAAAGAAAGAAAGAAAGAAAGAAAGAAAGAAAGATTACTAAAATAAAAAATAATTGTTAAAAAATTAAAATGTAATAAAAAAAAGAAAGAAAGAAGAGAGCAACGAAACCAATAAACAGAACCACCAATGATAACAAGCACTAAAAACTATATTTTTAAAAAAACGGACAGACAGAACCCTAGGACAAATGGTAGAAGCAAACCTATACAGACAAAATCACACTCAGAAGCATACTCATACACACTCACAAAAAGAGAAAAAGGAAAAAATATGTATATATCGTCACTCCCAAAGTCCAGCACCTCAATTTTGGGGTGATTCATTGTCTATTCAGGTATTCCACAGATGCAGGGTACATCCAGTTGATTGTGGAGATTTAATCCGCTGCTCCTGAGGCTGCTGGGAGAGATTTCCCTTTCTCTTCTTTGTCCGCACAGCTCCTGGGGTTCAGCTTTGGATCTGGCCCCGCCTCTGCGTGTAGGTCACCTGAGGGCGTCTGTTCTTTGCTCAGACAGGACGGGGTTAAAGGAGCCGCTGATTCGGGGTCTCTGGCTCACTCAGGCCGGGGGGAGGGAGGGGTACGGAGTGCGGGGCGAGCCTGCGGCGGCAGAGGCCAGCATGACATTGCACCAGCCTGAGGCGCGCCGTGCGTTCTCCCGGGGATGTTGTCCCTGGATCACGGGACCCTGGCAGTGGCGGGCTGCACAGGCTCTCCGGAAAGGGGGTGTGGACAGTGACCTGCGCTCGCACACAGGCCTCTTGGCGGCGGCAGCAGCAGCCTTAGCGTCTCATGCCCGTCTCTGGCGTCCTCGCTGATAGCCACGGCTAGCACCCGTCTCTGGAGCTCATTTAGGCGGCGCTCTGAATCCCCTCTCCTTGAGCACCCCGAAACAATGGTCTCTTGCCTCTTCGGCAGCTCCAGACTTTTTCCCGGACTCCCTCCCGTCCAGCCGTGGTGCACTAACCCCTTCAGACTGTGTTCACGCCGCCAACCCCAGTCCTCCCCCTGCGCTCCGACCAAAGCCCGAGCCTCAGCTCCCAGCCCCGCCCGCCCCGGCGGGCGAGCAGACAAGCCTCTCGGGCTGGTGAGTGCCGGTCGGCACCAGTCCTCTGTGCAGGGATCTCCCCGCTTTGCCCTCCGCACCCCTGTGGCTGCGCTCTCCTCCATGGCTCTGAGGCTTCCCCTCCCCCGCCCACCCGCAGTCTCCCCCCGCGAAGGGGCTTCTAGTGTGTGGAAACCTTCCCTCCTTCACGGCTCCCTCCCACTGGTGCAGGTCCCGTCCCTATTCTTTTGTCTCTGTTTATTCTTTTTTTCTTTTGACCTACCCAGGTATGTGGGGAGTTTCTTGCCTTTTGGGAGGTCTGAGGTCTTCTGCCAGCGTTCAGTAGGTGTTCTGTAGGAGTTGTCCCACATGTAGATGTATTTCTGATGTATCTGTGGGGAGGAAGGTGATCTCCACATCTTACTCTTCCATCATCTTGAAGGTCTCCCCCCGGTCCCTTTTCACAACTAATTTTTCACTCTCAGACAACACTGCAACCCTGTATATTTGCCTATTTATTCAGTGGCATGAGCAGTCAAAATGGGCAGGTGTTGGTCTCAACTTCCAATTCAATGATACTATTGTTATGCCCTCTGGTGAAATATTCTTATTCGGGTGGGAAAACCTCAATTTCAAATCCGTAGAAACATATTTCGGTCTCTAAGTGTCTCTAGGAAGTCTTTCTTATTCTGGTTACTTAAACTTTAAGACAAATTCAGCCAGAATTATTGTGGGAATGGCAGCAAACTATTGTTACCAAAAAATTGATGTAAGCGTACGAGATACCAATCTTATTTTCACTCTTCATTCTCAGATCCATGTATTCTGACTTTAGGCCAAATATATATATATAGAGAGAGAGAGACAGAGACAGAGACAGAGAGACAGAGAAAGAAAGACAGAGATGTAATGAAGGTTATTAATCAGCTAGCTGACCTTAAGATATGGAGATTTTCCTGGATTATTCAGGCCCAATGTAATTACATGAGCCCTTACAGCAGAAAAGGAAGACAGAAGAGTCAAAAGAAGAGATGTGACAGAGACATGCACAGAGAGATCTGAAGCATGAGAAGGACTCGAAGGGCCATTGTTGACTTCGAAGGAGGCCATAACCCAGGGAATGTGGGCAGCCTCTTGCATGATCCCAGCTGACAATCAGCAAGGAAATGGGGACCTCAATCCTACAGCAGGATGGAACTAAATTCTGCCAACAACCTGAACAGGCCTGGAAATGGATTCTCTCCTAAAGCCTCCAGAAAGGGACATGTCCCTGCCAACCTCCATCCTCACCCTCAGTGGTCATTTTTTTTTATTTTTATTTTCTATTGGAGTATAGTTGATTAACAATGATGCATTCATTTCAGGTGTACAGCAAAGTGATTCAGTTATACCCATACAAGTATCCATTCTTTTTCAAATACTTTTCCCATTTAGGTTATTACAGAATATTGAGCCGAGTTCCCTGCACTATACAGTAGGTCCTTGTTGGTTATCTATTTTAAATATAGTAGTGTGTACATGTCAATCCTGCCAACATTTTGATTTTAGCCTTGGAAGACTCTAACAGAGCACAAGCTGAGCCATGCTGTTCCTGGACCTTTGACCCAAAGAAACCCTGAGGTAACAAGCAGGTGTTGTTATAAGCCACTAGATTTACGGTAATTTGTTACGGCAGCAACAGAAAGCTAACACAATAAGGCATTTGGTAAGTCTCCAGAGTATTGGCACAGAGACAGCATCATCAGAGAAGGCAAGTGGAAATACAGAATAAATCATCTAGTCTACCAAGAATAAATTACTTCTCCTCTATGATTCTCTGTGTCCAATGTAATCAGCTAAGTGGCTGGCCGATGTCCTAGGCGTATAACATACAGCAGTTCAGAGTTGGTTGATGCGGGTAGCAAATTGGACACTCAACCATGACAGCTGCCATGTCAGTTACGGTATGAGAAAGTCTATTTCATTGTAGCCGTGCATAATCTATGACCCTTGATTACAGTCACAATCTACCTTGTATATGAACCCATTAAGCAAGTACTGGGGTAACTAGAAAAAAATAGAATAACAATTCCTCTTGTCTACTCAATCACTGAGTTCCTCTTCTGCAGTGGGACACTTCTCATAAACATACACGTGGGGCATAAATCTTCCCATAATCCAAAAGATAGATCTACCTACCAGTTCCTTAAGTGTCCTAGTCACCAATCCTCTAGTGTTATTCCATATAACTCTCTGAAAATATTCTGGATGTAGAGTCATTTTGTCAAGCTATCTCTGCTCCTAGCAAATTGGGCAAGGAAATGTCCTTGTCCAAGTTTTGTACACTGGGAGGATTTCTCTTCCCCACTCTCCTTAGGGTTACCTCGAAGTCTGTAACTGGGCCAAAATCCAGTTCTGGCTGGTACATAGCCATCAGTAAATAGGCTCATTCTTTTTCTTCCTTATCAACTCATCTAAAGAAAGCTCCTCTGTGATCAGAGTTGAGGGGGAATGTGACTGTGCAGCATATTGGAAGTACAAACCACCTGTTTATTCAATTTAATTTGGTCTTTTGGAACTGAAATACACCCTCTCAACTTGATGTTAAAGGGCTGCTGAACCACCCAAGTGTATGGCTTAGGCTCAGATACCACCCAGTCCTTGTTGGGCAATGCAGGTCCTAGGAACACCTAGGGTGCCATGGCCAGGAATTTAATCTCTATTAGGAGCAAGGAGAAAACCAAGAGCTTCTTCTCAAAAAAAACAGTTATCTGTCAAAGAGAGCATTACAATTCCCCTAGAAGTGCCAGCCATAGACTTCATTCATACAGATCTACCATGGATATTTGGATCCCCTGGGTCTTAAAAGACACAGCAGATCTGCTGACCCAGGTAAAGAGCCCTCTCTTGCTCTGGAGCCCATTCCAAGCTGTAATGGAGCCCATTTCAGGCTACTTGGTTAAAGGTTTGGGGTAGGTATATATGTCCCTTCTAAACTCTAGAGAAGACCACCAAGCATTGTGCTGGTTTTTTAGCAGTAAGGGAAGCAAATCTCGCAAATATTGAAAAACAAACAGAACCAGATGTTTTGCTCATATCTATGCTCTGTCCAGCAAAGATTTCCATTTCACAAATCTGAGGGGAAAAATTAAATTTTTTAAAGTACAGTATCTAAAACTTTGATCTAGTGTCAATCTCTGGAAGGGAGAAATAAGTAAAAAAATATTTTAATGCAATAAAGTAGAGCTTAGTAATATTTATTCAGGGAGTTATCTTATTATCTAAGTTTATTAATCTTTAATCTCATGGACTATTGAAAAAGAGATTAAAAGTTTTAAATTTTTTCATTTCAGTTTTAATTTAAAAATACATCAATCCAGTTACTAAAAATCATAAATGTGTTTGGAACATTTGTTTTAAGTGTATTTAGAACAACTAGGTATGTGAATCTATTTCTTTGACTGCAAATTTTGTATCTAAATACAGATCAAATATTTGCAATGAAAATTTGGTGTCCAAATGGGTGGGTTCTGAGTATAAAACACTAGATTTTAAAGACAGTATAAAAATGTAAAATATTTTTAATCAATTACATGTTGAAATAATATTTTGGATATATTGAGATAAATATTTTTAAGAAATTTTTTAAAGAAAAATACAGAGATTAGTAAGGCACCTACATGAAGATGACTCAAACTCATAAAGCATTTCATATTTTTCCAGTACCTACCACAGTGTCTGGCTCTTTTTATAATCTCAATAAATGTTTCTTTGAATGACTGATGGGATCCTCATGAATGTGGTAGAGCAGAAATTGTGTGAACATTGGAGCCTAAAAACATCTAGATCCAAATCTCATCTCTAATACTTATTAGCTCTGAGACTTGGGGGAAATTAGTTAGGATAAAAGGCCCCTCCAAAGATGTCCACCTTCTTGTCACTGGGACCTGGAAATATGTCACTTTATATAATAAAAGGGACTTCTGTAGATGTGATTATATTAAGGGTCTTGAGATGAAGAGATTATCTTGGGTTATCCAGGTGGGCCCATTGTAATGACAAGGTCCTAATAAGAGGAAGGCAGAAAGGTCAGAGTCAAACACAGGGCTGTAATGACAGAAGCAGACATTTGAGGAATGTGGCCCTGCTGAAACCTTGATTGTAGGATTTCTGACCCCCAGAACTGTAAAAGAATACATTTGTGTTGTTTTAAACCATTTAAATTATGGTAATTAGCACAAATGAAAACTAATTCAGGCACTCTGAGCCTTAGTTTCCTTCTGGGGAAAACTGAAAGATATTTATACTGGGAGGATTAAACGTAATTTTAAAGCACTGGGCACATAGTAGGTACTCAATAAGTGGCAGCTGTTATGACACTCACTGTATTGTCAGAGGTGCGGCTTAGCATTGATTAAAACCCTGGGCTCAGAAGTCAGACGGACAGGTGTTCCTTTCCAGGCTCCACCACTGTTCGATTCTGGGTTTCCTCATTTGTAAAACAAAGTTAAGGGTAGGCTCATACCATAACACTGTTGTGAGGATTAATTAAAACATGTCATATGAAATACTGAGCCCCATGCCTGACACAAGGTTAGCCCATCATAAATGATGGCTACAATTACTAGTGCTTCTCCTACTACTACTGTTTGTTTTCACAATTTCATTACTGACGCACCCAAAACTATCTGTAATTTTAAAAGATGTCCTGTAATTTCCTGCTACCATACAACTATATCTTGCCATAGTCACTCACTCTGAACTTCAAAGACCAAAGTTGGCCTGGGGCTCAAATGGTAGCTCCATCCTGAGCTCACCTAGATTTAACCTTAACCATTAATTCCTCCCATTTCTTTCCAAAAAGAAAAAAATCTCTTTATTAAAATGACCAAACCAGGCTTCAGTAAACATTAACAAATACTAAAACCAATAATGCTTTTAGCTTTAGTAAACCAAACCCTTAAGATACAATTACATTTTTCTTTCTTGTCCTAAGTATGTCTTTACCAGCTTATTCTCAGCTGATCTTTATATATCAATACAAGCATTTCTGCCTCGCCTTTATATAATTTAAAATGTATATTCTATTGCTCTCATTTTGAAAGATCATGAAAAGTCCCTTTAAAAGCCCCTGTTTCAATACCCCTGTTATACTCATAGTAGTTATAAATTATAGTTATAAACTAAAGATAAAATATAATAAAAAATATAAATCAAAATGTTCAAAATGCATAGCCATGACTTATTACTACTTTTAAAACACTAGTTTTAAAATGAGAAATTGAAAAAAATAAAGGGAATTACTTATTTTCATGAAGTTTTTTTCTGATAATATGTTCATCACCATCATTGTTACCATGAAAAATAAGAAAAAGGAAAAGAACATTCCACTCACGTGGAAACAATTCACTTTCTATTTTATTGTTTGGCTGCTCCAGGCAGCTTGCAGATCTTAGTTCCCTGACCAGGGATTGAATCCACGCCCTCAGCAGTGAAAGTGCTGAGTCCTAACCACTGGACCACCAGGGAATTGTCATTCCTTTTCTGTTTTAGATGGAAGGTTAATGTGTGTGTATTCACAATATTTATATTTGTACGCGTTCACATCACATGAGTTTATCAACAAAGGAAATGTATTTTTTCAATGAACTAAATTTGAATTACTGTATATAAACTTCTTCAACCAAATGAGGACATTTCTGAGAGTAAAAGGGGGCACTTTTAGTAATTATATCTAGAAATATATGTAAACTGGGACTGTCCTTTAAAGGGTTGCTTGGCTCTCTGGGTTTCAGACTATCTTAGAACAGGAACCAGAAGAAGAAGGAACCAGAAGCTTTTAGATACTCATCAGCATTCTTCCCATCCCCATGATTATCTTCTTTCATGCTCTGTTTCTGGCATAATTTCAAGTACATTTATTATTCAACATACTTTGCTTTAAAATCTATTACATGCTAAGTAATTTAGGGATTAATAAGAATTCATAATTTTTCATCTTGCAAAACTGAAACTGTACCCATCAAACAACATCTCCTCATTTTCCCCTTCTCCCAGCCCCTGGCAACCATCATTCTATTTTCTGTTCCTATGAGCTTGACAAGTCTGATATTGAAAGAACACAATGCCTGTCTTTTCCGCTTATTTCCAAATGTCTAATGATTGCTCTGATAAGCAGAGCAGTATTCTATTTTCCCTTACACACTATTCTCTGATGTGAAGAAAGGGGCAGGAGACATGGCCACATGTCCACTGAGTGCCCACAATGTGGCCAGTCCATGTGAAGAGGTGCTCTCTGTGTGAAATACACACCAGATTTCTAAGACTAAGGACAAAAAATTCATTAACTCATTAATGATCATTTTTAGTCACTATTTGATAGGTTAAATAAAATACATTATTAGAATTGATTTCACTTCTTTCTCTTTACTTTCTTAATGTAGCTACTATAAAATTTTAAATTACGTTAAAAAAAAAAAAGAAAGGGGCAGGAGAGAGATAGTGGAGCTGAAGGAAGAGGGTGGAATCATTGGAAACAGTGCCGACTATGTGCACTGTTCTAAATACATTTAACTTTATTGTCCTAACAACACTTTGAAGTAGATGCTATTTTTAGCCTCATTTTTCATAAGAAAATAGAGGCACAGCGAGGTGAAGTAACTTGCTCAAGACCACGAGGCTAGTAAATAGACTAGGTCCACAGAGTGGACACTCCGAACCAGCGCCGAGGGGTGGCCTCATCCACATCTTGTGGCCCAACAAGGATTTGTTTCCACCAGGTAGGTGGACATTGTGGAAGTGACCTGGGATTAAACCACTTCACCAGTGCTCAGCAAGCAGGCTGCCTATAAAGCATATGTTCATACGTTTAGGAGAAGAAACCAATGAAGAGAGAAAGGTTGAAGAACTAAAGGGGACAATAACTGATAGAGCAGAGTCTAGAGGTGAGGCTTCCATAGCCCAGATGAAAGGATTGCCTTTTACCAGGAAAAAGAACAAGAGGTAAGGATGCAAGTAACTTTTTGGACACACGTTGGAAACTGAAGTGGTTCACACCTAATGAAGCAGCAAGCAAAAGCTGTGCTGAGGGGCTTCCCTGGTGGTGCAGTGGTTGAGAGTCCGCCTGCCGATGCAGGGAACACGGGTTCGTGCCCCGGTCCCGGAAGATCCCACATGCCGCGGAGCGGCTGGGCCCGTGAGCCATGGCCGCTGAGCCTGCGCGTCCAGAGCCTGTGCTCCGCAACGGGAGAGGCCACAACAGTGAGAGGCCCGCGTACCGCAAAAAAAAAAAAAAAAAAAAAAAAAAAGTGACAGTATTTCTTAAAACAGAGACCACATTTTTTAACCATATGAAACTATTTCATTTCAAGAGATGTGAGAATGTCATCACAGGGCAACAGGAAAAAAACAAGTATGTTTCTGTGAAGGAACTTTGAAACTATTCAATTTCCTACATCCACATAGAGGTTAAATGAGCTCTGAGTCATGTCATATAAACATTACATAGCAGGTTCCAAATTATATTTAATTTCAGAAAATTGACATTTTATCAGTGTATTTCCTTCCCACATAAATCTCACTTGCTTACCAAAAAAAAAAAAAAAATAGAAATTTAGAAATATAGAAATTTTTCTCAGTCATTAGCTGGAAATATTTATGTTAGAGCTAATGAGATAATCAAATACTTGTTTAAATACTTGAGCAACCTGACTGCGTATATAACTCTTCATTATTTTTGGTTGCCGTGAACTCTCAAAATACTGAGCATACCTGCTGGCTAGGTTTTCAGAAACATTTGTATTATCAGACGAGCTAAAACTATTTTAACTATGTTTGTAGAGATGTTGTGGCAGCCAGAATGCATAAGAAGAAAGCTTTTTCAAAACAAATAAAATTGCAGAGATAAAAAGAAGCAGCTGGTAGACCTCCCAGACCTCCCTCCTGCCTTAAGAAAAATTGCTAATATAAATATACCATTTTCAAAAATCTTTAGGAACGTAAACTACAACGGTTTGGTTGTACATGTACCTCAATTCTCTTTTTTTTTTTTCCTACCACTATAGAAAATTCCATGGAGTTAGGCTTAAGGCAAACTTCGAGTCTGATCATTATTACATCTCTACCTTGAAGCAGTCTGTCAAAATCTCTGAAACATCTTCATCTGTGCAATGGAAGTTCCCATTTCCGAAATGATTACAGATCATGCTTAGAAAGTGCAAAGCATATGGAAAGAGGAGTTATGCACATCACCCTGTATTTTAACCCTCACTTCATTATAATAGGGGGAGTGAACTTGGACAGATGACCTCCCAGAGCCACAGTCCTTCAGCAATAGTAAGTATACAATAATAACAACAACAACACCCAAAGGGCTTAGATGAGGGTCAAATGAGTTTATAATTTAAAACACGTTGCTCAACTATAAGTAGATAGGTAGATAGACCGATAGATAGACTGATAGATAGATAGATGATAGATAGATAGATAGATGATAGGTAGATGATGATGATAGATAGATAGATGATAGATAGATAGATGATGATGATGGTAGATAGATAGATAGATAGATAGATAGGAGATAGAGAGGAATAAGATGCTGCAGAACACAGTTTGTACTCTCAGAAATTACCAGTGTAAGAGCAGAAACAATATGGATTCACAAATAACTGTAGCACATGGGAAGACTACAACTGCCAAAAAAGTAGTATATGGGAGCATCTCTCTTTGTTCCTGATTTATTCTCAGCCAGTTCAGGCATCCTGGCCTCACTAACTTGTGTTTTTGAAAAAGAAATATTAGCAATCAGCATTGTTAGGTACAGCAGGACCACCTACACAATTTGAGGGGCCCAGGACAAAATAAAAGCAGGTCTCCGTGTTAAAATTATTAGGAATTCCAAATGCTCAGTTTAAAATCTGAGCATTAAACCAAAGGCAGAGGCAGCTCTAAGGGCAAAGCCCTGTGCAATAACTCGAATCACAAGCCCACAGAGCCAAGCCTGGGTACAAGCAAGAGGCTGATTCTGGCTAATTTCAGTACAATCATTGAATTTCCAAAAAGGCTGCATACAAGGCTCAGAGCTGCACAGAAAGAACCATCATGAGAAACTACAGCCCTGTATTTATGTATTAAAGGTATCTCAGCCGCTGCCTTGACTACTTTGTGTTGCTGCCACCGTAGCCTGGGGAATTTAATTCTATTGCAACCACTATCGAGGCTAAGAGAAAATTCTCCACAGTCCCTGGGTTTCTATGGGTCAGTAGCTCCTGATTCAGTGTCTGGGGTAGAAACATCCGATTGACAGAGCCTAAGCCACGTGCCTGTTCTTCTAGTTGCAGGGGATATGGGAAAGCACGTAACTGGCATTTTCCTCAGATAGCAGCAGGTGGGCTATGCCTCCCTGCAGGCCACAGAAAGTAGGGAATTCCCCAAACATGAGATAGAGGGGATATGTACTAGGCAGCCAATAAAGATGACAAAAGTCCATTAGAGAAATAAAATAATTTCCTCCGGCAGATAAAGTTATGAAGTTTGGTGCACTGGTTTATTTCACACTGAAACTCACAAGTTTATCTTGTAACGGCGGCCCTGATATACCAGATGTGTATAATATATAAAATATATACATAGATGCTCTCTTCTTTACAGCTTCTTTCCATTAGAAACGACCTTAGAAGTCCCCAGTTTGTTCTCAATATTTTCTCAAAGATAAGATTGATCTTAAGCCAGTCCCTTCTTCTGACCAAAATGATCATTCATGACTTGCAGCGATAATGCATTGTTTTTTGCTGCCCATTCATACACTTCAGGATTAGGATCTTTCACCCCAATCACTTGATTCTGGTGGAACTGCCCATCACCCTCCCATACCCCTATATTCATGTTAATGCCAATGAGACCCAGGCCAAACCAATTATAAAAACTCCTTTTCCTAGCCACAGTGGCCCAATACTTTAATATGCACACCAACAACTAGGGATCTTCTTAATATGAAGATTCTGATCCAGTAGATGTGGGATCACCTGAGAGTTTGCATTTCTAACAAGTTCTCAGACGGTCCTCTGCTACTGACCTATGGGCAACAACACAAGCTAGGACCTTACTCTCTCCGGGGGGTCTAGGGTTATGCACTCTAATCAAACCAGGCCAGTTTGTCAACACAGAGAAAGCCAAGGCATGAGTGAGCAGATGGGAAGAAAGGGAATGATCACTTTGTCTCCACTTTGACCTACTTGTACCTGGTGCCAGTTCCTCCTCACAACAGTCACACAGGCCAATAGATCGACTTCCTGTTTACATAAGGCTGAGTTGGATTTCTTCACTTGCAATCAAAAGTATTCATAGAGGGACTTCCCTGGTGGAGCAGTGATTAAGAATCCGCCTGCCAATGCAGGGGACACGGGTTTGGTCCCTGGTATGGGAAGATCCCACATGCCACGGAGCAACTAAGCCCGTGCTCCACAACTACTGAGCCTGCACTCTAGAGCCTGTGAGCCACAACTACTGAGCCCGCGTGCCACGACTACTGAAGCCTGCGTGCCTAGAGCCCGTGCTCCACAACAGGAGAAGCCAACGCAATGAGAAGCCCGTGCACTGCAACCAAGAGTAGCCCCTGCTCGCCGCAACTAGAGAAAGCCCGCCTGCAGCAACAAAGACCCAACGCAGCCAAAAATAAATAAATAAAATAAATTTTTTTTAAAGTATACATAGAAAATAAACTTTCTTTAGATATAATCTAACATTGTCCAAGTTGCCCTGTACAAAGCCATTCCTCATTTGCTGCATTTGCAACCTACTTACTTTAAGGAATTTTGAATTCTGACTCAAGATTATAAGAAATAAGTAGGAACAAATAGATACTTGCCAAACTAGTTGTTGCATGTTTAAAATTCACTTAGTTTTCTATTAGAGTAGTCATTATCTAAGTAAAGGCAATACAAAATCTTTTCTTTGATCAATTAAGTAAAAAAAGTGTATTCTTCAGAGATGTTTATTCCCACTTTCCAGCTTTCTGTAAGTGTTTCCCCACTGATTTTCTAGAGGTGAATATACCTCTGGAAGCAGGAAAAGGGGCGCAATACAGGTCCAGTCTGTTGTGGGGTACAGTCATTTGCAGAGCTAAACTAGTAAATGACATGCTGTTGGGTCCTACAATTCCACCAAGCTCATGTATGTCTATCACCTACACCTATCCACAAAAGTGTAAACTAATTGTTTTTAATTCACGTTAAAGATAAGTTGAGATCATTTTGCATTTTGAAAATTAGGTTTTTTGTTAACTGCATTGTCGGTTAAATCAGTCTTCCTCTGTTTACATGGTATGAATTATTAATCACCCTTGAAGAATAGATGGGTGGCAATTCTGAAAACAAGGTTAAATAAATACTTGGAGACGTCTTCCCAGTGAAAAGTGACTCATTGTTCTGAGAGGTGATAATGTCACAGTTCTCAGAGACAAAATAGATTTTCCCATTATAAGTGCAAACAGTAATTAGCAAATTCACAAAGCACGGTTGTTATCCTTTTATTAGAGCAACGTATTCTTAGTTCAAGCAGCAGTTTATTAAAATCTACATTTTGTGAGAGGCCAGGATAAATCAATTCAGCAAAACAGCTTTAGCGGCTCGTCTCTAACTCACAGTCTGTATATGCTTCTTCGTCCTGGAGACCTTGCCTGTTCCCTTGGACCGAGGTGAGGTTTTTTACGTGGACTCTCAAAGCACCCACTTACCCCATCATCCGCAGAACTGCCCCATACTTGTTCAGTTTTCTGAATCTCTCCCTGCCTCTTCCCAAACCCCTCTACACAGTTAAATGTTTAGCACAAAGTTAATGTTTTAAATATTTGCTTACTACGCAGACAGGAAAGTTGGAAGTTGCTACATTACAACCAATTTAATTCATTTAATGTGAGGAGTACCTTACGCTTGTAGGTTGCTAAGAGTAATGATGCAGTCTGCCTTGCGAAAATTTTATCCTTCATTGAGTTTCTTTTTTTTAATGTAAAAACATGAATAGATTTTGTTTTTCCTATATAAAATAAAGCTACCCAATGCTGCTGAATTTGGCTAAAAAAATTCATGAGTGTTGTGCTTGCATTCCAAAAACTTCAAATCCAAAGTCATAACCAAGGATTTAGCAGTATCAATGACGTTAAAAAACAGGTTGCGTATCTTTTAAACACTGTCCCAAGGTACAGGAAGGACTTGCGTTACAATTCTTTTCTGCCACTAAACTATATCAACAACTACCACTAGGGGGAGCTTCATCTCTTCTTATTTCCAGTGAACAGGCTGCTGCGTTGAAGGCACATACGGCAATATCCACTTTTCATTGTACGTACAGTTAATTTATCCTCAAATTTTGTATTAGGCCCTATATATCTGATATCTATAAGCCAACGATTTCATTTATGTTTATTGAAGACGATCCAATTTACTCTCACTTTCCTAGATGGAAGTTAATTCTACATGTAATTATTTTTCCATTTTCATGGCTCCATTGACATAAAAAGAAAAAAGTATGTTCATAACCAAAGGTAATAAACTTTTCCATTCCAAAAACAGATAAAAATTATGTATCTGCCTAAATAAATTAAAGGAAACAAATGTTATAAACTGTCTTTAACTTAATGATGAGCTTTCCAAACTTTGACAGTGCACAGCACACTCAGCGTTGCAGTAACTTCTTCATCGTGTCCCAGACAAAACAAAAAGCCCATGGGCTTCCCTGGTGGCGCAGTGGTTGAGAGTTCGCCTGCTGATGCAGGGGACGCGGGTTCGTGCCCTGGTCCAGGAAGATCCCACATGCCGCGGAGCGGCTGGGCCCGTGAGCCATGGCCGCTGGGCCTGCGTGTCCGGAGCCTGTGCTCCACAACGGGAGAGGCCACAGCAGTGAGAGGCCCGCGTACCGCAAAAAAAAAAAAAAAAAAAAAAAAGGTGGAGGAAGGGCAAATTTTGCACTCTGCCTAGGCTAGAACATCTATCTTCTCCTGCCCTCAAACATCAGGGCTCCTAGTTCTTGGACCTTCGGACTCGAGCTGAAACTTACACCATTGACTCCCTGGTTCCCAGGCCTTCAGGGCTGAACTAGAACTACACCACTGGCTTTCCTGGGCCTCCCCCTTAAAGACAGGCAAACCATGGGACTTCTCAGCCTTCATAGTCACGTGAGCCAACCCCTCACAATAAACCTATTTCTATATATCAATAGACATATACAGACGTATGTCCTATTAGCTCTGTTTCTTTGGAGAACCCTCATACACGCAATGTACACTCAAACTTCAGAATCAGATTATAAAGCATCAGCCTCATTTCCTGTTCCACTCGGTTATCATGTGCTATCTTCTTTTTACCACAGCGACTACTGAACACTCATCCTCATAAAGATACGACTTCTATAAAAGCAGTGTAGCATAATCAAAAGCTGAAAGTAAGCTACCTTCAGCTAATAAGTCACATGGTGGCCAACAGATGTTGCTGTGTTTCCAACAGACTTTTAAAATATCTCACCTGTGAGTTCAGGGCAGCCCCCTGGACAGCCTCGGTGAACCATTGGGAACCACAGACTTAATGACCTTCTTCTCAGAGATGAAGATTAAGGTTAAACATATGTTTGTAAGAGCTTTCTAGATATGTCAACAGTTTCTCTATTATTCGTACTACAGAGAAATTATGAAAGAAAAATAAGGAGGCTATTTCCATTCAGGGTATTGAAATAGAATCTTATTGTAAATGCCTCATGGAATGTAAAAATATTCTAAGGACAGAATATTTCTTCTCTGTCCATTTTAGCCAAACATCAGCTGCATAGGAAGAAAAAGAAATTCAAGAATGAAAAGACAAACGTAAAAAAAAGTTCAGTTTGAAAAAAAATCAGTATCTAAGAAATAATTCCTTCAGGTTTATTTTCAAAAAAAGAGGGCTTCCCTGGTGGCGCAGTGATTGAGAATCTGCCTGCTAATGCAGGGGACACGGGTTCGAACCCTGGTCTGGGAAGATCCCACATGCCGCGGAGCAACTGGGCCCGTGAGCCACAACTACTGAGCCTGCGTGTCTGGAGCCTATGCTCCGCAACAAGAGAGGCCACGACAGTGAGAGGCCCGCTCACCGCGATGAAGAGTGGCCCCCGCTCGCTGCAACTAGAGAAAGCCCTCGCACAGAAACGAAGACCCAACACAGCCAAAAATTAATTAATTAATTAATTTAATTAATTTAATTTAAAAAATTTTTAAAAAGAAAATAAAAAAAGAAAAACTTTTTATTCTCCTTTCCTAATATATAATGGCATTTCAGTATTGACCTGACATCTATGCCAAAAGATGACACAGTACATCCATTTCCTCACACATAGGAAGTTAGTCTTCAATTAAAAAAAAAAAATGCTCAAGTAATAAAAGGTCTTCCTGTGAATTGCATCAGATAGAAAAACAAAACCAAACAAAAATTTATTTTTGCTTCTCCCTGAAACCCCTCTAAAATAACAAAAATTATTTTTTTAAGGGCATAATCCCACAAAAACAGCGGGAGCAGGGGAGGTAATGATAGCAGATGATTCTTGTCCACAAGATACCGGAAGATGGAAAGCTAATAACCTAGTGGTAAATGACTTAAGTTTCAGCTTTGTCTGCTCTGCTAAGTACCTGAAGAACAAAAAAGCCAACTAGAAGAAGCTGAATCGTGCCACAGAAACCCAGAACACTTCCCACAATAGAGAAATCAGGGGTTTCTGAAGGTGTTGGGTCTGCAAGTAGGGCTGAATACAGGAGAATCTGTTAAAAGTCTGAATAAAAAACTAACAGCCATTTTAGTTCCCTCCCTCTGTCCAGGCAGGCACGTGACTACATATCACAGAAGACAGTAGGTTCCCTATTGATAATAGAGATATTCAATGTGTCTACTTTCTGAAGTGAGATCTCTAGTCCTCTTCCCACACTGGGCTCTCTGAGCCCTGAGAAAGCTGACTTATACTACATCATGCAAGATAGTGGAGAAGTCCTCTGGGGAAACTGTCTGGCCCTATAAGTAGGGACAGGCAGGAGTCCCCAGACCAGACAACCAGTTCTCGCCTGATGGCTCCACGATCAAACCTGACACTTGATGAGCTTTTCATGAACGCAGAGCTTCCAACCAACATTTTAGTGTCCCCACTCCTTAATTTATTTTGAAATAACTTATATTAAAATTTCCAAATTAGATCAAAGACCTCCTGCATTTTTTAATAGATTTCCCAGACGTTAACATTTTACTGAATATTCATGATTGTCAACTCTCTCTTCACACACACACCCACCCTGCCACATGTGTTTGTGTGTGTGTGTCTGTGTGTGTTTGTGTCTGTATGTGTGTGCCCATGTATGAGTGTGCATGTCTGTGTGTGTGTTTGTGTGTGTCTGTGTGTTTGTGTGTGTCTGTGTATGTGTATGTGTGTATGTGTTTGTGTATATGTGTATGTCTGTGTGTCTGTTTGTGTATCTTTGTGTGTGTGTGTCTGTGTGTGTGTGTCTATGTGTGTGTAGGGGAGCGTAACATACCCATTATCGTTAGTCATATTCTGAACCTTTTAAAAGGAAGCTTCACACGTGATGTCCCATCACCCTTAAATAATCTAGTGTATATTTCCCCAAAACAAGGACACTCACACACTCAAATTTTGCCAACTGTCTAAAACTGCTTCTTTTCCCTTTCTCGCCCAAGGGTGTCCCAAGGAATATGTATTGGATTTAGTTCTTATGTCTCTTCAGATCCTTTCAACCTAAAACGTTATTTCTCAGTCTTTGCTGTGCTTACCAGTTTTTAAAGAGTACGGGCATCACATTCTATAGGATGATGCTCACAGTGTGTCTCAGGACCAGGTCATATATCTTTGACAGGAACACCATGGAAACCATGGTGTGCTTTTCTCAGTGAATCTCATCAGGGTTTTCAAACTTAGCAAAGAAAAAACAAAAACAAAAGCAAGTTCTAAGTCTGAGAAATTTCTAAACAGTACAAGAAAGACAATGAAGCCAGAGTTTACTATTGTAAAGAACTGGGGGCTTCCCTGGTGGCGCAGTGGTTGAGAGTCCGCCTGCCGATGCAGGGGACACGGGTTCGTGCCCCGGTCCGGGAGGATCCCACATGCCGCGGAGCGGCTGGGCCCGTGAGCCATGGCCACTGAGCCCGCGCGTCCGGAGCCTGTGCTCCGCAACAGGGAGGCCGCACAGTGAGAGGCCTGCGTACTGCAAAAAAAAAAAAAAAAAAAAAAAAACTGGGGAGAGTCAGCCACTCTACCCTACTTGCAACCAACAAATTAGCCTGCCAGTTTCATGGACACCAGCAAAAGACACGAGACTCCTTTGTCAGAGACAAAGGATTTTATTACTCACATAACAGCAAGCAGCACGAGTTTCATGGTCACTGTGGCCGCCTTGCCCTTCAAGTCTCATGGGGGTGACAAAGAGTGGCCTAGGTGGAGGCTGCACATGAGGTGGGTTTCAATCACAGCTGAGAAACTCTGAGTTTGGGGAACCCCAGTCTTTTATAATAGACTGAAAGCAAACATACATGACCTTTGCCCCAGAGAAAGACATTATCATACTGAACAGTAAACAAACCTGTCCTCCACCCTGGAGGGAAACACTAGTGCTATCTTCCAAGGCTGTTCACTACACGTACATCCTTGAAATGAAATGATCATCTCAAACACTACTGCCAGTGCCTCTGTTCATAAGATGTGCAGAAATGCAAAAGACCCATGGAGAAAAATCCAGAGCCACCTGCTATGTGACTCACTTCTCAAAACGGTTACACAGTCATAATGAAGGGAACGTTGGGTATTGACTTAACCCAAAATCGTGACTTAAATATATTGGGAATGGGGAGGAATGGAACTGTGTGTTGAGGAAGGCAGAATGACATAAAAGATAGTAAATCCTAATATTCTGTAGTGGAAATAATTAGATGACATCTAAAATGGAAAATCAAGAAAGAAAAGTAAAAATGTGTTATTTTTTTTATAAAGGAGAAATAACCAAAATGTGGAATATGATATTGCCTCCCAGGTATAGTCTTCATGGGAAAGTTGGAGCAAGTTACTGGGTTTTTTTCTCATCATAATAAGCTAGTTGACATTTTAAACTATGTACATGATTATTTTCATAAAAATTAAAATATAATTTAAAAAGAAAGAGAGATTCTGGGGCACAAGAGTTTTATTATAACTATTAGATTATGGCTTGAGGAAATTTAATCTGCCTTAAATATCTCTAAGGACGTAATAGGACTAATAGGTCATGAAGTTGGCCTCCTTATCTTAACCAGATATTCACTGAAGGTCTATAGGACAACCCCCCAGGCCTGGTAAGAATGACTGGATTTCCACTCTAGCACTCTTTGGGCTCAGTGATTGTGTGCCCTCTTCAAAGGACACAGGGAGAGAGAAAATGACCTCATTGCTGGTATGATGTCTGTAATCATCTCTACCAGCTGCTCTGGGCTGTATTCACAACAAAGGAAACTTGACTTCTGCAGCCCTTCAGGCTGTCAATTCTCAGGAGCCCATTCATCTGTGCTCAGCCATGTGGATGAGGGCAGGGGTGAAAGAGAATAAAGAAGGAAGCTAAGATGTTGGAATTTTATAAAGAGTCAAGTGTTATGCTATCTCACTTAATTTTTTCTTCCACCTATAGGTCATTGTACTGAAAAAAAAATCTAAAATTACAGAAGTGTATAAAGTAGAAAGTGGAAGTTCCCAGGCCCATGAATAGGAAGGAAGGAATCAAGAAAGAGGAAGACAGAATGCAGGGCTGACAGGACTCCACCAGATGATATAAATAGAGATCCCAGAATGACAGCTGTGCCCTGGCACAGATGAAAACCAGTTCTAACTCCAGTTGGTCAAAAGCCCCTACAAGAAATTTCTTCAGGTACAATGTAATGTCTGGAGTACCTCAGATAATTAGCAAAGACGTGTTGAGTGGTTTCCAAACTGGGGCATGCGGACAGTGAGAGTAAACATCATTTATTACACTGGGATGGTGGTCACAGTGGTATGAACAAAAGAATACTCAAGGAAAAAAAGGTAATCATGATCTACTACATGGCAAACCTGTGAATATTCCTTATAGTAATGTGAACACTGAATACTAACCCAAACAAAATGGCAAGATAGTTGTGTGGAAAGATAAGTTCATGGAAAAGGTACACAGGTGTGGTGGGAATTGGGAGAAGAAAAAGAACCAAATCCTTATCCCAAACAGTGAGAAACTGATAGATAACACATAAAAGCTGAAAAATCAAGAGATTTCTCCAAATAAGCATGTTATTTAGAGACAAAAAGGTAAATACAAAATTCAGAAGTTAAAATGAGTGAATATAGGTTCCTCTTGGGAGAAAAAGATAGGCAAGGAAGAAACAGAGGATTTCTGCTTTTCAAAATTATTTGTCCCTATACACTTTATACACTTATATCTTTGATATAAATAAAAAGTTAAAAGAAGAGAGAGAGAACAAGAAAAGAAAGATGGAAGAGAAGAACGAAGGGAATGAGGGCGAGAGTAACATATCTACTTTTCACCTGGTAGAACTTAAAATATTAATAGAAGTGTCAAGTCCAAACTACATTCAACTGGATTTTCCAAGGTATATTTATTTTGTTTTGATAGGTTGCAGGCAAAGGGGTGGGCAAATGCTATACAAGCAATGATACTCAATATTCACAGGCATGAAAAAATTAGGGCAAACTGAGATGGTGCTGCAGCACGCCTTGGAAATATATATTCAGAAATGAGTTATTCAGGGCTTCCCTGGTGGCGCGGTGGTTGAGAATCTGCCTGCCAGTGCAGGGGACACGGGTTCAAGCCCTGGTCTGGGAAGATCCCACATGCCGCGGAGCAACTAGGCCCGTGAGTCACAACTACTGAGCCTGCGCATCTGGAGCCTGTGCTCCGCAACAAGAGAGGCCGCGATAGTGAGAGGCCCACGCACTGTGATGAAGAGTGGCCCCCGCTTGCCGCAACTAGAGAAAGCCCTCGCACAGACACGAAGACCCAACACAGCCATAAATAAATAAATAAAATAAATAATAAAAACAAGTTTAAAAAAAAAATGAGTTATTCAGCAGCATTTGTTTTCAAAGCCATGAACAGTGGGGTTTTGGGGGGTTTGTTTTGTTTTGTTTTGTTTTAATGTTCTTAGCTGAGTTTTCAGCTACCAGTAGACGTTATTGAGCAATCTGGAAAAGGAAATTGTGAAAATAAAAGGAAAAAAAATCCATCTACCCACACCTTGTCTTTCTTTGCTATGTTCTCGCAGTTGCTAGTACTTCAGCCTAACAGATATTGCCTTTTACAAAGACAGCCACTGCTTGATTGCAATTTGATTTTCAGAAATCTTAACCAACATGTTCTGATTAGCACTAAAGAAAATGTGGTGTAGATGATGCCTTCTCATCACTGACTCACCCCTTTCAAGAGTTTGGGAGAAGACTATTTTTTAATTTCCACCAATGGTATATTTTGTGCAAAGCCCTGTATGAAGGTTATTATCAGAGGCTGCTTCCTGGTAGATGTACATCCTTGGGGTCCCAAAACCCTCTGTTACAGGTCCACATTTTCTCACCTTCTCTGAGCGCATTTACTTATAAAGCCATGAAAAATTGATAGGTACAAAGAACCTCGGTTAGCACCAATTCCTAATAAGGATGTCCATAGCAATATTTTTTATAGGACTACATTATAAAACATTTACTAATGCAACTCAAATCCTTGAACTCAAAAACAGAAAAACAACCTAACTTAATATCAACAATTACTGCAGACAGTGGACTGCTCAGAGAGCCAGCCCCTGTACCTGCTAGCACAGCGGAGCTAGCATGGTAGGATGGGAAAAGAAGACATATCCTGGACTGAATTCTTACTCCATGAGTACCTAGCTATGTAATTTTTGAGATATTCAACCACTCTGAATGTCAGTGTCTTTATCTGTAAAATAAAGAAGGTAAGGCCTTCTTTACATATGCCCTACTGCAGTAAAGCACCTCACTTAAGGAGGACACTCAACATATACTAGAGCTCCCTTTCCTCTAATTTCTTGGGGCACGGGAAAGAGTGTGCTGCATCCTGCCTCCTTTTCCTTTTACAGGATCAGGTTGCACACTCCCTCCCCTTATTTGGGATACAAGAAGAAAGTGAAGAAATTAGCCTATGAAAGACCACTTTTCAATTCACATTTGATTTCAAACATCAGATCAACCCCTGGGTTCTGCTCTTTCACTTTTGAGTCTGGACTTCGTTCATCATTGGCGGAGAATTTTTTCTAGTGACATTAGTGGCATTGTCAAATCAAAGGCTAGCTAGGGGCAACTGGACTGCTTTCCTGGGGAAGGGTCTCTTAACAGAGATTGCATGATAATGATAACTCATTGGTGTCCCTTTTCAGGAAAGCTGGCAGAAAAGGCAGTGAAGAAAAACCATAAACCATATAAGAGACACGGAATGGGGAGAATAATTTTTTTCTTATAAAGTAGCAGACGATTATAATCAGGAATTCCTCATCTTTTCTCCTTGGGTATTAGCTATAGTGTGATCTTGCACTTGTGTCGAATAGAATACAGAAAAACTTAGGACAGGGAGAAATGTTAGAGCTCCTTAGAAGATATAAGCCCAACTTACAGCCATGGAAGCTGTTCACGGAAGTCAAGAGCCTTGTTCAACATAGTGCAGTTTTTTTTAAATGGATTCCATTTCTATCCATGCACTTTCCTCTTTAGTTTATGTAGCAAATGTATATGAAAACTGCATTTTTGTGTGCTGTAGATTTATGTCACTGTATTGTTCTGCTATTTAGGAACTAGCTAATATGCTTTACAATTATTTTAAGGAACTCCCACAAAAGTCATGCTTTCTATTTAGGTGAGACAGTTTAAGGGGTGCGTGTAATAGGAGAGGCTGGGTGCTTTGAGAATCCAAATAGAAAGTAAGAAAATTGTCTGACACCTTGTTGTTAACTCTAGAAACAAAAAATGAGACTGCTGCTTCCCTGCTTTGTACTGTTCTTAGGTTCTTCTCCGAATGCAGAAGTGTCAGAAAGGCTTTGCTAAAACCCAGAAACCTGCTATGCAACCTACATGTGAAATTCTTTCTCCATACCTTGAATCCTGAGGATCTATAATCCCACTATTCAAGAAACAAACATGCTGTGTCCAGAGGAAGGAAAATATAACAGCAGACACCTGAATCCATCGTCAATCTAGTTTTCCAGCTTGTCATGTCTCTTTGAATACTGTGTGAGGGAACCTCACAAATGGAACTGATTTACCATAAAATGTGCCTATTTTCCATTAAATCTTGCCAGTCGCTTCACTGTGGCACTGAAGTTACCAATGTTTCATCTGTTGACCCTGCAGGGCCACCTCTTGATCTTGTTATTTGAGAAAATGAACCGTGCATAAGAGAGACATTGGAGGAAGATTCACATCAGTTATTTTTGCACAGTGCTTAAGCTAGAGATGTTAGCAGTTCCTCAAAGAGAGCAGCTTTAGTCAGACCCTTGGGGGAAATAGTGGGAAGTGGAACTTAGTTGAGGCGAGCATAGGGCAGGACATAAGAAGTCTGTTTTTAGAGGCTTAGTGGAACGGGTGAAGGAGTTAGAGCCCCGTAAGTCCCAATTAAAATTCCAGAGCTGCTAAATATCCATTGCATAACCTTGATGAAGTCACTTAACCTTCAAAATTCACTTAATTTATACACAGAATGGACATACTATGAGTAACTCAAGGAGTTACTACAGGAACTAAATAAAAAACATATACATACATATTATGCTCGTCCCTGATGAGATCATCAGTGTGTACACAACAAATGCCAGCAATTTAATGATTATGATGCTGATGGTTATTCTAATCCAAGCACTGCCCTTTGCCAGCTGCATGCCCTTGGGTGAGGAATTCTGAGTTTCATTTTCTTCCATTGGAAAATAAGGAGAATAATATTTACTTTGCAGAATTATTCTGAGGACCAGAAATGGTGTGTGGAAAATATCTAGCCACAGTATCCAGCCTGGCACAGGTAGATTCTTGACAATTTGTCGTTCTCATTGTTTTCACTACCACCTATTATTTATATAGCAATCTGTGTAAGCTGTTTAAACATGAAAGAAATCATGTTTCATATAAAGTTAACTTTTCTTGATATCATAAATTCATACACCAGTTCCTCTGATAAATACTTACTTAAGAGACAGACAAAATTTCTGTTTCCTTTTTTTTATAAATTTATTTTATTTTTGGCTGTGTTGGGTCTTCGTTGCTGCATGCAGGCTTTTCTCTGGTTATGGCAAACAGGGGCTACTCTTCATTGTGGTGGGCAGGTTTCTCATTGCAGTGGCTTCTCTTGTTGGGAGCACGGGCTCTAGGTGCACGGGCTTCAGTAGTTGTGGCACACGGGCTCAGTAGTTGTGGCTCACAGGCTCTAGAGCGCAGGCTCAGTAGTTGTGGTGCACGGGCTTAGTTGCTCCACAGCGTGTGGGATCTTCCCAGACCAGGGCTCAAACCCATGTCTCCTGCATTGGCAGGCGAATTCTTAACCACTGCGCCACCAGGGAAGCCCCCAAAATTTCTGTTTCCTAAGTCCCTGTTCAAGCTTCCTTAGGCATAACCACCAAAAAGCTGTGGTTGACAATCAAATCAGTGCCCTCTACTGTGAGCTGGACTTATCAGAGCCACTGTGAAAGGGACACACGAAAACTTCCCCAGTTTATGCAGACATGCACCATCAGCAATTTGGTCAAGGCAGGAAACACAACCAGGATTAAAGTGCCCAGGGAACATTTTATGGTCTTTGGCCTGGACCTCCAGAGTGTCTTATTGTCAAATACTGGTTTATCCGTCAAAGAAGAATCAGCTTGGGCTTCCCTGATGGCGCAGTGGTTGAGAGTCCGCCTGCCGATGCAGGGGACACGAGTTCGTGCCCTGGTCCAGGAAGATCCCACATGCCGTGGAGTGGCTGTGCCCGTGAGCCATGGCCGCTGAGCCCGCGCATCCGGAGCCTGTGCTCCACAACGGGAGAGGCCACAACAGTGAGAGGTCCACATACCGCAAAAAAAAAAAAAAAAAAAAAAAAAAGAATCAGCTTTATTGAAGTAGCATTCTGCAGGACATGCTAGCCATCTAGCCTCACACTCCTGGACACCAGAATCTTGATTCAGTGGTCAGTTGGATCCACATGGTTGCAATGCATCTTTTAAATCATGCTAAAATGCATTATTTTTAGTTGAGGGGGAAAAAAGAAGAGGATAGTTGAGAATACAGAGCTCAAAATATGGAAGAACAACACATCAGGTTGTTTTGACGTTCTAAGTTCTGCTTTTTTTTGGCTCTGCAAGGCCTGTCCTCCACCCCACCCCCCTTTCACCCTACCAATTCAACTCCCCTTGACATCTGTTGCTTAAGGATCCTTCCACCAGAGCTGAAGTTGCCCTTCTGGAGGTCTCGCCAATGCTCTGGGATCCTAAAAGCCAATTTTGAACTTGGCCAATTTTTTCTCAACCAACCATATGTTTCTAAATAAGATGTATCAATTAGTTGATAAAGTTGAACCTCCCCCTTGGGGAAGTTAGGTCTCTTCACCAAGAGACTTAACTGTTCTATATGTCAGGTTAGTTGTCTCAGCCTGGGTTTTCCCCCAAAAAAGTAGAGCCTGTGTGATAGTGAAAGTAATTTGCAGGCAATAATCTTAAGGCACAAGAGTAAGGACTTGGCAGAGTGCAACTGACAAGAGAAAGATAAACCACAGTGTATTATCAACTGGTTGTCACCGTGGGCAAGTGGACCTTGCTCCTACTGAGAAGCCATGTGGAATGTGAGTCAGAGTTGTTCACCTGAGGGACAAAAGAGCAGATGACTGTACTGTCTCCCATCTTCCACTGGTCAAGGGTTGAGATGTTTGTTTTGTTTTAATTTATTTATTTTATTTATTTATTTTTGGCTGCATTGGGTCTTTGTTGCTGCGCACAGGCTCCCTCTAGTTGCAGCGAGCAGGGGCCACTCTTTGCTGCCGTGCGCAGGCTTCTCATTGCAGTGGCCTCTTTTGTTGTGGAGCACGGGCTCTAGGCATGCGGGCTTCAGTAGTTGTGGCACACGGGCTCCAAAGCGCAGGCTCAGCAGTTGTGGCGCATGGGCTTAGTTGCTCGGCAGCATGTGGGATCTTCCTGGACCAGGGCTCGAACCTGTGTCCCCTGCATTGGCAGGTGGATTCTTAACCACTGCACCACCAGGGAAGCCCCAAGTTTGGAATGTTAGCACTGCCTCCCCTTTGGGTTTGTCCGCGCAGCAGAATGGCTGGACAGCTTCCCACAGGCATCTCCCCAGGGCTGTGGCAGGGAAGCCAGACAGAAAGTAACAGTTTCACAGCGCACAGCTAAGACACAGTGCAATCCGGTTTCACCTGCCACTGCTGGTAGCCATAGCAACGGCTGGAGTAAAAAGATCTACTCTAAGATAATGTAAAACAGGGAACAGAGGTGACCTTATTGCTCTTGTGACAGCAGTGGCACAATTCACATTAATAATACTCCTCAATATTTTATTGAAGAGTATTTTATCTCACAAACTAAACAAAACCTCATTACTTCCATTCCAAAGCCTGAATCCTGTTTTGGTGGGACACATAGTTCTTTCAACAGTTAATGCATATTCCTAAAGCTTCCCATGGAGTCATCTCACAAACTGATTTTGAATTATATAATTTAAAAGTGAATTTTTAAAAACATTCATTGAACGGTTATGCTAGATCTTTCAAAGACAGGCACAATACAAAAAGAACAAAACATGGTATCTTCCCCTAAGGAGTTTGTAAATTACTCAGGTGAGACAGGATGAGACAGGTAATTTAAAAGGTTGAATGATAACTAATAAGAACCTGCTATATAAAAAAAACCAAATAAAATAAAACTCAAATCAAAAAAAAAAAGGTTGAATCAAGTTAATAGAGGGGGAAGGAGCAATATTGAACACATGCTGAATTTGTGGCAAATGATCAGCAGATAGTAATCAGGGTTACAGAATCCTACCCAGATATACAGAAACATGTTAGACTGATCTGACGAGGAAGGAAATAAACATGGATACAAACACACAGAAATGAAGGACAAAATAAAATTAATTTGTCTTTAATTTATCTCTGCTCCAAAGAAGAAAAGAGCTAACTCCAGAGGCCAAAAATAAAAACTTCCCCTGGAATCTAGGGCTAAGATTTTAATACCCATGAAATAATAGAGGATGTGGCTTCAGGGGGGTTAGAGGAGCTGGAGTTGAGCCCCCAAATAATAGTCAGAACGACAAAGAGCTTCTTAGCGTATGAAAAGTGGATCTAGAAAAATTATCCAACTAATTGAAGCAACAGGAAAAATCTTGACATCTAAATACAAATTTAAACCACCTGTATAGTGCAAAATTTACAGACAAGAAATTAATATTATAACTTGTCCAGAGCATTGAAATAGCTAGTGCTCATTCAGAAGAGCCCTATCAGATCAAAACTGATCTTTTACATTCATAACCTAGGAATCACAGAGGTCCTCAGCAAAATTCTTCACTGCAAACAGGTCACTGTAAAAAAAATTATAATATGCATGAAGAAATGAACCAGCATCATGAGAATTGGCAAATGCCGCAAGCAGAAAAATTGGTCGCTTTTGAAAACCGTAAGTGGTAAAACAATTTGAAAGAGACTCTAAAGTATGTTTGTATCACTCAACTTTTGCTACATGACAGAGCTCCCCAAAATTTAATGGCTTAAAACAACAACCACTTCAAATTTTTTGAGAGATATGACCTTTTTTATTCAATTTATTTAATGTAAAAGAAAACAAAACAGTTCACCATTTTTCCCACCCTCCATCTCTGACAACCACCAATCTGTTCTCTGTATTTATGAGCTTAGTTTATGTATGTATGTATGTATGTATGTATGTATGTATTTGATTCCACATATAAGAGATATCATACAGTATTTGACTTTCTTGGTCTGACTTATTTCACTTAACATAATACCCTCGAGGTTCATTCTTGTCACAAATGGCAAGATTGTATTTTTTTTATAGCTGAATAATATTCCATTGTTGTGTGTGTGTGTGTAAATATATATATTACATTTTACTTATCCATTAATGGACACTTAGGTTATTTACATATCTTGGCTATTATAAATAATTTTGTAATAAACATGACAGTGCATATATCTTTCTGAATTAGTGTTTTTATTTTTTCAGGTAAATACCCAAAAGTGGAACTGCTGGATTGTATGGTAGTTCTATTTTTTAATTTTTGAGGAATCTCCATACTGTTTTCCATAGTAGTTGCACCAAATTACATTCCTACCAACAGCGCACGAGGGTCCCCTTCTCTCCACACCCTTGCCAACACTTGAAGAGTATTTTATCTCACATAAATAGTCTTTTGACAATAGCCATTCTAACAGGTGTGAGGTCATATTTCATTGTAATTCTGATTTGCATTTCTCTGATAATTAATGATGTACAACATCTTTTCATGTACCTGTTGGCCATATGTATATCTTCTTTGGAAAAATGTCTATTCAGATCTTCTGCCCATTTATTAATCAAATTGTTTGTTTATTTTTACTATTGAATTGTATGCATTCTTTATGTATTTTATATATTAGCCCCTTATCAGAAAAAAAATGATTTGCAAATATCTTCTCCCATTCAGTAGGATTTGTTGATGGTCTCTTTTGCTGTGCAGAGCTTTCTAGTTTGAGGTAGTCCCACTTGGTTTTTTGTTTTTGTTTGTTTGCTTGCTTTTGTTGCTTTTACTTATGATGACAGATTCCAAAAATTATCGCCAAGACCTATGTCAAGGAGCTTACCACCTATGTTTTTTTCTAGGACTTTTATGGTTCCAGGTCTTACATTCAAGTCTTTAATCTATTTTGGGTTAATTTTGGTGTGTGGTGTAAGATAGTGGTCCAGTTTTATTCTTTTGCATGTGGCTGCCCAATTTTCCCAACACCATTTATTGAGGAGACTATCTTTTCCCCAATGTGTATTCTTAGTCCCTTTGTCGTACTAATTGACCATATACATGTGGGCTTATTTCTGGGCTCTCTATTCTGTTCCATTGATCTATGTGTTTGTTTTTATGCCAATACCATACTGTTGTAATATAGTAATATAACTTTGTAATATAGTTTGAAATCAGGGAGCATGATGCCCTGAGTTTTGTTCTTCTTTCTGAAGATTGTTTTGGCTATTCAGGGTCTTTTATGGTTGCATACAAATTTTAGGATTGTTTATTCTATTTCTGGTGAAAGTGCCATTGGAATTTTTTTTTTTTTTGGCTGTACCATGCAGCTTGTGGGATCTTAGTTCTCTGACCAGAGATCGAACCCAGGCCCCCTGCAGTGGAAGCACTGAGTCCCAACCAGTGGACTGCTAGGGAATTCCCTGTGTCATTGGAATTTTGATAGGGATTACATTGAATCTGTAGATTGCTTTGGGTAGTATGGACATTTTTTTTTAATATTTATTTCTTTGGCTGTGCTGGGTCTTCACTGCGGCAGGCAGGATCTTTTAGTTGTAGCATGTGGGATCTAGTTCCCTGACCAGGGATCAAACCTGACCCCCCTGCACTGGGAGCGTGGAATCTTAACCACTGGACCACCAGGGAAGTCCCTAGTATAGACATATTAACAATATTAATTCTTCCAGTCCATGAGCACAGAATAGCTTTCCATCTATTTGTGTCTTCTTCAATTCCTTTCATTAACATCTTGTAGTTTTCAATATACAGTGGCCTTTCACCTCCTTGGTTAAATTTATTCCTAGTTATTATATTCTTTTTGATACAATTGTAAATGTTACTGTGTTCTTTATTTCTGACAGTTCATCATGAATGTATAGAAATGCAACAGATTTCTGTATATTGATTTTGTATCCTGCTCTTTGACTGAATTCATTTATTAGTTCTAATAGATTTTTTTGGTGGAATCTTCAGGGTTTTCTAAATGTAATACCATGTCACCTGCAAATAGTTACAGTTTTACTTCTTTTTCAATTTGGATGGCTTTTATTTCCTTTTCTTGCCTAATTGCTTTGGTAGGACTTTGAATGCGATGTTGAATAAAAGTGGTGAGAGTGGGTAAACTCATCTTGTTCCTAAACTTAGAGGAAAAGCTTTCATCTTTTCACCATTGAGGATGATGTTAGCTATGGGTTTGTCATACATGGTCTTTATCATGTTAAGTTACATTCCTTCTATACAAGCTCTGTTGAGAGTATTTTTTATATAAATGGATATTAAATTTTGTTAAATGTTTTTTCCACATGTATTGAGATGATTATGTGCTTTTTATCCTTCATTTTATCCATGTGATCTATCACATTGACTGATTTATGAATGTTGAAACATTTGTGAATGTTGTATTCCTGGAATAAATCCCACTTGATCATGATCTTTTTCGTATATTGTTGAATTCTGTTTGCTAATATTTTGTTGAGGATTTTTGCATCAATGTTCCTCAAGGATATTGGCCTATAATTTTATTTTCTTGTGGCATTCTTGTTTGGTTTTAGTATCAGTGTAATGCTGGCTCATAAAATGAGTTTGTAACAGTTCCCCTCTTCTATTTTTTGGAAAAGTTTGAGAAGGATTTGTATTAATTCTTCTTTGAATGTTTGGTAGAATTCACCAGCAAAGTCATCTATTCCTGGACTTTCATTTGTTGGAAGGTTTTTGATTACTGATTTAATCTCCTTAATAGTAATCAGTATGTTCAGATTTTCTATTTCATCATGATTCAGTTTTAACAGGTGTATGTTTCTAAGAATTTATCCATTTCTTCTAGGTTGTCCAATTTTTTGGTGCATAATTGTTCATAGTAGTCTCTTATGATCCTGTGTATTTCTGTGGTATGAGCTGTAACAACTCTTTCATTTCTGATTTTATTTGCATCCTCTCTTTTTCTTGGTGAGTCTAGCTAAAGGTCTGCCAATTTTGTTTATCTTTTCAAAGAACTAGCTCTTAGTTTCATTTCTCTTTTCTATTGTCTTTTTAGTCTTTATATCATTTATTGTTTCTCTAACTTTTTTATTTTCTTCCTTCTACTAGCCTGGGACATCATTTGTTCCTCTTTTTCTAGTTTCTTGAGGTATAAAGCTAGGTTATTTGAGACTTGTTTCTTTTTTTAATACCTATTTATATACTTATTTATTTGTTTTTGGCTGCAATGGGTCTCAGTGTGGCAAGTGGGATCTTCATTGAGGTATGCAAGATCTTTCATTGCAGCACACAGGCTTCTCTCTAGTTGTGGTGTGCAGGTTTTCTCCTCTCTAGTTGAGGTGCACAGGCTCCAGGGTGCATGGGCTCTGCAGTTTGCAGCACACAGCCTCTCTAGTTGAGGCACACAGGCTTAGTTGCCCCATGACATGTGGGATCTTAGTTCCCTGACCAGGGATCGAACCCACATCCCCTGCATTAGAAGAGGGATTCTTTACCACTGGACCACCAGAAAAGTCCCAAGACTTGGCTTGTTTCTTGATGCAGGCATTTATCCCTATGAACTTCCCTCTTAGAACTGCTTTTGCTGCATCCCATTAATTTTGGTGTTACATTTCTATTTTCATTTGTTTCAAGGTATTTTTTTTACTTCTCTTTTTATTTCCTTGACCCATTTGTTGTTCAGTAACATGTTGTTTAATCTTCATGTATTTGTGAATTTTCCAGTTTTCTTTGTGTAATTAATTTCTAATTTCATACCACTGTGGTTGGAAAACATACTTGATATGATTTCACTTCTCTTAAATTTATTAGACTTGTTTTGTGACCCAACATATGATCTGGGAAAATGTTCCACGTGCACTTGAGAATAATGTGTACTGTGTTGCTTTTGATGTTCTGTAAATATCTGTTAAGCCCATCTGATCTAATGTGTTGTTTAATGCCAATGCTTCCTTATTGATTTTCTGACTGGATGATTTATCTATCAATGTAAGTGAGGTATTAAATTCCCCTACTATTATTGTATTGCTTTCTATTTCTCCCTCTAGGTCTGTGCTAGGTTTTTGCTTTGTGGTTACCATGAGACTTACATATAACAACTTATATCTATAACAGCCTATTTTATGTTGACAGAAAGTTTGATCCCATTGTAAAGCTCAATGTCATTACCTCCCCCATGTTTTATGTTTTTGATGTCACGTTTTACATCTTTTATCTTGTGTATCCCTTAACTAATTATTGTAATCATAGTTATTTTTTCTACTTTTATCTTTTAACCTTCATACTAGCTTTATAAGTGATTAATCCACTACCTTTAGTATATATTTACTTTTCCAATGAGAATAATTCTTTCATACATGTTCGTGTTACTAATTATTGCCTTTTCTTTTCAGCTTAAAGAAGTCCCTTTAACATATCTTGTAAGGCCAATTTACAAGATGATGATGAACTCATCATCATGGTGATGAACTCCTTTAGCTTTTGCTTATCTGAAAGACTCTCTCTCCTTCATTTCTGAATAACTTTACTGGATAGAGTATTCTTGGTTGGAAGTTTTTTTCTTTCAGCACTTTGAATACATGGCACCATTCCTTCAAGCCTGCAAAGTTTCTGCTGAAAACTCTGCTCATAGTCTTCTGAGAGTTCCTTTGTATGTAACTATTTGTCTTTTCTCTTGTTGTTTTTAAGATTCTCTCCTTGTCTTTAACTTTCAACATTTTAATTATAATGTATCTTAGTGTGGGTCTCTTTGAGTTCCCTTTATTTGGAACTCTCTAAACTTCGTGGATCTGGATATCTGTTTCTTTCCCCAGGTTAGGGAAGTTTTCAGACATTATTTCTTCAAATAATATTCCTGCCCCTTTCTTTCTCTCATCTCCTTCTTGGAGACCTACAGTGCAAATTTTAGTCCATTTGATGTTGTCCTATAAGTCTCTTAAACTATCTTCATTTATTTTCATTCTTTTTTCTGTTTTTCTGCTCTGATTGATGAGTTCCACTGACTTTTCTTTGAGTTGAATGAGGCTTTCTTCTGGTTAATCTAGCATGTTGTTGAACCCCTCTGGTGTGTTTTTCAGTTCAGTTATTGTATTCTTCAGCTCTGTGACTTTTATTTGGTACTTTCTTATATTTTCCATCTCTTCATTGAAGTTCTCACTATGTTCATTTGTTCTTCTCCCCAGCTTGGTGAACATCTTTATGATCATCACTGTGAACATTTTATCAGGTAAGTTACTTATCCGCATTTCATTAAGAGTTTCTCCTAAGGATTTATCTTGTTCTTTTGTTTGGAACATATTCCCATTTCTTCATTGTATTGACTTTCTGTATTGGTTTCTAATCAGTAGATGAAAAAAACACCTCTCCCAGTCTTGAAGGAGTGGCCTTTGGTAGGAGATGAACCTTGTCATTCAAACCTGCCTCACTCTTGGTTGTCTCTCAAACCTTTTTTTATTTTATTTTGACAGCTCCCAATCGTTGATGTTGTGCCCAAGACCTGTCAGTGTGCCAAAGGTGAGAAGCCCAGACCCAGATTCAGGCTGACTGAAATCCAGACCCTCAGGCATCGGCTTTTAAAAGTGTGCAAACAGGGACTTCCCTGGTGGTCCAGTGGTAAAGAACCTGCTTTACAATGCAAGGGACACAGGTTCAATCCCTGGTCAAGGAACTAAGACCCCACATGCCACGGGGCAACTAAGCCCATGCGCCACAACTGCTGAGCTCGTTTGCCTCAACTAGAGCCTGCATGCCGCAAACTACAGAGCCCACGTGCTCTGGAACTTGCCTGCCACAACTACAGAGCCCACGCACGCTAGAGACTATGTGCCACAACTAGAGAAGAGAAAACCCACATACCACAACTACAGAGAAGCCCGTGCACCACAACAAAGCACCTGCACACTGCAATGAAAGATCCCACATGCCTCAATGAATATCCTGCATGCTGCAACTAAGACCCAATGCAGCCAAAAATAAACTTAAATAAATAAATTAATAATAAATAAATCTTTTTTTAAAAAGTATGCAAACATACACAGTCCTGTGGGACCACAGGTATATGCCCCACTAGCCACCAGAGCCAGGAAATCTGGAGGTGTCCCCTGGAGGTGTAGCAGTTTCAAAAATCAGGGCTCCACATGAGTGTATAAGCTCTCTTCTGGATGATACTAGCAAACTGGAGGAAGGCAGAGGGCAGCGCCAAGATGGCATCCACAGTCTACATTCCTTGAGAGCAGTTTCATAGGACATTAGTATGTGCCAAACCTGAAGCCTGTCCCCTAGGCTGAAACTCCAAGACAAGAAAAAACACCTTCTTTGCAGAAAGACTATGTGCCTCAGTCCATTGTCTGTGCAGTGCCCTGGGAGTAGTAGTGTGCCAAGAATCATTTCTCCAATGCCACAGCCTCAATTTTGTGTTCAACAATTAGAGTGGTTCTTCTAGGCTGGGCTGAGCTGGACTGATCTCAGGTGGGCTCGTTCACGTGTCCATAATCATCTTATGAATTGGTTGGGTCTGGCTGCTTTGTGGTGGTGTTGGCTAAGATAGATGGGATTCCTGTCTCCCCTTTCCATATGGTCTCCCATCTACAGCATGCCAGTGAGAGTTTGTTCCCATGATAATTTAAGGGTTCCAAGAAGGTAAGCAGAATTGTGGAAAACCTCTTTCACCTTCTGCCACAGTCTACTGTCCAAAGCAAGTCACAAGGTCGGTCCAGATTCAATGGTTGGAGACAAAGGCTCCATGTCTTGATGGAAGGAGAAGAATCTGTGATTGTTTTTGCAATGTGCCATATGATAAAAAAAAAAATTTTAATAAAAGAAGAAATAGAAGCTAAAAGAGTTCAGTATGCAGAAACAACTGGCAAATTTGAGAAACAGAATCTTCCTCAAGTGTCAGAGTAGAAGACAAGGGATCCAAATACCTCATTCATCATTAGGTTCTTCCCTAAATTCACAGCCTCTATTTGCAGGATTATCCTCCAATTTCAACCAAAGCACTGCATCTCCCATGGATACTTTTGCTTCTGAGATTTCTTTTGTCTAGAATTTATTTCCCTCCCTTTCTACCAAACGGATCAATATTTCCTTTCAAAATTCTATTTATTCCAAATATCTCTTCTTCCATGAAAAGTAATAACAATGGTAATAATATTTAATACTGGTAATAATATTTATGATTCCTTAGCATATGCCAGCCACTGTTCTAAGTATCCCTCTTATTCCTACAACATCTCCCCAAATACCATTAAAGAGGAAAACCCAGGTCTCTCTGACTCAAAATTAATGCTCTTAATCTTTGCATTAACTACTCTCTAAAGTACTATTTCTTAGTGTTCCTAAACAGGTGTGATTTCTCTCAGTTTGGGCTTTGTATTTATCTTTAAAGCAGACTGACAGTAGCAAGTATTGGTGAAGATGTAGAGTGATGGTAATACTCAGGCACTGCTGGTGGAGCTGTAAACCTGTACAACCACTTTGGAAGACAGTTCGCAATTCTCTCTAAGGTGAAGGTACACAAGCCCTATGACTAGAAATTCAAATACTAGGATGTACCAAATGAATTTATGCCACATACACCAAGAAACAGATCCAAGAATGTCCACAGCAACAAAGACCCAATGCAAGTAAAAGTAAATAATAAAAAAAAACATAAGGAGGATGTTACCATAATAATTAGTAGAGTAGTTTCCTGCATATGGGAGAGAAGAAGTAATAATTAAGAGGAAGCATTTGGGGACCTTCTAGGTTCCAGAAATGTCTTATTCCATAGCCTTGCTGGTGGTTTCATGAGCATTCACTAAACGATAATCCATTACACTGTACAGTTTTATTTTCTTCACATCCCTAAATGCATGTTATAATTCACAATAAAAACATTTAAAGAAAAAATAACAAAGGGATTTCATTAACTTCTATGACATAAAGGCCATAGGTAAGTAGTTTACCACTTACCTATGGCAGGTAAGGGGAGGATAAGTAGAGATTCAGACCACAGGATCATTCTAAGAAGCTTTGGCCAGGCCAACAGGGAGTCCTCAAGCCAAAGTCACCCTATAGAGGAATCCTGCTTCTTGCAGGAATTGACCTGCCTTAGTGTCCCTGGCATGCTGTCATGGGCGGAGGGCAGCTTGTGGAAAGTGTGGCCTTTGCAGAAATGCAATGATGGATTCAGAGGCCAGCAGCTGGGACTATCCACAAATTACATACCCCACAGCAGGAGATCTGAGCAGCATATTTCCAAGGCTGTTGCATCTACCAAAGAGATGTAAATTGTGAAAACTCCAACATAGCAATGCAAATAAATGATACAAAACAATTTGAATTGCAAAATTACTAACAATGTTATAATGATAAATGTTATATTAATAAATTTTTATGTTCATTCTACTCAGGAAATCCTTGAATATTTATGAAATGGTATGGAACACTATTTTTCTACTTTGAAGACTAGGGAAACAAGACTTCATACCCACTCAAATCTACCTGAG
Source organism: Hyperoodon ampullatus (assembly GCF_949752795.1). Taxonomy (NCBI): domain Eukaryota; kingdom Metazoa; phylum Chordata; class Mammalia; order Artiodactyla; family Ziphiidae; genus Hyperoodon; species Hyperoodon ampullatus. The sequence goes on from NC_136918.1 coordinate 120,412,209, forward strand.
AGTAACAACTCATAAGGCGATTTCAATTCCGAAAGCCCTAAGAAGCCTGTTGAGCGCTTCTATTAAAAGCACTTGGGGGACTTCCCTGGTGGCGCAGTGGTTGAGAGTCCGCCTGCCAATGCAGGGGACATGGGTTCATGCCCCGGTCCGGGAAGATCCCACATGCCACGGAGCAGCTGGGCCCGTGAGCCATGGCCACTAAGCCTGCGCGTCCGGAGACTGTGCTCCGCAACGGGAGAGGCTACAACAGTGAGAGGCCCGCGTACCGCAAAAAAAAAAAAAAAAAAAAAAGGAATTTAGTCACAGACAGTTAAAGGAAAACAGTGAACAGACACGTCGCTTGGGGCTCTCTTGGGGCAGCTGATTACGAACGCTTCAACAGCTAATCCTCTTGCCATCAGCTGGTGAGCATGGGGGCCCCTGTGGAACCCCTGCTCTGGTAAAGTGCATCTCAGAAAATGGCTACTTTGCAATCTGCCAGGACCAAGCCAGCATGTGCCAGTCCCCATGAGAACAGACCAGAGAAAGCAGGCACTGAGGGGTTGGGAACACAGGGAATGCACGTGGATCTAATCATTGGTTAAAACGCCAGAGCTGGCAAAACTTGGTGAGGTCAAGAATATCCATGGAAGAGTCTTTCTCCACTAAGTCTTGGGGGCAGGGGAGGGGGCAGCACCTCTTCCTTTGAAACAGAAGCAGAACTTGGAAAGATGGAGAAAGAGGCTGCAAAGTTGGAGATAGGACTATGTGAGATAAATTATATTGGTGGCTTCTATTTTCTATGTGAAGCAGGCAGCCAGGACATGTTAAGAATGAGGGAGTGAGAAAATGGACAGAGGTTTAAAGAGTAGGTAAATATTTTGAATGGTCAACATCAGGGAAAAGTATGGGAAAAAAAAAAACTAAATGGTACTTAGGTCTGGATGAATTGAAAATAACAAACTTAAATGGATTCAGTCTACATACTTTTTCTCCAGCAACGCCTTGCCCAGAAGTACTGGCTGTAAAAATAACGATCAGATCACTCAAAAGCTAAGAACTATTAAAAACTAGTAGAGGACAAAGGGAAGATGGCGGAAGAGTAAGACGCGGAGATCACCTTCCTCCCCGCAGATACATCAGAAATTCATCTACACGTGGAACAACTCCAACAGAACACCTACTGAACGCTGACAGAAGACCTCAGACCCCCCAAAAGGCAAGAAACTCCCCACACACCTGGGTAGGTCAAAAGAAAAAAAAGAATAAACAGAGACAATAGGATATGGACGGGACCTGCACCAGTGGGAGGGAGCCGTGAAGGAGGGAAGGTTTCTACACACTACAAGCCCCTTCGCGGGCGGAGACTGCAGGTGGCGGAGGGGGAAAGCTTCGGAGTAGCGGAGGAGAGCACAGCAACAGGGGTGTGGAGGGCAAAGCGGAGAGATTCTGGCACAGAGGATCGGTGCCCTCAGGCACACACCAGCCCGAGAGGCTTGTCTGCTCGGCCGCCGGGGCGGGCGGGGCTGGGAGCTGAGGCTCGGGTATCGGCTTTCAGTCGGAGCGCAGGGAGAGGACTGGGGCTCGCGGCAGGAAGAGAGCCTGAAGGAGTTAGTGCACCACGGCTAGCCCGGAGGGAGTCCGGGGAAAGGGTCTGGAGATACCGGAGAGGCAAGAGACTTTTTTCCCTTTTGTTGCCTGGTGCGCGAGGAGAGGGCATTAAGAGGGCTGCTTGGGGAGGCGCTGGAGACAGGCGCGAGACGCGGGTAAGGCGCGGACCTCGGAGACGGGCGTGGGACGCTGGGGCGGCTGCCGCCGCTGCCGCCGCCGCCGCCGGCCGCCGCGGCGGCGGCGGCCTGTGTGCGAGCGCGGGTCACTGTCCGCCCCGCCTTCCGGGGGGCCTGTGCACCCCGCCACTGCCGGGATCCCGGGACCCGGGGACGGCTTTCCCGGGAGGGCGCACGGAGCGCCACGGGCTGCTGCAACGTCACGCCGGCCTCTGCCGCCGCAGGCCCGCCCCACACTGCGCGCCCCTCCCTCCCCTCTGCCTGAGTGAGCCAGAGCCCCTGAATCAGCGGCTCCTTTAAACCCGTCCTGTCTGAGCGAAGAACGGACGCCCTCCAGCGACCTACGCGCAGAGGCGGGGCCAGGTCCAAGGCTGAGACCCGGGAGTTGTGAGAGCAGAGACAGGGAAATCTCTCTGTGCAGCCTCGGAGGCAGCGGATTAAAGCTCCACGGTCCATTTGATGTGCCCTGCGTCTGTGGAGTGCATAAATAGACAGCGAATCATCCCAAATTGAGGAAGTGGACCTTGAGGACAAGATTTAAGACTTTCCCCCCTTTTTCCTCTTTTTACAACGAATTATCCCAGATTAAGGAGGTGGACTTAGCAAGATTTCAGACTTCTCGCCCTTTTCCTCTTTTTACAACGAATTATCCCAAATTGAGGAGGTGGACTTGGAGAGCAAGATTTTTGATTTTTCCCCCTGCTCTCTTTTTGTGAATGTGTATGTGTAATCTTCTGTGTAAGATTCTCTCTGTATAGCTTTGCTTCCACCATATGTCCCTGGGTTCTATCGGTCCGTGTTTTTATTCAATAATTAATTTTTAATTTTAATAACGCTACTATATTTCATACTTTATTCTATTTTACTTTACCTGCTCTTTCTTTTTTTCCTACCTTCCCTTCCTCCCTCCCTCCTTCCGCTCCTCCTTTCCTTCTTTCTTTTTCTTTCCTCCCTCCCTCCCTCCCACCCTTCTTCTTTCCACTTTCTTTTTCTTTCCTTCCTCCCTCCCTCCCTCCGCTCCTCCTTTCCTTCTTTCTTTTTCTTTCCTCCCTCCCTCCCTCCCACCCTTCTTCTTTCCACTTTCCTTTTCTTTCCTTCCTCCCTCCCTCCCTCCTGTCTTTCTTTCATTCTTTCCTTCCTCCCTCCCTCCCTCCCTTCTTCCATTCACTCTTCCTTTTGCTTTCATTCTTCCATCCCTCCCTCCTTTCTTTCCTTCTTTCTTTCCATCCTTCCTCCCTCCCTCCCTCCTTTCTTTCTTCCTTCCTTCCTTCCTTACTTCCTTCCCTTCTTCCTTTCTTCCCCTCTCTCTTTATTTCTTCTACTAATTCTTTCTTTCTACTTTTTCTCACTGTTATTCTGATCCGGGTGGATGAAAGGCTCTTGGTGCTGCAGCCAGGAGTCAGTGCTGTGCCTCTGAAGTGGGAGAGCCAACTTCAGGACACGGGTCCACAAGAGACCTCCCAGCTCCACATAATATCAAGCAGCGAAAATCTCCCAGGGATCTCCATCTCAACACCAGCACCCAGCTTCACTCAACGACCAGCAAGCTACAGTGCTGGTCACCCTATGCCAAGCAACTAGCAAGGCAAGAACACAACCCCACCCATTAGCAGAGAGGCTACCTAAAAACATAATAAGGCCACAGGCACCCCAAAACACACCACCGGACGTGGACCTGTCCACCAGAAAGACAAGATCGAGCCTCGGCCACCAGAACACAGGCATTAGTCCCCCCCACCAGGAAGCCTACACAACCTACTGAAACAACCTTAGCCACGGGGGACAGACACCAAAAACAACGGGAACTACGAACCTGCAGCCTGCAAAAAGGAGACCCCAAACACAGTAACATAAGCAAAATGAGAAAGCAGAAAAACACACAGCAGGTGAAGGAGCAAGATAAAAACCTACCAGACCTAACAAATGAAGAGGTAATAGGCAGTCTACCTGAAAAAGAATTCAGATTAATGATAGTAAAGCTGATCCAAGATTCTATTTCCCAGATCCAAAATCTTGGAAATAGAATAGACAATATGCAAGAAACAGTTAACAAGGACCTAGAAGAACTAAAGATGAATCAAGCATCGATTAAAAACACAATAAATGAAATGAAAAATACTCTAGATGGGATCAATAGCAGAATAACTGAGGCAGAAGAACGGATAAGTGAGGTGGAAGATAAAATAGTGGAAATAACTGATGCAGAGAAAAATAAAGAAAAAAGAATGAAAAGAACAGAGGACAGTCTCAGAGACCTCTGGGACAACATTAAACGCACCAACATTCGAATTATAGGGGTTCCAGAAGAAGAAGAGAAAAAGAAAGGGACTGAGAAAATATTTGAAGAGATTATAGTTGAAAACTTCCCTAATATGGGAAAGGAAATAGTTAATCAAGTCCAGGAGGCACAGAGAGTCCCATACAGAATAAATCCAAGGAGAAATACGCCAAGACACATATTAATCAAACTGTCAAAAATTAAACACAAAGAAATCATATTAAAAGCAGCAAGGGAAAAACAACAAATAACACACAAGGGAATCCCCATCAGGTTAACAGCTGATCTCTCAGCAGAAACTCTACAAGCCAGAAGGGAGTGGCAGGACATAATTAAAGTGATGAAGGAGAGAAACCTGCAACCAAGATTACTCTACCCAGCAAGGATCTCATTCAGATTTGATGGAGAAATTAAAACCTTTACAGACAAGCAAAAGCTGAGAGAGTTCAGCACCACCAAACCAGCTTTACAACAAATGCTAAAGGAACTTCTCTAGTCAAGAAACACAACAGAAGGAATATACCTACAATAACGAACCCAAAGCAATTAAGGAAATGGGAATAGGAACATACATATCAATAATTACCTTAAATGTAAATGGACTAAATGCTGCCACCAAAAGACACAGAGTGGCTGAATGGATACAAAAACAAGACCCATATATATGCTGTCTACAAGAGACCCACTTCAGACCTAGAGACACATACAGATTGAAAGTAAGGGGATGGAAAAAGATAATCCATGCAAATGGAAATCAAAAGAAAGCTGGAGTAGCAATTCTTATATCAGACAAGATAGACTTTAAAATAAAGACTATTAGAAGAGACAAAGAAGGACACTACATAACGATAAAGGGATCGATCCAAGAAGAAGATATAACAATTGTAAATATTTATGCACCCAACATAGGAGCACCTCAATACATAAGGCAAATACTAACAGCCATAAAAGGGGAAATCGACAGTAACACACTCATAGTAGGGGACTTTAACACCCCACTTTCACCAATGGACAGATCATCCAAAATGAAAATAAATAAGGAAACACAAGCTTTAAATGATACATTAAACAAGATGGACTTAGTTGATATTTATAGGACATTCCATCCAAAAACAACAGAATACACATTTTTCTCAAGTGCGCATGGAACATTCTCCAGGATAGATCATATCTTGGGTCACAAATCAAGCCTTGGTAAATTTAAGAAAATTGAAATTGTATCAAGTATCTTTTCCGACCACAATGCTATGAGACTAGACATCAATTACAGGAAAAGATCTGTAAAAAATACAAACACATGGAGGCTGAACAATACACTACTCAATAACGAAGTGATCACTGAAGAAATCAAAGAGGAAATTTAAAAATACCTAGAAACAAATGACAATGGAGACACGACGACCCAAAACCTATGGGACGCAGCAAAAGCAGTTCTAAGGGGGAAGTTTATAGCAATACAATCCCACCTTAAGAAACAGGAAACATTTCGAGTAAACAACCTGACCCTGCACCTAAAGCAATTAGAGAAAGAAGAACAAAAAACCCCCAAAGTTAGCAGAAGGAAAGAAATCATAAAGATCAGATCAGAAATAAATGAAAAAGAAATGAAGGAAACGATAGCAAAGATCAACCAAACTAAAAGCTGGTTCTTTGAGAAGATAAACAAAATTGATAAACCATTAGCCAGACTCATCAAGAAAAGAAGGGAGAAGACTCAAATCAATAGAATTAGAAATGAAAAAGGAGAAGTAACAACTGACACTGCAGAAATACAAAAGATCATGAGAGATTACTACAAGCAACTCTATGCCAATAAAATGGACAACCTGGAAGAAATGGACAAATTCTTAGAAATGCACAACCTACCAAGACTGACTCAGGAAGAAATAGAAAATATGAATAGACCAATCACAAGCACTGAAATTGAAACTGTGATTAAAAATCTTCCAACAAACAAAAGCCCAGGACCAGATGGCTTCACAGGCGAATTCTATCAAACATTTAGAGAAGAGCTAACACCCATCCTTCTCAAACTCTTCCAAAATATAGCAGAGGGAGGAACACTCCCAAACTTATTCTACGAGGCCACCATCACCTTGATACCAAAACCAGGCAAGGATGTCACAAAGAAAGAAAACTACAGGCCAATATCACTGATGAACATAGATGCAAAAATCCTCAACAAAATACTAGCAAACAGAATCCAACAGCACATTAAAAGGATCATACACCATGATCAAGTGGGGTTTATTCCAGGAATGCAAGGATTCTTCAATATACGCAAATCAATCAACGTGATACACCATATTAACAAGTTGAAGGAGAAAAACCATATGATCATCTCAATAGATGCAGAGAAAGCTTTCGACAAAATTCAACACCCATTTATGATAAAAACCCTGCAGAAAGTAGGCATAGAGGGAACTTTCCTCAACATAATAAAGGCCATATATGACAAACCCACAGCCAACATTGTCCTCAATGGTGAAAAACTGAAACCATTTCCACTAAGATCAGGAACAAGACAAGGCTGCCCACTCTCACCACTCTTATTCAACATAGTTTTGGAAGTTTTAGCCACAGCAATCAGAGAAGAAAAGGAAATAAAAGGAATCCAAATCAGAAAAGAAGAAGTAAATCTGTCACTGTTTGCAGATGACATGATACTATACATAGAGAATCCTAAAGATGCTACCGAAAAACTACTAGAGCTAATCAATGAATTTGGTAAAGTAGCAGGATACAAAATTAATGTACAGAAATCTCTGGCATTCCTGTACACTAATGATGAAAAATCTGAAAATGAAATCAAGAAAACACTCCCATTTACCATTGCAACAAAAAGAATAAAATATCTAGGAATAAACCTACCTAAGGAGACAAAAGACCTGTATGCAGAAAATTATAAGACACTGATGAATGAAATTAAAGATGATACAAATAGATGGAGAGATATACCATGCTCCTGGATTGGAAGAATCAATATTGTGAAAATGACTCTACTACCCAAAGCAATCTACAGATTCAATGCAATCCCTATCAAACTATCACTGGCATTTTTCACAGAAGTAGAACAAAAAATTTCAAAATTTGTTTGGAAAAACAAAAGACCCCGAATAGCCAAAGCAATCTTGAGAACGAAAAACGGAGCTGGAGGAATCAGGCTCCCTGACTTCAGACTATACTACAAAGCTACAGTAATTAAGACAGTATGGTACTGGCATAAAAACAGAAAGATAGATCAGTGGATCAGGATAGAAAGCCCAGAGATAAACCCACGCACATATGGCCAACTTATCTTTGATAAAGGAGGCAGGAATGTACAGTGGAGAAAGGACAGCCTCTTCAATAAGTGGTGCTGGGAAAACTGGACAGGGACATGTAAAAGTTTGAGACTAGATCATTCCCTAACACCATACACCAAAATAAGCTCAAAATGGATTAAAGACCTAAATGTAAGGCCAGAAACTATCAAACTCTTAGAGGAAAACATAGGTAGGACACTCTATGACATAAATCACAGCAAGATCCTTTTGGACCCACCTCCTAGAGAAATGGAACTAAAAACAAAGATAAACAAATGGAACCTAATGAAACTTCAAAGCTTTAGCACAGCAAAGGAAACCATAAACAAGACCAAAAGACAACCCTCAGAATGGGAGAAAATATTTGCAAATGAAGCAACTGACAAAGGATTAATCTCCAAAATTTATAAACAGCTCATGCAGCTCAATAGCAAAAAAACAAACAACCCAATCCAAAAATGGGCAGAAGACTTAAATAGGCATTTCTCCAAAGAAGATATACAGACTGCCAACAAACACATGAAAGAATGCTCAACATCATTAATCATTAGAGAAATGCAAATCAAAACTACAATGAGATATCATCTCACACCAGTCAGAATGGCCATCATCAAGAAATCTAGAAACAATAAATGCTGGATAGGGTGTGGAGAAAAGGGAACACTCTTGCACTGCTGGTGGGAATGTGAATTGGTACAGCCATTATGGAGAACAGTATGGAGGTTCCTTTAAAAACTACAAATAGAACTACCATATGATCCAGCAATCCCACTACTAGGCATATACCCTGAGAAAACCATAATTCAAAAAGAGGCATGTACCAAAATGTTCATTGCAGCTCTATTCACAATAGCCCGGAGCTGGAAACAACCTAAGTGTCCATCATCGGATGAATGGATAAAGAAGATGTGGCACATATATACAATGGAATATTACTCAGCCATAAAAAGAAACAAAACTGAGCTATTTGTAATGAGGTGGATAGACGTAGAGTCTGTCATACAGAGTGAAGTAAGTCAGAAAGAGAAAGACAAATACCGTATGCTAACACATATATATGGAATTTTAAAAAAAAAAAATGTCAGGAAGAACATAGGGGTAAAACGGGAATAAAGACACAGACCTACTTGAGAATGGACTTGAGGATATGGGGAGGGGGAAGGGTAAGCTGTGACAAAGCGAAAGAGAGGCATGGACATATATACAGTACCAAACGTAAGGTAGATAGATAGTGGGAAGCAGCCGCAGAGCACAGGGAGATCAGCTCGGTGCTTTGTGACCGCCTGGAGGGGTGGGATGGGGAGGGTGGGAGGGAGGGAGATGCATGAGGGAAGGGATGTGGGAACAGATATATATGTATGACTGATTCACTTTGTTATAAAGCAGAAACTAATAAAAAAAAAAAAAAAAAAACTAGTAGAAGGCCAAAGGGGAGAGAGAAGGAGAGAAGTAGGGTGCTGATAAGAGGGTAATAAATAGGGACATGGAAGCATAGGTTCTGGGCCAGTTCATGAAGGAAACTGAAACTAAGCAGGAACTGAACAAATGGGAAATCAGGAAAGAAGCCAGAGCTGAAAGGGTATGATGGGGTGGAAAGCAGGCTTAGTTGAAAGGAAGGAAGTGGGACAGGTGGGAGAAGTTACAGGGGTAGAACTTCTTGGGTCAAAAAACTGAATAGGGCTTCTCTGGTGGCGCAGTGGTTGAGAGTCCGCCTGCCGAAACAGGGGACACGGGTTCGTGCCCCGGTCCGGGAAGATCCCACATGCTGCAGAGCGGCTGGGCCCGTGAGCCATGGCCGCTGAGCCTGCGCATCCGGAGCCTGTGCTCCACAACGGGAGAGGCCGCAACAGTGAGAGGCCCGCGTACCGCAAAAAAACAACAACAACAAAAAAAAAAACACAAAAGTGCTTCCCTGGTGGCGCAGTGGTTCAGAGTCTGCCTGCCGATGCAGGGGACACGGGTTCGTGCCCCGGTCTGGGAAGATCCTACATGCTGCGGAGCGGCTAGGCCCGTGAGCCATGGCCACTGAGCCTGCGTGTCCGGAGCCTGTGCTCCGCAACGAGAGAGGCCACAACAGTGAGAGACCCGTGTACCGCAAAAAAAAAAAAAAAAAACTGAATAGCAAATAAGATAATGTAACTTCAGAAATGAGTGCTGGGGAAGAATGGAGGTAAAGGTCATCAGAGTAGGGATCCATGATCCGTGATGTAAGGATGCTGGACGCTACACAGGAGGATATTAAAGTTACCCAGGACGATGGCGGGATTGCAGTAGAGAAGACACATCCATCAGGTGTCAATTTCCTAAGTAAGTATAGAACAATGACCTAAGAGTCAGGGGATGAGTGGGGAAGAAAGCAGCAGAGCTGAGATGCATGGTTCTAAGAGGAGGAATGACATAACACAATAAAGTAGAAAAGGAATGCAAAAAAAAATGTTTAAACATTTTGGTTTAAAGAAATGTTTTAATTATCATAACTGGAAGTCCAGAGGTGAAATGGGCTTCAGGGGTGGTTGCTTCCAAGGCTCAGCCATGACATCAAGACTTTGGTTCTTTCCGTCTTTATTCTCAGCCCAGAGCTTTAACCTGAGTTAACTTTGAAGATTTAAGATGACTTCCAGTACATTCCTAGCTATGTGCTCCCTGCTCACAATCAGCCAGAGATAAAGAGACTGATTTCTCATCCAGCACTTTCAAAAGGAAGAGAGAACCTTCCGAAACACCTCCTGGAAACATCTTCTTGCATCTCATTGACTAGAATGGGGTCACATACCACTTGTAAACCAGTCACTAGCAAGAAGACAGCACTTCTTTTAGATAAGACATGCCCAATTCCTGGGCTGAGGTCAACACTCCTTATGGCATTTTTGTTTCTCAATAAAATAAGAGGGACTTCCCTGGTGGCACAGTAGTTGAGAATCTGCCTGCCAATGCAGGGGACACAGGTTCAATCCCTGGTCCAGGAAGATCCCACATGCTGGGGAGCAACTAAGCCCGTGAGCCACAATTACTGAGCCTGTACTCTAGAGCTTGTGAGCCACAACTACTGAGCCCATGCGTCACAACTACTGAAGCCCACGTGCCTACAGCCTGTGCTCCACAACAAGAGAAGCCACTGCAATGAGAAGCCCATGCACCGCAACGAAGAGTAGCCCCCGCTCGCCGCAACTGGAGAAAGCCCACATGAAGCAACGAAGACCCAATGCAGCCAAACATTGTTAAATTAATTAATTTAAAAATTAATTAATTAATTAAATGAGTGGGGGGTTTAATTAATTAAATAGGAGCAGCTGTTGGAGAGTCTACCATGACCTCCCTTACTCACATGCATCTGTGACATTTCCTCAGCATCTTCCCTTAAATTAGTAGGTCCAGAATGGGTAGCAAACAATGACTTCAATTTTCTGAATAAACAAAGCTTTGGCTTGTTATTAAAGAATCAGGTTTGCATTGGTGCCACTTGACACACTATTCAATTCATAATATTCACAAGGGGGCCTTCCCTGGCAGTCCAGTGGTTAGGACTCCACAATTCCACTGCAGGGGGCTCGGGCTCAAACCCTGGTCGGGCATGCCACATGGCACAGCCAAAAAAAAAAAAAAGAAATGGCATAATGTTCACATGGGACCAGAATCCTCACAATTGCAAATGAAGATAAGTGCTACAAGCACATTTCTTTTCTGTCTTATCAAACTGCAGCAACCCTGTGGTCTCTTGCTGAGGCTCCAGGACAGTCTTCATGCTCCTTCTGCTACGACCAGAGATTCTCCTCCAGCTACACATCCTAAAGGTCATATTGCTCCAGAGTTAGGGCTCTAAGTCCTACCTGCTGAAGCTGGAGACCATGAATGGTACTTGGGCTGGAAGTCCTGACGGACTACTATAGCAGCACAGAGGCAATGCGGGCATACAGACCGGTGGGCAGGCTGACCAATGCCAATCAATAGAAATTCAAGACTTAACACTATCCTATTTAAAAACATTCAATGGCTCCCACACACAAAACAATGTCCCAACTCCTTAGAACTACATAAAGGACTACTTACATGCAGGCACAACCAATGGTACCAGCTGCATTGCCCAATTTACATTCCAACTACATTCTTGACATCCTTGAACACTCTTTGATATCTCTATGTTTTTGAAGATTCTTCTACTAAGAATTCCTTCCCCTCCTTTGAGAGTTAACTGTCCATCATATGTTATTGGTACAACTCACTATGTTAACACACTTAGCCAAACTTCACAACAATGGCCAAAGAGTTGATGCTTTAAAAGTTCAGCATTTTCTGATTTTCTTATCTCGGTATTTTAAAAATTGTAAGTAGTTTAGTACATCTTTGTGAATAAATTGCTGAATTGCTCATTTTCAGTAAGGAATCTCATGTCATGGAACCATGACTTCAGATAGATGGAAATGATTGACACAGAGACAAGATGCTAAAGGAAGTGAAGTGAGGCAAACCAGTAGGGCAGGATGGAAGTGTCAAAACTCATTGGCCAGTGTACATATTTAAAATGTGTGGACAGTTTTCTTGGAGGCCAAACCCACTGGATGGCTTGTTTTGAAAATAACAGCATAAACTTCTTAAGCAATTGTTTTATGGTGTGTAACACATGTATAAAACTGCTGCATTAGGACAACTGGTCACTGTGTTTAATTTGCTAATGAAACAGAAATGACTTTTTTCTTTATGAGGAAATCTTAAATGCTGTTCCCAGGCTGAGAGAGCACTGAGTCAGTCATGCCCACAACATTCTTTTTCTGAGAGCACACAACTCCCATCTGACTCACAGCTGTTCTTATCTGGTCTTGTTCTTTCCAAATGACATCATCCTTTTTGCTATTAAGAAATGACATGTATACAAAACTACAGTAATCAAGACAGTATGGTAATAGCACAAAAACAGAAATATAGATCGATGGAACAGGATAGAAAGCCCAGAGATAAACCCATGCGCATATGGTCAACTAATCTATGACAAAGGAGGCAAGGATATACAACGGAGAAAAGACAGTCTCTTCAATAAGTGGTGCTGGTAAAACTGGACAGCTACACATAAAAGAATGAAATTAGAGCACTCCCTAACACCATACACAAAAATAAACTCAAAATGGATTAGAGACCTAAATGTAAGGCTAGACACTATCAAACTCTTCGAGGAAAACACAGGCAGAACACTCTATGACATAAATCACAGCAAGGTCCTTTTTGATCCACCTCCTAGAGAAATGGAAATAAAAACAAAAATAAACAAATGGGACCTAATGAAACTTAAAAGCTTTTGCACAGCAAAGGAAACCATAAACAAGATGAAAAGACAACCCTCAGAATGGGAGAAAATATTTGCAAATGAAGCAACTGACAAAGGATTAATCTCCAAAATATACAAGCAGCTCATGCACCTCAATATCAAAAAAACAAACAACCCAATCCAAAAATGGGCAGAAGACATAAATAGACATTTCTCCAAAGAAGATATACAGATTGCCAACAAACACATGAAAGGATGCTCAACATCACTAATCATTAGAGAAATGCAAATTAAAACTACAATGAGGTATCACCTCACACTGGTCATAATGGCCATCATCAAAAAATCTAGAAACAATAAATGGTGGAGAGGGTGTGGAGAAAAGGGAACCCTCTTGCACTGTTGGTGGGAATGTAAATTGATACAGCCAGTATGGAGCCAGTATGGAGAACAGTATGGAGCTTCCTTAAAAAACTAAAAATAGAACTACCATACAACCAAGTAATCCCACTACTGGGCATATACCCTGAGAAAACCATAATTCAAAAAGAGTCATGTACCACAATGTTCATTGCAGCTCTCTTTACAATAGCCAGGACATGGAAGCAACCTAAGTGTCCATCAACAGATGAATGGATAAAGAAGATGTGACACATATAAACAATGGAATATTACCCAGCCATAAAAAGAAACAAAACTGAGTTATTTGTAGTGAGGTGGATGGACCTAGAGACTGTCATACAGAATGAAGTCAGAAGAGAAAAATAAATACCGTATGCTAACACATATATATATAATCTAAAAAAAATGTTTCTGAAGAACCTAGGGGCAGGACAGGAATAAAGATGCAGACATAGAGAATGGACTTGAGGACACGGGGAAGGGGAAGGGTAAGCTGGGACGAAGTGAGAGAGTGGCATGGACTTATATATACTACTAAATGTAAAACAGATAGCTAGGAAGCAGCCGCATAGCACAGGGAGATCAGCTCGGTGCTTTGTGACCACCTAGAGGGGTGGGATAGGGAGGGTGGGGGGGAGATGCAAAAGGGAGGAGATATGGGGATATATGTATATGTATAGCTGATTCACTTTGTTATAAAGCAGAAACTAACACACCATTGTAAAGCAATTATACTCCCATAAATTTGTTTAAAAAAAAAATGACGTGTACTTTAGCTTTACATCTTAAAGTAAGGTTCACTGCTGTATTTAAAGATCATGTGACAAATAAATGCAAAATGTAAAGCTGTCTCCCTATTCCATTCCAAATCCCAGCTTTAGGGACTTCCCTCGAGATCCAGTGGTTGAGACTCCATGCTCGCAATGCCGGGGGCCCGGGTTTGATCCCTGGTCAGGGAACTAGATCCCACATGCATGCCACAACTAAGAGTTGGCATACCACAACTAAGGAGCCCACCTGCCGCAACTAAGACCCAGCTCAACCAAATAATAAATAAATAAATAAATAAATAATGAAAACAACAACAGTAAATCTCAGCATTAAATAACAGATAGGCCAGAGAGAAAAAGGAAGAACAAACAGTTAGTGAGTCCATATTATGTACCAAGCAAGGCTTCTAGATTGTAAATTCCCCAGAGTTGAGATTGTATCTTAGTCATCTCTATCGTGCTAATACCTAGCACAGCTCCTGGCACCTATGCAGTTGCTCAATAAACATTTATTTACTGAAACAATCTAAATCCATTCTAGATGTTGTCCTATTTAATCCTCAAACTACCCTCTGAATTTGGAAGTATTTTCTTCATTTATTAAAGAGATTAAGTAATTGGTCCAAGGTCACACTGAAAGGCCTGATTACAAACCAAGAATGTAAGACATCTTAGAAGTCATATAGAAAAATGCAACTTTTAATAGATGAAACAAAACATTCAGTGAATTTAACTGACTTTCTCCACAGAGCACTTAAATTAAATCAAATGACACATCACTATAAACATGAAGATTAAGACAAACACATGAACTTAAGCTTAAAATATTCTAAACAATGAGTTTGCCCATTCATATTCTAATGTATACGATGCAATTTGACAATCTGAGTATTCCTGCATTGTGGCCAGAACAAAAATGACTAAGCAATAGACTCTGCCCATGAAGGCACAACAGAAACAGAAATAGTATAATAAAACAGACCCTATGCTTTTACAGAGTTATGAGACAGGCATTGCGGGGACACCAATAACAGAACAAATAACTCCACACTAAAGAGGAAGAAGACTAAGGATATTGTTAAAGAAACAGTGCAGGAGCAAAGAACAGTCACAAAAGATCCTGGCATGGAAGGAAAATCATGAGGAACTCCATAGGGTGACTGCTTAGACTATGTAGGAGGAAATGGTAGGATATAATATTGGGAATGCAGGTTGCTATCAGATGTGAAGAGTTCTGCACACGTCCATTTGCTCAAGGGATAAGGATGATTCTCTGAAATGTTTTACACCAAGTACCCAGAGGAAGACTCATTCATGTGTGTTGGTTGAGTAATGGCATCAGTATTTCTCTCTTACCAGATAACTTCCTTTAACTTACCTGGGCTCTTTTTCAACCTCCTGGTTTCCTTCTCTGTCTTTGATCATTCTGGAAGAAAAAATGAGTCCAGTAATTGAATCTTGATCCAAATTCACAACTGATTAGCTCATAACTCGCAATTTCAGTAGTATAAAAGCATTATATTCCCCTAGTATTGCAACAAGGTAAGAGTTTCCTCTTCTGAATGAAACTACCATCTTTCCAAGGTAGAGAGGAAGAGTTAGTATAAAAGAACTTGATTTAAAAGAACACAGATGGAACAGTTTACATAAAGCATATGGGTCAACAAAATGGGTGGATAGGTTAGAACACTAAAGCATAATTAAAACAGCTTAGGCAATTGTTTTTAAACGGAGTTTTGAGAAATCACATGAGATTTCACATTAACGATGTTCATGTGCCTTTAAGAGCATTGCTCTAATCAGTAATTATTTTTGAATAAGTAATGTAAATTATAGTGTTGCCTAATATTTGAGAGGCTCTTGTGACAAATACTCCCACACAGCTTTCCTACGAGCATGGAAATCCCACAAGCCTGTGTGTACCTAACAATGGCATGTGTACGTGACATCATGATTTCACTTACCAACGGATAAAATGAGCCACATCAGAATCTGCTTCATCTCATGGAAGCCAAACAACCTGTCAATTTCAAAATTATGGATTCAGTTTATTTCGCTGAGGGTTCATAGGCTAACAATGCATCTTCTATTCTATTTTATTGAAGCAAGGAGAGACTAATGTCTTCTGCTCAGTGTACCTCCAAACCTTCTTTTTCATCTTGAGGAACTTGTGTTACTTCAAAACAGCAGAAAAATTCTTTCGGCTACAACTTTTTCTTGAGTCATGGCTATGCTTCTAGGATTCCATTTCCGGATGTTGTTCACTTCCTCTCTCAGGCAGGCCCTCCTAAATTTCACTCATTTCACTTGCTTCATAAGTTGATGCACGTAGATTCTGCTTTCCTTTCCCTTTGCTTTCTGAGCCATATATTTCATTTCCTAATACACTCCTCTGGATTTGGCCTTATGGAGTGTCTGCTAGTGAGAAATATAAATTTAACGACTTCTGATTTACCAAAAGCATCCATCATCTAAGCAAATCGTGTCCATCTTTATTTCCCTTATTTGGATAATTATACCTAAACTTCATCCTCTCATCTGCCTAACATTTATCACAGACCTGATTTCTATTTACTATTGCCCTGGCTAGCTTCCCTTTAGTGTGCATCATCCCACCTTTCCTGAGAGTCTGAAGATTTTCTGAGCATAATCTCTAATGACATGAACTTTACAAACTTCCTTACTCACCATAAATGTGTCATTTTGAAACTCACCTAATAGGGTCTGATGCATTCTGTGCAAATTTCCAAGTCTTCCTCTCTCTCAAATCTGTCTACATTACCTAAGCCATCCTCATAGATAGCTTCTTCCACCTTTTAGGGCTGGTTATTATTTACCATCCAGACCCTCCAGAAGGCACATCTCAGTAATTCCTCTCCTTGTTCTGTCTGGTGACATCAGTGCAATATGCTCTCTATGATCTTGCCTCTCTTCTACTACTAGAAATCTTTGGTCATGTTCCTTTTTATTTGTCCCACCTTTAAGAGTAGTTGGGCTGTCTTAAACAGAGAAAGAAATTTATTGGAAGGACATCAAGTTTTCCACATCCTCAGGAAGACTAGAGAACTATGTTCAGAATGGGCAAATAAAAACTAGGCTACACCACCAAAACCACAGCCAAAATTGTATCACAGAACAAGTCCAGCAAAAACATGGCCACATATCAGGGATTCAGATACCAAACAGATAAAAAAAAATGTCCACTGCATCTTGATTGTGGTCCTCTGCCTTATAGAATACCTAGTTGACCACATGTCTATATGCAGTACTATAATTGGGCTCCTTACATGGAATATGTCTTTTTTATCTTCCTTCAGCTAGCACTGCAGTTCCCAAACTATGCCCTGAGGTAACCCAGGAGACCCAACTCAGGAGACCCAAACAGGTATTTTAGATGAGATTGGGCTCATCCGGGGGGTATGGCCATAGACAGAGGCAGGTGTGGCTAACAGGGTATTTTAAGTTTTCAAGGACAACACAGTAGCACCTGTCAGACACTACTACTACCTCGAGGTGATTCACATTTTCATTAGATCATGCTACATTCCTTTCAAAGACATTTCTTTCTTTGCAAAGCTGGGCTTTCCATGGTTGCTGCAATAAAAAGCAAGTACCACTTGAAAATCAGTGGGTAACAGGAAATGAGAGTGGCAGTGTCCAGACATTCCAAGGTTAGTGATGTTGGACTGTGCCCAAGAGGTACAAACATCCTGTTAGTAATTGTGTCTATTCAAGAATGAAACTTAATATTACTTTTTCTTTATGTATATATATTTGCTTTATAAATGGCTGCTTGGTTGTTAAAACATAAATACTTATTAAAGTGTTTAAACCTAATAACTTAATAAATGGAACTGTTAGGTATTTCTTTTGGCCAAGGGGTGTTGTGGGAAAAAATTATTGAGACACTAATGGTACTGTGAACTAAAACAGTTTAGGAAACTCTGAACTAGTGCAATGTCTACTGGTTAAAAAAATAATTGCTTTATTCTTCACAATCTCACAACTGTTCATGAAAAGCCAGAACTGTCCTCTTCCAAGAAGAATAACAAGAGTAAAGTCGAGGATTAATAGAAAGACCATAGCCTCTCACTCATATGATAGGTGTCAACTGAATGATTTCCATAAGCAAACACAGCTGGGAGAGACCGAGGAGATGAAGGCACAGAGGAGTACACCAGCAAATGCTGAAAACCCCCGAGACATGGACAGATTCAGAAAACATCCCAGTCTTCTAGAAAAGGGATTCATGTGCCCACTACCTGACAGGATTGTACAGTATCAGTACTGGCATGTATATATGGTAGAGAGAGCTTGAAAAATTACTCTGACAGGTGGAGAAAATATGAGCATGATGGAGAAAACTTCCAAGTTTGGAGAGAAGAAACAGCTATCAAGAATATTAGCCTCTTGGAACTTCCCTGGTGGTCCAGTGGTAAAGAATCCACCTTGCAATGCAGAGGACATGGGTTCGATCCCTGGTCAGGGAACTGGGATCCCACATGCCACGGGGCCACTAGGTCCGCACGCCACAACTACTGAGCTCGTGCGCCTCAACTAGACAGCCCACGTGCCGCAAACTGCAGAGCCCACATTCTCTGGAGCCTGTGTGCCACAACTAGAGAGAAGTTCATGTGCCTCAATGAAAGATCCCACATGCCTCAACGAAGATCCCAAGTGCCACAACTAAGACCCAAAGCAGCCAAATATAAAAATAAATTTAATTTAATTTAAAAAAGAATATTAGCCTCTAAATGCAAATCAAATCTACAATGAAGGACCACCTCACACCAGTCAGAATGGCCATCATTAAAAACTCTACAAATAAATGCTGGAGATGGTGTGGAGAAAAGGGAACCCTCCTACACTGTTGGTAGGAATGGTACAGCCACTATGGAGAACAGTGAGAGGGTTCCTCAGAAAACTAAAAATAGAACTACCATGTGACCCAGCAATCCCATTCCTGGGCATATACCTGGACAAAACTATAATTAAAAAAGATACATGTACCCCTAAGTTCATAGCAGCACTATTCACAATAGCCAAAACATGGAAACAACCTAAATGTCCATCAACAGACAAATGGATAAAGAAGATGTGGTACATATATACAATGGAATATGACTCAGCCATAAAAAAGAATGAAGTAATGCCATTTGCAGCAACATGGATGCAACTAGAGATTATCATACTAAGTGAAGTAAGTCAGAAAGAGAAAGGCAAATGCAATATGATATCACTTATATGTGACTCTAAAATAGCACAAATGAACCTATCTACAAAACAGAACAGACTCACAGACCTAGAGAACAGACTTGTGGTGGCCAAGGGGGAGGGGAGTGGGGGAGGGAAGGACTGGGAGTTTGGGATTAGCAGATGTAAACTATTCTATATAAGATGGATAAGCAACAAGGTCCTACTATATAGCACAGGGAACTATATTCAATATCCTGTGATAAACCATAATGGAAAAGAATATTAAAAAAAACAATGTCTATATGTGTATAACTGACTCACTTTGCTGTACAGCAGAGATTGGCACAACATTGTAAGTCAACTATACTTCAATAAAAAGATAAATAAATAAAATAAAATAATATTAGCTTCTAAAATGACCCCCAAATGATCCCTGCCTCTTGATATTTATACTCTCTTGTAGTCCCCTCCCGTGTAGTGTGGGTGGACCTACTACTCATTCTAATGAATAGAATACAGCAGTGGATGCAACTTTTAATATTAGTTTACAAAAAGACTACTTCTGTCTTGCTCAATCTCTTATTCTCTCAGTTGCTCTGATGGAAGCCAGCTGCCATGAACCAATCACTCATAACATGAGCTACTATATGGAAGGTCCATGTGGCAAGGAACAGAGAGAGCTCCAGCCAACAGCCAGTGAAAAATGGAGGACCTCAGTTCAACAACCCATGAGCAACTAAACGTTGCCAAAAATCACATGAGTGACATTGGGAGTGGATGCTTCCCCAGTCAAACCTTCAGATAAGACTACAGCCCTAACAGACATCTTGACTGCAGCCTTATGAAGGATCATAAGGCAGAGATACAAGGTAATCTGCACCTGGATTCCTGTCCAACAAAAACTGTGAGACATAAATGTTTGTTGGTTATTGGAGGAGATCAAGATGGCAGAGCAGGAGGACATGGTGCTCACATCCTCCCATGAACACATCAAAATATATATCTACATGTGGAGTAATTCTCACTGAAACCAAACTGGAGACTGACAGAAAGACTCCTGTACAACCAAGACTGTAAAGAAAGATCCACACGGAGTCAGGTAGGAAGGAAGAAAAGAGATCAGGTCGGGAACTGCACCCTTAGGAGAGGACACAGATGAGGAAGGGGATTACATGGGTTTAAAGACCTTCCCTGGGGAGTGAGCAGTTCAAACCACATATTGGGCACACCAGCCCTGGGGTCCAACACCAGGAAGACAAGTTCTCTTGGCTGGTTTGAAAACCAGTGGTAATAACAGGAGGGCCGTAAGAAACCTAGACTCCACTCATGAAGAGTGCACACACACTTGCTTACCCACCGGAAGCAAAGTAGAGGAAGCAGATTGAAACTGCCCAGGACTCTGGCCATTTTCCCACAACCACTCCAGCACATGCCCCAGCCCACGCCAAGCACCCACTCCCAGGCCCTCTTACTCTGGCACAGCTCCCCAGTAGACTGAAGGCTGCCATTGCCAAGGAGAGCGTGTAGTTGATGGGGGCAGAACATGCTCAGACCCAGCACAGCATCTGAACAAGGGAGGGATGGCCATTGCTGTTGTTTGCAGAAGCAGCAGATCAGGAGCAGCCTGGAGCTCTGACTCGTGTGCCAGGACCACCACAGCATGCACCCTGGCCCATGCTGAATGCCCACTCTGGCCCCTGCTGCTCTAGTGCTGCTCCCCTCTGAGGCAAATGTACCGATGCTTACAAGAGGGAGAGCTCACACTTAGAGGGAATGGGACTAGCTCAAACTTGACCCTCAGGGCTTCTGCTCCAGCACCTTGGGACCTGACCCCACCTCTGATATGATGGTGTCAGCCACTGAGCACAGGAGAAGCCCCGGCTCACACCTGGTTCTGGCCCTAGCCCCTCCATCTCCAGTCCCACTTCCCATCAAGGCGCTAGCTACTAGCACACTCTTGGGGAAGACATGACATGATCATTTCAGATCTAGCTCTCCTACCAAAGCCACTGAGCACACATAGACTGTATAGAGATGCTCCCACACAAGGATACCCCTTCAACACTGGGATAGGTAACTGTTTTGCCTGATTTCCTTGAGACAGAGAAAGTTAAGCAAAATGAGAAAACAGAGGAATTTGTTTCAAATGAAAGGACAATGACAACAAAAACCCGAAAAAGCTAATGAAACAGAGATAAATAATTTACCAGATGAAGAGTCCAAAGCATTAGTAATAAGACAGCAAACTGAACTTGAGAAAAGAATAGATGAACACAGTGAGAATTTTAACAAGGAACTAGAAAATATAAAAAAGAACCAGTTAGAGTTGAAGAATACAATAACTGAAATGAATTACACAACAGAAGGAATTAACACCAGACTAGGTGATACAGAAGAACACATAAGCACTCTGGAAGATAGAATAATGAAAATCACCCAATCAGAACAGCAAAAAGAAAAACAAATTTTAAAAATGAGAAAAGTTTTTTAAAAAATGAGAAAAGTTTAAGGAACCTTTAGGACAATATCAAGTATACTAAAATTCACATTATAGGGGTCCCAGAATGAGAAGAGAGAGAGAAAGGGATCAAAATATATTCAATAAAATTATGGCTGAAAACTCCCCCAAAAAGGGAAATAGATATCCAGGTACAGAAAGCATAGAAAGTCCCAACAAGATTAACCCAAAGAGACCTACACAAGACATATCATAATTAAAATGGCAAAAGTTAAAGAGAGAATTCTAAAGGCAGCAAGGAAAAAACAAAAAGTCATATACAAGGGAGCCCCCATAAGGCTAACAGCTGATTTTTCTGCAGAAAATTCACAAGCAAGGAGAGACTGTCATGATATATTTAAAGTGCTAGAAGGGAAAAACCTACAACCTGGAATAATTTACCCAATAAGATTATCATTTAGAATTGAAAGAGAGTTAAAGCACTTCTCAGACAAGCAAAAATTGAAAGAGTTCATCAATACTAAACCACACCTAAAAATAAATGTTAAAGGGTCTTTTCTAAGTGGAAAAGAAAAGGCTACAATAAGAAGTAAGAATTTATAGGAAAGGAAAAATCCCACTTGTAAAGGCAAATATATAGTAAAGACTGTGATTCAACCATTTAAATAATCTATTGCAAAGATTAAAAGACAAAAATCGTAAAATCAACTATAACAATAATAAACAGTTAAGGGATAGACATGAAGATGTAAAATATAAGATCAAAAACACAAAATGTGAGAGTGGGGAGAAAAAATGTAGATCTTTTAGAATGTGATTGAACTTAAATGACTACCAGTTTAAAACAAGTAGATATAGTTATAGGTCAACATACATGAACCCCATGGTAACCGCAAATCAAAAACCTACAACAGACACACAAAAGCTAAAGAGAAAGGAACACAAGCATATCACTAAAGAAAATAATCAAACCGCAAGAGAAGAAACTAAAAGAAGAAGAACAGAGAAGAGCTACAAAAACAACCAGAAAACAAGTAACAAAATGGCAAGAAGTACATACCTATCAATAATCACTCTAAATGTCAATGAATGAAATGCTCCAATCAAAAGACATAGGGTAGCTGATTGGATAAAAAACAAGACCCGTTGATATGATGTTTACAAAGGATTCACTTCAGAACTAAAGATACACACAGAATGAAGTAAGGAGATAGAAAAAGAAATTTCATGCAAATGGAAACATTGAGAAAGCTGATGTAGCAATACTCATATTAGAAAAAATAGACTTTAAAACAAAGTCTACCACAAAAGATAAAGAAGGGCATTAGAGAATGATAAAGAGATTAATACAAGAAGAGGATATTACACTCACTAATATATATGCACCCTAACAGGAGCACTTAAATATATAAAGCAAATACTAACAGACATGGAGGGAGAAATTGACAATAGCACAATATTAGTAGGGGGCTTTAACACCCCACTTACATCAATGGACAGGTCAACCAGACAGAAAATCAATAAGGCAATAATGGTCTTAAAGACATAATAGACCAGTTGGACTTAATGAATATCTACAGGACATTCCATCCAAATCAGCAGAATACACATTCTTTTTAAGTGCACATGGAATGTTCTCCAGGGTAGATCACATTCTAGGCCACAAAACAAGTCAACAAACTTAAGGGTTTAGAAATTATATGAAGCAATTTTTCCAACCACAAGGTATGAATCTAAAAACCAATTACAGGATGAAAAATGGGGAGACATGGAGACTAAACAACATGCTACTTAAAGACCAATGGGTCAATGAAGAAATCAAAGAGGAAATCAGAAAATACCTCAAGACAAATGAAAATAAAAACACAACTCTCTAAAATCTACGGGATTCTTGGGACTTCCTTGGTGGTCCAGTGGTTAAGACTTCACCTTCCAATGCGGGGGGTGTGGGTTTGATGCCTGGCTGGGGAGCTAAGATCCCACATGCCTCGCAGCCAAAAAACCAAAACATAAAACAGAAGCAATAGGGCTTCCCTGATGGAGCAGTGGTTGAGAGTCCGCCTGCCGATGCAAGGGACATGGGTTCGTGCCCCGGTCCAGGAAGATCCCACATGCCACGGAGTGGTTAGGCCCGTGAGCCATGGCCACTGAGCCTGCACGTCCAGAGCCTGTGCTCCGCAACGGGAGAGGCCACAACAGTGAGAGGCCCATGTACCGCAAAAAAAAAAAAAAAAAACTAAAAAACAGAAGCAATATTGTAACAAATTCAATGAAGACTTAAAAAAAAATGATTCACATCAAAAAAAAAATCTTAAAAAAAAAAAATCTATGGGATTCAGCCAAAGCAGTTCTAAGAGAGAAGCTTATATGGATACAGGCCCACCACAAGAAATAAAAAAAAGTCTCAAATAAACAACCTAACCTGCCATCTAAAGGAATTAGAAAAGAAGAACAAACAACTCCCAAAGTCAGCAGAGGGAAGGAAAAATAATACAGATCAGAGAGGAAATAAAACAAAGACCAAAAAAAATAATAGAAAAGATCAATGAAACCAAGATCTGGTTATTTTTGAACAGATAAACAAAATTGTTAAGTCTTTAGCCAAGCTCACCAAAAGAAAAAGGGTGAAGACCCAAATAAACAAAATAAGTAATGAAAGAGGAGAAATTACAACTGATATTACAGAGATATAAAAAAAATCATAAGAGAATACAATGAATAGTTATATGCCAACAAATAGGACAACCTAGAAGAAATGGATACATTTCTAGAAACACACAATCTTCCAAGACTGAATCATGAAGAAATAGATAATCTGAACAGACTGATTCCAAGTAATAAAACTGAATTAGTAGGGACTTCCCTGGCAGTTCAGTGATTAAGACTCCACATTTCCAATGCAGGGGGCATGGGTTCGATCTCTGGTTGGGGAACTAAGATCCCACATGCCGTGCAGCATGGCCAAAAATAAAACTGAATTAGTAATCAAAAAACTCCCAGCAAACCAAAGTCCAGGACTGGACAGTTTCACAGGGGCATTCTACCAAACATATAAAGAAGAGCTAATGCCTATCCTTCTCAAACTATTCCAAAAAATTGAAGAGGAGGTAACACTCCCAAATTCATTCTTTGAGGTCATATTACCCTGATACGAAAACCAGACAAAGACACTATTAAAAAGAAAATCACAGGCCAATATCTCTGATGAATATAGATGCAAAAATAATCAACAAAATATTAGCAGACTGAATTCAACAATATTTAAAAAGAATCATACTCCTTGATCAGTGGGATTTATTCTAGGGATGCAATATCTGCAAATCAATCAATGGCATACAACATATTAACAAAAGGATGGATAAAAATCACATGATCATCTCAATAGATGAAGAAAAGGCATTTGACAAAATTCAACATCCATTTATGACATAAGCTCTCATCAGAGGTGGTATAGAGGGAACATATCTCAACATAATAAAGGTCATATATGACAAACCTACAGCTAACATCATACTCAATGGTGAAAAGCTGAAAGCTTTTCCTCTAAAACCAAGAGCAAGACAAGGATATCCACTCTTGACACTTCCATTTAACATAGTATTGAAAGTTCTAGCCACAGCAATCAGACAAGAAAAAGAAATAAAAGCATCCAAATAGGAA
Source organism: Hyperoodon ampullatus (assembly GCF_949752795.1). Lineage (NCBI taxonomy): Eukaryota > Metazoa > Chordata > Mammalia > Artiodactyla > Ziphiidae > Hyperoodon > Hyperoodon ampullatus. The sequence goes on from NC_136918.1 coordinate 120,437,301, forward strand.
AGGAAGAAGTAAAACTGTCCCTATTTGCAGATGACATGATACTATATATAGAAAACCCTAAACTCCCCACCAAAAAACTATTAGAATAAGTGAATTCAGTAAAGTTGCAGGATATAAGATTAATATACAATATTTATTATTTTTAGCTTAAATTTTGGAGTAATTCTTATGCAGCAATAGATAAGTAACACAGAGACTAAAAGAAATATGACAACTAAATGCAATGGGTGACCCTAAATTGGATATTGGAGGCAAGGGAGGATGATCTAAAGAACATTATTGAACAACTGGCAGAATCTGAATATTGAAAGTATATTAAGTCATAGTACTAAACTTCCTGAATATGATCATTGGACTGTGGTTACGTGAAGGAATGTCCTTATTAAGAAATACACATTGAAGTATTTAGAAATAAAAGGACATGATATCTGTAACTAACTCTTACATGGTTCAGGGGAAAATTAATAATAATATATATTATAAATAGAGGCAGTGATAAGTAAATTAGGCAAACAGCTAATCTGTGAATCTGAATAAAAGATATTTAAGAATTTTTTGTAATTTTCTTGTAAGTCATCTGTAACTTTGAAAGTATTTTTTTTTAAGGTTTTTTCCTAAAATGGTTAAAAGGAGCAATTGGTCTTATGTAGTTTAGCCTAAAATGTGTTGTTTCAGTATTCCAAAATATAATGACTTTTATTTTCCTTAGTAAGAAACAAGAGGTTTTTTGTTATTTAATAATGATAACCTTTCCCCCTTTGGGTGCTTTTAAAACCAAATACTAGCATAAATATATTGTGTAGAGTGTATTTTCAGGAAGGAATTAGATTTGGATAATTTAGGTTAAAATGCTAACTTATAATCTTCCATATTTAAGTCCTATACTTATTCTGAACTAGAATAATTTGGACCAAGTAAGGAGACTTCAGAACAAATTGAAGGGTTAATACCCAACTCTAAAGCCTATCTGGTACAAAATGTCAAAATTTGACTTTGGTACCTTCCTGACATCTGTCATCAACTTCATGATGATCTGAATTGCCACCATACTCTTCCTTTTTCCTATGAGTATCCAGGGATATTTTCTGGTTAGAAAATTTCATATTACTTGAATTTTTTACATTTTAATTCTTCACATTTTAAAGCAACCTTCATGGAAACAATGTAGTCATTGTCCCTCACACCAATCTCCATTCCTTTTTTCTCCTTTGTCATTCCACTTTCTTACTTTTGCCTTCTTTGACCCCTGCTTTCCTTTCCCCTCATATCCTTCTCTATCTTTTTGACACCTTTCTTCCTGGTTCTCCATACTAGCCTCACCTTAGTCTCAGCTTTCATCATCTCATGCTTAGATCACTATAATCATCTCAAAACTGGTCTTCTACCTCTAGGCTCTCCCAACCACCTTATCTGTTACAGAAGTATTTATTTTTAGAAATCCAGAACCTATACACTTCTGTACTATATCTAGTTTAAACTTCCCAGGATGGTACTCAAGGTCCTCCAGGACTGGCATCAAATAACTCATACCAGCACCTTAGCTCCCACAATTTCCCAGCACAAAATCTCCTCCCCAGCCATCTAGGTCTTTTTGCTGTCATTTCCTTATCTCTAAGAGACCAAACCAGGTATTTTCCTCCTTGAGTAACCTGAGAGAGCCTTGTTTCTCTCCCCTTTTACAGTCACCTGTCACTGACATATTTAGGACAAAGGCCAAGAGATTTAGTTTCTACCCAGGAGCAGACACCTAAGATGCCCTGGGCCAAATTGCTTTGGCCCATTTGACATTAGGGCCAGTAGTGTGAACAGTTGCATGAATATTGCAGTGCTCCAGCTCCAGGGGGTGCTGTGGAGTCCTTTGGTGTATCCTTCAACACCATGGAAACTTACACAGTCTGAGCAGGGCTATAGACTGAAGTGCAGGGGAGTTAATAAATGATGGGGGATGGAAGTCAGTGGATAAATGCCCCAGCCTCCTCAACCTCCACTGAAACAATTCTGAGGCACATTCTGTGTAGTTCTACAGATGATCCCCAGAGTAAATGGGCCTCAGTTTTCCACAGTGATTTCCATCTGGGTAGCATGCCCTTTATTGGCTTTTTTCCTTGTCCTACTCTGCCCACTCCCTCACTCTGTTTCCTGGGATCAATATCATCGTCTTAGGTAAGTGCACTTGAACTAGCTACATCCAAGTCCTTGCTTAGGCTCTGCTTTTGCAGGAACCCAAGACACAAAATAATATTCATTATTCTTCTATTCCTTTATTAATAAAACCCCATGTTTTAGCTGCACCCATGGCCACTTAGTTACAGGTTACGTTTCTCCACCATCTTTGCAACTAAATATGTCTATATGACTTGTTAGCAACGGGCTATAAGAGAACTTATATGCCAAGCCTTGACATTAAAAGAAATACAGGTGTGGTTTTCTTTCTCCTTTCCCTGTTCCTGATGGTTGAGATGCAGATACGATGGCAAGAGGTGGAACAGCCATTATGGACCCAGAGATAGAAGCTGTCTTTTAAGGATAGACTGATCTGCCCATCCCACTCTGTGATACTTCACTGTGAGTTGATACAGGAGAGAAAAATAAACTTCTCTCTTCTTAAGTCATGGTATTATAGAGATCTCTGTTAAAGTAGCTTAGTATCCTTATGAAGTTTAAGACTTTGGACAAAGTCACACAGCTTTTAAATAGGGATTCCACAATTCAAGCTCTTAGTAAGCCACTCATTTGTTGTGGCTATGTGACATCCCTCCTATGTGTCTATGTGTTGGGACAGTAAAAAGATTGATAAATATTGCATTACCTATGACATTTTCCAGAAGAGAAGATTTACCTCCCTTTTTCCCATGCAAAAGAGGAAGAGTGGTTCTGAGTCCCATCAAGAATACAAATAAGGCAGGTTCTCTTACATCGACCACCTAAGAGTTGCTCTGGAAGAAGCGACAACCTTGCCTCCTCCTCTCTGCCATCCACTCGGCAGCCACAAAACAGCAACTATATGCCCGTGCATTTCCATTGATGCTGGCCAGGGTGGTGTCCAGATCGGCAATGCCGGCTGGGAGCTCTACTGCCTGGAACGTGGCATCCAGCCCAATGGCCTGATGCCAAGTGACAAGACCATTGGGGGAGGAGATGACTCCTTCAACACCTTCTTCAGTGAGAAAACTGCTGGCAAGCATGTGCTCAGGGCCGTGTTTGTAGACCTGGAACCCACAGTCATTGATGAAGTTCTCACTGGCACCTACCCCCAGCTCCTCCACCCTGAGCAGCTCATCAGAGACAAGAAAGATGCTGCCAATTACCATGCCCGACATCACTACACCATTGGCAAGGAGGTCACTGACCTCGTCTTGGACCGAATTTGGAAACTGGCTGACCAATGCACAGGTCTTCAGGGCTTCTTGGTTTTCCACAGCTTTGGTGGGGGAACTGGTTCTAGGTTCACCTCCCTGCTGATGGAAGGTCCCTTTGTTGATTATGGCAAGAAGTCCAAGCTGGAGTTCTTTATTTACCCAGCCCCCCAGGTTTCCATAGCTGTAGTTGAGCCCTACAACTCCAACCTCACCACCCACACCACCCTGGCGTACTCTAATTGTGCCTTCATGGTAGACAATGAGGACATCTATGACATCTGTCTTAGAAACCTTGATACTGAGCACCCAACATATACTAACCTGAATAGGTTGATAGGTCAAATTGTGTCTTCCATCACTGCTTCCCTGAAGTTTGATGGAGCCCTGAATGTTGATCTGACAGAATTGCAGACCAACCTGGTGCCCTATCCCCACATCCACTTCCCTCTGGCTACATATGCCCCTATCACCTCTGCTGGTAACAGAGATCTCTAACGCTTGCTCTGAGCCAGGCAACCAGGCTGTGAAATGCGACCTTCACCATGGTAAATACTTGGTTTGCTGCCTGTTGTACCGTGGCAATATGGTTCCTAAAGATGTCAATGCTACCACTGCCACCATCAAGACCAAGCGCACCATCCAGTTTGTGGGCTGGTACCCCACTGGCTTCAAAGTTGACATTAATTACCAGCCTCCTACTGTGATACCTGGTGGAGACCTGGCCAAAGTACAGTGGACTGCATGCATGCTGAGCAACACCACAGCCATCGTTGAGGCTTGGGCTCACCTGGACCACAAGTTTGACCTGATGTATGACAACTGTGACTTTCCCTGGTATGTGGATGAGGGCATAGAGGAAGGAAAGTTTTCTGAGGCCTGTGAGGACATGGCTGCCCTTGAGAAGGATTATGTGGAGGTTGATGTGGATTCTGTTGAAGGAGAGGGAGAAGAAGAAGGAGAAAAATACTAAAGTGAAAACGTCACAAAGGTGCTGCTTTTACAGGGAAATTTATTCTGTTTTAAACATTGAAAAGTTGGGGTCTGATCAATTAATTTGTATGTACTCATATACAATTACTGACCGATGCTTTAAAAACTGAAATTTTGGGGCTTCCCTGGTGCCGCAGTGGTTGAGAGTCTGCCTGCCGATGCAGGGGACACAGGTTCGTGCCTCGGTCTGGGAAGATCCCACGTGCCACGGAGCGGCTGGGCCCGTGAGCCATAGCCGCTGAGCCTGCGCGTCCGGAGCCTGTGCTCCGTAACGGGAGAGGCTACAACAGTGAGAGGCCCCCGTACCGCAAAATAAAAAAATAAATAAATAAATAAACTGACACTTTGTTACAGACTCAAGCTATCCATTTCTCTGATGGGTTTGAATAAAGTATTTCCTATCTTAAATGAAAAAAAAGTACAAACAAAAATGAAGAAGCCGTGAAGCTATGGAGAAAACTTAAATCTATTGTCTTTTTTATAATACCCAAGGAAAAATATTTAATCATAACATGGGCTGAATTGTGCCCCCCAAAATTGTATATTGAAGTCTTAACCCCCAGTGTCTCAGAATGTGACTATATTTGGAAATACGGTATTTAAAGGAATGCTTAAGTTAAAATGAGGCCATTAAGGAGGGCCCTAATCCAATCTGACTAATGTCTTTATGAGAAGAGGAAATTTGGACACACACAGACACCAAGGAGGTTCACACAGAGATAAGACCATAATTAGAGGCAGCAAAAGGGCAGCCAGGGAGACGGCCTGAGAGGAAAGCAAACAGTCACCTTGATCCAAGACACCTTGATCTTGGACTTCCAACCTCCAGAACCATGAGAAATAAATGTCTGCTATTTAAGCCACTTAGTCTGTGGTACTTTGTTACGGCAGTCATAGTAAATTAATACAATCACTTACTTTCCAAATCAAGGAAGAACCTAGCATCTATTTCTATTGGATTAAACTAAGTAAATGAATAAATGAATGGTGATGTTGCCATACTGCCAAGAAACATCAAGACATTTTTCTCTGTAACAAGCCATTCATTAAATACATACATTTTAATTGACTTGACTGAGGGAGAAGAGTAGTGGCATGACCTAGCTGAGATATTTGTAGCATTCAGAAAGGACACAAGAGTCTCTGTGAACTATTCTAACTTTGCTAAATATAAAATGACATCGGTCTAGATGCATCTGCAGGCGAGTCAAGAAATCTGAAATGATGAAGCAGCAGAATTCTGAACCACAGGCTGAGCAGCTGCCTGAATTTCCAGAAGTGAAGAGTTTCTTAAATGAACCATTAAAATTTTATCAAAAGCAGGTCGCAAGATGTCAGAGGAAAATGAGGTTTCACAACTTTAAAACGCATATATTTCGTGTTTGATTTCTAAGGAACCAGTTATGTCCATGGTTATTAGAAGCTTCCTATCTTCTGAAATAACATAGCTTGAACACAAAATGTCAAAAACTGATTTTTTCCTGGAAACTACCCTCTGGTATATATTCAGTTTTGGGTGTTGGTGCCATCATCCGCATAGTCACTCGAACGCAAATTTCATTTTTGTGTAGACCTAAGAACAAAACCTTCTCTTCCATCTTTTTATAAAATAGTATCCTGAGATTCTGAGATAACATTTTAAAACTGTCACAATTTGCAACTACTTATCTCTGTGAATCAAAATTATCTTGCCACTGTACAACAAACAAAACTCAGACATAAAAGAATTGCAATGCTGAGGCTAACATAAGGCATAACTGTCATCCATAATCTCTATATCAATTTTTTATTCAAACAAATGTCAGTATTTTCATTGTTTTAATTTATAAAATAATGCATACTAATTAAATTTCCTTTTAATCTAATTTTATATTGGCGTGCCACACAAGATTTCATTTGGAAAAAAATTCTGCCGCTAAAATTACTTGAAACAAATTATTATCTGTAGAATAAAAAGCAAGGTCCTCGACAAGAGACACAGTAGCATGAGCCCATTTAATCTCTTCAGCCCTATCTGCTGCTACTCAGTCACATGTAGATCCCTGAAAACCCATCCTGCTTCTCATCTATCTCCCTTCTGTCATCTTCTGTCTACAATATTCTTGCTTTTTCACTTCATGTAAGGTTCATCCTTTAAGACTCACTTCATACCTCTCTAAAAAGTCTACCCTGGACCACCAAGGCCCAGTTAGAAGGACCTCTTTCATATGTCCCTTATAATAACATATGGGTTTTTTTGGGTTGGGGGGTTGTTTTTTGTTTATCTTCAACAGGTAAATTTATTTTTAAGGAAAGAATGTGACAAAAGTTTAGTTTGCAGAAAAAGCGTTCATGAGTCTCTTCTAAAATATCTTTTCTATTTTAATTAAAAAGCTTTAAATTAATAGCTCATCACGAAGTTCTTTCAGTTTGTTTGGTTTTGGTTTTGAAAGTTCTTTTAAAAACTTAGGATAGGGCTTCCCTGGTGGCGCAATGGTTGAGAATCCACCTGCCAATGCAGGGGACACAGGTTCGAGCCCTGGTCCAGGAAGATCCCACATGCTGTGGAGCAACTAAGCCCGTAGGCCACAACTACTGAGCCTGTGCTCTAGAAGCTGCGAGCCACAACTACTGAGCCTGCGTGCTACAACTACTGAAGCCCACGTGCCTATAGCCTGTGCTCCACAACAAGAGAAGCCACCGCAATGAGAAGCCCATACACCACAACAAAGAGTAGCCCCCACTCGCCACAACTAGAGAAAGCCTGCGCACAGTGACAAAGACCCAAAGCAGCCAAAAATAAAATAAAATAAATTAATTAATTAATTAATTTTGAAAAAGGCCTTCAGGGTGAGAAAAATGATTATTTAAAAATATAATAATAATAAAAATAAAATAAATGAATTCAAGTACGTAATTTCAAAAACTTCTATACACAGAATATTTCGAAGGTGTGGGATGGTCAACAATCCTTGAAGAGCACATACAGGAAGATACAACACAAGAAACACATATTTCATCTCCTGTTGAGTCTCCTTCCCAGAAGACCAAAAGTGAGTAGCTAATTGTAAAACCCTTTAAATGATACTAGACTAATAACATATGTTTTTAATTTTTATATTTATTTTTCTACCTTGCTCACTAAACTCTGAGCTTTGGGAGGAGGGACTGTGCTAGAGGGATTAGCACATGGTAGACATTCATAAATATTTGATAGAAAATGAAGGAAGTTGTGGGATACAAAGTTAATATACAAAAATCAATCAATTTCCTAAAAACCAAGAATGAACAAGTGGAAGTTGAAATAAAAAACATAGTATCATTTAAATTAGCACCCCAAAAATGAAATACTTAAGCACAAATCTAACAAAATATGTACAAGACTATTTGAGGAAAACTACAAAACTCTGATAAACAAAATCAAAGAACTAAATAAATGAAGAGATATTCTATGTTCGTGAATAGGAAGATTCAATATTGTTAAGATGTCAGTTCTTCTTAACTTGATCCATAGATTCAACGCAATTCCAATCAAAATCCCAGCAAATTATTTCATGGATATCAACAAACTGAATCTAAAGTTTACATAGAGAGACAAAAGACCCAGAATATGCAACACAGTGTTGAAGGAGAACAGAGTTGAGGGACTGACACTACTCAACTTCAAGACTTACTATAATGGTACAGTAAACACATACTGTTTACTGTAGTAGTAGTGCGTAGTGTGTATTGGCGAAAGGATACCCAAATAGATCAGTGGAATAGAATAGAGGGCCCAGAAATAGACCCCCGTAAATATAGTCAACTGATTTTTGACAAATGAGCAAAGGAAATACAATGAAGCAAAAATAGTCTCTTCAACAAATGGTGCTAGACCAGGTAGCTGGATCACGCTGAGAAGAGTAGGAACATTCTGGGTCCAGAAGACTATCTGTGTAGATAGTTCAACTCATGGTATGATTTAAATGTTTATTCCCTCAATAGACGAATACTATTTGCATTTAATAGACATCTATTGTTCCCTTCTTTGTTTTTTGTGGGTTTTTTAAAATAAATTTATTGATTTTATTTATTTATTTTTGGCTGCATTGGGTCTTTGTTAGGAGGGCTTTCTCTAGTTGAGGTGAGAGGGGGCTACTCTTCATTGCAGTGTGCTGGTTTCTCATTGCAGTGGCTTCTCTTGTTGTGGAGCACAGGCTCTGGGCATGTGGGCTTCAGTAGTTGTGACACACGGGCTCAGTAGTTGTGTCTCACAGGCTCTAGAGCAGAGGCTCAGTAGTTGTGGTGCACGGGCTTAGTTGCTCCACGGCATGTGGGATCTTCCCGGACCAGGGCTTGAACCCGTGTCCCCTGCATTAACAGGTGGATTCTTAACCACTGCACCACCAGGAAGCCCCTATTGTTCTCTTCTTTGAATGACCAACTTTAAACTTTTTCTCATTATCCAACATGATTGTTTGTTACCTTTATTATTGACTTATTTTTGACCTTATGTATTCTGCATTCTAATATTATGTTATAGCTTTTCCAAACATTTCTCCTAGTCATCCACATGTTAATATTTATTTTGGTATCTTTAAAATTATAAAAACTTTAAATTTTGGAAAAAAGGAAAAACAAAGAACAACTGGACATCAGCATATGAAAAAATGAATCTAGACATGGACATTACACTCTTTACAAAATTTAACACAAAATGGATAACAGACCTAAATTTAAAACACGAAACTATAAAACTCCTGGATTATAATGTAGGAGAAAACCTAAATGACCTTGAGTAGGGTAATGACTTTCTAGATATAACACCAAAGACACAATCCATTAAATAAATAATTGATTATTATTAACTGCATTAAAATTAAAAACTTCTGCTGTTCAGCAGGAAAACAGTATCAAAAGAATTAGAAGACAAATCACAGACTGGGAGAAAACATTTGCAACAGACATATTTGATAAATGACTGCTATCCAAAATATACAAAGAATTCTTGAAATTCAACAATAAGAAAACAACAACCCAATTTAAAAACAGACCAAAGACCTTAACAAATACTTCACCAAAGAAAATACATAGATGGCAAATAAGCATGTGAAAAGTTGCTCCACATCATGTCTTCACGAAAGTGCAAATTAAAACAAAAATGAGATAGCACCACACACCTATTACAATGGCTCAGACCCAGAGCACTAACAACACCAAACGCTGACAAGGATGTGGAGCAACAGGAACTCTCATTCACTGCTGGTGGGAATGCAAAACGGTACAGCCACTTTTGGAGGACAGTTTGGCCGCCTCTCATAAACCTAAACATACCCTTATCATATGATCCCGCAATCACACTCTTTGGTATCTATCCAAAAAAGCTGGAAACATATCCATGCAAAAACCTGCACACAAATGTTTATATCAGCTTTAGTCATAATTGCCAAAACTTAGAATCAACCAAGATGTCCTTCAGTATGTGAATGAATAAATAAACTGTGGTACATCCAGGCAATGTCATATTATTCAGAGTTTAAAAAAAAAAAAGAAAGAAAGAAAGAAGAAATGAGCTATCAAGTCATGAAAAGACATGGAGGAAACTTTAATATATGTTACTAAGTGAGAGCAGTCAATCAACAGGCTACATCCTGTATGATTCCAACTATACGACGTTCTTCAAAAAGTAAAAAGGGTGGTTGCTAGAGGAAGGGACAGGCGAAAGATGACTAGGCAGAGCACAGAGGATTTTTAGGCAGTGAAAATACTCTGTATGATATTATAATGATGACTATGTCATCATACATTTGTCCAAACCTATAGATATACAATACCAAGAGGGAATCCTAGGGTAAACTGGGGACTTTGGGTGATCGTGATGTGTCAGTACAGGAGCACCCTTGGTTTAAAAAAATAAAAAGTACCATTCTATTGACTGATGTTGATAACAGGAGAGGTTATGCATGTGTGGGGGCAGAGAGTACACGGGAAATCTCTGTACCTTCCACTCGATTTTGTTGTAAACCTAAAACTGCTTGAAAAAATATTGTCCTTTAAAAAAGGAAGGAAGGGGGCTTCTCTGGTGGTGCAGTGGTTAAGAATCTGCCTGCCAATGCAGGGGACACGGGTTCGAGCCCTGGTCTGGGAAGATCCCACATGCCACGGAGCAACTAAGCCCATGCGCCACAACTACTGAGCCTGTGCTCTAGAACCTGTGAGCCACAACTACCGAGCCTCTGTGCCACAACTACTGAAGCCCACGCGCCTAGAGCCCGTGCTCCGCAACAAGAGAAGCCACCACAATGAGAGAGAAGCCTGCGTACTGCAATGAAGAGTAGCCCCCACTCACCGGAACCAGAGAAAGCCCGCGCACGGCAAAGAAGACCAAATGCGGCCAAAAATAAATAATAAAATAAAATAAATATATGTTTTTTTTAAAAAAAGGAAGGGAGGAAGGGAAGAAGGGAGGAAAAGAGGAAAGAAGGGAGGGATGGCGGGAGGGAGGGAGGAAGGGTGATGGTAGGGAGGGAAGAAGGAAGAAGACAAGTGCACAGTAAGCGGCTCATAAATGAGGTAAGTGTTGCTGTCATGGTATGATTTGAAGCAATATTGGCAAGCTCTTTGCTTAAAATTATCTCTAGACTTCCGGGTAAGATGGCGGAAGAGTAAGACGCGGAGATCACCTTCCTCCCCACGGATACACCAGAAATACAGCTACACGTGGAACAACTCCTACAGAACACCTACTGAACGCTGGCAGAAGACCCCAGACCTCCCAAAAGGCAAGAAACTCCCCACATACCTGGGTAGGGCAAAGCGGAGAGATTCCCGCACAGAGGATCGGTGCCGAGCGGCACTCACCAGCCCGAGAGGCTTGTCTGCTCGCCCGCCGGGGCGGGCGGCGCTGGAAGCTGAGGCTCGGGCTTCGGTCAGAGCGCAGGGAGAGGACTGGGGCTGGCGGCGAGAACTCTGCCTGAAGGGGGCTAATGTGCCACAGCTAGCCGGGAGGGAGTCCGGGAAAACTCTGGAGCTGCCGAAGAGGCAAGAGACTTTTTCTTCCCTCTTGGTTTCCTGGTGCGCGAGGAGAGGGGATTAAGAGCGCTGCTTAAAGGGGCTCCACAGACGGGCGCGAGTCACGACTGAAAGCGCGGAGCCCAGTGACGGGCGTGGGACGCTGGGGCTGCTGCTGCCGCCGCCAAGAAGCCTGTGTGCGAGCGCAGGTCACTGTCCACACCGCCCTTCCGGGAGCCTGTGCAGCCCGCCACTGCCGGGGTCACGGGATCCAGGGGCGGCTTCCCTGGGACAACGCACGGCGCGCCTCGGGCTGGTGCAACGTCACGCCGACCTCTGCCACTGCAGGCTCGCCCCGCACTCCGTGCCCCTCCCTCCCGCCCGGCCTGAGTGAGCCAGAGTCCCCGAAGAGGCTGCTCCTTTAACCCTGTCCTGTCTGAGCGAAGAACAGACGCCCTCCGGCGACCTACACGCAGAGGCAGGGCCAAATCCAAAGCTGAGACCCAGGAGCTGTGAGAACAAAGAAGAGAAAGGGAAACCTCTCCCAGCAGCCTCAGAAGCAGCGGATTAAAGCTCCATAATCAACTTGATGTACCTTGCATCTGTGGAATACATGAATAGACAACAAATCATCCCAAATTGAGGAGCCAGGAGTCAGTGCTGTGCCTCTGAGGTGGGAGAGCCAACCTCAGGACACTGGTCCACAAGAGACCTCCCAGCTCCACATAATATCAAACGGCGAAAATCTTCCAGAGATCTCCATCTCAACACCAGCACCCAGCTTCACTAAACGACCAGCAAGCTACAGTGCTGGACACCCTATGCCAAACAACTAGCAAGACAGGAACACAATGCCACCCATTAGCAGAGAGGTGGCCTAAAATCATAAAAAGTCCGCAGACACCCAAAAACACACCACCAGACGTGGACCTGCCCACCAGAAAGACAAGATCCAGCCTCATCCACCAGAACACAGGCACTAGTCCCCTCCACCAGGAAGCCTACACAACCCACTAAACCAACCTTAGCCACTGGGGACAGACACCAAAAACAACGGGAACTACGAACCTGCAGCCTGCAAAAAGGAGACCCCAAACACAGTAACATAAGCAAAATGAGAAGACAGAAAAACACACAGCAGGAGAAGAAGCAAGATAAAAACCCACCAGACCTAACAAATGAAGAGGTAATAGGCAGTCTACCTGAAAAAGAATTCAGAATAATGATGGTAAACATGATCCAAGATTCTATTTCCCAGATCCAAAATCTTGGAAATAAAATAGACAAAATGCAAGAAACAGTTAACAAGGACCTAAAAGAACTAAAGATGAATCAAGCATCGATTAAAAACACAATAAATGAAATAAAAAATACTCTAGATGGGATCAATAGCAGAATAACTGAGGCAGAAGAACGGATAAGTGAGGTGGAAGATAAAATAGTGGAAATAACTGCTGCAGAGCAAAATAAAGAAAAAAGAATGAAAAGAACAGAGGACAGTCTCAGAGACCTCTGGGACAACATTAAACGCACCAACATTCGAATCATAGGGGTTCCAGAAGAAGAAGAGAAAAAGAAAGGGACTGAGAAAATATTTGAAGAGATTATAGTTGAAAACTTCCCTAATATGGGAAAGGAAATAGTTAATCAAGTCCAGGAGGCACAGAGAGTCCCATACAGAATAAATCAAAGGAGAAATACACCAAGACACATATTAATCAAACTGTCAAAAATTAAACACAAAGAAATCATATTAAAAGCAGCAAGGCAAAAACAAGTAACACACAAGGGAATCCCCATCAGGTTAACAGCTGATCTCTCAGCAGAAACTCTACAAGCCAGAAGGGAGTGGCAGGACATAATTAAAGTGATGAAGGAGAAAAACCTGCAACCAAGACTACTCTACCCAGCAAGGATCTCATTCAGATTTGATGGAGAAATTAAAATGTTTACAGAAAAGCAAAAGTTGAGAGAGTTCAGCACCACCAAACCAGCTTTACAACAAATGCTAAAGGAACTTCTCTAGGCAAGAAACACAACAGAAGGAAAAGACCTACAATAACGAACCCAAAACAATTAAGAAAATGAGAATAGGAACATACATATCGATAATTACCTTAAATGTAAATGGACTAAATGCTCCAACCAAAAGACACAGAGTGGCTGAATGGATACAAAAACAAGACCCATATATACGCTGTCTACAAGAGACCCACTTCAGACCTAGAGACACATACAGACTGAAAGTAAGGGGATGAAAATAGATATTCCATGCAAATGGAAACCAAAAGAAAGCTGGAGTAGCAATTCTCATATCAGACAAAATAGACTTTAAAATAAAGACTGTCACAAGAGACAAAGAAGGACACTACATAATGATCGAGGGGTCGATCCAAGAAGAAGATATAACAATTGTAAATATTTATGCACCCAACATAGGAGCACCTCAATACATAAGGCAAATACTCACAGCCATAAAAGGGGAAATCGACAGTAACACAATCATAGTAGGGGACTTTAACACCCCACTTTCACCAATGGACAGATCATCCAAAATGAAAATAAATAAGGAAACACAAGCTTTAAATGATACATTAAACAAGATGGACTTAATTGATATTTATAAGACATTCCACCCAAAAACAACAGAATACACATTTTTCTCAAGTGCTCATGGAACATTCTCCAGGATAGATCATATCTTGGGTCACAAATCAAGCCTTGGTAAATTTAAGAAAATTGAAATTGTATCAAGTATCTTTTCCGACCACAATGCTATGAGACTAGATATCAATTACAGGAAAAGAGCTGTAAAAAATACAAACACATGGAGGCTAAACAATACACTACTTAATAACGAAGTGATCACTGAAGAAATCAAAGAGGAAATTAAAAAATACCTAGAAACAAATGACAATGGAGCCCCGACGACCCAAAACCTATGGGATGCAGCAAAAGCAGTTCTAAGAGGGAAGTTTATAGCAATACAATCCCACCTTAAGAAACAGGAAACATCTCGAATAAACAACCTAACCTTGCACCTAAAGCAATTAGAGAAAGAAGAACAAAAACATCCCAAAGTTAGCAGAAGGAAAGAAATCATAAAAATCAGATCAGAAATAAATGAAAAAGAAATGAAGGAAACGATAGCAAAGATCAATAGAACTAAAAGCTGGTTCTTTGAGAAGATAAACAAAATTGATAAACCATTAGCCAGACTCATCAAGAAAAAAAGGGAGAAGACTCAAATCAATAGAATTAGAAATGAAAAAGGAGAAGTAACAACTGACACTGCAGAAATACAAAAGATCATGAGAGATTACTATAAGCAACTCTATGCCAATAAAATGGACAACCTGGAAGAAATGGACAAATTCTTAGAAATGCACAACCTGCCAAGACTGACTCAGGAAGAAATAGAACATATGAACAGACCAATCACAAGCACTGAAATTGAAACTGTGATAAAAAATCTTCCAACAAACAAAAGCCCAGGACCAGATGGCTTCACAGTCGAATTCTATCAAGCATTTAGAGAAGAGCTAACACCTATCCTTCTCAAACTCTTCCAAAATATCGCAGAGGGAGGAACACTCCCAAACTCATTCTACGAGGCCACCATCACCTTGATACCAAAACCAGGCAAGGATGTCACAAAGAAAGAAAACTACAGGCCAATATCACTGATGAACATAGATGCAAAAATCCTCAACAAAATACTAGCAAACAGAATCCAACAGCACATTAAAAGGATCATACACCATGATCAAGTGGGGTTTATTCCAGGAATGCAAGGATTCTTCAATATACGCAAATCAATCAACGTGATACACCATATTAACAAGTTGAGGGAGAAAAACCATATGATCATCTCAATAGATGCAGAGAAAGCTTTCGACAAAATTCAACACCCATTTATGATAAAAACCCTGCAGAAAATAGGCATAGAGGGAACTTTCCTCAACATAATAAAGGCCATATATGACAAACCCACAGCCAACATTGTCCTCAATGGTGAAAAACTGAAACCATTTCCACTAAGATCAGGAACAAGACAAGGTTACCCACTCTCACCACTCTTATTCAACATAGTTTTGGAAGTTTTAGCCACAGCAATCAGAGAAGAAAAGGAAATAAAAGGAATCCAAATCGGAAAAGAAGAAGTAAAGCTGTCACTGTTTGCAGATGACATGATATTATACATAGAGAATCCTAAAGATGCTACCAGAAAACTACTAGAGCTAATCAATGAATTTGGTAAAGTTGCAGGATACAAAATTAATGCACAGAAATCTGTGGCATTCCTATATACTAATGATGAAAAATCTGAAAGTGAAATCAAGGAAACACTCCCATTTACCATTGCAACAAAAAGAATAAAATATCTAGGAATAAACCTACCTAAGGAGACAAAAGACCTGTATGCAGAAAATTATAAGACACTGATGAAAGAAATTAAAGATGATACAAATAGATGGAGAGATGTACCATGTTCTTGGATTGGAAGAATCAACATTGTGAAAATGACTCTACTACCCAAAGCAATCTACAGATTCAATGCAATCCCTATCAAACTACCACTGGCATTTTTCACAGAACTAGAAAAAAAAATTTCACAATTTGTATGGAAACACAAAAGACCCCGAATAGCCAAAGCAATCTTGAGAACGAAAAATGGAGCTGGAGGAATCAGGCTCCCTGACTTCAGACTATACTACAAAGCTACAGTAATCAAGACAGTATGGTACTGGCACAAAAACAGAAAGATAGATCAATGGAACAGGATAGAAAGCCCAGAGATAAACCCTCGGACATATGGTCACCTTATCTTTGATAAAGGAGGCAGGAATATACAGTGGAGAAAGGACAGTCTCTTTAATAAGTGGTGCTGGGAAAACTGGATAGGGACATGTAAAAGTATGAGATTAGATCACTCCCTAACACCAAACACAAAAATAAGCTCAAAATGGATTAAAGACCTAAATGTAAGGCCAGACACTATCAAACTCTTAGAGGAAAACATAGGCAGAACACTCTATGACATAAATCACAGCAAGATCCTTTTTGACCCACCTCCTAGAGAAATGGCAATAAAGACAAAAATAAACACATGGGACCTAATGAAACTTAAAAGCTTTTGCACAGCAAAGGAAACCATAAACAAGACCAAAAGACAACCCTCAGAATGGGAGAAAATATTTGCAAATGAAGCAACTGACAAAGGATTAATCTCCAAAATTTATAAGCAGCTCATGCAGCTCAATAACAAAAAAACAAACAGCCCAATCCAAAAATGGGCAGAAGACCTAAATAGACATTTCTCCACAGAAGATATACAGACTGCCAACAAACACATGAAAGGATGCTCAACATCTTTACTCATTAGAGAAATGCAAATCAAAACTACAATGAGATATCATCTCACACCAGTCAGAATGGCCATCATCAAAAAATCTAGAAACAATAAATGCTGGAGATGGTGTGGAAAAAAGGGAACACTCTTGCACTGCTGGTGGGAATGTGAATTGGTATAGCCACTATGGAGAACGGTATGAGGTTCCTTAAAAAACTACAAATAGAGCTACCATATGACCCAGCAATCCCACTACTGGGCATATACCCTGAGAAAACCATAATTCAAAAAGAGACATGTACCAAAATGTTCATAGCAGCCCTATTTACAATAGCCCAGAGATGGAAACAACCTAAGTGTCCATCATTGGATGAATGGGTAAAGAAGATGTGGCACATATATACAATGGAATATTACTCAGCCATAAAAAGAAATTAAATTGAGCTATTTGTAATGAGGTGGATGGACCTAGAGTCTGTCATACAGAGTGAAGTAAGTCAGAAAGAGAAAGACAAATACTGTATGCTGACACATATATATGGAATTTAAGGGAAAAAAAATGTCATGAAGAACATAGGGGTGAGACAGGAATAAAGACACAGACCTACTAGAGAATGGACTTGAGGATATGGGGAGGGGGAAGGGTAAGCTGTGACAAAGTGCAAGAGCGGCATGGACATATATACACTACCAAACGTAAGGTAGATAGCTAGTGGGAAGCAGCCGCATAGCACAGGGAGATCAGCTCTGTGCTTTGTGACCGCCTGGAGGGGTGGGATGGGGAGGGTGGGAGGGAGACGCAAAAGGGAGGGGATATGGGAACATATGTATATGTATAACTGATTAAATTTGTTATAAAGCAAAAAAAAAAAAATATCTCTAATATCTGGCTTTCAGCTAACTGGAAATTCCCACTATTAGAGATTCACTTTTTTGGATTAAGAATTAGGGACTCTGAAAGTAACCAACAACTTAACCTTAAATACTCCTCTGCAGCTAAAATATGACAGCATGTTCCCAAGGCTTCAGACTTGCTTAACTGAGAGGAGAGAAGGCCTGGAAAAGAAAGCACAGAAAAACAGAGAATGAGCCCCATTTCGTGCCAGTTTCCCAGGATGGGTGGGAGGGAGGGGATGGAATGGTTACGAATTCATGCGTGGCAATTCAGTGCCCAGTTATGACATGTTTAAACACTGCCGTTTTTGTGGTTTTTTCCAGCAACTCTGTGAGATGAGAGGGAGGCACACATTTCTTCATCTGGAGAAACTGAGCTCCTCAAAGATTAGATAGAGGCAAAGCTCGCAAGACCTGGCCGACTTTTCAATAGTCTTCTCTCTCCCAGACCAATTCCCTCCAAGCAAGGGAGAGAGACTGTGTTGCCACCCTAATGATAATGTGCTGATCTGTTCGTTTGACTAAGGCTACACCAGATTAGCAGACCATAATTACAGCTACAATCCATGTCTCTGATACAGCTGAGGGAATGTCTGTTTCACTGAACTGAATCAAGGAAGGTTAAGCCAGGCAGCCTCCTGCTCTCTGAAAGTGATAGCGCTATTTCAGCGTCACAGCGGATACTTCATCTGAGCGGCAGGATTTCCTACAGCTTGGGTTTCAGATGGTTTACTTTGATTTCTTGGGGTGATAAAGAAGTTTGCTCATCTTTAAAGGATGTGTTTAGTGTCCACAGCATTGTAAAACCTTTAGTACGTTCTTTTGTGTATGGATTGGAAGAGATCTGCCTTTTTATTGTCACACAACTTTACTCAAGACTTCTTTCAGTGAATTGTTTTCCTCACAATTCTCTCCCTTTTCATCTTCTTTGATGCTTTGTGGAAATAACGAAGTCTGTTGTTCTTGGCCCTTGCTTCATCAGTCGATGCTGGGTTTTAGTTTTAATTCCTTGAGACTTAGAAATGGAAATCAATCAGGTCACTCTGTCACTGGTGATTTTCTAGAGTGAATCCGGGAATGTCACATTTTGCCAGAATCTTTTAGATGTTTTCTGCTCTTTTCTCTGTCTGGTCCTTTCTCTATTCATTCTTGTCAGCTTTTAAATCATAAAGCAAATTGCAGGGGCTTCCATGGTGGCGCAGTGGTTAAGAATCCGCCTGCCAATGCAGAGGACACGGGTTCGAGCCCTGGTCTGGGAAGATCCCACGGCTTAGTGCCGTGGAGCAACTAAGCCTGTGCACCACAACTACTGAGCCTGCGCTCTAGAACAAACGAGCCACAACTACTGAGCCCACGTGCCACAACTACTGAAGCCCATGTGCCTAGAGCCTGTGCTCCGCAACAAGAGAAGCCACCACTCACCACAACCAGAGAAAAGCCCATGTGCAGCAACAAGGAGCCAACACAGCAATAAATTAATTAATTAATTAAATAAAATGATAAAAAATAAATAAATTTTTTAAAAAAACAAATTGCAGGCTAAATTTGACTAAAATTTCAAGAAATAAATCAAGGTGAGATAAGTAAACTGAGGGCGAAGTTGGGAGTAAGGAGAAAGGGGAATGTTTCATTCTTCCCCCAAACCATCCCAGACTTTCCCTAAATAGAATCCATGGTTTGTGGGCTCTCTAAAGAGTAGTGGCCAAGAGGAAGCCTCACGTTTGAGGCATGCTATTACCATTTTTTTTTCATTGCTTCTCCTTAATTGGGGGCTTAAAAGGGAGGCTGCCCACAGTTTCTGACAAACAGCATTAGCCTCATCAGAATGAAATGCCTGATCCTGGAGCTCTTTCGTAAAGACTTGACTGCTTTTGTTGAGGGGCTGCACGGAGTCTGACATTTTCTACCTTTGTGGAATGCAAGAAGAATACCTCAACTGAGGATTAGTCATGGAGATTTATGAAATCTCTATTCCTGAAGGCTTCGTTTTCTAGAATTGATTTTAGTATTCCTCAACAACAAGGCAGAGGGATAGACTAGATCAGTTTTCACTGAGTTTTGCAGTTTGATACCCACAATAAGAAATACATTTTACTGATACCAAACACATGTACATTAATACACGTGAATGCACACGACAAAAATTGCATAAAGCAGTATTTATCCCTAGTACTCACAAGTCCTTCTACTTCCCATTCCATTTTATTTCATTTTTGAAACGCAAATCTCCACCCACTGAGTTGATTTCCCACACTAAGGAGGTGCAACCCACAGTTTGCAAAACACTCAACAGGACGCCCTTTTATTTTTGTCTAACCCTGTAATTCAATATAGAGAGATTTTGAATTGAGGACAATCCTGACGAGTTTGAGGCATGGAATAAAGGAGTCTGATCAGCTCTGGGTTTGTTGTATTTTTAAATCTCTCTGTGTGTTCATTCTCTTCACCCCAGAGAGGATTCCATTATCTTTGCTCAAAGAGCAGACACTGCTCTGGCTGTTTCCCCTGCTTCTCTTTGATCGCAGCCCTTCCCCCAAGCCTCCCTTCTATGCTGGTGGAGGCTGTTCAGACTCTGGGGGTTTGCTGGGCCAGGGGCCTGCTGTGTGTTCACTGTGTTGTTTGGCTGTTCCCTATACCACCAACCTGTGCCATTCCCCTGCTGAGCTTTCATTCCCGATCTGCCAGGTTAATGGGATGGCTGTTCTTCTTTTATTGTTTTCCTATTTCGTACAGGGTTTGTCAGTTTGCTCCTGGGACCGTTTTTAACTGGCTGCTGAGATGACAAAAGTCAGTGGAGATTGTATTTTAGGAATAAGTGTTCCTTCATCTGCCAGGATTCAATCTGGGAAGAATTTATGCACTCACAAGAGGTGATTTAAAAATAAGATTTTTTTTCTGACAGATAAAAGACAGTTCAATGTATCTTAAGCCACATTTTTTAAAATGCATATATCATCAACATCAAATTAATTACACAGCATTTTAGGTTCAAATTTTCATTTGGGTCAGAAAGATAAATTGACTGATTATATTATTTATTTTACCCATAATATTCAACAACACCAGCTGTTGCACCTGTTAGGTACAAAGTAAGGTATGTAAAACATGTTCCGTGACTTCAAGGCATCTAGACCTTCAGAAGGGAGATAAGAAATGCAGGTAAATACCCTTCTATAAAATAAGATTTTAATAAGTGACTTGGACACAGGACAGTACAAAACCCAATCATAGTATTGCTCCCTTTACAGAATTCATAAGAGTGAATTTTCAAGATATGAGCTTACAGGGAGTTCCCTGGTGGTCTAATGGTTAGGACTTGGTGCTTTCACTGCCGTGGGACTGTGTTAAATCCTTGGTCAGGGAACTGAAATCCTGTAAGCCGAGTGGCTTGGCCAAAAAAAAAAAAAAAAAAAAAAAAAGATAGGAGCTTACCAAATTGTCTATTTTTAGTTAATACAAAATTGAATGAATGAATGAATGAATGAATGCATACTAGGTGCCTACTTTGTGCCATATGCTGCTAGGGTGATGGAAGGGACTTCCTATTGATCTCTGATTTCTTCATGTTCTTCTCAAATGAACTGGCTGCCCAAGAACTGGACTCGTAAGGAAAGAGAGCCCCGTACTAGGGCAGATAGAGACTGAGAAACACAAGAGCCATGTAAATAAGACCATCAGGACTCATGTCTTTCCTTCCCCTCTGACTGGAGCAGTGTTAGCCAATAGAAATACAAAGTGACCCATATATGGCATTATAAATTTTATAGTAGCCACATTTTAAAAAGTCAAAAGAAACAGTAAAATTTATTTTAATATATTTTATTTAACCCAAAATATCTAGATTAACATTATAACATGTAATCAATGTTAAAAATATTAAGATATTTTATATTTTTTTGGACTATTGTCTCCACAGTTTTGAGCAGCCAGATCTCTAGAGTTCAATAACCTCAAGTCACTAGTGGCTACTGTACTGGGAGAACACGGGTCTAGATCAAGTAGCAGAATTGGAGAAAAGCCCAGGTAGTTAATGAGCTTCTCTAACATTCAGAGGAAATGACTCTTACTTCACGGAAGGGAGAAGGCTGAAAATTATTTCTCTGTGCATATTAATGGAGAAATGGGAGTTGTCAACTAAAGATCCACCCTTGATTCTCCTTCCAGCCTTTCAGACCTGGGGTGATGAGACAGAACTGGTGTGGGGTCTCTCCTACTTCTCCAGTGTCCCAGGACAAACATCTGCTCCAAGGAAAACAAAGATGACCCCTCCAGACTTCACAACAGTGTCACGCCTTGCAGCTGATAAATGCTTTCATATAATATCTCATTTAATCATTTTAACCACACTGTGCAGGAGTCAGTAGCAGTTTTTTGTTTGTTTGTTTTTTTGTTTTTTGACGGTACGCGGGCCTCTCACTATCGTGGCCTCTCCCGCTGCGGAGCACAGGCTCTGGACGCGCAGGCTCAGCGGCCATGGCTCACGGGCCCAGCCGCTCTGCGGCATGTGGGATCTTCCCGGACCGGGGCACGAACCTGTGTCCCCTGCATCAGCAGGCAGAGTCTCAACCACTGCGCCACCAGGGAAGCCCTAAGTGGAAGTATTGTTATCATCATTTTATAAATGAATGAACTGGAGCTCAGGAAGATTAAATGATTTGCCCAAAGTAGCACAGTTACTATCCAAGTGTCTTGAAGTTTAATCTAGTATGTGTCCCACTAAATCAGAACTGCCTGGTGAAGGAAGTGAAGAAAATATTTACTGAAGTATAGAATTTTTTCTCCTTTGGCAACACCCCAAGTCTCCCCTCTTTCCCTGCAAAAACAAAACAAAACAAAAAACCAACACTGATGATCACTTTACAAAAGTAATAATTAAATAACCTCTTGGCCAATTGACCTTCTAACTGGGTTTTGTTTTGGGGTTTGTTTTTTAAGTTGGATATTGTTGTCTTGTTTAGCAATTTAGAATATCTCACCATTGAGAGCAAGCTAAAACATTACAATACATACAACGCAAAAAGGCAAAGTTTTTTCATTGGCCCTAAAATGTGTTGTAATCTTTTCTGTCTGGGAAAACAAACAGAAGTGGATCAGCAGCATGTTTGTTATATGAGATGCTGGCCAAGTCCCAGCCCCTAGGACGCTGGCTTACCTACCAACAATACCTCCCTTTCAGGCAATGCCCGCTGTTTTATGAGAAGATCACAGTCCTCTGGGAGTGAACTGCTCTAGTCAGCAGTATCTAGATTTACTAGTGCCATGTAGGGAATTAGAGCACTATCAACTTTTGATGCACCCTTCTTCTGACACTGTGAAAAAGACTGGGACAGACTTTAAAGACAGAGAGCTCACTCCTTAAGAACCCGAATTCTGTCCTTTGGGAAAAGGTCCTTAGAATAAAGGACATTCAATATGTTTATCACTCTCAATTTTAAAAACATAATAGGCTCAAGAGCCATATTTGCCTTGATCTGTTTACCCAATTGTGTTCCCATTTTTATTCCTTTCCTTTCACTCCGGAGCCCATTTGCATTCCTGGTTAGGCCACCAATGGTACCCATTCAAATTTTTTCTTCCTCTTTCATTTTATGCCTATTTTCTTAGTTCTTGGTTACTCCTTCTCTCAGTTAACTTTTGACAAATCATAATGAAATAAGCTTAGCTAGTTGTAGATAGCAAGCAACATTATGGAAACTGGGATGGCCTGGGAGCATCTTAAAAGTCATCTGGATAGCCCTCAGAAAGTAGACAAAATGTCTCTCAGTTGGAAGCAAGCTAATGTGTCCAGCTCATCTCATTCACAGAAAATCTTCTGGAGTTTCCTTACAGCTACCACAGGGATGCCAATTAAGGTGACTTGCTGATTTAAGTGCTAAGTAGTGAATCTTTTGCTCTGCTTATATGCCACATACTGTGATTTCCTTAGGGGTAGGCAAATGCTGGAAACAAAAAACAAAGACACTATGGCCCACTAAACCACTCCCATTGTCTAGCTTATCACTCAGTTCTATCCTTTCCTTCTTCTCTAGGAAATGGGGAGTACAGAAAGTATAATATAAAACTTTCAGAAAAATATTAAAATATCCAGACACTTTTGTAACCAGTATTTTTCTTAGTGACATAAAAGGCATAAATAAAGGTATGTATCATGCTCCATTCCTGCCTCCCCAATAAGTCTCTAGAAAACCTACTCTGAACCTAGTAACCAGTCAATATGGCAAATTTCATGATCTACTGGGCCAACTCAAGTACTTTATTAGCTACCTTTCTGTCGGCTTTTTTAAAATAAATTTTTAGCCCAATCATTTACTAACAAATCAGGAAAGTAGGTGAGAATCATTAACAATTCAGGGTTAATGTCGCTAAAAACAGTCTGACTCAAAGGAACGCAGATTGGAGCAAACACACCTTTATTCCATCATCATCTGCACAAGTTTGCACACACATAAGAACAAACACTTATGGCAAGTTACTTTCTCTTATAGTGTAAATTCTACTGCACATACACTAAAAGTACTTCAAAGGACCCAGATGCTGCTAAAATATTTCTCTGCTAAGATTCTGTCCTTTCTCTGTATCCTACATTTAAGATTTGAGTGACTTCTCTGTGTCTAGGCTACCCCATAATTTTGTTGTTGTTGAAAAGATGTGTTAACATTTAAAACATCAAATTACATGGCTGGAAAACTGGCTTAGCTGACCCAAGTGCCTTGCCTTTCTCAATTCCCATGTTCCCAATAGCATTTATTCAGTCTTTTCAACAGGTATATTGAATGGTATCTTAAATAGTATCTCACTTGGGTTTAAACTCAAGCGTATCTGCAAACACTGGTTTGGTTTGTAAAATACATAGAAAAGTTGCAAGAGAAATGGTCTGATTGTCCACGTAGTCTGTGTACTGGCTTGGTTTCAGGTCTTCTGTCTAGAAGTGTATAGGTATACATTCCCAGGAGCTCTCATCCAGCGCTTCTTTTTCTGCTCTACTGGCTCTTCTAACACCCCACCCCACCCCTGCCCCTGCACACAAAGTTTTTGGTTCAGGAGAATCACCTAGGGTGACTCTGTTGGAACAGATGCCAAAATAGTAATGTTCTTACCTGTAAACACCATTGGGGCTGGTGAGGAGACACTAACCCACCCTCCTTCCAGCTCTTTCATGCCAAAAGAATACAAGGAAAGATGTAGCTCCCTGACAGAGAGGGAGAGAAACTGTTGCTTCACTTTAAATGAATAGGGTTTAAAGTTACACACTAGAGTGAAGGAAGAATATCAAACCAATATTGTTCAGGGAATAGGAAAATAGAAAAGATCTGATGGGGGCATAAGTCTTTATCATTATCATCATAGAAGTTAATCATGTTTATTTCATTAAAAGAGAGAAAACATAGAGAAGCATAGAAATCATTAAATCACTAAGGTAGATTAACAATTCTACCTCCTAAACATCTAAACATGTAGACGATGAGTGTGTGTTTGTAGACACATATAGAGAGATGGATTTTGTTACAGACACTTAGAGAAATCTTTCTTAGCCAAATGATGTCATAAATTATATTTTGTTGTATAAATTGTCTTTTTCACCTAGCAATAGATCATAGAAAATCTCACCATGTCAGTAAATAAATATTTACTACACCATTGTTGATGGGTGCATAGTATTCTTTTCTGCACCGTAAGTCATTTAACAAATACCCTATGTTGACTATTTGAATTCTTTGGAACTTTTATAATTATAAACAATTCTACAATGAATATGCTTTTGCATACTTTTTTGTGCAGGTATCTAATTTAGTGTAAATTCTCAGAATTGTGATTGATGGATCAAAGATAATGCTTTATTTATTTGATTTTCAAATAAAATTATAAATTACCCTATAGAAGAATAGTGCCAATTCATATCCTAACATCAATATATAATCTTTTTCTCACAATTTTTATCATTTGAAGATCATTTTCATATAGATGAGAAATAGGTGTTTTCAATCGGATAGGTGATCATTTATATTTGTGTTACTCTAGATGTACTTTACTTTGGTTATTAGTAAAGTTGTATAAATTCTTATGCTTATTGACCATCTGTATCTTGTATTTTTTTAATTGTCTTTGCCTTTTTATTTTTTGATTTGTTTCTTCCTAACTAAATTCTTATTACATACGTTATTAGAATTTGTCAAAAACACTGCAAATATTTTTCCAAGATAACCTAGATTTCAGATGTCCCCTAATTTTATTTTTTTTGTTTGTTTGTTTATAAATTTATTTACTTTTGGCTGCGTTGGGTCTTCATTGCTGTGTGTGGGCTTTCTCTAGTTGCGGTGAGTGGGGGCTACTCTTAGTTGCAGTGCGCCAGCTTCTCATTGCCGTGGCTTCTCTTGTTGCAGAGCACAAGCTCTAGGAGTGTGGGCTTCAGTAGTTGTGTCACACAGGGGCCCAGCAGTTGTGGCTCGTGGGCTCTAGAGAGCAGGCTCAGTCATTGTGGCGCACAGGCTTAGTTGCTCCACGGCATGTGGGATCTTCCTGGACCAGGGCTCGGACCCTTGTCCCCTGCATTGGCAGGCAGATTCTTAACCACTGCATCACCAGGGAAGTCCCTGTCCCCTAATTTTAGAAGTTGGTGGAGGACCAGGGGATAGTGCAGTATCCACATAGCTGCCTTTATGTTTGTCCCATGCCTCTGACTACCAGGATACATGAATTCAGCATGTCTCTGATGCTCTTAAAAAATCTTCTCATGCAAAATCCTCAGTGAACAGGAAAACATAACTGGAGTTTCCATGAGAAAGGTGGAGAACAGGTTTTGCAAAACACACCCTACAAAAAAATCCCTAGTAGACAAGTCTGTTATTATTAGCTTGATGTGGGGCTGAAATAGGGAGTGGCTTACAAACAATCCAGTTTTTCTCCTCCACTTGCTTCCTCAATCATGTCTTGATGTTCAGCCAAACAAAAGGCCCTCCAGTTACCAAAACTTGCCCTCCTTAGAAAACAGCTAAACAATCATCTTAACCAATTTCCAACATGCTCTTGATATCATGCCCAACTCCAGCAGTTAATCAGAGTATTTCTTCTGATCTTTTTCTGTTGTCTCTTAAGTGTTAACTTTTCTTACCTAGTTTCTGCTCATTTCTTGTCAATTTTTTTTCTAGGTATCTTTTCTTCTTTTTCTTCTTTTTTTCTTCCTAAACCACTGGACCACCAGGGAATTCCCAGAAATTAACCAATTGCTACAGCAATTGGTAACTTTGTTCCACTATATTATCTAACCAATCTTTTTTCTATATAGAAAAACTATTGATTTGGATATTTTTGCGTGTATATGAAATCAACCACCTTACTGATTTACCTCATTGTTTCTAATAATAATTTTTACTTTTCTGTTTTTAATATATTATCATCTGCCAATGATGATAATTCTCTCTCCTTCTTTCAAATATTCACGCCTCTTCTTAATTTCTCATGTCTAATTACATTGGTCAGTACTTCTCAACTAGGAGAAATGGTAATGATGATGGGGTTCTTTGTCTTTCATTACAAAAACTCCTAAATCTTTCATTAAATTGATGCTGGGTTTGGTATATTGTGTATACACACACACACACACACACAAATATAATTTTAATGTCAAAGAAATTTACATCTTTTCCTATTACACTGATGGTTTGAGTTTCTTATTAGGATTTTTCTTTTCTTTTGCTTTTTTTTTTTAAATTAGGAAAGAATATTGGATTTGTCAAGATGTTTTAGATACCAGTCCAGGATCTGTCAAAGGCCTTTTAGATACCAGTCCTTGATCCAACTAAATTTGAATTATCATCTTTTTTAAACACTTAATTATGGTTAGATATGTTTATGGACTGTTAATTCTATTGCACTGATCTATAAGTCATTTCTAATACTAATACAAGTTTATTTATAGAGCATTTTGACACATTATAACAGCTAGTGATACTTTTATTTCTCCAAATCTTAAGATTTTCTTGGCTAATATGGGTCAATATCCTAACTGTTATTTATATTATTATCATTTAAGTAGTTGAAATTAATAAAATAGAAATAATACAAAATAATTTGGGGTATTTTGATTTAAAAATTAAAAATAAATCAAGTAGCACAAATCTAGGGGAGGCAGAAATCAATATGAGCTTAATGAGTGATGATGCAAAGTTTCATAGAAGATTTACTTTTTCCAAGTAAAGAAGAGGCTAGGAGACAGGGGAGATAAATTACAGAATGATGGCAAAGGCATTCTGATTAAGGGTTTTTTTTTTTAATTGGAGTATAGTTGATTTACAATGTTGTGTTAGTTTCAGGTGTACCTACTTAAGGGTTATTTAGTTTAGGCTGAAATATGTATGTGTAGAAAAGCACCCTGATTCTACTTACAAGAATAATTTCAGTGAAGAAAAACAATTTATTATTTAGCCAAAAATTACTAGAATAGGAAGTAAGGAATTATAATTTAAGCTAAGGAAATAAACTCTGGTGTAATAATAATATTAGGTCAAAGAGGAATGAATGAAAATTTTAAAAGTCAAACAAAGTGGATACAAGTTTAACCAAACCAGGAATTTGCTATAAGCATGTTTTGAATTATTTTCTTATAGAGATTATTATTCAGTTTATTTACATAGAATAATGTACATTTCTGAAAACATCTCATTAATGCTGTAGTGGTGGGGAGAAGTTAAGTGATTGCATTAAGCTCTAGGGAAATGAGGAGAGATAATTACATGGATAAAGTTCAAATACGGTCTTCACAGTACGCTCCCCAGTAAGCTCTCCATCCTTATCATGCCAAACTGCTGGCAGTACACTGAACTCCTTGCACTTCTCAGAGGACATCACATCTTCCCTGTTACCCCGCCCTCCAGTGTCCACCTCTTTTTCCTCTAGATACCTGTACTCACAGTTTCAGGCACAGAATTGTAGGGAAGTCTCCCCTGTGCCCTAGTGTGGGACAGGTGCCCTTTCTCTTGGCTCCACTGCAGCTCATGCATACTTTTGTGAATCCCTGGTTTTCTTGACTATCGCCCTCAGTAAAGACACCATGGAAGGCATCTTAATTGTACATTTAGCATATAAGGGACATTAAAAAAAATTAATGGAAATTAACTTTTTTTTTTTTTTTTTTGGCCACGCCACAGGGCTTGTGAGATCTTAGTTCCCCAAGACCAGGGATCAAACCCAGGCCCTCAGCAATGAAAGTGAGGAGTCCTAAACCACTGGACCACTAGGGAGTTCCTGGAAATTAACCTTTTCAAGAAAATCTTGAGAGATTTGGGACACAAACTCCTCTTTCTACTGTACTTATTTTTCTCAACTCAGTATGGTTAACATGTCACATAATGACTGCATAGCTCACGTCTGTAACTATTAATTAATCAAATAAAGAAAGCCCTCCTCCTTTACCATCTATAAAGACTAGGTAAGAGAAGGAGTCCAAGTCAGTAAGCATAAGAATAAGTGGAGCATAAAGTTGGAAAGTACCACAAAATCAGTCATCCAGTGGCTTCTAATGCTGGTTGACCATTTACTAATAATACCAATGCCCAGGTCTTACCTCAAGGGCAATCTGATTTAGCTTATCTGGTGAAGCCAAGTAGCAGTATTTTTTTTTTTAATAAATTTATTTATTTATTTTCGGCTGCATTGGTTCTTCATTGTTGAGGGCCGGCTTTTCTCTAGTTGCAGAGAGCGGGGGCTACTCTTCGTCATGGTGCACAGGCTTCTCATTGCAGTGGCTTCTCTTGTTGTGGAGCATGGGTTCTAGGCACGTGACCTTCAGTAGTTGTGGCGCACAGGCTTAGTTGCTCTGTGGCATGTGCGATCTTCCCGGACCAGGGCTTGAACCCGTGTCCCCTGCTTTGGCAGGTGGATTCTTAACCACTGCACCACCAGGGAAGTCCTAAGTAGCAGTATTTTTTAAAGTTCCGCAGATGCTTCTAATATGCACCCAGAGTTGAGAACAACTGATATAATCCTATTCATTTTGCTGATGATTCAAACATGGGATGTGAAGTTACTTGGGTGAGTGGGCAGGGGACACACTGAGAATAACCAAGGTTTCTCAACATACCATGTAGTTCTCTTTTTGTTACATCATACTCAATTAAGAACAAATTATTTTTTAAAAAGAACAAATTATTTCTGTAAAGATGAGGAGATAAATCCTGTAAAGTTTAATGGAACAGTGTGATTCATTATAGAAGGAATGATGAGGAAGTCAACAGATTTAGAAGAAACTGCTTACTTAAGATGACCACTCTGGATAAGATCAGCTGGCCTGAAAGTAAAGCAACCACAAGCTGTGTATGGTGGTACCTCAAAATAGGCATAGTGAGAAGTAATGGGAAGAAGAAATAAAAAAGATTTCTATTGCCAAGTAAAGGAGGAACTTGTGCAGGAAACAACTTGGCTGCATGAAGAGATTAAAATTTGAGATTCGTTTCTAAACCAGACAAAGCTGGACTATTTAGCAACTTTATTTACTTGTAATTTCTTCCCTGTATCAATCTTATGCTGGTCATGAGCATGTATTGAAGGCACTCTTCAAGCCTTATCCCTGAGAAAGAAAAAGGAAAATTTCCTGGTTCACAGGAACTGAGAATGGAAATTACACTGGAGCAAGAGGCCAAATTTTTCTCAGTTTTATCTTGCATATTTAGAATATTTAAAAAATTAAATTGGGGATGACAATGAGAAAGGTCAATTAATATTTATTGGCAGAGGAGCAAGAGACAAAGGAAATTTTGTTGCTGCCTTGTTTTCCTAGCAACAGGTCTAATCTCTTCGCCCCCCCCCCTCCAGCTCTATTTTCAGATGGCTTTTAGGTTCCAAGACTTAGAGAAATATAGTCTTATCCAGGATAAAAACTCCTTGCCTTAAAAAAAAAAATAAATCAAACAAACAAAAACTGCTTGCCTTATTGTTTGACTTCTATTTTCACATAGCAATCATTTTATGCTACTTCTCAATGTTTAACATATAGATTAATCCTTCAATACATAGTCCTCCTACCTCACTTTATGATCCTCATCATATAACAAGTAACATAATTTTGTGACATCTTTCAGAATATATTTCTTAGCTTCCTGTTTTTATACACACACATACACATAAATTTCTGTTTTTCATTTCAAGTTGAATTTTGTGCCAAGGATACATGGTAAAAGCTCCTATCCACCATCCAGTCTCTTTTCAATCAGTTTGTTTTTTTAAAAAATTCAAATGGTTCTAATTTCAAAATAAATCTGACTCAGGTTTAGTCAGGAAAACTCACCCCCAAAACCCATTCCTTCACATTTTCCTCTTAATCCAAAATTCTTACATTTTTTCCTAACAGAATCCATGTATGATTCTTGGATATTTTACCACACATCCTCCCACAAATCTCCCTCTTCTACCCTCCCCGAAAGGTATAGTTGTATCTAACGAGTTGCAAATTTTCTTTTGTTTCCCTGCCTAAGCACTTGGTACTTGTGGGACCCTGTTACTAAACTTCTCTCAGCCAATTTTACAGCTTTAAAATAAGTGGATCAGGGACTTACCTGGTGGTGCAGTGGTTAAGAATCCTCCTGCCAATGCAGGGGACACGGGTTCAAGCCCTGGTCCGGGAAGATCCCATGTGCTAAGCCTGTGCGCCACAATGCAACTACTGAGCCTGCACTCTAGAGCCTGCGAGCCCCAACTACTGAGCCTGTGCGCCACAACTACTGCAGCCTGTGCATCTAGAGCCCGTGCTCTGCAACTAGAGAAGCCATGGCAATGGGAAGCCTGCACACCACAACGAAGAGTAGCCCCTGCTCGCCGCAACTAGAGAAAACCTGCACAGAGCAGCGAAGACCCAACGCAGCCAAAAATAAATAAATAAATAAATTTTAAAAACTAAATAAAATAAAAAGTGGATCCATCTCTGCCTTGTATAATTACTGTGAAGATTAGGGATAAAGAGTCCCGACATATCTGAAGCACTCATCAAGCATTAACTATTATTTTTACTATGTTCTCTGTATTCAGTCTCTTGCAGGAAGAGATTCAGAGTGAGGACATAATGAAAAATTAATACCTAGAGGGTTGATAAGAGTAGTCAGAAAAATAGGTGTTCATTCCAGAACTTGCTTCCTAGTAAAGCAGGGTCCTCAGCCACCTTCTCTGAACCTTGATTCCACTGCATTTTTAGTTTGTGAAGAGGTGGCTTAAATGAATCCATTTGAACTATTAAACTTAATGCCATTTGAGAAAATTCGTAACTCTAGAGAGAGCTCTTGCAAAGCATGAACTAACATAGCAAGCACATCCTCAAATTTCAGAGGTGGTGAGTCTTGTTTGGGGGAAAGCAGTCAATCTCTCCTGCCTGGGTGGAAACACCACACGCAAGGAAAATTACAGCTTTGTAATTTCACAATAAAGGAAGGTCAACTCCTAAGAGGGTCTTGAAGTCCATTACTCCAAATCTTCATTTAATTTCAAAAACATTTGCGAGCCCCTGAAGGCTTTTGAGAAGGGCAGTAACATGATCAGACTACCGCTAGAAGATGAGCCTGGTTGCTTAGAAGAGAACAGATGAAGAAGGTAAATGAGGGAATTCCCTGGTGGTCCAGTGGTTAGGACTCAGCACTTGCACTGACAAGGGCCCAGGTTCAACCCCTGGTTGGGGAACAAAGATCCCACAAGCTGTACCACGGCCAAAAACAAGGAAAAAAAAGGAAGGTAAATGATAAAATTTTGGTCGCTTGAACTACTGCTAAAGGTATTCGCTGTTAACTATTATATATTTCAAATTGTTGTAGAAAGAATAGCTTCTAATAGGAGATGAAAAACCAAGCATTTCATAGATAAGTCAACCAAAGAAATAAAGGGTCTGTGGAGACATAACACCCAGATGAGTGCATGCCAATTATTTGTCCACACAAACACATAATCTCCGAAATGCTCAATTTTTTAGAGGTAAACTATTTAAAGACCATTTTATTTTGAGCATTTCAAACCCTGACCTGGGATTTAGGACTGTGTCATTGATTTCTTGAGTGACCTTTGGCAAACAATGTAACTTTTTTTTATTCTAAATCTTTGGGGGGTATTTCAAAACAAGCTTTGAAATCACTGGCATACACAGTCTATCTTTAATCTTTAGGATTCTTGCTGTGCTCTAAAAAGGTTTCTCTTGATTCATTCTAATTCATGGCACAATTAAATGTTGTCTCAGATCTTTGGAGGAGTTGGGGTGGGGGGTTGTAGAATTTAATGCTTCAGATAGTTGCATGAGCATCTTTTTTTAAAATCTGTATATAATTGTATTTTTTTCTTTTTTTATTGAAGTATAGTTGACTTACAACATTGTATTAGTTTCAGGTGTACAGCAAAGTGACTCTGTTTTATATGTGTGTGTATACACATATATTCTTCCTCAGATTCTTTTCCCTTACAGGTTATTACAAAACACTGAGTACAGTTCCCTGTGCCAAACAGTAGGTCCTTTTTGGTTATCTATTTCATATATAGTAATATGTATATGTTAATCCCAAACATCAATTTTGAAAAGAATTTGTATCTGTTGTATATAAAAATATAAATTGCATTAAACATTTCCCTGCCTTCTTAAGCAGAGTATGCTGAATATGATTTAATGTTTTATTGATGACTCAGCCCTGTGATAAACATCTCTTATTATCATGGTGAGCTGTGACTCAGTGATGTGTGACACAACCACCAAGTAACTGAGTGTATTGAAAGTCTACTTACCTTTGCAAATTTCAGAAAAAATAAGCAATAAGAGATTGTTTGCTTTCTAACTACTCATTTCACCCCTGAACTCTGACTTTAGGCAGGATATCAGCAAAGTAGAGCATTCTAGAGCAGTTAGGATGGTAAATGGTCTTGAAATAAGGTCCAGTCAGGGAAATGACTGAAAGAATTAGAGAGGCTTTACTTACAAAGAGAAAACTTAGAGAAGGTAAATATTGAAACATCAGTAGTGTTGTCTTGTGAAAATGTGTTAGATATGAATCGTAAATACCAAAAGCAGAGAACCAGGACCAACAGGTAAAAATTATTTTTGGGAAGTGGATTTTGACTCAGTATAAGAGGAACCCATCTTTGCAATTCACTTTGGTTCACAATGTATATGCAAGATCTGATTTAGCTTCACAGGTAATAGAAAGATGAGCAAACCAGAGTACAGGCCTCCCAAAAAAGAGATATTAACCTACTGCAGCTGGAATGTGGCATGTGTGGGGCAGAAAGCAAAAGAGTTGGAAAAGTAGATGGAACCAGACCATGGTGGGCCTGGAAATCTAAGTTGAGGATATTACATTGATTTTTTTTTTTTTTTTTTTTTTTTGCAGTACGCGGGCCTCTCACTGTTGTGGCCTCTCCCGTGGTGGAGCACAGGCTCCGGACACGCAGGCTCAGCGGCCATGGCTCACGGGCCCAGCCGCTCCGCGGGATGTGGGATCTTCCCGGACTGGGGCACGAACCCGTGTCCCCTGCATCGCCAGGCGGACTCTCAACCACTGCGCCACCAGGGAAGCCCTATTACATTGTTTTAAACAGGGAATTGGGAGTGATAAAGCATATTTAAGTTCTTTTCAACTCAAATTTTAATTAGAAAAATAATTTTTAAAAGTAAATCAAGTTTATTGTTAAAAAAACAGAGATATCAAAATATATTACGTACAAGGTGAAAGGTCACCCCCAAACCCAATTCCCAGATGTATCCATGAACAATTTAGCTTGTATCTTTACTTAACCTTTTTGTGGCTCAGGTTCCTCATCTATAATAACAGATAATAATAGTGCTTACCTAACAGAGGTGATATGAGAATTAAATAATAATTGCTAAATCCATGAAAGCAGGGATTTTGTCTTGTCAAGGCTTCTAAACCTCTGCACCGTTGACATTTTAGGTTGAATAATTCTTTGCTCTGGGGAGCTTTCTTGTGTATTGTAGGATATGTAACAGCATCCCTTGGCTTCTATTCACTAGATGCTAGTAGCAACTCCCATATATGCAAACTCTTGTGATAACAAAAAATGTTTCCAGACATGGCTAAGTGTCTCCTGGGGGCCAAAATCACCCCAGGTTGAGAATCACTGACCTCATTTACTGTTGAATGCCTATCATTTAGCACAACATGTAATAAATATTTGTTGAATTGAATGAAAAGAATTAATACATGTAAAGCTCCTTGAACATAGGAAGCATGCACATAGGAAGCCCTCAGTATTAGCAGTGTTAGCTTTTTTAATTATACTAGTTTCCTATAGGACTATACCATATAAAACTATTTCCACATAAATGGAATCATATGTACTTCACTGTAACTTACAATTTTTCACTAACAATATATCTTAGACATCTTTTTATGTCATTACACATAGATGTAGCTCTATCTCAATCATTTTCTATGGAATCATAGTATTCTGGTGTGTGGAATATGTCCTATCATATCGATTCATTTATCCAATTCATTATTGATGGATATTTAGGTTAATTATTGCTATTATAAACAATGCTACAAAGAACATTTTCCATCAAGAATTTTTTAAAAAGTAATGACACAATCAGAGCTACACAATGTATTACATTCTAATTTCAAAGATTCTGTATTTAGGGGTCTCCAAAGAAACAGAACCAATAGGAGATAGATAGATAGATGATAGATAGATAGATAGATGATAGACAGATAGGCATAAAACGATTTATTTTAACAATTGGCTCACATGATTATGGAGAGAGGCAAGTCCAAAGTCTGCAGGGTGGGCCAGCAGGCTAGAGACTCAGAGAGGAGCCAATGTTGTAGTTCACTTCTAAAAGCCATCTCCTATGGATGGGAATTCCTTGGCAGTCCAATGGTTAGGACTCTGCACTTCCACTGCAGGGGGCATGGGTCCGATCCCTAGTCTGGGAACTAAGATCCCGCATGAAATGCAGTGTGGCCAAAAGAAAGAAAAAATGGTTTAAAAGCCATCTCCTGTGGAATTCCCTCTGTCTCAAGGGAGTTCAGTCTTTTCTTCTAATCAGGCCTTCAACTTATTAGATGAGGCCCACACCCAAAATATGGAAGGCAATCTGCTTCACTCAAAGTCCACCAATTTAAATGTTAATTCATCCAACAGAGACATCCAGAATGATGTTTGATGACATATCTGGGCACCACAGCCCAGTCAGGCTGACACATAAAATTAATCATTACCATATTCCTGGTCAACTATAGAGAATCTCATCAGTAGTGACACATTAACAGAGGCTGTCTAACCATCTGAGAGGAAAACTGTAAAGATGAACCATGTGCTGACTGGGAGGCTGGCCTGGATGACCTCAGTGTTCTTTGGGGTTCTGAGTCTGGACTGTAGTGATGATGCCCCCTGGGGAGAGTGATGCCTGCCCTTCCCCCCACCCCCATCATGGCAGTAGACTAGTGTATTCTTGTGGTTTATGTGCCAACTGCTTAGAATTCTTCTGTCTTCTTGGGGCTGTCAGGCAGTCAACTGTCACTTCTTGAAGTTATTGCTGTATCTGCCGCAAGCAGCTAATAATGGATGTGAAAGCCCTTTGTCTAATTGTTAATGCCAAGGAAATGTGCAGCAATGCACCGCTCTAGTCTCCTGTGGGCTACATAAACCCAGATAACCACGCTTATTGTACAATTATGTCTAAAGTTTAAGTAAATAAACAATGAGTGAGGGCCTAAGTGGGTTTTATGGCTGAGAAGTACTGACTGACTTAATGCACGAATCTTGTAACATCTATTTATATGCAGTGAGACTTGGGGGGTTACTCTAGTTTCCCATCTGGGTTCTAGATACGTGAGATGAGTGGGTGAGGTAGTTTTACATCGATGCCATGTTGTCCTAAATTACCCATCATTTCTGCCTAAATGGTCTGTGGAACAAGGCACCAACTATACAAATAAATACACTAAATAAGCACACAAATAATAATTCTCCAGTCTCCATAAGTACTTCTCTACTCATAAATTGAAAAATTAATAGTCTCTGCTTCGCTGCTTAGTATGAAGTTCCTTTACGTTAAAATTAGGTTCATGTTCATGAAATAAGGTTAGAAATTCAGAGAAGGGAAGAAATCTACTATTTAAAAATGTACCACTGTTTATGTTTAGCTAACACTTTTTAGCATCTAGATATTAAAATATATAATGATTAGGAGTTAAGGGTATTCCATAATGTCATCATTCTTTTACTTCAAGAGGCCCATCATTAACCTTTCCATTAATTCTATATCTTTCAGATCTCCCTAAATCAACACCTTCTCTAAATTACTACTCAAATTAAACCCTAATTTTACATCTGCAGTCTCCCTGTTCTAGTCTGAAAAGCCTACCAGCTCTTCTGTCTACTCCTCATTTCTACCTCACCCCAGAATCTGGCTCGAAGCCTGGACTTTCATGAATCCAACTGCTGGCAAGCAAATCCTCTACCAAACATCTCTCTCACATGTCTGTGTATTAAAAATAGCTCTCATGACCCACTAATGCTTCTTACTCACACGAAAGTGCAGCTCCAGACCCCAGGGATGGCAGAGTGGAACAGGGCAGTGTGTGAAGAAGGAGAGCACCAATATTCAGAAATAATTTTCTAAACTTTCATATTGATGTTGAACTTGTCCCTGGTATTTCCATCGGGAAATATATTTGCAAGTGATTTTATGTGGAAAAATTTTTTTAACTCACTTTCCTGGGGAGGCACATTTTCTTAAGTGTCTGGGATGGCTAATTTGACACTGCCATGTTTATTTATGGGTCACACTGTTTAGACTAACATTATACCTTTGAATTCAGTCATTCTTTCATTCAGGAATCACTACTGAACACTTTCTATGATGGGCAGGGTTGCCATGTTCCCCAACTCCAGAAAGCACTATTTTCATTATATTCCCTGGAGTTGAGCTCTATAGGGCATTCCTTGCAGTTGCATATTCACCAAAGAGAATTTTAAAAGTATGAATGACACAGTCACATAGCCTGGGCCCTCTGGGAATGATCAAAAAACATTTTTCAATATAAGTAGATTATTGTGCATTGTGTTATTCATTCATTCCTGCTGGTTATTCATTAATGAATAGCCCAGGCTTATGTTTTTCTTGGCCTCCATCTGGTGGCTCTCTCTCTATCCCTGACATGAAAGTACACTTAGTAATCAATGTAAGCACAAAACAGACAGACATTCGAAACCAACTATGAACTAGGCAATAAAAATACTAGTTTCATTAAAAGCTTCTGTCTTGGACTTCCCTGGTGGCGCACTTAAGAATCCGCCTGCCAAAGCAGAGGACATGGGTTCGAGCCCCGGTCCAGGAAGATCCCACATGTCACGGAGCAACCAGGCCCATGCACCACAACTACTGAGCCTGTGCTCTAGAGCCTGCAAGCCACAACTACTGAGCCCGTGTGCCACAACTACTGAAGCCCGCACACTAGAGTCCGTGCTCCACAGCAAAAGAAGCCACCACAATGAGAAGCCCACACACCACAGCGAAGAGTAGCCCCCACTCACCACAACTAGAGAAAGCCGGCACCAGCAAAAGAGACCCAATGCAGCCAAACATAAATAAATTAAAAAAAAAAAGTTTCTGTCTTGTAAAATGTTGATAACATTTATTAACCAGTGAAATAAAGTCCCAGCCCTTCTTCCCAAACAGCTGACAACATGACCTTCATAAACAACAGAAAGCCAAGTATGATTTTCACGACCATTCCATTTTTTAATCAAGCTATAAAAAATTATTTTCCTTTTTTTAAATTAAAGTACAGTTGATTTACAATATTGCTTCTCTTTAATACAACCAATGCAGAAAGTTCATAAAATCTAGTAGCAAGAGGTTTATTACCATTTGCAGAAGTGTTCTTTCAGTCAGAGAAGTTCTTTTCCTAGTGTAACTGACCTTTGTCATAATTCTTTTTCACCCGTCAAACATTTCTAAGACTTGACATAACTGCTTATGTTAGTTGGATCAAAAACATCTTGTGATTCGGGTAGAAATAATTCTTTAAACGGAGGAATTTATATGACGCTGCCTTTTACCATTCATTAAGCACCTTTTTATGTTGGGCCTACTTGTAATGTGAATTACAAGTGTATTGTGTATTATGTAATGCACATATGTAATGTAATACATAATGTATTACATATGTATTACACATTATGTAATGTGTATTATGTCAGCTGATAAGAGGAAATGGCGTTCAGTATTTTCACTAGCTTCCAGTAAGAAATCTCTCTTTCAAATAACCTTCACTCAAGACTCACCTGTACTGAGTGCTGGAAGGAGGTGGGTACAAAGGTGAACCACGTGTGATCTATGCTCTCTATACGCATGCAATCTGGTGCCTGAGACACTCGTTTCCTCAAAAGGCAAACCCACAAGGGCTATAACCATGGATTAAATGTAGAGCTTTGAGAATATGGGAAGATTAATTCTAACTGGGGGATTTGCAAGTGTGTATAGTGACCACGTGGGAATGTCAGAGGAACAGGAAAACGAGATTAAGGAGTGAAGAGAGACTTGAGAAATTTAAGAATGGAAGTCTGGTTGAGGAATTCAGACTTAACCCATATAAATCCTGGGTCTTGAAAGCCAGCTTGCTCAGATCTGTGTTTCCTTAGCACCACCGTATGCATTCTCCTGTTTCACACGGGAGAATGTGTTATTTAAGGTCTACCAAACTCTCCCCCACCCTCCCTTCAGCTGCTGATCCCCTTGACCTTTCAGCTCCTGGAAGAGCGCTCCACTTCCACCAAACACTTTCACTCTTACTCCCTGTGTGACTTGAACTCTGTCACCTTTGTGGTTTCCCTCAAGCTCTACCATTGGTCTGGCATCCTTCCTTCCCCATTCCTCTCCAACTATCCAATTTATACACTCAGGATTTATTTAAATTACGTGTGTCTGTTCTTTTTTTTTTAACTGAGGGCCTAAGTATATATTAAGCAGTGTGTGAGCTACAAGTTATACCAGATCAGGTCAGTGGTAATCAGGGAGTTTACGGCCTGTCTAAATCCTATCCATCCTTTGAGAGAACATCTCCAGACCTCCAGACCAGCCTGGCCTGTGAAATTCTATGGTATGTTCAGCAATGTCAGTACCAATTACATAAATGATCTAAACTACTTCCTACACATCTCCCTTTAAAAAAATGTTGTTTGAAATATTTATTATTGTTTACTTTTTTTTTTTTTTTTTTTTTTTGCGGTACGCGGGCCTCTCACTGCCTTGGCCTCTCCCGTCACGGAGCACAGGCCCCGGACGCGCAGGCTCAGCGGCCACGGCCCACGGGCCCAGCCGCTCCGCAGCATGTGGGATCTTCCCAGACCGCGGCACGAACTCGTGTCCCCTGCATCGGCAGGGGGACTCTCAACCACTGCGCCACCAGGGAAGCCCTGTTGTTTACTTTTTCTTCAGTTAAATAACGTTAAGCTCCTTCACAGTAGGGACCCCATTTCATCTATCTTTGCTTATCTAATAGCACAAATTTTAAAGCTTTCTGTATTATACTTGCTATCGGTGCTCAACAAATAATTGATCTTTACAAAAGAAGTTAATGAACATTATAATATTAGTATATTTATATTATATGTTAATATATATGTATCTAATACATACATTAGCATAATGGACCAGTGTTAAGATGTACTGCATGTATCTGCACATTTTTAAATTTCATGAACCAATACCTTCTTAAAAAAAGTAATGCATATATGTGCATGTGTGTATATATATGAAGAAAGTTTATTTTCCTAATTAAGATTTCTTCAAAAATCCATTGTTACATAAATTATACCACCATGAAGTTGTTGTGCAAAAAATCTGTTAATTTATTATCAGATTTTTATAAAGCTAAAAAAATCAATTTTTCATAAAAGTAGAAACATTACCTTAGAATAAAGAGTAGGATTTTAAACTGAATAAACTAATGTGAAAAATCATTACAGCATCCTAATTATTTTGTCATTTAAATCATTTAAGCAAGCTACAGAAATCTTGAGGTGAGAAAGTAAAAGTTAGAAAAACAATGTCATAGTATTATTGGTTGAGTGAGTCTTTCAGTTAATTCTTACAGGCAACCTACAGAGAGAT
The DNA here is from genome assembly GCF_949752795.1 of Hyperoodon ampullatus. Taxonomy (NCBI): domain Eukaryota; kingdom Metazoa; phylum Chordata; class Mammalia; order Artiodactyla; family Ziphiidae; genus Hyperoodon; species Hyperoodon ampullatus. The sequence goes on from NC_136918.1 coordinate 120,477,961, forward strand.
CTCAATAGCTACAGTTGGACTCAAAGAAGTTAAGTAATTTACCCAAGTAAGGTCCCTAAAACCCAGTATTCAAACCCAGGTGTCTGTGACACCAAGGTCCTCGCTCTCTCTACCGTGTTTCCTGGTTCTACCCTTAGCAGGGAAGTATAGAGAAACTTCAAGGAGGTGGTGGCATTTTGAGTTTGGCCTCCAGGAAATGATAGGTTTCTGTGTGCCAAGATTGAGGGTAAAATATTCCAGGGTGAGGAATAAAGTGTATTAAGGCATGAATGCAGGGAATGAAGTGAATGCTATGGTGAGCATCCCAGATCTCCTCTAGGATTGAGGCATCCATTCCCCCAGCAGCTGGCAGGTGGGTGGGTGATGGCTCTCTAGGATTTGCTCTCAGAAAGAACCACCTTTCCATGGGCAACCCACACACATAACTACTCAGTGTTGGATGGAGGGTGGGAATATGAAGCCTAACCTCCTTGCCTCAAGATGGGGCCATTCTGAAGGGTCACCCCAGCTCCAGAACTTTGTTGTGACACATCTCCTCCATCTTCTGCCTAATCCTACTTCCTTCACTTCCCAGTAACTTTCTTCATGCACATCTCCATCTCAGAGTCTATTTCCCAGGGAAGTGGACCTAAGGCAGTTGGAAATATATGAATCAATCAATCAATCAATTGACAAGATGGCATACAATAATGATAAAAGAGAGAGAAAAATTCTGTTTGGAGAAAACCTTGAATTCCATGCTAAGGAATTTGGACTTTATCCTGTGGAACAATGGTTTCCATACTTTCATAAATGTCTACTTTTCTGTTTTGTAATATAGAGCATATATTAGTAAAGTAGTACATACACACACACACAGGTACTTTTATGTGCTTTAATTTTTTTTTTTTTTTGACTAATAGATGTGTGCAATCAAAGATTGAGACCACATTGGGAAAGTCAATTAGGTCTTTTTTATTTATTTATTTATTTTTTAGAAGAAAGGTATGCTCGGGACATAAATTAGAATAGTGGGTCTCAACCTTCAACCCAGGAGAATCAACTGGGGACTATTAAAAAAATATTAGTGACCAGGCCCCACCCTGTGGTGCTCCAAGGACAATGATGCTTCAAGGACAAAGGATGACCCTGCCTGAAAAAGTTTCAGCATTACACCCCCTACCAGACTCTTAATCGCCCTCCCCACCATGTTGCTATGGTTACGAAATTCCTGAGCCCAACCTGGGTGACGCCCACCTGGGCAACGGGACCTGTCCCAAATAAGGAAAGGTATATGCCCTGTCCCACTCCCACCCTATGGAAGGAAGGTATATGTGCCTCTACCAATCAGTAAACAAAATTTTCACCTCAGACCATTCCTTTGTTTTCTGGCTATAAAAACTGATCAATAGCACATGTTCGGGCTCGACTCTCCCAGACTACTAGCAAGTCGGCCCTCTGTTCTGTCAGTGACGCTTCCCTCTAATAAATTCTATCTTCTTTACATTCTGCCTTGTGTCTGAAAATTCCTTTCCATCCCACGTCCGGACCACGACACACCCCAAACCAATTACATTAACTCGCTGGGTGGGAAAACAACATCAATATTTTTCTTTTACCTTGATGTTTCTAATGTGCTGGGGTTAAAGAACCACTGAATTAGAGTTACAATCAAGCTTGATTTGAATTAATTAATTTGAACTATTAAAGATCCTGAAAAGTAACCATCTAGTTACAGAGGAATAGAAACCTAAATATTTAAGAAGTGCTTTTACCTTAAGTATAGGGTCTGTATTGGAAATAAATATGTTATTCTCTCTACATTTTGTTTTCACTTCCTTGTAAAGCCTAGCAGTCCCGTGGCCCCCCTCCAGAAAGAAATGAGTAACTCACCCATTAAGAGACCTTTTACATAAGCCACTTTCTTATCTGCTAGAATTTGAGTGAGCTCTCTCAGCCTCTCAGCTTGTTTTCCTGAGTTTACACAATAATAAAACACACACAATGACCCTCTTACTCTTCTTTTACCAGCCATTATTTAATACTGATTAGCTTTGAAATGCAAACTGCCATATCAAATAGCAAGCTACTTGCAGTCACCTGGGCTAAGGCTTAATTCGAGTGAAAGTCAAAATGATTTTATGCAAAGACAACATACAAAGTCCTTCCAAAGCCCCCTAGGAGATGACCAATTTTTTCAGGATTATATTCAGGATATGAAATTCTTTGAACTAACCAATTATCTTTTCTCCTAAATTCAGTGAACCTTTGCTGACCAGTAGCTGAACTTTCAAAGCAATCAATGCTTTCAGCACTTTGTTTACATCAAAGTACGACTAATACCCGTATGAGAGGGAATTTCTATAGGAGAATCTCATCTAGCCTATTACCTTAGGACATTAGGATCTATCTTAACTAGAGAGTAATAACTTTTTTTTTTTTTTTGCCCTGCAGCACGACTTGAGGGATTTCAGTTCCCTGAATCCTAACCACTAGACCACCAGGGAACTCCCAGAGAGTAACAACTTTAGCACTGCAAAATATCTTCGAGATTACCTAATTCACCCTCTTCAGTTTACAGATAAGCACCGAGGTCTAGAGGGGCTTTACTAGGTCAGTATTAGGAAACAGGGTTGGTTGCTGAATGGTAAATTCCTGGTGGGGTAGAAACTGAGCTGACATTGGCAGGTGGGTGTCAAACCAGCTGAAGTCCCTAGCCCGAAATTCAAGGTTTGAAAGGAAGATACAGAGGCTGAGCAAAACTTAAAAACAGGATATCAAGATTAGGACTGATTTCTCAAAAGCAGCAGGAGGGAATGGGGCTGCCCCTAGAGCCACCGAGCTGTGGTCAAACTAGGCATTCCTCTGTGAGGTCAATGTGGAGAAGCCAGATTACCCAGTGGGATAGTTGAGAAACGACACAGACCTGGGGCAAAAGTGCAATGCCTGCCACAAGTTATGGAAGCACCATCCTGTTTTCCTTCTCCTTAAAATATCTCCTCTTACAGATAGCTGCCTGGTGGTTGCCAAGGGCTTGAGGGAAGGCAGAATGGGGAGTTCTTATAATATTTAATGGCTACGGAGTTTCATTTGGGGATGTGGACAAAAGAATGTTGCCTGTCATTCCAGTACAACAAGTGTTGCTGTCCCGACTGTGCACCCTCAGGGGAATTCAGGATGGAGAAAAATAGGATACTGGCCCTAGACAGTTAAGATGCATGGCAAAGAAATAATTTCAATGAGCCCAGACTCTTGCATCTCCCAATACATAGAAAAGCACTGGGCCTCCCTGGTGGCGCAGTGGTTGAGAGTCTGCCTGCCAATGCAGGGGACGTGGGTTTGTGCCCCGGTCTGGGAGGATCCCACATGCCGCAGAGCAGCTGGACCCGTGAGCCATGGCCGCTGAGCCTGCGCATCCCCAGCCTGTGCTCTGCAGTGGGAGAAGCCACAACAGTGAGAGGCCCGCGTACCGCCAAAAAAAAAAAATGGTTGGTGGTGATGGTTGCCTGACAATGTAAATGTACTTACTGCCACTGAACTGTACACTTAAATACGGTTAAAATACCAAATTTTATGCTACATATATTTTACCACACAAAAAATCTGCCATTAGTTCTTAATTCACCAACGTCTTCTGCCTTTTTAATAAATTCCCCATTCTCACTTTTTTAAAAAAACTCCAAAAAATTCAAGAATTCTGCTTGAGAAAATCATTACCAGACTGAAAATCACTTGATAGATAGTGAAATCTCTGAGCAAATTTAATTTTTTTTGAAATTTTGTCAGAAGCAGTTGATAAACAAAAAACACAAAGAACTGTAAATTTTAGAGAAACTAAAGTTTTCTCACAACCACAAATAAAAATGTTAGTTCTCAATACTACTTTCCCCAAATAAAAAAGATCTTTCAAAATAATAACATATAGAACTGTCTCTTTGTAAGCATTTAAAACATGCAAAAGAAATAGGTAGGGGAGCCTTTGGGAATTGCCATTTTACAGTCAAGAAAACTGAGGATTAGAGAGGGTAAGTATCTTGCCCATAGTCATAGAGTCTGGAAGAACAGGTCTACCCTGGAATCTAAAGCAGACTCCAAACCCTCGTTGTTAATTTGTTCTTCATATGCAAATGTATTTCTTGCTTCAGGTTGTGTAATCATTGTAAATAATGGGGTAGGGATGAGAGTAAGGCAATGGCATTGAATAATGCCCCAAATAACCAAAGTAAATTCTAAGTAATGGGAGTTCTCGTAAGGCACTCCACCTGGAACTTCCCTCCAAAAGCAGGCCATCAATAAAAAATAGCAGTGGAAGCAAAAAGAAAGCCATTTTGCAGAGGGAAAAAGGAGGGTCATATACCACGTACACAGAGCTGACTGTAGCAAACAGAAATATCTGGAACAATTAGCATGATGTGGATGAAAAGTCTGAGTGTTTCCAACTGAATTTTGAATGGTTGTAGACTGAGAATTCTATACAGTTTCTGTATTTAGCCCCATAGCGGGAAGTTCCCAGCCCAGCATGAATCTGTATCGTACAGCCTAGGATAAAGACTGGAACGAGAGTTTCGAAAGAATTAGCAGGTGAATCAGAGCCAGGACAATCAAGAGAACAAGTACAGAGATGTTTATCTTACTTTCAGTTACAGGTTTTTCCAACACCCTACTGAGAAGGTGTTGACAGTCAACACCTTTGGGGTCATATATGGTCTAGATATCTTGGTTCTCACATGTATCAGGAACAATATATTTGTACATGTATTTATATTTAGGTAAGCCAGGCCTAGGGAAAAACTATGGGCAAAGGCAGCCACAAATTTGCATTTCCCCATATCTACTCTTTATGTATCATTTGAGAACTCCAGTTTTCTCCTATTCCTCCAGAATTGTTCTAGGGGGCACTAAAGACTATTTTCATGATCAACTTGGTCTAGTTCTTAGAACCAGTTTTTTCCCTCTCTGACTTCAACTCACCGTAGTTATTAGATATGACTCTGGTCACTTCCAATCTGCTGAGTAGCAACTGTGATGCCAATGTTTGCTGAAGTTGCTGCCACTGCTGTTGAACTTGCAGAGGTATGCTGTTCTGGCTCCAGTGTCTGCTGGAGAAGGCAATATCTCCTTTCTTTAATCTATGAAGTCAGATGGCCTAAGTTCAAATTTAACGTTGCCATTTACTAGGTATATTAATACTGACAGGACTTCCCTGGTGGCACAGTGGTTGAGAATCTGCCTGCCAAAGCAGGGGACATGGGTTCGAGCCCTGGTCCGGGAAGATCCCACATGCTGCAGAGCAACTAAGCCCATGCATCACAACTACTGAGCCTGCGCTCTAGAGCCCGCAAGCCACAACTACTGAGCCCACATGCTACAACTACTGAAGCCTGCACGTCTAGAGCCTGTGCTCCACAACAAAGAGAAGCCACTGCAATGAGAAGCCCGCGCATGGCAATGAAGAGTAGCCCCTGCTCGCCACAACTAGAGAAAGCCTCTGTGCAACAGTGAAGACCCAATGTGGCCATAAATAAATAAATAAATAAATAAATAAATAAATAAATAAAATTAGAAAAATAATACTGACAAACATTTGTATATTTATCAAATAGGGATTTAAATAGCCCTTACCTGATAGAGTCGTGGTAATGATGACACAATGCATGTAAAACATTTCGTTAACATTTACTGAGCGCTTTTCTCTTTTTTTGAATTGCAATATCATTTAATACTATTTTCAACTGCTTTAATGACAGTATCAATTCTGACAGTTTGAGTACAGTATACAGAAATCAGATTGTGGGTAGCGTGGTGCAGTTGAAAGAAAAGAAGCCTTGGAATCTAAACCCAAATGATCAAGATGAGGTCACCAGTAAGGGAACAAATGGGCATGATGTGATTGAGTGCTTCTTTTACTCTTTTTTTTTTTTTTTTTTTTTTGCGGTACGCAGGCCTCTCACTGCTGCGGCCTCTCCCGTTGCAGAGCACAGGCTCCGGACGCGCAGGCTCAGCGGCCATGGCTCACGGGCCCAGCCGCTCCGTGGCATGTGGGATCCTCCCGGACCAGGGCACGAACCCGTTTCCCCTGCATTGGCAGGCGGACTCTCAACCACTGCACCACCAGGGAAGCCCTGAGTGCTTCTTTTAAACTGTCTTAATCTGTTTGGGCTGCTATAACAGAATACCATAGACTGGGTGGCTTATAAACAACACAAATTTATTTCTCGCAGTTCTTGAGGCCAGGAAGTCCAAAATCAAAATGCTCACAGATCTGATGTCTGTTGAGAGCCTGCTTCCTGCATTCTGGAGAAACATCTTCTCACTGTGTCCTTACATGGTGGAAGGTACAGGGGACTCCCTGAGGTCCCTTTTATAAGGGCATTACCTTACCATCATATTGGCAGTTTGGATTTCAACACAGGAATATTGACAAGACACAAGCATTCAGTCTGTAGCATGAGCTAAGCAATGTACTGATATTGTCATTATCGGTAAGAGGGGGAAGATGCCACTCTCGTGGCATATTGCTTATCGCAATAAATAGCTCTGCCTGTGTTTAACTTAGTCTTTATATACAGCCCCTCACTTTAGGACCCAGACTGGCCTAGAACAACATGAATGGCAGACACCGCTATACTCAGAAACAGCTGTTTGCACAGGCCCGGATATGACTCACTCCTGGGGTGAACCAAGTATCCAGGAGACTTAATAAACTGTACCTAGTTCATTAATTACATAATTCCAGTACAATAATAATGTGTTTCCTTTTAAAGTACCAATTAAAAATTATCATATAAAAAGGAAAAAACCCCACAATTTTCAGCAGCTTTCAGGCATTCTTAAGGAAGACCCCAAATATGATAAACTCCTCTAAAATTTGAGTTGCCCAGGCTCAAAAAAACACAGGTAAAGTGAAATATTTCTTACAGAAAGGCGCCTGGTGGGTCATATTTATCCTACATGAGGAATTTTATGAATTCCTCCTGGGAATTTGTCCTATAGACATACTTTCATATGTATAATAGGTATATGAAAAAAGATGCTAATTGCAGCAGTGTTTATATACGCATGAAAGGAAATAAATATTTACCTGCAGAGAACAAACTAACTAAATCATGGGTTTTTTTAAAATTGAATTAAATCTCTATGTTCTGATATGGAAAGATTTCCAATATAAATAAGTTTAAAAAGTACGTACAAAAAATGTCTCTAGTATGTCCCCATTTACGTGTATGTGCAAGCATTTTAACAGACATATACATGTTTGGGTTCATATACATAAAACAATTCTGGAAATATATTTTAGAAATTACTGATGGGGGCATCGGTGGCAATAGCTGTTTCAGATGTTTTGATTGAATACCTTGCCAACTTTGATATCCATAAAATTGTGACTGGACATAAAATAGACAAGGGACAAATCAATTACATCTGTAAGATTTAGGAATCAAAATGATACCCCATACTACTTCCTCCTGATGGTTTGCTTATTTTAAACAATATTTAACATGGCAAAATTCCAATGAAAGAATTTGGATAATCTCTAGGAGTTTGTTAGGGAGAAAAAGTGTTCTACATTATGGTAATTTCCTTTTACTAAACCTGCACTTAGGTTGTCTTCTCCAGATTCTTACTGACATGCCAGAACTGGTAGGGCCATATAGTTATTTAAGTATTATCCATTCCTTCTTCATGTTCACAAGACCTGAGAAAAGAAATTACTTGTTTGTAGTGACCTGAGAGAATTGAATGTTGCAATGAGTTATTTAATATTATTTCTATATTCTCTCACTTTTGTTAGGGTCACATATTATAAAGAAGAAAATGTCTTACAATTAAACTATAAAACAGCTTAATGAAAACATAAAATGCATAAATCAAGAACCCTCAGGTAAAATGGTCAAATAACAATGATATTTTGAAAAGAAAGAAATATTGCAGTCCTAAAATTAAAAAAAAAAAAGAGAACCAAAACAATATTAAGATACAACTAATGAACTGATAATAAATGGTAAGAGGTGAGATAACCACAAGAAAAAACTACCTTACTAAAAGAGATCATCACAGTGAAAGCAGAATGAAAAAGCCAAGGATAGAAGCAATTAGAGAGGGGCTAATAGATATGGAAGATAAAGGTAATCTAGTATAAATGATGTTCTTGAAGAAGAGAACTTAAAAATGTAAGAAAAAAATTTTTTTAATTTTTTTTTTTAAAGATCTCTGTTCAAGTCTCTCTCTCTCTCTTTTGTTGCTGTTGTTGTTGTTGTTGCTTTTGGCCACACCGCGTGGCTTGCAGGATCTCAGTTCCCCAACCAGGGACTGAACCCGGACCACGGCAGTGAAAGTCCAGAATCCTAACCACTAGGCCACCAGGGAACTCCCCCTTGCAAGAAAAATTTTATCCAAGGATATAATTCAAGAAATGTCCCTGAAATGGCCAAAAACTGAATATGCAGAACAAAATATCACCTCCAAAGAAAATTTGATATAGAACATTCAACTCATAGACAAACTGATGGGCTTCAAAAACAAATTTTTTTCAGGCATCTAGGTTTTATAGGTAAACTACTAGGCAGGGAGAGAATTTAGGTTGCCTTCTGACTTCTCCATGATAATACTCAAGGCCAGAAGGAAAACAGCAGTAGTAGCAAGCCACCAAGAAGACCTTCCATGATCCCTGCCTCCTGGTATTCACACCTTTGTGTAGTCCACTCCTTTGTTTTAATAGGGTTGGTCAGTGTGCCCAACAGAATCCTGCAGATGTGGTGACACGTCACTTCCAAGGTTAGGTTATAAAAGGCACTTCGGGGCCTCCCTGGTGGCGCAGTGGCTGAGAGTCTGCCTGCCGATGCAGGGGACACGGGTTCGTGCCCCGGTCCGGGAAGGTCCCACATGCCACGGAGCGGCTGGGCCCGTGAGCCATGGCCACTGAGCCTGCGCGTCCGGAGCCCGTGCTCCACAACGGGAGAGGCCACAAGAGTGAGAGGCCCGCATACCACAAAAAAAACAAAAAACAAACAAAAAAAATATATATATTTTTTTTAAATGTAAAGAAAAGATGTAAACAATCATGGCAGTCTATGTTCCATTACACAGTGGTAGGCCCTATAAATAAGCATTTTCTTCTGGTTTCTTATTGTGTATATAATCCACTGGGATGAATGTCCTCCTGGAGAAGGATAGTGACAATCTGTTCACTGCTATGTCTCCTGTGCCCAGAACACTGCCTGCACATATGTGGCACTCAGTTAATACTTCCTACTTCAAGTTACCATATAATCCAGCAATCCCATTCCTGGGCATATATCCAGAGAAAACTCTAATTCGAAAAGACACATGTACCCCAATGTTCATAGCAGCACTATTTACAATAGCCAAGACATGGAAGCAACCTAAATGTCCATCAAGAGATGAATAGGTAAAGAAGATGTGTTATACTAATCATTAGAGAAATGTAAATCAAAACCACAATGAGGTATCACCTCACAACAGTCAGAATGGCCATCATTAAAAAATCTACATACAATAAATGCTGGAGAGAGTGTGGAGAAAAGGGAACCCTCTTGCACTGTTGGTGGGAATGTAAATTGATATAGCCACTATGGAGAACAGTATGGAGGTTCCTTAAAAAATTAAAAATAGAACTACCATATGACCCAGCAATCCCAATGCTGGGCATATACCTGAGAAAACCATAATTCAAAAAGAGTCATGGGGCTTCCCTGGTGGCGCAGTGGTTGAGAATCTGCCTGCCAATTCAGGGACATGGGTTCGGGCCCTGGTCTGGGAACATCCCACATGCCGCGGAGCAACTAAGCCCGTGAGCCACAACTACTGAGCCTGCGCGTCTGGAGCTTGTGCTCCGCAACAAGTGAGGCCCGTGCACCACGATGAAGAGTGGCCCCCTCCTCGCCGCAACTAGGGAAAGCCCTCGCACAGAAACAAAGACCCAACACAGCCAAAAATTAAATAAATAAATAAATAAATAAATAAAGAGTCATGTACCACAATGTTCATTGCAGCTCTGTTTACAATAGCCAGGACATGGAAGCAACCTAAGTGTCCATCAACAGATGAATGGATAAAGAAGATGTGGCACATATATACAATGGAATATTACTCAGCCATAAAAAGAAACGAAATTGAGTTATTTGTAGTGAGGTGGATGGACCTAGAGTCTGTCATACAGAGTGAAGTAAGTCAGAAAGAGAAAAACAAATACCATATGCTAACACATATATATGGAATCTAAAAAAAAAAAGTTCTGAAAAACCTAGGGGTAGAACAGGAATAAAGATGTAGAGAATGGACTTCAGGACATGGGGAGTGGGAAGGGTAAGCTGGGACGAAGTGAGAGAGTGGCATGGACATATATATACTACCAAACGTAAAATAGATAGCTAGTAGGAAGCAGCTGCATAGCACAGGAAAATCAGCTCGGTGCTTTGTGACCACCTAGAGGGGTGGGATAGGGAGGGTGGGACGGAGACCCAAGAGAGAGGAGATATGGGGATATATGTATATGTATAGCTGATTCACTTTGTTATAAAGCAGAAACTAACACACCATTGTAAAACAATTATACTCCAATAAAGATGTTAAAAAATAAAAAGATGTGGTATATATAACACAATGGAATGCTACTCAGCCATAAAAACGAATGAAACAATGCCATTTGCAGGAACATGGATAGACCTAGAGATTATCACATTAAGTGAAGTAAGTCAGGGAAAGACAAATATGATATCACTTTAATGTGGAATCTAAAATATGATACAAACGAACTTATTTGGAAAACAGAAATAGACTCACAGGGACTTCCCTGGTGGCGCAGTGGTTAAGAATCTTCCTGCCAATGCAGTGGACACGGGTTTGAGCCCTGGTCCGGGAAGATCTCACATGCTGCAGAGCAACTAAGCCCGTGAGCCACAACTACTGAGCCTGTGCTCTAGAGCCCACGAGCCACAACTACTGAGGCCACATGCCACAACTACTGAAGCCTGAGCGCCTAGAGCCCATGCTCCACAACAAGAGAAGCCACCACAATGGGAAGCCCACGCACCTTCAAGAAGAGTAGGCCCTGCTCGCCGCAACTAGAGGAAGCCTACGTGCAGCGACGAAGACCCAACGCAGCCAAAAATTAATTAATCAATTAATTTAAAAAAAGAAATAGGGGCTTCCCTGGTGGCGCAGTTGTTGAGAGTCCTCCTGCCGATGCAGGGGACACAGGGTTCGTGCCCCGGTCCGGGAAGATCCCACGTGCCGCGGAGCAGCTGGGCCCATGAGCCATAGCCACCGAGCCTGCGCATCCGGAGCCTGTGCTCCGCAACGGGAGAGGCCACAACAGTGAGAGGCCCGCGTATCGCAAAAAAATAATAATAATAAATAAATAAATAAAATAAAAATAAAAAAGAAATAGACTCACAGACATAGAAAACATAGAAAACAAATTTATAGTTACCAAAGGGGGGGATAAATTAGGAGTTTGGGATTAGCTGATACAAACTACTATATATAAAATAAACAACAAGGTCCTACTGTACAGCACAGGGAACTATATTCAATATCTTGTAATAAGCTATAAAGAAAAAGAATACGGAAAAGAATATGTATAAATGAATCACTTTGCTGTATACCAGAAACTAACACAACATTGTAAATGAGCTGTACTTCAATTAAAAAAATAAAGTACTTCCTATTTAATTAACAAATGGTTTTAAATTGAGATAATGGAATATTTATGGGTTTGCATTTCTCTTTATCCATCTATTTCATATATGTAATAAACTATTCCCCATGTGACTAAACATTTTATTAAAACATTTTATGTCTGCTCATCGTCAATTATATGGAGTTCATTTATTTCACTATTTCCCTCTTGTTACAGTTGAATTTTTCCTAAAATCTCATTTTTATAGAAGTTCAACAAATAGCCTTGTACATAAATTTGTCTGCATATCTATCGAGGATTATCCCTCAGAACAGAGTCTATGGGGCTTCCCTGGTGGCGCAGTGGTTAAGAATCTGCCTGTCAATGCAGGGGACACGGGTTCGAGCCCTGGTCCGGGAAGATCCCACATGCCGCGGAGCAACTAAGCCCGTGCGCCACAACTACTGAGCCTGCGCTCTAGAGCCCGCGAGCCACAACTACTGAGCCCATGTGCCACAGCTACTGAAGCTCACGTGCCTAGAGCCCCGTGCTCCGTGACAAGAGAAGCCACGGCAATGAGAAGCCTGTGCACCACAACGAAGCGCAGCCCCCCCCTCGCGGCAACTAAAGAAAGCCCACGCGTAGCAATGAAGACCCAACTCAGCCAAAAATAAATAAAATAACATAAGTAAATTTAAGAAAAAGAAAAAAAAGAACAGTCTAAAATGTAGAATTACTAGATCAATGAGCATAAATATTTTTTAGGTACCATGATTTAGTAGTTTATGACATAGTTACAACTAACATTTGAGAGTTTACTCTGTATCAGACATTTTACCAAGAACTTCAGTCATATCGTCTCTTTCAGCTATTACAGTGATGCTACAATGTTAATACTGTTGCTATTCTCATTTTGCAGATAAGAAAACCTAGGCTGAGAGAATAACTTTCCTGAAGTCGCACAATTAGTAAGTGGTGGAGGCAGGATTGGAAACAAAGCAAGACAACCCCAGGACATAACTCCATCCTCAAAAGTGAAAGTTTGCTTGGGTTTGTATCTCACGAGCACCCATTTACTAGCTGTGGGATCTATGCAAGTTACTTAATCTCTTTGGCTTTGGTTTTCTATAAAATGGAGTTCATAATAGTACCTTCCATTGTGAGAATTAAATGAGAAAATGTACACTAAACTCTTACTAGTGCTGATACATAAGAAGAGCTCAACATAAGTTAGCTACCCAATTGTTATCTTGTTATTTATAAAGTTCTGAATATACCCTGCACATTTTCTATCAAAGCCTCACACATTACATTCCCACCAGGAATGTTGTTGACAGATTTATGTTGCTGCAGATTATACTGGGTTCCAAGAGTGCCAAGAAAAATAATACACCAAAGAGATGACCTATGCATAACAGAACTTACTTCCTTTTGCTTGCACATCATATATGCATCCTAAAGGTGTTATGTGAATTTCCAACACTAAGCTTCCTTTCTGTTCTTTGCCATAATATTCATTTTGGAAAGAGGAATGTAAATAAGTGGAGAACTGGCAGAGTAATTTTGGTAAATCAAACTCTTAAAATTAATTTGATATGAAACCTCTGGTTAATGAGGGCAAAACTGAGCTTGTTTGAAATTACTGATAATTTCATCACTATCCTATGTTTTTTTTTTTCTATGCATACAAGAAGATAGGGGAAGAGAAGGAGAAATAATGGTACTCCTAAGACTTTGCTTAATGTTTGAACCAGATAGAGACATATTTAATTTAAACATTACTACTTATTTCATCCAATTTTTTCATCCTTATTGCAGTCAAAACAAGCATTTTGATATTATACTCAACATACTCTCATAATTTGTAGACAGTTGACAATAATGATCTCAAGAATTTAAAAAATGTAATTATATTCAAAGTATTCAAAATTTGATGATGAAAGTACAAAGTGTAGAAATTGGATAAGTACTTTCATCAAAATATGGAAATTAAAGGTAAAAAATCAAATAATAAAAATTTCTATATTTTTCAAAAATATTCAAAGATGCATTGAAATGAAACTACAATTCTAACACAAATTAGAATTTAACAATATCACGATTTAAATCAACATGATTTTTAAGCGCTGAATTTTTATTTACCTTTTGGAAATTTAATTGCATTGTATTAATTTTTTTAACTAAGCATAATTCTAGCATTCACTGTCCATTGAGTTGCCAACGTAAAGAATCATTATCCCATGTCAGTATGTACATGTAAGAGTAACATGAACTCTTCAACCTCATTTGCCACCGTTCCAAATACCATGTGAGCACCAAATTGAGAGGTACTCACAACTGGGAACATGAACAGAAGCAAGAAACTGGAAGCTCCCCACTAACTGGAAAAAGACACATCCATTAAGCAAGGATCTACTGCATTTGTGCTATGTGAAGGGAAGGACTTGACAATTTGTCCTTTCTCTTACCTGGCATTCCTGCTCTGCTAATCCTCCTCGCACTGTAAGGCAGTGTGTTTTTCTGACACTGGCAGCAGCAGACCTCAAGCCAGGAGAAGCATTTCCCTGGGGCCTGAATGATAGCCACCGGAGTGAATCTGAGGGTCACAGGCCTCTTGGACCCACGTGCCCAGGATAAAGGTGCTGTCTCAGGCAGTTCAGGCTGCTACAACAGCATAACTTACACTGGGAGACTTAAACAACAAACATTTATTTCGCCCAGTTCTAGAGGCTACAAATCCAAGCTAAGGGTGTCAGCTTCTCAGTGAGGGGCCTCCTCCTCGTTACATCATCACCGTGTCTTCCTTGGTGCACGCACAGATAGAACTCCCCTTTCTCCTCTTCTTTTTTTTTTTTTTTTTTTTTTTTTGCGGTACACGGGCCTCTCACTGTTGTGGCCTCTCCCGTTGCGGAGCACAGGCTCCGACGCGCAGGCTCAGCGGCCATGGTTCACGGGCCCAGCCGCTCCGCAGCATGTGGGATCTTCCCGGACCGGGTCACGAACCCGTGTCCCCTGCATCGGCAGGCGGACTCTCAACCACTGCGCCACCAGGGAAGCCCCTCCTCTTCTTTTTATAAGGGCATTAATCCCCTTGCCATTTCACCTGCCTTCACTAATCAAGGTCATTTTGAGACTTGCACGTCCTCCAAGAGGCAGATCGCCTAAACGATATAATACTAGCCAGAGTTATTCTCCAGGAACTTGAAATCAGCTGTGTCTAGATAGAAGTGAGCTGGTTAAGACTGGATAGGACCACCGACCTTCCAACTGGGCAAGCGCGAGTGTCTGTTCGGTGACCTTTTGACGTCATCAGATGGTGCTAAGCGCCTCCATTTCACAATGCGCACAGGCCTGTAGCTTAGTATGCCTACGCAGAATAATGATCATTCCAATCACCTTTTTTTTTTTTTTTTTTTTTTTTTTTTTTTTTTGTGCGGTATGCGGGCCTCTCACTGTTGCAGCCTCTCCTGTTGCGGAGCGCAAGCTCAGCGGCCATGGCTCACGGGCCCAGCCGCTCCGCGGCACGCGGGATCATCCAGGACCGGGGCACGAACCCGCGTCCCCTGCATCGGCAGGTGGACTCTCAACCACTGCACCACCAGGGAAGCCCTCCAGTCACCTTTTCCAATCACCTTTCCCCATGCCCCCCGTGCTCCCCAGACTCAGACAGCCCTGCTTTCATTACTCTTTACCCCATAAATACCCCAAGCACCTTGCCTTGGGAGAGGTGGATCTGAGACTTGTCCTCCTGTCTCCTCATTTGGCTACCTTGAGGATAAATCCTCTCTTGGCTGCAAACCGTGGCATCCCACTGTTTCGGCTTGCTGCACGACAAAAATGAACCCAGTTCAGTAACACCATCCTAAGGGCAGAACCCTCAGGACCTCCCAAAGACCTGCTGCCAAATACCATCGCATTGGGGGTTAGGGTTTGAGCATATGAATTTGGGAGGGACACAGATGTTCAGTCTACAGCAGATACCCATGTGTTCTTTATACATTTTTTTTGTGGATGTTTTTGTGATATGTGTGGCCCTCTACAGTGTGGGACCCAGGGCATCAGTATCTCTTGCCCAGTTCTAAGAGCCTAACTACTGCAAGGGAGTGATTATTGCTTCCATCTTCAGAGTTTCTGTGCAGAACACCCAAGTTGAGGTTCCTACAGTTAGAGCTGCTGGAACAGAGCCCTTTAAAATTCTCAGTAAGGGGCTTCCCTGGTGGCGCAGTGGTTGAGAGTCTGCCTGCCGATTCAGGGGATGCGGGTTCGTGCTCCGGTCCGGGAAGATCCCACATGCTGCGGAGTGGCTGGGCCCGTGAGCCATGGCCGCTGAGCCTGCGCGACTGGGGCCTGTGCTCCGCAACGGGAGAGGCCACAACAGTAAGAGGCCCGCGTACCGCAAAAAAAAAAAAATTCTCAGTAGGTCCTCGAGGGCAGGCATTCCTTCAAAGGCCAGAATCCCGAGTGAGAGTTCAAAGCGTTCACCTCTTACTTTCACAGCAATAGCAAGTCCAGGAGGAGAAGAGCTGGCTCAGGACAGACGGCAGGGCTAGCTCTTCCAAGGCCCTACTTCTCCTTTTGGTTTAGGGTCAGAGCCAGCTCCTTGTTCCCACTTCTTATTTCGGAGGCCCTGCTGCATTACTTGCACCTGGGCCTTGGTTGGGACCATCCTAGTCCAAATCCATCAATCTACCTGAAATCAAACCTCAGGTAGAAAACCTGGGGAGCAAGGATTGAAGTATTTATCTCTCCCTTCCAAGAAGACCCCTGGGATCCTGATGCCCATGGTTTCCCTCAACTTCTCAGCTCAGCAGCTGGCTTTAAACGAAGTCCTTCTTTTACCTTTCTTCTGGGCATCACCCATGTCCTCCTAGTGTACAAAAGGCATAATGATCTACTCATAGGTGATCTTCCATCTCTACTGGTACAAGGAGGGAGTGGTAACATTTTTGCATAAGAAAAGAGAGAAAATATTTATATAATCCCTTCTAGGGCATAAATTTGGCAGATAATCCCATTTGGCAAGTCAATAGAAGTTTAATATTTATATGCTTGTTAATTCGGTGAAACCCTGCAGACAATGCTGAGATATTATCATAGTAACTTGATACATTTGGTAATTCGATATATTTTATCTAGTTAGTGTTCTAGGAGAATATATACCTCTTGTGTGTCAAGACTAGTACCTTGGTTGTTTATTAGTGGTTATTGTTAATTAATCCTGATGTTGTATGAATGCTTGTCAAGATTCTGGATTTCACCACAGAGGCAGTCATAACATATTAGTCTTTAAAGATGAGTATGAAATTTCTTAACACTTTTAGACAGAGATAAAATGAATGAGTTTTTTTATTTCTTTTACGTGCAACTAGCACATAAAAGGAAATTTTTACTGCCTAGGATGTGGACTTTAACTATAGAACACTTTAAAATTATTTTTATGGGCTTCCCTGGTGGCGCAGTGGTTGAGAGTCTGCCTGCCAATGCAGGGGACACGGGTTTGAGCCCTGGTCTGGGGAGATCCCACATGCCGCAGAGCAACTGGGCCCGTGAGCCACGGCTACTGAGCCTGCGCGTCTGGAGCCTGTGCTCCGCAACAAGACAGGCCGCAACAGTGAGAGGCCCGCGCACCGCGATGAAGAGTGGCCCCCGCTTGCCACAACTAGAGGAAGCCCTCGCACAGAAACGAAGACCCAACACAGTCATAAATAAAAATAAATAAATAAAGCAAAACTGTCAAAAAAATAAAAAAAAAATAAAATAAAATAAAAAAAATAAAATGTGTTTATAGCACTGACTTTTTAAAAAAAATTATTTTTATTACCTATAATATTTTTTCTGATTACAAAATTAATTAATGCTCTCTACTGAAGACATGGGGGATATAGAAAAGCACAAAGAAAAAAATAAAAATCATCCACATTTCTAAATTCAGATTTAAACCTCTTCACATTTTGATGTAAGATCTACCAGTATTTTTTTCAGCACATATATATATCATTTATTTTAAAAACTGGGTTCTGAGCATACATTCAGTTTTACAGTTTGATGTCTTCATGTAACATATTGCAAATTTTTTTTCATGTTATTCAATATTCTTTAGTGGTTTTTTTTTTTTTTCAGCTATGTTGGGTCTTCATTGCTGCGCGTGGGCTTTCTCTAACTGAGGTGAGTGGGGGCTACTCTTTGTTGTGGTGCACGGGCTTCTCATTGCGGTGGCTTCTCTTGTTGCAGAGCACGGGCTCTAGGTGCATGGGCTTCAGTAGTTGTGGCACATGGGCTCAGTAGTTGCAGCTCACGGGCTCTAGAGCGCAGGCTCAGTAGTTGTGGCACACGGGCTTAGTTGCTCCTTGGCATGTGGGGGATCTTCCCAGACCAGGGCTCGAACCCGTGTGCCCTGCATTGGCAGGCAGATTCTTAACCATTGAGCCACCAGGGAAGCCCTCTTTTGTGATTTTCTTAATGGCTGAAGATCATATCATATAGCTCTACTATTTAACCAACTCCTATTTTTAGACATTTAAAATTGTTTCTTGTGTTTTACTATTAGTAACTCCAAGCAGTTAATAGTGGAAGTAGTATTATAGTAGAAGTAGTAGAATAGTAGAAGTTAATAATTCGACTTCAATTCTAGAAGTAGATTCTTGAGTAGAAGTATCTATACACGTTCTGGTTCACAATACCTACTGCAAATTGTGCCCAGCCATCACCCTCACCTTACACCTCGCATTTACAGGAAAGCCCATTTATGCCCTTATGAGAAATGCATACAAAAGCCTGTTCCCAGCACCTTCCTTCGTGGGGTGTTATATGTTTTTCAGTATTGCCAACTTCTTTAGTTACTAAAGAGGGTTCTCTTTTTTTTCATATAGTTAATTGATTCTTGTGTATACTTTACCATTTTTATCTGGGGTATTCACATTTCTTAATAATTTTTTTTACTTTGGAAAAATAAATATTAAAGTAATTATCCTTGTCATATATTTGCAAACATTTTCACAGTTTGTCATTTTCACCTGTAATTTTGTCTGACATTTTTTTGACATACAGATGTTTTAAATGATTTGTGTTGTCAACTTTATGATTCATTTCCCTTATGTTTTCCTCCTTTGGTTTTATGTAATTACACAGAAGTTTTCACTCAGTGAAAATCTATCCAGCACACTTACGATTTGTTCACTTTTCCATATTTATGTTATATTTCAATAAAATTTACCAAAACTAGTAAAGATCTTTTCTAGCCTATATATGTATGTGTATATATACACACACACAGATATCTATATTCTTTTGGTTATTTTATTACTTTATTTTTAAATTCTTTAATCTATTTGGGTATATTGTTGTAAAGTGAACTAACTAAATGTATTTTTCCAAATTGTCAACTGATTTTAGCAAAATAATTCTTCTTTGAATAAGAATAAATTAATACCTCTTTTCCCCCTGAACCTTAGCATCCACATTTGCAAAATGAGCAAGATGGATTGATCTCTTGGCTTTTCTCTGTGTCTAAAGTTTTCTGATGTAGTAACATAGATGTTAGAGAATAACCTATGGTGATTTAAAACCATAAGTGGAGGAAACACTGAAACTAAATATACTTCATCTAACAAGTTTGAACAGACTTGAATAACCAACCTAACAGCAAAGTCCATGATATTAAAAAAAAGATGAAGATGAAGGTAGAAAAACTGATTTTTCCAGACTTGCAAGGGAAGTGGTCCAGGGAAGAAATTACCAGAAGAAGCCAATCTAGCCACACAGCACCTGAGCAGTTCTTTATTCAGTGGATGAGTTGGCAGCATGACAGCACCTTCTCCTACCTTCGGTAATGGGATTTTCATTCAGTACTATGGTTCCTGCACATTGATATATCCCTCCATCAGCTCCTGACATTGATTTTGGAAGCACTGCAGATTCTGACCTAGTTAGGTATAGACTCTGGAAATTGTATTACCATTACTATGTTCATAGAAGTCAATTATCATTTGCCCTTGAGCTCCTCCAGAAATTGATGCATTCATTGAATAAATTCTGGAGTTGAAGTTATAAATCCCAGAAACTGGACCTAATGGGATTTAGCATAGAAGTAAACGGGAGGTAATTCTACTCATTATCACTAAATCACTGTTTTTTCCAGTGCTTCTCAAGGTCTCCTAGTTGAGGGAGCATACATTGCCATCACCTAGCCTAGCTTCTGCTATCACTGTCATGACCACCTACTGCCTCCTAGAGTAGTAAGGAGGGACCCTACAAATTCATGAAGGCACCTATGCTCCGATATAACTAGAGAATCATTTCCCACCATGATAACCTGAAGTACTCTTAACTCTTTGGCCCCTAGAACATGGAGCTTCATGAAATCAGTATACTTCCTCTTTGACCCAATACCCAGGTGCTCCAGGAATTCTAGATACCAATGTTTATTAAAGGCTTATGTGGGACTTCCCTGGTGGCCCAGTGGGTAAGACTGAGCTCCCAATGCAGTGGGCCTGGGTTTGATCCCTGGTCAGGGAACTAGATCCTGCATGCATGCCACAACTAAGAAGTCCACATGGCACAACAAAGATCCTGTGTGCCGCAGCTAAGACCTGGTGCAGCCAAAATAAATAAAAATAATTTTAAAAAGTAAATAAAGGCTCATGCAGCCCTTAATATTATTGACAAAACAACCCATATTTATTGCTTGGGGTAGGGGTCAGTAATGAATTCCAGTTTGCATTTACTACTCAGGACAGACTGCTGTTATAAACTAACACTGGTTTTCTGTTAGTTCCTTTAATCTCACGCATCCTTTGTCAAAACTCTAGCATCCCTGGGACTGCACCTCTGCCCAGGTCTCATTTTGAATAAAAGAAGTCAGGAGTTAAAAAATGAAAAATGCCTTCCACATCAATACTGAACATTCAGACATAATCACACCATTTTGACCATATTACACTCAAGGGATCTTATAATGAATTGCATTTTCTACCAAATCAAGGCCTGGTAATCTACTGCAGGAGCACAGAAAACTTGTCTATCCTGCTCCCTAATTTATCCCTAATGTATATAATAGTATCCATCACATATTTATTGAGGAAAAAAGAAAAGAGTATTTTAAAGTGATTTATTTATTTTTTGAATAGGTAATGTATGCACATAGTTTGAAATTCAAAAGATATTATATGATATACAGTGAAAAGTTTTTCTCCCATGGTCTCCCAGACAGCCAACTACCCTCCTCAGAAGCAATAACTATCATCAGTGTTTTTCTATTTCTTTTCAGAAATAATAATCATATGCATACACACACTCATATACATTCACACAAGTAGTGGTATATGATAGACACAGTTTTGTATCTTGCTTTCTTCAATTAACAAAATATTCTTGATATATTATTATTGCACAAAGAGAGATATATTATTTCATAAAAAGCTGCCTCAGTGAAAGATATTTCGGTTTTCTCATCTAGTTAATATGCGAAGTTAGTTAAAACTGGTTTTGCATTCCAGTGAGAAAAAATTTTGTAAACTAAAAATATGATTAAAAAAAGATTGCATTTCCGGGCTTCCCTGGTGGCACAGTGGTTGAGAATCCACCTGCCGATGCAGGGGACGCGGGTTCGTGCCCCGGTCCGGGAGGATCCCACATGCCGCGGAGCGGCTGGGCCCGTGGGCCATGGCTGCTGAGCCTGCGCGCCTGGAGCCTGTGCTCCACAACGGGAGAGGCCACAACAGTGAGAGGCCCACGTACCATAAAAAAACAAACAAACAAAACAAAACAAAAAGATTGCATTTCCAAGAAGAAGCCAGTAAGAATCCAGAAATTAAATGTCTTCCTGGATTGGAGTATACCCTATAATTCAAAATTCTTCCAGAATGCATTAGTTTTCAGATGGATTCAAGCAGAGTCTTTTCAAAGATCTAAGAGTATGTAGGGAGAGGTCTCTCTTCCTCTAGATTTATGAGTGCTAAAAGCCACATGTAGAAAGGGCCTACCTAAAATAAAGCCAAACTGAGAAAAAACAGAGCCAAAGGAACTAGCTAAGTCATGATGTGTTCATTTGAACTTCTGGATTCAGCCATGCCTGAAGCAGGTCAGGACTAGGGTAAGGCAAGTGAGGCACTCATCTCAGGAGCAACACTTGAGAGGATGCAAACAAAACTCAGTAATCAAAAAAAACAGTATTTAGGGCTTCCCTGGTGGCGCAGTGGTTGAGAGTCTGCCTGCCGATGCAGGGGACACGAGTTCGTGCCCCAGTCCGGGAAGATCCCACATGCCGTGGAGCGGCTGGGCCCGTGAGCCATGGCCACTGAGCCTGAGCGTCCGGAGCCCGTGCTCCGCAACAGGAGAGGCCACAACAGTGAGGGTCCCACGTACCACAAAAAAATAAATAAATAAAAATAAATTAAAAGAAAAAAAATATCTTACCAGTAAACCTGAAAGCCATCTTCTTAACCTGGAGCCAACAGAGAGGGCTATATTTAGTGATGGTTTTGTGATGTTGCCTTTGTTCCAAAGTCATGAGGACATCACGGCAACAGTGGACACTGTTTCAATAATGGTTCATTTTCCTAGGAACTGGGAATCTCCCTCCTATGGCTCTCAGCACTATTAACACTACCATGTTTGAAACTGATAACAGTTACTGTTTCTGGAAAAATTAGAGATGACTGGCAGTCAGGGCATAAGTCATGATTTTTGTTTTTATATCCTTTTATAGTTACTGAAGTTGGCGTTATATTATTGCATTATCCACTCAACAAACTGTAAAATAAAATAGCTTATTGTGCTGTTCTTATAGGAATTTTAGGTGGTCTTACTAAAATCAAACTAAGACTCAAAATTCACCCACTGCGGAAGATACTCGTCCTAGTCTGTTTGGTCTGCACTCACAGACTGAGTAGCTTAAACAACAAATATTTATATCTCACAGTTCTGGAGCCTGGGAAGTCCAAGATCAAGGTGCCAGCAAATTCAGTGTCTGGCAAGGACCAATTTCCCAGTTGAATGACGACCTTCCTCCCACCGTGTCCTCACATAGTGGATGGGGTGAAGTAGATCTCTGTGGCCTCTTTTACAAGGGCACTAATTCCATTCATGAGGGCTTAACCTCATGACCCAGTCATCTCCCAAAGGCTCCGCCTTCGAATACCATCACATTAGGGGTAGGGGTTTCAACAGATGACTTTGAGGGACTTCCCTGGTGGTCCAGTGGTTAAGACTGTGCGCTTCCACTGCAGGGGCATGGGTGCAGTCCCTGTTTGGGAACTAAGATCCTGCATGCCGCACAGCACAGTCAAAGGAAAACAAACAAACAAATGATTTTGGGGGCAACACAAACATCCAGCCTATGGCAATACTACTCTTCAATCACTAGGTATCTCTCTGACACAACACTTTAAAACATCTTAGCTATGCCCCCTGTTACAGGAACACCTGGGCCTCCCCCCCTTCATGTCTCTGAATGCCCCTAATAATGTCCTCCATTCCTCCATCTAGAACATGGTGTTTCAATATAACTATGGAGTCTATTATTCAGATCTGACAATGCTTTCTCCCACAAGGCTTTCCAAGATAGATAATTCCTTAGCTGGCCCCAGCCACTCTGTATTCACCTTTCAGCAAGCTGAGACAAGGTAAAAATTTTCTATAGGTCAGCATAGATCCCCAAAGACTGAGATTCTTTGACACCTCAACTGGAACTTTACAATCCCAAAAAATTGAACGCAAAATCATGTATATATATGCACTTATTTTTTTTCTAGTGAAAGGATCTATGACTTTTAATCAAATTCTCCAAGTGATTGATAACCGCCAAAACAACTTAAGAGCCATGTAACACATGCTGTAGGTGCCTGGCCTATATCCATCCTACATTTACTGTTCCCATATCTCCTATGGGTAAGAACCAATGACTGGGGCTTCCCTGGTAGTGCGGTGGTTAAGAATCTGCCTCCTAGTGCAGGGGACACGGGTTTGAGCCCTGGTCTGGGAAGATCCCACATGCCACAGAGCAACTAAGCCCATGCACCACAATTACTGAAGCCGGAGTGCCTAGAGCTGGTGCTCCGCAACAAGAGAAGCCACCGCAGTGAGAAGCCCGCACGCCTCAATGAAGAGTAGCCCCCCCTTGCCACCACTAGAGAAAGCCCGCTCAGCAGCGAACACCCAACACAGCCAAAAATACAATAAATAAAAATTTAAAAAAAAAGAATATTAAAAAAAAAAAAGAAGAAGAACCAGTGACTGACTGCCTAAGAGCTTCTCCAGTTATGGAGTGTGCTAGGTCCTGAAAGGACAGATGGGAAATGCTGAGGAGTTAATGTCTCCAGGAATAGCCTTGAGCCATTGACAGATGAGAGTTGGAAAATAAACACCCCACCTCCTCATCCATCATATGGAACAATGCCAAGAAAGACCTACTCTACATAATTTTCCAGGATCTCCCATTGGGATTAAACCATTAATCACAGAGTCAATCTGCTCATCAACATACCTTCTATTGGCTTTCTTCCATGGTTGTCTCACTTTCCCATTTCCCTACTTGTGTGTCCTGGGATCACCTTCTAAATAAAAACCTGTACTCAGATCTGTACTTCAGCGTCATCCCAAGTCAAACCACTCCCCTTTTGGTTCCCATATAGATAATCCATTCTGGCTGTCATTTGGGTCATCTGTACTCCAACCAACCAATACTAAAATCAGAATGCTTGTTAATGGGCCTAGTTCTATATCCATCTTTGGAAACCTACCTGCGTTTTGCTAATCGCTCCTTAGTGGTTACATTAGACCCTATTTTGTATTCAACCTCACCACACTCCATACCACACAAGGTAACGTATGGGAAAATGCATTACTCTTCCTAAAATTTTAGGCTCCTATGCCCTGCACCACTACTTAAAATTTCTCAGCAGCCCTTTGGGGCCTGAGGAAAAAAATACAACGAGTGAAAAGGGAGCTGACCTAGGCTATCAGGACACTAAGTGTTTATTTTCTCATTCTGTTGAAGATTACAACCTACTTTGGTTTATTTGTTTTTTGACTTGAATTTAGACTCTTCCTTCTTGCTGCCATTACTTGGCTCTCATGCTTCTTAAGGAATTAATTGGAGTCTTAGTAGCATTCTAAGAAGTCGGCCCCTGGAATCCACAGGCATGTCTTTTGGCAGATGGTTTTTTGCAGTTCTGCAGACCAAACCTAATTATCCACTTTGAGTTGTCATCTGAGTTTCTATTTGAGTTGCCAACGTTTGTCCATTTGAGTCTTCTCCTGTCCATTAAGCAATTATAGTGCATGAAAGAGCATCTGCAGAAAAAGAATGTCAGGAAACCAACAGCCATTTGTTGAGAGCCATATGGGGCATGCTGGGACAGTCACCAGAAGTCCATTTATTTTCTTAATCAAGCAAGTAGGAAACATATAATAATGGAGAAAAGAACTCAAAAAAGATATGACCTAGCACATCTACAGGACAGTTTGGAAAATTCCTCTCATGTTAACAGAGTCCAACATATGCACCGAACGCATTTCTACTTGGTCAAGCAGAGTGTACTTAATCTCTACCAAAATAGCACAAAAACAAATGCTATAAATTGGAGCTACCTAAATACTTTTTAAATAAGTACATATTAAATATGTTTAAATGTCCTTTCCTCAGTTTTAAGTTTCTACAAAGGGTCAACTTCCACCCCCATCCCTACCCAGCATCTCCTGCCAAATCGGAAGTTTGTCTGACCCTCCGACACAAGAAAAATTAATTTTCTTTCACTGATTCTCCCTATATTCCTTCCTTGCTTAGTAACAGCAGCACGAGGAAAATAGAAAACAAATAAACAAACAGAAAACTAAAATCAGCCAGTTTATTTTTATATAAGGTTTACATAAAAGTGAAATCACAATGCTCAGCACTGATAAGAAAGTTTTTTTTAATGATAAGAGGGACATCTTAAATCTTTCAAGTGCTTTTGAATCAAGGATGCTTATCTTACTTTTTTTTTTTTTTTTTTTTTCGGTATGCGGGCCTCTCACTGTTGTGGCCTCTCCCGTTGCGGAGCACAGTCTCCGAACACACAGGCTCAGCAGCCATGGCTCACAGGCCCAGCCGCTCCGTGGCATGTGGGATCCTCCCAGACTGGGGCACGAGCCCGTGTCCCCTGCATCAGCAGGTGGACTCTCAACCACTTCGCCACCAGGGAAGCCCTTAACTTACTTTTAAACCTATAAAAGTAGGGACAGTTGAGATCACCTTGACAGCATGCCCGTCTTCACAGTAGTAAAGTTCCTCCCAGAACAAGTTTCCTAGTCTTTTAGAGCTTGAGTTGTAAATTGGGCTAATTTGTTCTACTAGAAATCCGAAATTGAAAATAACCAGTATACCTATGACTGGCTGTCTTAGCCAGGGAGTCACCGGGTTGTGTCCAAAGAACAGCCTTTCCCTGCCCATTCTCACGGCCCCTGGGCCCCCTCCACATCACCTTTCTTCTCTTTTTCACTATTGATTAGCAGAATCCCTGGCTGTTAAAAGTTCTGTTCTCCAACTCCAATGAGTGTGTACGCTACCAAGAAATTCTCTGATACTATTTGGGTGTCCTACAATTCAACTCAATTCTGACACTATCTACCTGGATAGTGCACCAGATTCCACAGGCTGAGAGCTTAGTCCTTCAAGGACTGCCCCCCCACACACACACACAAAAACACACACACACCTTCACAGGCCAGTTGGAAGCTCTTATTATCACCTGTGCTTCTGACGAACTGGCTGTAGATTGGAAGTTCCAACCACCTCCACCATGGGTTCAAGTTAATTTCCTAGAGCAGACTTCAGTTGCCAGTCATAAATCCACGTTGTTACCTGTACTTCTGACCAACTGACTATGAAACAGATGCTCCCATTGCCCTTATTGCTTAGGAAAATTCCAAGAGTTTTGGGAGCTGTGAGCCAGGTACTGTGGACAAAGACCAAATCTATATGAGAAACATATTTTGGTCATCCGAATGACCAAATACATATCACAGTATCACAGCTATTGTCTTCCCAAACTCATCAACAAGGTCACCAAAGCTGCCTGGGATCTGTGGTCCCAGGCCTTCTATTCTTTTTTTTTTTTTTTAAGATTTAAAAATATATTTATTTATTTGGTTGCACTGGGTCTTAGTTGCAGCAGGCGGGCTCAGTTGTGGCACGTGGGCTCCTTAGTTGTGGCATGTCAACTCTTAGTTGAGTCATGCATATGGGATCTAGTTCCCTGAGCAGGGATCGAAGCCAGGCCCTCTGCTTTGGGAGTGTAGAGTCTTAGCCACTGCACCACCAGGAAAGTCCCTATGCTTTCTGTTCTTGCTAATCCACCACCCCTGCTATTCCTCCAACTTTAACCAGGGTCTTTCACTCCAACTTCCACAGCATCCGTACCAGCATCTACCCATGCTAGATCACTTATTCCTACCTGAATGATCTGCCAATTCTCCCTCTCCCTTCTTTAAATGCAAACAGAGTCCCTTCTCCCTAAAACTACAAACAATACTGGTTCCACACCATAATATACGTGATTTGCCCTTAAACATTTTATGCTCCATTGTTCCTGGCGAACAGAATAAGTTTTGGCAAAGAAGTCTCACACCCAGTTCTATGTCTGAGTGAGAGAAGCTGCTTTACTGGGGTCCTGTGTGGGCCTTGTAAATGCAGGTCCCCATAGAAACATTCTTATGAATGACATTTCATCTGCTCTATCAGGAACATAATAGTCTAAGTGAATGTTTGTGGGCTTTCAGAAATTAGCATGGCTGCTATGAGATTTACAACCACTATAAAAAAAAAAAAACTAATTCCTCAAAGGAGTGTAATCTAGGTTCCAAAATCTGGATTACCAGCCAGGTCGTCTTTCTTTCTGGCACCTCTACTTGGATGTCTCCCAGGCGCCAAAAACCTAACATTTACACTCCACTGAACCTGCTTGTTCTCTATTCCCTGTTTAGTTAATAGCACCTTACCCACTGATTGCTCAGACCTGGAAGCCTGAGATGGCTGTGCTTGTTTCCTGTTCCTCACAGGCTCACATCCTGCTAGTCCTTTCTCTGAAATGTCTCCCAAACCTCACTCACCACCATAACTTGAGCTCAGACCCCACCAGCTTTTACTGTGACGACGACAGTGGTTTCAATGATCTCCTTCCTTTGTTTCTTTCTCCCCTCTTCAGATCCATCCTTGGTACTGCCTCTTCCCAAAACACAGGATTATGACAAGCCCTGTTTAAAACAAAAAGCGATAACAACAACAAAAACAACACACACACCTGACTTCACAAGATTCTTTTTTTTTTTTAGGTATATAATTTTTTTAATTGAAGTATAATTGACCTACAACACTATGTTAGTTCCAGGTGCACAGTGTAGAGATTTGATATTTCCATACATTACAAAATGATCACCACGAAGAGAGGTTATTGCCCACTCTGTGTTACACTCAAGTGGTCAGTACATCTACGGCTTTTGCTGGCAGCAACTCTGCACGCTCAGATGTGAGCCCTTCAGTAAGGCCAGGGAACAGACAGCTCAAATGCATCTAGTCTCTCAGGCTTGCTCTATCGTGAGTCCCTCCTGACCAATCAAATAAATGTGAGTTGATGACTGGAGGTCACAGAGACAAAGGGAAATACAGAGGGAAGTCCTCTTCTTGGGTTCAAGTGGGGACTCCAGCTACAGAAATAACCTCCTAACTTTCTTGTCTAATCTCAGATTTCCAAAGACTAGAGATAAATTTTGTGTTAAGTTGTGGTAGCTCCTCTTAATCACAGTTTTTATGTGTTCTCCCCCTTTCACCATTTTCCTGATATGTCTCTTGTCATCTTACTGGAATTTTAATGGTTTTAGTTTGAATTAAGTTGTTATAACAGTCTATATATTTTCCTATTCGGATATGTTAGAATAAGGACTTAGAATGCCAACCATTTTCTTCCTGTTCAAACTCTGAGAGAACACTTTCCCTAAAATCTAAATTAGTTCAGTTGACAAGTATGTTTTGAGCCCATATTTACCACCAAGCACTAAACTTGATGCTGGGGCAACAACAGTAAGGAAAACCAGGTATGTTCCCTGCCCTCCTGGAGCCTATAGAAGAGAGAGTGGAATAGGCACTAACCAATCACATAACATATTCAAGTATAAAACTGCAAGTGCTCTGAAGGGAAGGTGCCTGGTACTTTGAGAAACTCTAAAGCTGAAATTTGATTTAATCCAGAGGTTTCCTAGGGAGGGACACTTGATCTGAAACAGGAAGGGTGACTAGGAGATACCCACTTGAGAAGGTCAAGTATTCCAGGCAGAGAGAACAGTTTCTGCAAAGTGGCTGTAGCCACAGGGGCATAGGGAGTATGAGATGAGCTTGGAAAGGTAGGTAAGAGCTAATCCCATTCATAGTTAAGACGTATCATCTCTGTCATAAACACAGTGGAAGCCCTTGAAGAGCTAACTTTATACGGAGGGAATGTGTGCTACTCTGTGTCATTATGGTCTAATCAAAGAGAGGGGAACGTATTCTGAATTACATCTCTGACTCCTGGAATGCTTTGTTATCACTTTAATGGCTCCATGACTCAAGTTTCTTTGCCTATAACCAGTTTACTTCACAGTGTGTTGTCTCAAGTGTTGTAGAGATATTTTAAGGAACAATGAGTCATAACTGCTGAGTTCTTTGAACTCCTTGGATGAAAGATGTTATACAGCTTATTAATATAAAGCATTGTTATTACCTATCAGACAGAAAGTTGTCTCCAGCCAAAAAGAAACCAGCAAAATATAAAGTATATGAGGCTCCATCTACTTCTGTAATACTTAAATTTATAATCTAGGTATAAATTAAATGGGCTTAATGCTGGGTAGTCTCAGCATCTTTGATCTAAAATGCCCAGAGCACTCTGCAAATATGAAGTCATCTATTCTCAGAACACCAGCCACTATAATTCTTTCTTCCTGAGAATTATGATAGAGTTCACAAAGTTTACATTCTTTTCTAAAGGTCACCACCAAAGTTAGGGTAAAATTTGCCAAAGAGGAATAAGCTCCTGGTTTATTCTGCCAGTCCTAGTGATGGTTTGTTTGCTTGGTTTTCACTCAAACAAGCAAACAAAAATACCTCAAAGCCAAAATATAAACTATAGAACATGGAGATGGAGGAAGAGCTTAAAAAAAAACCAAACGAGCAATAAACTTTCTCCCCTAGGTAAATATCTTACCTCTTTCTTATCTTTAGTATAGGGCAATTTAATACATTATGTATGGTTTTGGCCTAAGAGGAAAAGTAGACAAAAGGAACTGCAGATGAAGAAACCATAAGGTTAGGGACTTTTGGCAAAAGAAGTGAAATAGAGACAGAGATGAGAAGGAACTTTGAAAGCTGACTCCTTTTATTTCCTTTCAAAGAAAACCTTTAATATTATTGGTATCTTCGTAACAACTTATATTAGGGGTGGAGAGAGGGAGGGAGAGAGAAGCAATGCCCAGTGCCAACTTATCCAGGGCCTGTGAAAATGTTTTTAGTTCTTTTATTTATTTATTTTAAATTTATTTATTTTACTCATTTATTTTTGGCTGTGTTGGGTCTTCGTTGCTGTGCACGAGCTCTCTCTAGTTGTGGCAAGCGGGGGCTACTCTTCATTGTGGTGTGCGGGTTTCTTATTGCAGTGGCTTCTCTTGTTGCAGAGCATGGGTCCTAGGTGCATGGGCTTCAGTAGTTGCAGCATACGGGCTCAGTAGTTGTGGCACAGGGGCTTAGTTGCTCCGCAGCATGTGGGATCTTCCCGGACCAGGGATCAAACCCGTGTCCCCTTCATTGGCAGGTGGATTCTTAAGCACTGCGCCACCAGGGAAGTCCTCCTTTAGCTCTTCTAAATTAGAAGAAATAATGATATGATCTAGCCTGAATTAAGTTTGTCTTTATATCAACACAGCCATAAAAGACAATTTTAAATATTTTTTTTATTGGTAGAAGAGGTTCACAAAAGCAAAAACACCCAGGGCCTGTGAAAGTTAGAACGTGGCCTTAGAAATGCCCTAACTTAGATATTGTGAAGAAAAGTTGCTGAGGAAATCCTTAACAAGGATTTATTTTTCTACCCAGACAACAGAGCATCTCACAAAAGCAACTAAATATAATGTTTTTCAAATGATTCAACAAACTGAATGGAGCCATCTAAGTGAAAAAATCTGGAGGGTGATCAACAAAGGAAGATGTGGTTTGATTTCTCTATACAGCTAATCTACAGAGCATGGGATTGTTATTTTATCTAAAAGGGCTATTGAAGTGATCAGAGTGATGAGCCTCATTGAGAATTTATAACTACAAGCCCTTCCTCATGCTGGTTTCTGATCCAAACTTACCTTAACTGTGTTATCTGATAAACATAATGCCAAAAATCAGTTTTTAAGTTTCCCTGGATTGGTAGTGCCCCTAAGATCCTGGAAGAAGCTAATACAAATCCTCTCTCAAGGAAAGCACTTAAATCCCTCAAATGATTCACACAGATAAAGTTCCACAAATACCAAGACTATGCTAAAAAATAATCATAAAACATGAAAAAAGAAGCCTAACATGAGCAAGAATCTGCATAAACAACAAAGAAATAAAATGGGACACACAGATTTCAAATAATGTAATTATTGTACACCTAATCTATATTAAATGTGTTTAATATGCTTAAAGAAATATAAGAGATATTTGGAAGTATGAGTAGGGAACAAACAAATATGAAGAAAGATTAAATATCTATAAATGAAAAGTGTAGTGGAAATTAAAATCCATTTGGAGAACTGAATAGAAGATTCAACACAACTGAAGAGCAGAGTTATTAACTGGAAGATAAAACCTGGGATTCAGTTCAGAATATCAAACACATGAAAAATATGAGAATGAGATATGAAGGTTAGAATGAAGAGGTGTAAAATACATCTAATGGGTATCTCAGAGTATGATAAAAGAAAGTGGGAAAAGCAATATTCAACAAGATTTTGAATACTGAGATTTTTCCAGAATTGGGGGATGACAGTAATTCTCTCAGGTTCAGGAAATCGTTGGCTGGATAAATAAACAGCAACTCCAAACTAGACACAATTGTAATGAAATTGAATAACAAATCAAAGAGCTCTTAAAAACAGCCACATTAACTACAAGGATCATTAGATTGACTTCATTAGAGCAGCAAAGGAAGACAGAATACAGTGGAATAGTATTTTGAAAGCATTGACAGAACAGACTAATAAGCCCCAAATTCTATATCAAGAACTCTACCTTTTAAGAATGAAGGCAAAATAAAGACATATTTTTAGACAAACAGAAACAAAGTTTACCTTAAAGAGATCCTCAGTGAAGGAATTTGTAAAGGACATACTTCTGGAGGAAGGAAAAGAAGCGTTTTGAGATACAAGAAGAAATGGTGAAGAATGTGTAGACTGTTGATGAAAGAAAAACACACAGGGCTTCCCTGGTGGTGCAGTGGTTGAGAATCTGCCTGCCAATGCAGGGGACACGGGTTCGAGCCCTGGTCTGGGAAGATCCCACATGCCACAGAGCCACAACTAGGCTTGTGAGCCACAACTAGGCCCGTGAGCCACAACTACTGAGCCTGCACATCTGGAGCCTGTGCTCAGCAACAAGAGAGGCCGCGATAGTGAGAGGCCCGTGCACCGCGATGAAGAGTGGCCCCAGCTTGCCGCAACTAGAGAAAGCTCTCGCACAGAAATGAAGACCCAACACAGCCAAAAATAAATAAATAAATAAATAAATTTTTTAAAAAAAGAAAAACACACAATCTAAAAGTTGTGAATGAAGGGCTTCCCTGGTGGCGCAGTGGTTGAGAGTCCGCCTGCCGATGCAGGGGACACGGGTTCGTGCCCCGGTCGGGGAAGATCCCACATGCCGCGGAGCTGCTGGGCCCATGAGCCATGGCCGCTGAACCTGCACGTCCGGAACCTGTGCTCCGCAACGGGAGAGGCCACAACAGTGAGAGGCCCGCGTACCACAAAAAAAAAAAAAAAAAAATTGTGAATGAAGTTTTATTTGGGGACCTTATGAGGATATAGCCTGGGGAACAGTCTCTCAGATAGTTATGGGGAACTGCTTTAAAGAGGTAAGGGAGGAGCCAGGATATACATAGGAGTTTTTTGCTGAAAAAAACCCCCACCGCACACACATGTCGTCAAACATCAAAATATTACTGCTAATCACAAAAAAACAGATATCTCAAGTCAGTGATTTTAGTGCTTTTCTCTACGTGGGAAGATGCAAGAGTCTGGGCTCCCTGAAATCATTCCTTAGACAAGCATCTTAACTATCTAGGGCTGGTATCCAAAGCACAGAATGCTTCCTGTTTTTCTCCATCCTGAATTCTCCTCAGGGTGCACTACTGGGTGGGGGAGGGCAGTTGCAGTGGTTGATGGCTTGATCCTTGTAGAACTGGAATGGCAGGCAACATTCTTTGTTTATTGGAGTGGCGGGCAACATTCCCTTTCCACAAGACAAATCGAATTAGACACTGGCTATAAAAAAAAAAAAGACAATGTATAATTATAAGGTAGACAGAACAAAAACAATGGATTACAATAAATTAGGAGAGGGATTTGATAGGGGTTAAACCAGTCTAAGATCCTTGTGTTATTCAGGGGAAGAGTAAAGATGTCAATTCTCTTCAGACTTAAAAAATTTCAATATTCATGGGAACATTTCACCCCAATCAAGGGCAGATTTTTGAATAAAGATGGAGAGTTAAACACATGCATTTGCCTCTACTCTCCCAAAGAAAACCTCACTAAAATCACAGTAAATAGACTTTAAAAGGCCTCCAGGTATAAGGACAAAGAAGACAGAAGATGAAGTACCAAATTTTTGGAAACTGAAAAGCAGATGGATGAAAGTTTACTGACTGAATGCACTCAAGAAAGTTGAATTCTGGGGCTTCCCTAGTGGCACAGTGGTTGAGAGTCCGCCTGCCGATGCAGGGGACGCGGGTTTGTGCCCCGGTCCGGGAAGATCCCACATGCCGCGGAGCGGCTGGGCCCGTGAGCCATGGCCGCTGAGCCTGCGCGTCCGGAGCCTGTGCTCCGCAACGGGAGAGGCCACAGCAGTGAGAGGCCCGCGTACCACAAAAAAAAAAAAAAAAAAAAAAAAAAGAAAGTTGAATTCTAGGCCAGCAATGGTCCAAATGAAGCTTCAAATAGTTTCAAAACTGAGCAGGACCCCATGGGGCCCTCCAGGGTACAAATCCTTTCTGTGTCCCCATTTCTTGTTTGTAGGAAATAGGTTTCAATCAGCCTCTTTGACTTTCCCTGAAGTCCAAAGGGCAGGTTCAAACAGTTGCTAATCAGAAAAGTGAGGGAATGCAGAAACAAAGGAAGAGCAATCAAGAAACAATAGCACAGGGCTTCCCTGGTGGCGCAGTGGTTGAGAGTCCGCCTGCCGATGCAGGGGACGCGGGTTCGTGCCCCGGTCCGGGAAGATCCCACATGCCGCGGAGCGGCTGGGCCCGTGAGCCATGGCTGCTGGGCCTGCGCGTCCAGAGCCTGTGCTCCACAACGGGAGAGGCCACAGCAGTGAGAAGCCCACGTAATGCCAAAAAAAAAAAAAAAAAAAAAAAAAAAAAAAAAAAAAAAAGAAACAATAGCACAGCAATAAAGCAGGGTCCTGCTCAAGGAATATACATAACAATATCTTTGAGTTCTTCTGCAGGAACTAAAGCCCCCGACCCAGGCGGAGGAAGGTAACTCCAGGCTGAGCACAAGAGTCCTGGAGCACCAAACTGTCACCTCACCACCAACCAATCAGAAGAAAGTCTGAATACAGTGGAAGATGACAAAGACTCTAAAATCCTCCCCAAATGATTAACTTCAATTAACACCCCCTTTTTCCCTTTAAAACTTTTCATGGTCGAGCAGAGTCTTTGGAGTTGGTTCTTGAATAACTCCACCTGGAGTTCCACCTTCTCCCCAGGTTGCTGGCCTCCTGAATAAAGCAACCTTTCCTTTCCAACAAACACTTGTCTTGGAGTGCTTGGTCCCTAAGAAAGGGCAATTTATTTAATGGTTGCGTGCTATTTGTTACCTTGGTTTGAGGATACCAAACAATCCATAATCTGTACATTCCAGAATTAATGAGATTATCTCATTACAGATTCCAGGAGACATAATTTCCAAGCTGACAACAACAACAAAGACTATTTAAGGTGTCATTAAGAAGTTTCAGACTACTGCATAATTTCAGCTACTGTTTATATGAAAGAATGTACTCATAAGCCAAAGTCTAAAGATGACTTCAATTCAAATAACTTTTTTCCCCAGTTTTAATGTAATTTCTAAAAGAAAAACGGTTCACTCAATAAGATAAACTGCTCCTTTCAAAGTTACTTAAATCTTAGAGATGATACATTAGAAAAACCTGTGTTCAGTAACCTAAAGAAGTAGAAAACATTAATTTCGTGAAATTTACCTTTACTTGCTAAAAAGCTATATTAAGATGCAATGATTTGTGAGTTATTGTACAGATATTTACATACACTTTATTAATATATGAATTAAATATATTCAGCTCAACAAATGCTAGAGAACCTACTATGGGCTGTGCTCCCCAGAGTAAAAAAGATGAATAATGTGCCTTTTGGCCTTCTAGGAATATTCAGAGTAAGAGAAGTGATTGATAGGTATGAAAATGCCTACCACAGAAGGAGGCAAAATGTAAGGAGTGTAAAACAAAGTACCAGAAGGAAAAGGATTAAGATGAAAATCCTTTTGGGTAATTGCTAAAGATTTCCTCTAGATGACCCCTGAGATGACCCCTGAGGGTGGGTTTGCTTTCTACTGAAGGAGACACTCAAGGTAGCAACCTGATAACAAAATGTGTGCCGCTTGGAAGTGATTAATACTAGAAGAGTCCTCATAAACAGTCTGAAATAGATATGAACTTTAATACTTAATCTCTTCTAATCTCATAACATATAACGTGGTACGTAAAATTTCAAGTTCCAAATATTTTATACCTTCAATCATATCCAGTATAATTCCTGTTTCCTCAACTAATAGGAAGTCCCTAGCAGTTACTCTGGACTCTCCTTAGATCAGCCAGGATCCCACTGGAGACAAGTTAAATCAGGATCGCTGGAGTAGGGGTTCAGGTATTCGTATTTTACAAAAGTTCTCCAGATAATTTTAATGTGCAGGCCAGGGTTGCAAATCACCTGCCTAAATTGCAGTTGGGCAATTTTGGTCTTCCCGATAACTGGTTTAATTTCTTCGCTAGTTCAATAAATAACAAGAGTTTTCCAATATTATTTTCTATTAGCTTCCACTTTACTGACCATTTACTATGTGCCAGGCACGGTGCCAAGCATACTTTTGCGCATTGTCTCTAATTTTCATAGTTACCCTTGGTGTAGGTGCTGTTTCTAAGTTACTTGACCAGTTACTACCCCATTCCGGAGCCCAAGAATTTACCCACTGCACAATACTGCTTCTCTCCTCACTAACTGACTCCTCATAAGGAGCTGCCGTGAACACCAAAGTCTCTCAGCAGATATAAATAAACGTTATCTGGAAAGACCAACGAAGAACAAGTAACGGAGGGCACCAGGAGGCAGAGGCGACATTGCAGGGCTGACCGGGAGATTCTGCGAGACTCAAGATCTCTAATCCCCTGGTCTCCCAGCTACCGCCCGCGCCCCCTCCGCCCCAAGCCTTTAACCGTCCCTACTTAGCCCCGCTTTTCAACCTCACTGTTCCTTGTTGGCCAATTTCAGAGCTGGAATAACGTTTAAACACAAGGGAGGAAGCCCAATCCGGGTATTTCCCAAATTAGCTTAGTCATTACTGGAGATGGGGAAAAGCCTTCTCTAGCATTCTTCTTCATCAGCCTGAAAGGACTCTACGAGATGGGAGCAAATGCCAGGGCTGCCCACTTGGCTTCCTCTAGGGCCTTAGGTGGAAGAGCCCGCCCCAGCAGCAAACATCCAGAGACAGGAGGCGTGGCTGGAGGCTCCCACCCCTACTACCCTGAGGGGAGGGTGGGGTAAGTGCAGGCGGGGCTGACTGCTTTAGTTGCCTTTCAGGGTCCGGGGGCAGGTGGGCGAGTTTTGTCCCGTGTCTTGCCTTTAAGCCAGGGTGCGATAGCAGTTTCAGTCGTCTGGGGAGAGGGGCTGGCCCGACCCACGTGCACAAACCCAATTTAACTGAAGGCATTGAGGGGGGGATCCGAGTTCAGGCTTGGGGCGAGTGGCTGCCGGCGCACGTCAACGCCCCAGCTCCGCTGGCAGGAGTTCCTTACTCGCGTGGGTCCCAGGGCAGCCCGCCGGGGGGGGGCTCCCGGTTGCCATAGCAACCCCACGCGCCTGGCAGGGACGGCGCGCGCCGCGGGGCTTCGCTACTACCGGAAGTGACGTGTTTCACCTGCCGAGCGAGGGCGGGGTGGGACCGGGCTGCGAGGTGCCGCCGCAGCCAGCGGGTCGGGAACGCGCGGGGAGCCCGGTGACTGAGACCCCGGGTGAGGAGAGCCGCCTACCTGCAGTCGTCGCCCACAGTTGGGCCGCCACCATGGCGCTTCTGCTGCGCTTCTTGCTCCTGTGCGGTGTCGCGGGTGAGTGGGGGACAGATCGGTCCCTCGGGTCTTTATTGCCTGGCCAACCCTGGGGCGCTCGCTGCCTGCGGCCACCCGGGAACAATGGGGCTTGGGGGAGGGGGCGGGCGCGATTTGGGGGCGCTGCGGCAGTGGTGGCGGTGCGCGCGGAATTGCACCGGGGTGATTTTGCCGGACCGGGCGCGCGAGCCCCGAAGGTGGGTGGGGCCGCTGGGAGGGGAGCCCTGCGGGGCCGTGGGGTACCGGGGGGGGCGTTGGAGTGGGGGACGGAGCCCCGGGATGTGGGGCGGCGGTGGAGAGGGCTCCCCGGGCGCGGGTGGGTGGGCGCGGCGTGCCGGCTGCGCCTGGCGTCTCTCCCAGGCTATTCTTTGCCGCGGGTGCGGGCTTTGCTTTATTTGCTCTTGCCCTTTCCCTTGTTAGCCGCGGTGTCGTTTCCATCGGGGTTACCCGGTTTCAGAAGCCTTGGGCGGCGAGTTTTCAGGTGTCGAGCAGTCCAAGCCAGGAGACCGAATTACAAACGCCATGATTAAATGGACACTGAGCTTTTCAGTGCCTCGGATCGTCCAAGCTACCTCTAGGAAAGAGGCGCTGAACGAACTGTAGGCTGAGCCTTCTTGGTCTCATGGAAGAGGCGAGCCCAGGCACGAGCTGTTAACTAGACGGTAACTCGACGAAGTGGACTGTGGAAAATCAGAAGTAGATTCCTGCAAAAATGCAGTATTGATTTCTGCAGTCGCGGGGCAAAGTGCAAAGGAGAAATTAGTAACCTTGGTTTTGAGTTTATAATGTTTTGATTCATTTTGATAAGATGACTTGTACAGGGAATTTCGAAAGGATTCGCCAAGTAATGCATGTTCGACTGCGCCTTTCTCGGGAGGGGGAAAAGGGCATTTAAAGCTGCGTGGATATAAGGCATAATCGTTCGATATCTTTAAAAAACTGATTGGTTGCCATGTCCGTGCTTTAACCAACTGATATTGTTTTGTCAAAGTAAGCATTTTAGAACCAAAGGATTCATTAAACCAACCACAACAACAAAAAAATCCATCGGTGGGACCCTAGGAGGCACACTTTGTGTAGCCTCCGGAAGGATAATTTTTTTAAGCGCTCTAAAGCTGGATCGAGTGGCCCTTTCTGTTGGGATGGCTCTCTGCTTCCTGTTGAAATGTTAATTCCATTGTTGGATGCCCCAGCTGTGAGCATTACTCATGGGATCAACATTCTATTAACAAGTCTAATCTTCGATATGAGTCTATAGCATTACACTCCACCTTTTTAATACATATCATTTAGACATGGCTGAAATTTCCAAAGTAAAGCTTCCGGAAAAGCTAAGAGTCCGTAACCATTTTACATGATACACCTTGTTTTGGTCAAGGACTAAACTGAAGTAGAAGTTGAGAACATTGTGATCTCTGTGGAAAAAAATGTTTTAGCCCATATCTAGAGCAGAGAAGTGGAAGAACATAAACCATATAGAGGATCCCCACCCCCACCCCGCCCAGGGATATCAGGATAATTGTCTGGATTTCATTTTTTTCTGGATGCCTCACTTTGGTAGGCACAATCTCATCCTAGGATATTTTGATACATATAGAGTCATTCTGCTCATAAACTGTACACTATGGTACAATGAACATCTCTTTAAAGGACTGTTGGCTTCAACTAAACTATTTTACTTCAATTTTCCAGCTTAGGAAACAACTCAAAAACTGTAATTGATATATAGCTTTGGCTATTTCTTCAGATACTTCTTGACATCTTAGAAATTTATTGCCATGAACTCAGTGTGAGTGGTAACCTGATTGGATTCTACAATTGGCAAAACAAGGTGGAGGCTTACATATTAAAAATTGCAGTGCTATTAGTATATCTTCCTCTAGAGCTGTCTATGTGGGTTGTAGAGTTTTGTGTTGTACTCTGGTTGCTGATGGAACACTTTTTGATGCGTTTTTATCGCCTACCTAGTCGTACCACTAGTAATAGTAGGGTCAGTAGTGATAGAGCAGTAGCAGTGGTAGTAAAAATAAAGCCTTGATTACGCAGTTATTTTTTTTTAAATAAATTTATTTATTTATTGGCTGCGTTGGGTCCTCGTTACTGCGCGCGGGCTTTCTCTAGTTGTGGCGAGCAGGAGCTGCTCTTAGTTGAGGTGGCTTCTCTTGTTGCGGAGCACGGGCTCTAGGCACGCGGGCTCAGTTGTTGTGGCACACGGGCTCTAGAGTGCAGGCTCAGTAGTTGTGGCGCACGGGCTTAGTTGCTCCGCGGCATGTGGGATCTTCCTGGACCAAGGCTCGAACCTGTGTCCCCTGCATGGCAGGCAGATTCTTAACCACTGCGCCAACAGGAATGTCCCTGATTACTCAGTTATTAAATGCAAGGCACTGTTCTAGGGCTTTACATACACTCATTTAATTTACCTTTCAGCCCTGGAGGATATATATGTATTATAATGTTCCCTACTGTACAAGTGGAGAAACTGAGGCATGAAGTGGTTGTATAACTTTACTCACCAAGGTCACAAATTTCCTTCTGAATCCCTGCTCTTATCACTATGCTGCCACTTTCCTCTTTGATTACCTCTAATCGACATCTTAAATTTGTATCACTGGTTATCTGTCATTTATTAAGAACCTGCTGTTGGTTTGACCGTGTACCAAATAGTGAGGGCTTTTATTATTAGCCTTTTAATTTCTTGATCTTAGTTGAATATTTTCAGGCCCTCTGCGAACACGAGGATCCAGGGCTTAGACTGGTGTTGTAAGCTTAAATGGCCCATGACCCAGCAGCATCATTGTCACCTAGGGATGGCAGTGTTAAAGTTTGGGGTGCTGCTGCTTTTCACAGTGTCAATATGAGTGAAAGTAAAGTACTGGCCGGTGATTCTGGTCTCCAAACCACTTGTTAGCCATGCAGTGGCGGCAGGACCCTGTTCTCTGTGCTTCAGTTGCTGCTGGTGTCAAGAATGGGAATCCCACTATATCAGTTGATATAGTGGGAAATGTTTATTGTTTTGCTTTACCTGGTGTTTTTTAAAAATAAATTTATTTATTTATTTATTTATTTATTTTTGGCTGCATTGGGCCTCTGTTGCTGCACTCGGACTTCCTCTAGTTGTGGCGAGCGGGGGCTACTCTTAGTTGCGGTGCGTGGGCTTCTCATTGTGGTGGCTTCTCTTGTTGGGGAGCACAGGCTCTAGGCACGCGGGCTTCAGTAGCTGTGACTCACGGGTTTCAGTAGCTGTGGCACGCGGACTCTAGAGCGCAGGCTCAGTAGTTGTGTCATGTGGGCTTAGTTGCTCCGCGGCATGTGGGATCTTCCCGGACCAGGGCTCGAACCCTTGTCCCCTGCATTGGCAGGCGGATTGTTAACCACTGCGCCACCAGGGAAGTCCCTACCTGGTGTTTTTTCCTTTACTTGAAAAAAATGAAGATTATTAGATGTGAACTTTATCCCCTCCATATGCCTCTCTCTTAATTACATTCCTGTCATTATACCACCACCAGGGCAAAAGTTGCCCTTCTCCAAGGCAAGCCACCCAACATTGGCTCCTTACCCTATCTGTTGTGGGGTTTCCATAAAATTACCCAGTATATCTCATTGCACTAGGTCAGAGGGCAGGGGCATTACCTGTGCTGCTGTTCATTGTCACAGTCCCGGTGTTAGCTTGTGGCACCTGGCAGATCACAAGTGTTCAGCAAATGTTGCACGTCTGAATGTTTTCAGCCTCTTTGCCCATAGGCCTATGTATATGATATGGCTCTCATCAGTTATATCTCTTTCCCTTCTCATCCAATAAAGATGGTCCTGGGCTTCCCTGGTGGCGCAGTGGTTGAGAGTCCACCTGCCGATGCAGGGGACACGGGTTCATGCCCCGGTCCGGGAAGATCCCACATGCCACGGAGCACTGGGCCCATGAGCCATGGCCGCTGAGCCTGCGCGTCTGGAGCCTGTGCTCCGCAACGGGAGAGGCCGCAGCAGTGAGAGGCCCGCGTACCGCAAAAAAAAAAAAAAAAAAAAAAGATGGTCCTCCACTAGTGACCATTCCATTAGCCTTTCTTCATTCCATTGTTAGAAGTTAAGCCTCTGCTTTATCTCTGACCTCATTCTTCTGTCTCACCCACCTGCTTCAGTTGCCAAAGGTATCAATAACCACGTGCCGAATCCATTTATTTCTTTAGAGCTCCTTGGCAGCTACTTTGGTTCTTTCCTACTCTGTTAACCTGCCCTTCACTACCTTCCTCAATAGGTCCCTTAAATGGCAGCCTCCCCCATGATTTAACCCATAGCCCTCTTCTCAGCCTCCATCTTAAACCTGGGTGACTTCATCTGTCCATCACTGTACACTCAGAATCGTTGCTAGTGACTTAAAAATGTTGCCAACTCACCTCTCCTTTGAATTCTGGGCCACTATTTCCAACTGCCTAACATTCGGCATCCCACCTGAATGCACTTGAGTACCTCAGACTCTGCAGGTCCTCAACTGAAATTACCATTAATTAACTGATTAAATGATCCCGTCATTCAAATATCTATGGCCTACTGTGTACTATGGCTGTGCTAGATGCCCCTACAATAGTACAGGCATTTGCCTGTACTATTAATTACCATTAATTAACTGATTAAATAATCCCATCATTCAAATATCTATGGCCTACTGTATACTATGGCTGTGCTAGATGCCCCTACAATAGTACAGGCATTTGCCTGTACTATTAATTACCATTAATTAACTGATTACCATTAATTACCATTAATTAACTGATTAAATGATCCCGTCATTCAAATACTATGGCCTACTGTATACTATGGCTGTGCTAGATGCCCCTACAATAGTAGAGGCGTTTGCAAGGTGCAAAAGGTTTGGTGGAACGTTCCCAGCAG
Source organism: Hyperoodon ampullatus (assembly GCF_949752795.1). Classification (NCBI taxonomy): domain Eukaryota; kingdom Metazoa; phylum Chordata; class Mammalia; order Artiodactyla; family Ziphiidae; genus Hyperoodon; species Hyperoodon ampullatus. The sequence goes on from NC_136918.1 coordinate 120,520,056, forward strand.
ATGGAGATCTGAAAGGGTATAATGTGCCTTGGGTTCAGTGCGTATAAGGCATCTAACTAACACTTCTCGTTTTGATGTGCACCTGAGTCATTATGAGGACGTGTGGGGTGGAGCTTGAGAGTTTACATTTTAACAGGTTCCACATGATGTCACTGCTGAGTGCACTTTGAGTGTACAGAGACCCAGAGACTGTGCCAGGAGCTTAGGAGATGATCCCCCAGGAGTGGCACTGAGAATCTTGTGGAGGTGTTAAAGAAGTGAGGTTATACACTGAGATTTATTCTCTTGAATGGTGTAGAACTCTGCAGCAGTTTTGGAGGCAGGTAGGACCAATAGATCTAACGCATTGATCCATCTGGGATGACCTGGACACAAGCAGTCCCTGTTGAAATACAGCAGAGTGGTGCTGGGCTTCCTGTTTCAAATGAAAATTGTTCTGAGGGAGATGCAGAGGAACCTGTATCTGGTGGATTGAATGAGTGGCAAGAAAAAGTTGGAGGAAGCCAGTAGGATTTCTGGCTTGAGTGAATGATCACGTCACTAACCTATAGGGAATAAAGAAAGGAGAAGCAAGTTTTAGGGAGATGACAGTGACACGTCTTCACACGTCCTCACGCCCTCATAATGACTCAGGTGCACATCAAAAAGAGAAGTGTTCGTTAGATGCCTTATACGCACTGAACCCAAGGCACATTATACCCTTTCAGATCTCCATCTGCTGGACACGTTGTATTTGTGGTGCCTGAGGGGAATGGAAGTGAAAGATACCCAGTAGGAAGACTTAAGCAAAGGACTGGATCTCAGGAGAGAGGCAAAGATGGGTGATACAGAATTGAGAATCACTGCTGATAGGTGGCATCTGTGTCTGGTTAACCAGGAAAAGCAGGTAGGACTAGAAAAGAAGGTGAAATGTGATGCTGGGGAACATCAACATCTAATAAGTAGTCAGGAGGTGAGGAACCCAGGGACAGTAAGAATTTATGGAGAGTGCAGGAGAACTAGAGGATGAGGGTGTCCCAGAAACTGATGAAGAAATGAGGCCAGTGGGTCTTACATTAGGAGATTATTGAGAACATCTGGGAAGTGATCGAATCCAGAGGGAGGACAGTACCTGTACTGAGAGTAAAGCTAGATTTTAAGAGATTGAGGAGAGGGCATCAGGTAAGTAGAGAATAAGAGATTACTTTGCACTTGCAGTTGGTTTAGTGCACGTTGCACGTATGGCCTTCATTCCAGGGGACAGTAGCAGACTCCATGGGAGAAGGTAGAAGCCAGAAGATAAGAACTCTAACTTCTGTGTGTGTGTGTGTGTGTGTGTTTATTGAAGTTTAGTTGATTAACAATGTTTCAGGTGTACAGCAAAGTGATTCAGTGTGTGTGTGTGTGTGTATACACACACACACACACACACTTTTTCAGATTCTTTTCCATTATAGGTTATTACAGGGTACTGAATATAGTTCCCTGTGCTCTACAGTAGGTCTTCATTGTTTATCTAGAACTCTTAACTTCCAACCACCCAGACATAGAACCTTGTTCACATGATCATTCTTCTTTAAAACAGTGTATTCCTCTTTACACTCATTCCGGGACTCTGAACCCTTTGGCTTCCCAGGGGATGTCACTGTCTCATCCCACCCCTTATGTAGGGATCCCATCAACTTTAAAAAAGCTTAAATATCCCTCCTGACATGGCTTCAACCCTTATATCCCTCTTTCAGCACCGCCTGTCTCTCCTTTTCTCCACCGGATTTCTCGAAGGAGTGGATTTTCCTTCATATCCATTAATTCTTCCACCCTTTGCAATCTGATTTTCACCCCCCTCTACTCCTGTGAAACTGCACTGGCCGCTGTGGCTGCATCCAGTGGACATGTCACACCTTCAATCTCTTAGACCTCTTAGCGAGAATGTCTCTATTGACTAATCTCTTTCCTCCATGAGCTGTTCCTCATTCTCCTTTGTGGGCCCACTTTCCTCCCTCTACTTAAATGTCAGTTTCTGGCTTCAGTTACCATTTATGTCCTTACAGCCTCCAGTCTGTTTCCTGTCTCACTCTCCCAAAGCTTTGCCCATAATGTCAAACTGCTCACTTGACAGCTCTGCTTAGATTTCCCACAGGTACCACCAGTTGAACCTGTCTCCAAACTACTGTTCTCTCGCACATTAAATGGCATTTTCAGCCACCAAAATGCCCAGGCAAAAATCTGAGTACCTTACTTGACTTTTCATATTCTCTTCCCAGCTTACACCCAGTTTCGAAGTCACTTGTATCCCTCCAGCCACTCCTGGAGGGATACAGCATACCTCAGTGTATACCACCATCTCTTAAGATGGTTGAAGTAGCTTCATAATTGGTTTTTCATTGAGTGAGGAAATAAATGGGGAAAGATGTACTAGGCATGAATTTCTGTTTGTTGGCTTGAGAAAAGACCTGGAAGGGAAAGAGTATTTGAAGATCAAGAATAGGTATATCGTTGAAGAGGTGTGAGCAGGGCTGGGCTCAGCGTCCTGCACAGGCCAGCTTTGGGTGTGTCAGCCCTGCCATGCGTTCAGTATTGGAGTGAGTTTATGTTACCACTCCAGTCTCATTTTAATCCCCTGCTTTCAACCTGTTCTCCCCTCTCCCTTCGTTTCTACCTTTCCTCTATCATACTCAAATCATTATCAGGTGTAACTAAGTAAAGGCAAGAATTGAGACTGGGAGCTTTTGATTTGCTTCATTTGGTGGGCAGCAAGTAATGGATGTGAACGTTAAAATAATTTAAAAAATTTTAAAGTAATTATTAAGGTAACCTGGAAAATAATTAAAAATTATCTAACTGAAATGAGCTTATGGCTTTATCTTACTGTCATCTACGTAGCATTTTTATTTTTATTTATTTATGTATTTCGGCTGCGCCGGTCTAAGTTGCGGCATGTGGGATCTTTAGTTGCGGCGCACATGCCGGGTCTAGTTCCCAGGCTAGGCATGGAACCCAGGCCCCCTGCATTGGGAACTCAGAGCCTTAGCCACTGGACCATCAGGGAAGTGCCTCCCTTGCATTTTTTAAAGAAAACAAATCTAATGTTCTAGAATAATTGTTAGATTGGTTTTGGAATTAGATTGGTTTCTATTAAGAATATGATGCTAAGTGGAAGTAAAGAGCAGTAACCTTTTTTAGCCCTGGCTCCTTTATTTTCTACTTAATTTTTTCGGTGGGGCTGAAATTACAAATGGTAGAGTGTGAGGGGGGATGGGAGAACTTCACCTTGGCACAGTGAAGTGGTCTGTACAGGAGGCTGGTAGTTTATGGTTTGGTGATCTCTTGGGGCTCATTTATTGATATTCTTTGTAATTTGTTCACTTTGTTGAATCCATTACTGTCTCTACGTAAAAGAAAATGGGAAGGAAGTTGAAAATGTTTCTGTATTCAGTGGCAAAATGGTGACTTAAAGGAACATTTACCTCTTTTGTGCTTTCCCACTGGTCTTTTCTGTAGGCTTTCCCTCCCCTCATTGACTCACCCTTTCTGGTTTCTAATAATGAGTTAGCCAATTAAAGTTTAAGCCTTAAAGGCCTTAGCTTGACTCAGTAGTATTTGCGGTTTATTTTAATTGGCAGGGTGCTGGTAGAAGAAAAGGTTATTGCCTGCTCTGTTGACAAAGGGAAGGTAGGATAAGGGAAGGAGATAGTAACAGTCTATTTTTAGGGTAGGTGTGAGATCAGTGGCATGGTCCAGTTTGACCTTTGATAGTTGGTGAGAAAAGGATTAATGGTCACATTAACCAATGTTTATACATACTGAGACAATGCAAATTTCTTTACAGACTATTAAATCACTTTCATTCTTTCAAAGATATTTTACAGGTTGGAATGGGAATGCTGTTTCATTTACTTCTAAGAAATAAAACTTTAGATTTCAGGAAGAAGCAACATAACTAATCATGATTACTTTTTCACTTCCCTATCGTGTAACTGTATGTTCTGTGTGAGCTTTTATCTATCTATCTATCTATCTATCTAGATATTTATTTATGGCTGCCTTGGGTCTTTGTTGCTGCACGCGGGCTTTCTTTAGTTGCAGCGAGCCGGGGCTACTCTTTGTTGCGCTGCGCAGGCTTCTCATCGCGGTGGCTTCTCTTGCTGCGGAGCACGGGCTCTAGGCACACGGGCTTCAGTAGTTGTGGCATGTGGGCTCAGTATTTGTGGCACAAGGGCTTAGTTGCTCCGAGGCATGTGGGATCTTCCCAGACCAGGGCTCGAACCCACGTCCCCTGCATTGGCAGGCAGATTCTTAACCACTGCGCCACCAGGGGAGTCCCTGTGTGAGTTTTACAGGTTTCTCCAAAGGAAGTATGGTTTGGCTGCACAGATAAAAATGCTCTCAAGGAATCTCAAGGAATATGCAGATACGGTGAAATCAAACGTGTTGAGCCACATCTTTGTTGAATCGTTAGAGTGACTCTAGTTGACCCTCCTCAGTCTCTCAGATTCCCCAGTGAAGAGTGCTTTGAACTCTTGAATACCAGACTATTCCCATGGGGGTTTTCTTTAATGGACCAGACAGAAACTTCAAGTGTTTTGTGCCCTGGATAGTTCTACAGTAAGAATTGAGAAGACTCTTTAACCTACTTGGTTGTACACTGTGAAATCTGATACTTTTAGAATGAGCTGGTAACTCTGGGCTAGAAAAGTGATCTTACTGTGTTTTTAAAGACAGTTTCACATGCATCTCATTTGAATCCACTCTCCTGACAGCCTATGGGTAGGAAGGACACTTTTTTTTTTTTTTTTAATAAGGAATCAAGTTGTATAGGCCTTAAGTTCAATAAATTATGGCATTGGTCCAAGACAATGCTGACCTAGTAGAAACATATGTCATTTAAAATGTTCTGGTAGTCACATTTAAAAGTGAAAAGGAAAAGGTGAAATCAATTTGTATATATTTTGTTTAACCCAATATATACAAAATATTAATTCCATATGTGGTCAAATTGAACATCAGTAAGATTAATTTTTTTTTTCATACTAAGCCTTCAAAATCTGGTATTTTACCTACAGCACATCTTAGTTTGCACTGGCCACATTTCACGTGCTCAGTAGCTGTGTGTGGCTAGCAGATACCCTTTTGGTCAGTACAGGTCTAGAACTTGGAGCTTTAGTTCCCAGTCACCTTCCACCATATTTAGTTTCAGAACATTCCACTAACTAAAATAGCATGGGTGTGGTGTGCCATCAAAACAGCTTTGTCAAATGGAAAATGCCTTTGGAACTGCTCTCATGAGATTTTATCTAAAATAATTATTTGTATCACAGTATTCCCGTTGACAACAAGTTAAATAAAGTCCCTTGTTATTTAGTTTCTTGTAATCATCAGAGCATTTGTTGCACACAAAATTATATCAGCTGTCCTTTTTTGGTAGTTATATGCATTTATATTTTAGGTATAAGGTAGACAAAACAAATATATGGACAAAAATAATATTTTTAGCTTGCCTATGTGGGGAATAAATGCATTTATGGAGAGATTGAAAGTAAGGATAGAGTGGTCCCTGGTGATGGTTGCTAGGAAATTTGAATTTATTTTGGGATATTAGAAAGGAAATCATGCCAAGATTGAGGCAATCTTACAACAGTTAGACATGCTTACAACAGGGTTTTTTATTATTATTATTATTGTAACTAACCTTTTCTTTATTAACTTAAGTATTTTCCGCAAGTAGGTGACATTTGCTTGTTTTGCTGTTATGTCTCTTTGCTTTTTTTTTTCCTGTGATCTCATCTTTATAAGACACTTCACCTGAGTTTCTTTGCTTTTTTTTGTTGTTTTTTTGGCCAGGTACTCACTTTTCCTGTTTCATGTTAATTAAAGGAAGAAAAGAAAACTTGTGGTTGTTTTTGAACGAGGAGGCAAAGGCAGATTTCTTAAAATGAAGCTATACATGTTATTTTACGAAGGTGATGAAAATATTCACTATGGCAACGGATCTGCTTTACCCATAATGCAAAATACCCTATTTGCATTTGTTTTGCCAGAGACTTCTGAAATTAGCATCTCTGTATTAGATAACATGGGGAAAATAATACACTACATAGATTGAAAACAGGCTGAGACTTAATTTTTTTTTTAAGGTTTAAAAAAACAAAACTTTTATTTAGAAAGGCTAAAATGATTGCATGCTAATTTGAACAGATAGGTTGTATAAGAAAATTCCATTTTTGATACCCTCCAAGAGTTGGATTCCATTATGTGTGCTTTGCTCTTTCTTCAGACCTCTTAACTTCAGACTGGAGTTGAACAGAAATGTGGCTTACTCCTTTCCCCTCAATTCACTAAGAATTAATTTTATTTATTTATTTATGGAAGGGTTTTCTTTTTTTTTAATTAGTTATCTATTGTATACATATTAGTGTATGTATGTCAATCCCAACCTCCCAATTCATTCCCCCCCACCGCCCTCGCCGCCCCGCTTTCCCCCCTTTGTGTCCATACCTTTGTTCTCTACATCTGTGTCTCTATTTCTGCCTTGCAAACTGGTTCATCTGTACCATTTTTCTAGATTCCACATTAATGGAATATAGAAATTCCATTCTGACTTACTTCACTCTGTATGACAGACTCTAGGACCATCCACATCTCTACAGATGACCCAATTTCTTTCCTTTTTATGGCTGAGTAATATTCCATTGTATATATTTACCATGTCTTTATCCATTCCATCTGTCAATGGGCATTTAGGTTGCTTCCATGACCTGGCTATTGTAAATAGTGCTGCAATGAACGTTGGGGTGCATGTGTCTTTTTGAATTATGGTTTTCTCTGGGTATATGCCCAGTAGTGGGATTGCTGGGTCATATGGTAATTCTATTTTTAGTTTTTTAAAGCACCTCCATACTGTTCTCCATAGTGGCTGTATCAATTTACATTCACACCTACAGTGTGAGAGGGTTCCCTTTTTGCCACACCCTCTCCAGCATTTGTTGTTTGTAGATTTTCTGATGATGGCCATTCTAACCAGTGTGAGGTGCTACCTCATTGTAGTTTTGATTTGCATTTCTCTAATAATTAGTGATGTTGAGAAGCTTTTCATGTGCCTCTTGGCCATCTGTATGTCTTCTTTGGCCCATGTTTTGACTGGGTTGTTTGTTTTTTAATTTTTTTAAAATAAATTTATTTATTTTATTTATTTATTTTTGGCTGTGGTGGGTCTTCATTCTGCATGCAGGCTTTCTCTAGTTGCGGTGAGTGGGGGCTACTCTTCGTTGTCGTGCATGGGCTTCTCATTGTGGTGGCTTCTCGTTGCAGAGCACGGGCTCTTAAGTGCGTGGGCTTCAGTAGTTGTGGCACGTGGGCTCAGTAGATGGGGCTCACGGGCTCTAGAGCACAGGCTCAGTAGTTGAGGCATAAAGGCTTAGTTGCTCCGCAGCATGTGGGATCTTTCCGGACCAGGGCTCGAACCCATGTCCCCTGCATTGGCAGGCGGATTCTTAGCCACTGCACCATCAGGGAAGCCATGTGCAAAGGTCCCATTTGTTTATTTTTGTTTTTATTTCCATTACTCTAGGAGGTGAGTCAAAAAAGATCTTGCTGTGATTTATGTCAAAGAGTGTTCTTCCTATGTTTTTCTATAAGAGTTTTATAGTGTCTGGCCTTACATTTAGGTCTTTAATGCATTTTGAGTTTATTTTTGTGTCTGGTGTTAGGGGAGTGTTCTAATTTCATTCTTTTACATGTAGCTGTCCAGTTTTCCCAGCACCACTTATTGAAGAGGCTGTCCTTTCTCCACTGTACATTCCTACCTCCTTTATCAAAGATAAGTTGACCATATGTGCGTGGGTTTACCTCTGGGCTTTCTATCCTGTTCCATTGATCTATGTTTCTGTGCCAGTACCATATTGTCTTGATTACTGTAGCTTTGTAGCATAGTCTGAAGTCAGGGAGTCTGATTCCTCCAGCTCCTTTTTTTTCCCTCAAGACTGCTTTGCCTATTTGGGTATTTTGTGTCTCCATACAAATTTTAAGATTTTTTTGTTCTAGTTCTGTAAAAAATGCCATTGGAAATTTGATAGGGATTGCATTGAATCTGTAGATTGCTTTGGGTAGTATAGTCATCTTCCAATCCAAGAACATGGTATATCTCCATCTGTTTCTGTCATCTTTGATTTCTTTCACCAGTGTCTTATAGTTTTCTGAGTCCCGGTCTTTTACCTCCTTAGGTAGGTTTACTCCTAGGTATTTTATTCTTTTTGTTGCAATGGTGAATGGGATTGTTTCCTTAATTTCTCTTTCTGATCTTTCATTGTTAGTGTATAGGAATGCAAGAGATTTCTGTGCATTAATTTTGTATCCTGAAACTTTATGGAATGCATTGATTAGCTCTAGTAGTTTTCTGGTAGCATCTTTAGGATTCTCTACTTATAGTATCATGTCATCTGCAAACAGTGACAGTTTTAATTCTTCTTTTCCAATTTGTATTCCTTTTATTTCTTTTTATTCTCTGACTGCCGTGGCTAGGACTTCCAAAACTATGTTAACTAATAGTGGTGAGAGTGAACATCCTTGTCTTGTTCCTAATGTTAGAGGAAATGCTTTCAGTTTTTCACCATTGAGAATGATGTTTGCTGTGGGTTTGTCATATATATGGACTTTATTAGGTTCCCTCTATGCCCACTTTTTGGAGAGTTTTTTATCATAAATGGGTGTTGAATTTTGTCAGAAGCTTTTTCTGCATCTATTGAGATATCATATGGTTTTTCTTCTTCAATTTGTTACTGTGGTGTATCACATTGATTGATTTGTGTATTTTGAAGAGTCCTTGCATCCCTGGGATAAATCCCACTTGATCATGGTGTATGAACCTTTTAATGTGCTGTTGGATTCTGTTTGCTAGTATTTTGTTGAGGATTTTTGCATCTATATTCATCAATGATATTGGTCTGTAAGTTTCTTTTTTTGTAGCATCTCTGGTTTTGGTATCAGGGTGACGGTGGACTTGTAGAATGAGGTTGGGAGTGTTCCTTCCTCTGCAATTTTTGGAAGAGTTTGAGAAGGGTGGGTGTTAGCTCCTCTCTAAATGTTTGCTAGAATTCGCCTGTGAAGCCATGTGGTCCTGGACTTTTGTTTGTTGGAAGATTTTAAGTCACAGTTTCAATTTCATTACTTGTGATTGGTCTGTTCATATTTTCTATTTCTTCCTGGTTCAGTCTTGGAAGGTTATACCTTTCTAAGAATCTGTCTATTTCTTCCAAGTTGTCCATTTTATTGGCATAGAGTTGCTTGTAGTAGTCTCTTAGGATGCTTTGTATTTCTGCAGTGCCCATTGTAACTTCTCCTTTTTCATTTCTAATTTTATTGATTTGAGTCCTTTCCCTCTTTTTCTTGATGAGTCTGGCTAAAGGTTTATCAATTTTGTTTATATTTTCAAAGAACCAGCTTTTAGTTTTATTGATCTTTGCTATTGTTTTCTTTGTTTCTCTTTCATTTATTTCTGCTCTGATAGTTATGATTTCTTTCCTTCTGCTAACTTTGGGTTTTGTTTGTTCTTCTTTCTCTAGCTGCTTTAGGTGTAAGGTTAGATTATTTATTTGAGAGTTTTGTTTCTGGAGGGAGGATTGTATTGCTATAAACTTCCCTCTTGGAACTGCTTTTGCTGCATCCCATAGGTTTTGGATCATCCTGTTTTCATTGTCATTTGTCTCTAGGTATTTTTTGATTTCCTCTTTGATTTCTTCAGTGATCTCTTGGTTATTTAGTAACATATTGTTTAGCCTTCATGTGTTTGTGTTTTTTACGTTTTTTTCCCTGTAAATGATTTCTAATCTCATAGTGTTGTAGTCAGAGAAGATGCTTGATAGTTCAGTTTTCTTAAATTTACCAAGGCTTGATTTGTGACCCAAGATGTGATCTATCCTCGAGAATGTTCTGTGTGCACTTGAGAAGAAAGTGTAATCTGCTCTTTTCGGATGGAATGTCCTATTAATATCAATTAAATCTATCTGGTCTATTGTGTCATTTAAAGCATGCGTTTCCTTATTAATTTTCTGTCGATGATCTGTCCATTGGTGTAAGTGAGGTGTTAAAGTCCCCCACTGTTATTGTGTTACTGTCAGTTTCCTCTTTTACAGCTGTTAGCAGTTGCCTTGTGTATTGAGGTCCTCCTATGTTGGGTGCGTATATATTTATAATTGTTATATCTTCTTCTTGGATTGATCCCTTGATCATTATGTAGTGTCCTTCTTTGTCTCTTGTAATACTCTTTATTTTAAAGTCTATATTGTCTGATATGAGAATTGCTACTCCAGGTTTCCTTTGATTTCCATTTGCATGGAATATCTTTTTCCATCCCCTCACTTTCAGTCTGTATGTGTCCCTAGGTCTGAAGTGGGTCTCTTGTAGACAGCATATATATGGGTCTTGTTTTTGTATCCATTCAGCAAGCCTGTGTCTTTTGGTTGGAGCATTTAATCTATTCACATTTAAGGTAATTATCGATATGTATGTTCCTATTACCATTTTCTTAATTGTTTGGGGTTTGTTTTTCTAGATCCTTTTCTTTTGTATTTCCCACTTAGAGAAGTTCCTTTAGCATTTGTTGTAGAGCTGGTTTTGTGGTCCTCAATTCTCTTCGTTTTTGCTTGTCTGTAAAGCTTTTGATTTTCTCCTTGAATCTGAATGAGATCCTTGCCAGGGTGAGTCACCTTGGTTGTAGGTTCTTCCCTTTCATCACTTTAAATATATCATGCCACTTCCTTTTGCTGTAGAGTTTCTTCTGAGAAATCAGCTGTTAACCTTATGGGAGTCCCCTTTTATGTTATTTGTCATTTTTCCCTTGTTGCTTTTAATAATTTTTCTTTGTCTTTAATTTTTGTCAGTTTGATTACTGTGTGTCCTGGTATGTTTCTCTTTGTGCTTACTCTGCCTGGGACTCTCTGCGCTTCCTGGACTTGGGTGGCTATTTCCTTTCACATGTTAGGGAAGTTTTCGACTATAATCTCTTCAAATATTTTCTCAGGACCTTTCTCTCTCTCTTCTCCTTCTGGGACCCCTATAATGAGAATGTTGTTGCGTTTAATTTTGTCCCAGAGGTCTCTTAGGCTGTCTTCATTTCTTTTCATTCTTTTTTTCTTTATTCTGTTCCATGGCAGTGATTTCCACTGTTCTGTCTTCCAAGTCACTGATCCGTTCTTCTGTCTCAGTTATTCTGCTATTGATTCCTTCTAGTATATTTTTCATTTCAGTTATTGTATTGTTCATCTCTGTTTGTTTTTTCTTTAATTCTTCTAGGTCTTTTTTAAACATTTCTTGCATCTTCTCGATCTTTGCCTCCATTCTTTTTCCATGGTCCTGGATCATCTTCATTATCATTAGTCTGAATTCTTTTTCTGGAAGGTTCGCTATCTCCACTTCATTTAGTTGTTTTTCTGGTGTTTTATCTTGTTCCTTCATCTGGTACATAGTCTTCTGTCTTTTCATTTTCTCCTTCTGTGATTGTGGTTTTTGTTCCACAGGCTGCAGGATTGTAGTTCTTTTTGCTTCTGCTGTCTGCCCTGTGGTCGAGACTTAATTTTAATCAGAAATGAAATTTGATTGCTTTCCTGAGATGAGTATGTGTGTGTGTTCGTGAGGGGCAGGGGGAATGGGTGGGTCACAATCCAGTTCAACAAATACTTACAGAAAATCTATCTGTATGTTCACATTCTTAACTCCCCCGTTTGGTTTTACATTATAATTTATACTTTCCCTGGTCCTGATTTATAAGTTATATGTTAAATTTCTCATACAGAATCTCAATCCCTGTGGAAGAAGTTTGGGGGGTAAATAAATAATCTGTACATGTGGGTGAGACATTGTAATAGGTGCTTCAGGAGGTATGAGGAAGATGCCGTTCCAGTACTATTTGCACGCTTCAATCTGGAGGAGGGAGACTGACACTTACTCTCGAGTAAAATAAACCAAATAAATAAGTAAATAAATAAGGCAGAGCAGGGTACTGATTTGAGCAGATGTGTTATGTGATGTAAAACCATATGGTTTTCTGATTATTCTCTTGCAGACCCACTGCCTTCTCCAGATCATTTTCCCCCTTCACCTTGTGTACCAACCCTTCAGCCCACTGTTTATGCCAAACTTCTGGTTACTTTCCCACACTGACCATGAAATGCCCTGCCTCATACCCCCCATTCCCATCATACATTATCTTGGTATTTTAGGATTTTTGTCCTACAGTTTGCTTTTCAAACATCTCTACTCCACAGTTCTTGATCCCTCAAACACAGTGATTTTCTGTGCATTTCACTTAGGCAGTCCTCTCCTTACACTTAGTTCTTCCTTAGAAATCTTGAACTCTATTGTCACTATTTCCCAGCTTTGTCAAATTTTCATCACACCTTGCTGTCATTGCGATCTCCAGGCCCTTGCCCCCTTCCACCCTGCTTCTAGTCTTCCAGTTACTTTAAAACCAGAATTTCTTCACTAATCCTGCATCCTATAGTCAGATTTCAGCTCGCATTCCTGGTGTGGATCAATCCTACAGGCCAGTTTCTTTGCTCCTGCTCATGGACTGGGTGCACAGCTGGAGAAAAAGTGCACATGCATAGCTTCATACATTAGGGAGACTATTGGCTAGACTTTTTGGCTAGCCATTTGGCTAGACTTTTTTTTTCAATTGCATTTATAAAACATCAGAACGTTTATATATATATATATATATATATATGTATATATATATATATATATAAAATACACACACACACACACATATATATATAATACACACACACACACACACACACACACACACACACACACACACACATATATTTACTTTTTGGCTGCACAGCGCAGCTTCCGGGGTCTTAGTTCCCTGACCAGGGATTGAACCCAGATCCCGGAGTGGGAGTGCTGAGTCCTAACCACTGGACCACCAGGGAATTCCCAGAACATCATATTTTTAACAAAGACAAAATAAAAATAACTTTTTACCTCTAACTCCTTCAGTTCTTTTTAAATTCATTTTAAAATAGACCTTCTATTTGAAGTATGAGATGCATACATAGAATGGCATGCAGTTTAAAGCATTATTTGCCAGTTTACAGGTGAGAACATTATTACAAAGCAGACCCATCTATACAGTTATCACCCAGATCAAGGTATATTACATAACCCGCAACTCAGAAGTCCCCTCACGCCCCCTGCAGTCACTTCCTTCACTGTCTTCTGATTTCTAACAGCATAGATTAGTGTTGGCACTTTATATAAATGTTATACAGTATAAGCTTTTCTCCCTAAGCTTCCTATCATGCTTGTACAATTATTCCCATTGTGTAGCTCTAGTTTATTCATTTGCTTTGCTATATGGTATTGCATTGTGTGACTATACCACGGTTGATTTACCCATTCTACTGTTGATGGACATTTTTTCCCTCCAGTTTTCTGCTGTTGTGAAAAATGCGGCTGTGACATCCTCAGTCATTTGTTTTAGTGCACACGTACATACAGTTCTCTAACTATGACTGGCTTTCTGGGGCCTTATAGATTATACATCTGTGTAGCTTTAGTTGATGCTGCCAAACATTTTCAAAAGTTAATTGTAGGACTTCCCTGGTGGCGCAGTGGTTAAGAATACACCTGCCAGTGCAGGGAGCATGGGTTCGAGCCCTGGTCTGGGAAGATCCCACATGCCACAGAGCAACTAAGCCCGTGCGCCATGACTACTGTGCCCACGCGCCTAGAGTGCATCCTCCGCAACAAGAGAAGCCACTGCAACGAGAAGCCCATGCGCCGCAACGAAGAGCAGCCCCCAGTTGCCACAACTAGAGAAAGCCCGCACGCAGCAACGAAGACCCAACACAGCCAAAAAAATAAACAAACGCACCCCCCCCAAGTTAATTGTACCAGTTGACACTCCCATCAATAGAGATGAGAGTTGCTCCACATCCTCATCATAGCCTTTTTTCATTTTGTCTGCTCTGCTAGGTGTGTAGTGTCACATCATTGTAGTTTTCTTTTTAAAACATTTTTATTATGGAAAATTTCAAATAAATATAAAACTAGAAAAAAAAGGGATGATAAACCATATATCTTTGCTCAGCTTCATCAGCTATTAGCTCATCTCTGTTGGACTCATGGTACCATTCTGCAGTCATTCGATTCTTCTCCCATTCCTCTTCACATAGTTCAGACTTGAACCAGTCTCCAAAAACCCCTCTACCCACATTTTTTTCTGCCTCTTTTATTCTAAGTAAATACTCTGTGCCTCCTTTGTTACAGAGGAAATGTCCTTCCCTCGAATCTTATTTAAAGTTGTCTTATCCCCTGTTTTCTAGGTCTCGTTGTCTCCTGGGGTCTTGATCCTTCACTCTCTGAGTGTTCTGTTCTGTGTATTTTAACCTCCCATTCTATTTGCTCTTTCCTTTTGAGTCATAAACATGCTCTACATTTCTCATTTCGAAACAGCCTTTCCTTGACCACACAGCACACTGCTGTCTCCTACTCTTGGGAGCCATGTTCCTCAAAAGAGCAGTCATTTTCTGTCTCTGCTCACATATTTCCACCTCTGTAGTTAGAAATATCCCATTGCACCCTCCCCCAACCCCGAGCCTTCAATAAATCAAATTTGGCCTAGGTCACCAATGAGGTTCTGATTGCCAAACCTAATAGATACATGTCAGTGTCCTTTATTTACATAACAGATTTTGAGTTCTTCCTATATGGAAGGCTCTGCTTAGTGTGAGGGATAAAAGATTAAACGACACCTTCCCAACACTACACGAATTTATTTCCTAGTAGGAATGACAGGCTTGGAAGATGACAGTCAGTTGTCATACTGGATACTGTCTATTTTATTTATCTTTGGGTGAAGTAGAAAAGAATAGCTTTATTGCTTTGCCAGGCAAAGGGGGCCACAGCGGACTAATGCCCTCAAAACTGTATCCCAACCTGGAGGAGGTAATGAGGAGTTTTATAGTAACGGTTCAAAGAGGGCATGGTCAGCTCATGGACATTCTTCTGATTCGTTGGTAGTGAGGTAATTGGGAGTCATCATCATCGACCTGGTTCCAACTGGTCTGCTTGTATGCAGCACACAGTTAACTTCTTCTACCTGGTAGGGGTTTCAGTATCTGGTCTCAGGACTTAATGAACCTCAGGTTCTTTTTTGTGTGTGTGTGTGGTACGCAGGCCTCTCACTGCTGCGGCCTCTCCCGTTGCGGAGCACAGGCTCCAGAAGCGCAGGCTCAGCGGCCATGGCTTACGGGCCCAGCCGCTCTGCAGCATGTGGGATCTTCCCGGACCGGGGCACGAACCCATGTCCCCTGCATCAGCAGGCAGACTCTCAACCACTGCGCCACCAGGGAAGCCTGAACCTCAGGTTCTTGATGTCTCATTGCAGAAAGAATTCAGTGAGAGACAAAGTGATAGGTAAGAAGTGGATTTATTTAGAGAGAAACACACTCCACAGACAGAGTGTGGGCCATCTCAGAAGGCCAGAGGGTCCTGGATACTGCTTATTGAAAGGATGATACCAAGTTGTGCTGGAACTGTTCTAAGAACTTTACATACATTATTTTACTTAATCCCTATAAAGAAGTAAGCATTGTTACTACTAATTCCCATTTTACAGAAAAGAAGTTAAGACTTTATTTATTTTTATAATTAATTAATTAATTAATTAATTAATTTTTGGCTGCATTGGGTCTTCGTTGCTTCATGTGGGCTTTCTCTAGTTGTGGTGAGCAGGGGCTACTCTTCGTTGCAGTGCGCGGGCTTCTCATTGCCGTGGCTCCTCATTGTGGAGCACGGGCTCTAGGAGCACGGGCTTCAGTAGTTGTGGCTCGCAGGCTCTAAGAGCGCAGGCTCAGTAGTTGTGGCGCACGGGCTTAGTTGCTCCGTGGCACGTGGGATCTTCCCAGACCGGGGCTCGAACCCGTGTCTCCCGCATTGGCAGGCGGACTCTCAACCACTGCGCCCCCAGGGAAGCCCCAATGTTAATACTTTAAAAGGCTAGACACTTGCCCTCGCTAAGCATTTGGTAAGCTCAGTTTGAATTTGAATGCAGATCTGACTTCAGAGCCGATGCTATTTGTGGGCAGAACTGCTTGCATAATTCAGTCTGCTCATATGTCAGAAATGTCTGCACTTGCTGTGAGGTGAACTCAGAGAACTGTTGCTACTGCCTTTGAGTTGTGCAAGGAGGGGAGGGGATGGATGTTGAGGGAAGGCTTCTTGTTGGTTGCTTGATTGATGGTCATATGTAGGACATATTTAGATCTGAAACAGATAATTTACTAACACCGTTTATTTATGTTTGAGCCCTAGAGAAACAACATGTCCAAAGTGATAGAGCTTTTTTGTGACAAACTTGACAACAGATCCTGGTCTGGTATTTGTTTCTCTGTTTAAAAAAAGGGTCCAGGGCTTCCCTGGTGGCGCAGTGGTTGAGAGTCCGCCTGCCGATGCAGGGGACGCGGGTTCGTGGCCTGGTCTGGGAAGATCCCACATGCCGCGGAGCGGCTGGGCCCGTGAGCCATGGCCTCTGAGCCTGCATGTCCGGAGCCTGTGCTCCGCAGAGGGAGAGGCCACAGCAGTGAGAGGCCCGCATACCGAAAGAAAAAAAAAAAAAAAAGGGTTCACCCAAACTCCAGAACCACGTGCTGCCTAAAATGCTGTCTTCTTGGAAATCTAGTATAGGAGAGGAATAGTGTAAATCCTGAACCCTTCTTCCACCAAGGTGATTGGAATGGGGTCTAATAACTTACTCACTGTATTACTTTGTAGTGACTTTTAAAAGGAAATATCTTATGTCCGGGGGTGTTGACTGGTGGACTTCTTCTTGCAGGACCAGTGTGGCTTGGGAGCCAATCTGCCTAGATTTGTATCTTGCTCCCATAGTAGCTTAGATACCTCTCAGTGTCTCTGTTTCTTCATTGTAAAATCGGGATGATATTAGTACCTCTCTCAGAGTTGTTATGAGGCTGAAAGAGTTAATATGTGTAAAATGTTTTGAAACATGCCTGGCATATAATAGGTACTCAGTCACTGTTAGTTACTATTTATGGTTAAGATGATGGTTTCCTCATTTCCATCTCAGTTTATTTCCTGGGCACTTGCTTTTTGATTTCTCATTGGGGGTGGGGAGCTGAGAATTGATATAAAAAAAAAACAGCATAGAAAAAACCAGCATTAAGTAAGTATACTTAATGTCATTTCTCATTGTTATTTGACTGTAAGTATTATTTTCTTAGCTAAGTACATATTGTCATCCTGTATTGAGTAACACATGGGAATTAAACAAAAACTCCTAGACAGCAAAGAGCGTAATTTCTATCTACCTTCTGGTGTTTTCTTCTCTTCCCCAGCAATATTTAAAGGCCTAGTTGGGGTAGTTAACTAGTGTTAACATACTTAAAGTGTTTTTCTTTTTCCTTTCTAGAAAGAAACACTATTTAGGTGAATTTGGTTTTTTTTGTTTTTTTTTTTGTTTTTTTTGCGGTACGCAGGCCTCTCACTGTTGTGGCGTCTCCCGTTGTGGAGCACAGGCTCCGGACGCACAGGCTCAGCAGCCATGGCTCACGGGCCCAGCCGCTCTGCGGCATGTGGGATCTTCCCGGACTGGGGCAGGAACCCGTATCCCCTGCATCGGCAGGCGGACTCTCAACCACTGCGCCACCAGGGAAGCCCTATTTAGGTGAATTTTAAACATTGCTAATCCCAAAACAACTCCCTGGTGAGAAGGAAATTGGCAGATTGGCATCAGGGTCAAGGAAATGGTCTAAATAGCTTGGCAGTTGCATTTTTGCAACATTTAAAAAGGGTTTAAAGTATCCCAATGACTTACTTGCTAACCCAGACATCTGATGTGTAGTATTTGTTATCAAACATACACAACAAAATTATACTTGTCATGATCAATCCCTTAAACATACCACTTCCTGATTTTCCCAGTTTATTTTTTAACATTGTTCTCATGAATTATTATTGAATGTTACTGTATTTTTATGTAAGGTTCCTGAATTCTGTATTCTGAATTAAGCAGCACAATTGAACATCTTCTCTATTTAAAATAGTAATCTCTATGACATACTTTGACATTTCTCACAAAAGTCAATATCAAGTACATTCGTTGTAACAATTGACATGAAGGTCATCATAACATACCCCTTTTCAAGAAACCAAAGAAATATGCAAGACTTCTGAATGTGAAGTTAAATTATTCTTATTTTTATTCCTAGTTTTTCTTTTTTGTTAATATCTTTGGAATGACTCCAAATTTTCTTTCTTTCTTTTTTTTTTTTTAAATTTTTGGCTGTGTTGGGGCTACTCTTCATTGCGCGGTTCATGAGCTTCTCATTGTGGTGGCTTATCTTGTTGCAGAGCACGGGCTCTAGGCACTCGGGCTTCAGTAGTTGTGGTGCGTGGGCTCTGTAGCTGTAGCGCACAGGATTAGCTGCTCTGCGGCGTGTGGGATCTTCCCAGACCAGGGATTGAACCCATGTCCCCTGAATTGGCAGGCGGATTCTTAACCACTGCGCCACCAGGGGAGTCCAACTCCACATATTCTGAGAAACCACACATTGGTGTGTAACATTTTTCTCCTTTTGCTTCATGTTGTTCTAGAGATAGATAGACAAGCAACTTTTCTTCATCCCTAGTTGTGATTTTAGAATATTCATGAATAAAAGTTTTTCTTAATGTCATATTTCTTTCATGTTAATATAACTATACTTAGGGACTTCCCTGGTGGTCCAGTGGCTAAGACTCCATGCTCCCAGTGTATGGGACCCGGGTTCGGATCCGTGGTCAGGGAACTAGATCCCATGTGCTGCAACTAAGAGTTTGCATGTGACAACTAAGACCTAGTGCAGCCGAATAAATAAATAGATAAATAAATAGGTAAAATATTTTTAAAAATGAGTGACTGATCAGGTAGGCTGCTTTAAAAAATATATATAACTAAACATAAAGTTGCATACACATTAATTTCTTACCACATTTGCTAACATTTCTTGTAACGTGAATATTAAAGTAATAAGCATCCGTCTTTGCTCCTGTTAGCATATGACCAAGCTTGTTCAGCTCCCTCTGAGCTCCATATATCTCCAGTGACTTCACTGTTCCTTTCCTTTACTTCCCTGGATGCACAGTCTTCCCGTGGCTCTCCTTCCCATACTTTTCCCGAAAGGTTTCATGGTCCTCTCTCCCATCACCACTCCTCTTTCAAATGGCTCCTTCACCTTCCCTCTGCTCTGAGCTCCCGCCCTCCACTGGAACTGAGCAGTTTCGTCCAAGGCAGGTCTGGGGTCTTGTTGAATTAAGGCTTGGAACATGCCCTCCAGAGGTGAAACCCCGGCACCCTGTTAAGCAAGTGAAAGTATGTGGTTAAGGGTAGGGACATGTAAACAGCTACCTTCAGTAGAGGTGGGGGTTGTGTAATTGAGAGGAGGAAGCAATTAACACTGCCTGTGGGGGCCTGGGAAAACTTCGGAGGAGGCCACAGGTGAGAGGTACTTTGAATGGCTGCAGGTGCTTTCAGTGGGAGAAAGCGGGCCTTTCAGACGAGGGAAACGTGCACAAACACAGGTGCTCCGCAAGTGTGCGCTTAACTCATCTTTTCCCCCTTGGTGCTTTCTCTGATTTCTTTGCTTTCCTTCTGTGATTGGCTCCAGACCAGGATACTTTCATTGTTGTGGTTCCATCTTTAATAGAGAAAAATCTTAAAGTATTTTCACCTACTTTTAGCCACATTACATCTTGTTAATTTTTCCTCACTATTTTGAAATGAAACATCTTTCATTTCTGGTAGATCCTCAGTTTCCCTTCTCTTACACAAAGGTACTACTTGTGCCTGTGAGTTTTCCTTTTCCTTTTTTTTTTAAGCTGAGCACCAGAAATTTTGCTAGGCAATCAATGATAATCAAGAAGCTTTGGCTTCTAAATCAAATGCGAAATATTCATTGAGGGTATAGGGTAGGAAGGACACACAGTGAAGAAGCAACCTCAGTAAAACAGGGTAAGTACTTGTGATGGAGGCCTCATCAGCTGACTGAGGAGTCCATTGGATTCAGTCCGTATTTGGGCACAAAGAAAGAATGCTTTCTGGGGAAGTGCCTGACCCGAGACCAAAGTAATAGAAGTGAGTCCAAAAGGTGGGATGGAGCAAGGAAGGCAGTGTTATAAAGCGTGTGGGTGCTCAGTGCTGCGGCACGCGGGGAGAGTGCGGGTGCTGAGCAGCCAGAGGTGGGGAGGCGCCTGCTCACCAAGGGCCTTGAGGAGGATAAAGGTGTCTGAACCAGGGAGGGGCTGCCAGGGGTGTTCAGGCATGGCAGTGGTATAATTTCAGAAACAGCTGTTCAGAGCACACGGGTGAAGCATGGAGGTGGTCAGAATGAGGTAGAGTGGGTGCAGGGAAGACGGCAGGCTCAGCCTGTGGGAGAGATGGTTGTGGCCTGGACATAGAGAAAAATGGTTGCATTTGGGATATTTTAATTTGACACCAATTCTGCTGTGTGTGTGTGGGGGGCCCTCCCCGCTACGTCCACCAAGGAATTCTTTGACACCAGCTGGATGTTCTGACATCATCCACCCGGAGGTAGCGTCAGACCCACAGGTTCATAAGGGCTCGGTCCTGCGAGCCTGCCACCCCCCCTCACGCGCACACACACTTCAGATGCCAGTTGCGCGTTCAGGTTGTCAGCTATGCTTCTATAGATCTGGGGTTCCCACCACCCTCTCCTTAGCTCGATTTACTAGAGCGGCTCGCAGAACTCAGAAATTTTTACTTCCTAGATCATCAGTTTATTATAAAAAGGATATACAGCCAAATGGAAGATGCCTAGGGCCAAGGTATGGGGAGAGGCTTCGCGCTTCTGTGCTCTCTGAGCATCTCCATGTGTTTAACAACCCAGTTCTATCCTAATACTGTCCTTTTCGGTTTTTATAGAGTCTTCATTACAGAGGCATGATGGATCAAATCATTGGCTGCTGGTGAATGAACTTAATCTCCAGCCCCTCCCCCTCCCCCTCCCCTCCCCCCCAGGGTTGGGGGTGGGACTGGTAGTTCTAATCCTCTCATCACATGATCGCCTCCCTTGGCAACCAGCCGGTCCTTAGGTTCCTTAGGAGTTCTCTAAAAGTCCCCGTTATCATAACAAAAGACACCTTGATCGCTCCTAGGAGCTCTGTGCCAGGCACTGGGACACAGACCAAATATATATGTATTATAAATCAGAACATCAAAGTTACATTAAGGAGGGCTTCCCTGGTGGCGCAGTGGTTGAGAGTCCGCCCGCCGATGCAGGGGACACGGGTTCGTGCCCCGGTCCGGGAAGATCTCACATGCCGCGGAGCGGCTGGGCCATGGCCGCCGAGCCTGCGCGTCCGGAGCCTGTGCTCCGCAACGGGAGAGGCCACAGCAGTGAGAGGCCCGCGTACCGCAAAAAAAAAAAAAAAGTTACATTAAGGAGGTACCAGTTCTTATCGAATTAGGGCTCCGCCCTTCGACCGAATGTAACATAATCACCTCCTTAAAGGCCGTCTCTAACACAGTCACATGGGGGATTCATTAAGGCATCCTCAAGAACTATGATGGGACACGATTCAGTCACTAGCACAGTCCCCCCAGAGTATTATTATACTTGTATATTTATTATTAAACGGGTATGTTAAAAGTCATATTCTTTTTGAAAGATCTAATTTGATTAGATAGCTGTCTTTGCTGTCAGGTAAATGGAATTAAACCTGGTGGTGGCAGTGTTTAGTCGAACGTCCATTAATATAAGTGGGAGTCGATTTTACTTCCTGAAAGCCATATTTTAGTCAGGTCCTTTGGCTGGAGCGGGCTCGTTCTGGCCTAGTGTGTTTGCTCTAGTTCTTTGTCTCAGGTAGGAGAGCTTGGATTTCTTACCCTAATTCTCCTGCCTGTTATTAGGCGTCTAGGTTGTTTTCGGATGCTGCCTTTTGTCGGACATTGGGGTTGTTTTCAGATGCATGCTTGCACGTATTAGGTCTTGTGAGTTCAGCCTCAATTCCTCAAAGTGGGTTTGCTCATTTGCATTTCACAGGCCTCCTGTAGTGTTGGTCCAGTAAGTTGGACTTCGCCCTCCATGGGTGCTGCAATATTTCCAACACTTTTGCCTAGCTTGGCTTTTTCTGTTTCCATTCTCTTAGACAAAGGTACTTGGGCCTGTGAGTTTGCTCTGCCTGTGCTGTCCCCAGCGTATTGTGACCCGCTTACCTCGGGCATCCAGAATTTCTTGAATGCCATTTGATTCTGTTGTAATGAAGCATTTCATTGATTGCTTAGATCTCTAGACAGCTTATGTGGGAGCCCCTGTCTCCACGCAGGTGAAAACACCTCACTCATCACTGCTTGAAAGATCCCTGTGCATATGCCATCTTTGGTCAGACTCCACAGTTAGTGTCTTGCTTGTATAGAGAAATATGTGGAAAACACGTTTCAGGTCATTCCTTTTGTCTCATTTCCTCAGTGATAGAACAGCAGAAAACCTTCCTTCGTTCAGCAAGTTTTGTTGAAAGCTAAATGGTGATTTTTTTAACCTAAGATTTTTAATATAGTTAAATTTATGTGTTTTCCTTCATAGCTTCCGTGTTCTCTGTTTTGTGTTCTCTAGTTTTCTTTTTTTTTTTTTAAAGGAATTTTGCCTTTTTAAAATATTTTATTTATTTATTTATGGCTGTGTTGGGTCTTCGTTTCTGTGCGAGGGCTTTCTCTAGTTGTGGCAAGCGGGGGCCACTCTTCATCGCGGTGCGCGGTCCTCTCACTATCGTGGCCTCTCTCGTTGCGGAGCACAGGCTCCAGATGCGCAGGCTCGGTAATTGTGGCTCACGGGGCCAGCCGCTCCGCGGCATGCGGGATCTTCCCAGACCAGGGCCCAAACCCATGTCACCTGCATTGGCAGGCAGACTCTCAACCACTGCGCCACCAGGGAAGGCCCTCTAGTTTTCTTTAAGACTTTCCTCAGTCAAAGCATTATCGAAAATTCTCACACATTTACTTCATTTATTTTTTTAATCAACTATAAAGTTTCATGAGCACGTTCCAACTTCCTATGATTTTAAGATTGACAGAAGGAAAAGATAGCTGAAGACCATCCAGGTTAACATGTAGCTTAAACTTGAAAAGAAATGAAAGGAGTAAGGCAGGTTATCAGTTGCAAACGTTGCCTGCCTTCAGGAGGAGTACTGCCTGCCACGCTCTCCAGTTGTGCTCCTTTCTGACGGTGGAAACAGATCGAAGGCCTTGGCAGAAGATGACAACATCAAAGCTGAAAAATACTCTTGATGAAGTCATGTCATTTTGATGCTCAGATAGAAGTCAGACTGGGCAGAAGAGAGGTTCCACAGACTCAAGTGATTTGGAATTTGGAGATTAGAGAAAGCAAGCAGAAAACTGGGAGATGTTATTTTAGTCACTGCCAAAAAGGGACATGATTCAGTCTGTTTATTTACATAATCCAGTGCTGAGCACTTGTTAACAGGACCCTCCAAGTACCTGTGGTTGATCATGTGCTGCGTATTTCATCACATTCTGAATATGTTTGAATAAAATTATAAGAAGATTTGTTATTTGACTTAGTTTTGAGACCATGTTTGAACTTACAAGTAGTTTGCAAGTTAAATTATCACTCAATTTGCTGCATAAATAGAATTGGGCAGTGTTAAGAATATCCGGAGACACTGCCTGAGACCAAGTGTCTGCCTTTTGTCTTCTACAATTTGTGACTGATGCATACATCAGTGCTTGAAAAACTATGCCCTCGTGCAGAGAGGCCCCTTCAGTGTTGCTAGGAAACCCAATAACTGTTTTCTACCATCTTGAGATTTTAATTCATTTCTAGTGCAACACAATGAAGAGCAGTTGAATGTTTTAAACATTTTTGGAAAAAGAAATGCTGAAAACCGTTTAAGAGTCTGTTTAAAATTTCTTTTAGCAGTATACATATTAAGGAAATCTCATTATAAAGCTCACCTTTCTTAAAATCTCAGTTGTGAAAAATAACTAACAG
Source organism: Hyperoodon ampullatus (assembly GCF_949752795.1). NCBI lineage: Eukaryota > Metazoa > Chordata > Mammalia > Artiodactyla > Ziphiidae > Hyperoodon > Hyperoodon ampullatus. The sequence continues at coordinate 120,544,058 of NC_136918.1, forward strand.
TTTGATATCTATCCAGATCATTTTTATACACATGAAACTGTTTTCCAAGATACTCTTTAAAAGAAAAGTAATTTTTATGTATCAAAGAAGAAAGAATGGATGATACTATCATGAAAACGAAGTTACATTTCATTCTAATGACTGTAGTATAAGTACTGAGCATGAATTAGGAGAATTTAAACTTTCACTTATTTAGATACCTAATTGATGCCTCTAAAGTTTTCATTTGATTTTTTATCAAATAACAGCTCTAGAAGCACAGAGTAACCAGGAAGTTTTAATTGGTTTTTTTATGGCAAATTTTCATTCTTACTTATATATATTTTTGCCTCCATATTTTTGGACTGTGTCTTGATTTGTTTGAAATGGAATTCTCATCCTGGACTGTACTTAGATTGTTCTTATCTTACATCATACATATGGTATTCATACCCAGACAAATGCAGACAATTGTAGGAGCTATAGACAGGAGATCTTCAAGTAGCAGGACCTTCTGGCAGATTAATGCTATTTTTCAACATTTCTAAAATTCATCAAACTTATAATCCAGTCACCAGTTATTTTCTACTAATCTGCAAGGAACACAACAGAGGATAAAGGTATCCACAATTTCTGCTGACCCTGATGGAGCTAATGGTGAATCAGGGCATGCATTTAAAACATTCACTGAAAATTACAAGGTAGTATGGGAAGATAAGCTCATCGATATCTAGAAGATGGGACAAAAACCACGGAGCCTGAGTTTATAAAAGGAAAAAAAAGAAGAAGATAGTATTCGCTGAGCGCCAAATGGGTGATAACGGATAGCAGAAAGTAAAGTACTGTGAGCATTACTAGGAAGACAGAGGAAAAATCATTGTAGGCTGGAGAGGTAGCAGAGTGCCTGAGTGAATGAGGTAGGAATGGAATTGAGTTTATTAGAAATGATAGAAGGTATTTATTCAGAGGATTGAATATTAATCAGGAGAAATAGTTGCGATTATACAGATACCTATCAAATCATACCATCTAAACTAGAAATGTGCACATGAAATGGAGATTGGAGTAGTATGGACTTCTGGGGGGATGGTAAGTGGTCCATTTGGGCTGAATCAGTGGTTTTGGATGGCATACCAATCTTTGCTGTTTAGCAAACGAACCCAAACTTTAGAGGCTTTAAAAGAACAATCGTGAATTAGTTCATGATCCTGTCTAGGGTCACTCCTGGAGCTGCAGGCAGCTGGTGTGGACTAGAGTGGTGTTTTAGGGTGGCTGCAGGTTGGGTACTTATAGCTGTTGGTCTGACACCTCAGTTCTCTCTATGTGGAGCAGCAACGCCTCTTGAAGCCTAGCCCTGGGACTGGCTCAGCAGTACTCAGGCTACTTTCTATTCACCAAAACAAGGCCACCTCTGATTTAGGGGAGGGCCTGCAGGGAGTCTGTGTCCAATTTTAATTTGCTGTTTGATGAGTGCACTTAAATGTGGTAAAAGCCTAGGATGGTGCCTGAATATAAATGGTCTTGAATGTAACCTGACTTTTCTTTCCTTCTCAATCTATTGGCTACAACCTTACTAACATTTCATTACAACTGATAGTCTGCGTGTATTAAGCCTCTTCTAAGAGCTAATGGAAAGGTTCATATGATGGATAATAATATAATTCTTCATTTTGGTTTGTTCTGTTGGAATGTGTCATTTGAAAACCAGAAACAAAATCATCATTATGGAGAATTAGGACTTGGATTTACTTTTAATTTTGCTCTGTGTTTATTTTTATGGTGTGAGCAGGGGGATGGGAAGTGGGGGAGAGAGGAAGGCCCCATGTATCATAATCTTTGTGCTTGGGGTCTCTTCCAGGTCATCATCCAGCCCTGAAAGTCAGGGTTGGGTGATGTAGAGGCCCACGTTGTAGAGCTGCTGAATGGAAACCAGTGTATTCATTTGAAACTTCAGATCTGCATACGTTACACATTTGACTTTACCCATAAGAAAATGTTAGGTTATCACAAGAAAAACATACAGTGACAGACTAGTGTGGTTCAAACTTTTATAGTGTAAATAGTAAAAAAAAAAAAAAAAAAAAAAAAAAAAAGTTTTGTGTGATAGTTCATTTACAGACCAAATTTGCATTATATTAAGTTGTTGGTTGCTCAAACTGTAATCTTTTTCTTTTCTTTTTTTTTGCGGTACACGGGCCTCTCACTGTTGTGGCCTCTCCCGTTGCAGAGCACGGGCTCCGGACGCTCAGGCTCAGCGGCCATGGCTCACGGGCCCAGTAGCTCTGTGGCATGCGGGATCTTCCCGGACCGGGGCATGAACCCGTGTCCCCTGCATCGGCAGGCGGACTGTCAACCACTGCGCCACCAGGGAAGCCCGGTTGCAGTGGGTTTTAGCCATGTCTCTCACAAACTCAGTTGGAAGAAACTATGTTGGAATTTTTGTTTGGGGCTCAGGACATCTATTTTTGCTTTTATAGAGTTTTCAAATATTACCATCCAGCATTAGTGTGATCTAAGTGGAAGTTTCATAGAATACAAATTTGAGAATAGGTTATGGAATTTTATGATGTCTTTTAAAACATGATATAATAAATATGTCTGACTGTTTTTCAGAAGGGAAATAAGAAGGGACAAACAGTAAGAAATGTCTTAAAGATAATATTGAGGTCAATTATTTGGTACATTTAAAAATATATAAATTGACAGTTTCTTCTCTTTTTGAATTGTCATCAAAATTTATTGCTTAGAAATATTTTTAAGCATTCAATAAAAGTTACAGAATCAAATTTAATAAAAATTTGGAATTACAGAAGCCTTGGCAGAAAACGTGTCAAAGTTCATCAGCGTGTGCCCCAGTGATGGAGTTCCAAGTGTGTCCCTGACACTATGAAAGCGTGAATTAATGTGGCCTTGAATTAGTATGACATAATTGACTTTTCAGAGACTCTAGCCAGGTTCAGTTTTAAACGTCTGCTTGGATAATAGAAATCCTTTACTAGGTTCTTATGATTCATATGAGAATGCTGGTATTCCATATAATGTTGGGAACTTTCCAGTGTTCTGAAAGGAAATTGTGTTGAATAAGATGTATATTAATATTTGTCATTCTATTTCTACAGAAGCACAAACTTAAAAACTGGGGACCGCTGAGTTGGAATTTCATTCCTGTGGTCCCAAATAAAATCCTGTTTCACCCACATCCTGTGCTCCCTCTGAAGAGCTGAGGTGTGCTGAGCGTGCTGCCAGCCTGAGAGCAGATGCTCAGTCGATATGCATGTTTCATATTCTAGATTTCGCCAGAAGTTTGAGTATCACTACTCCTGAACAGATGATTGAAAAGGCCAAAGGGGAAACTGCCTATTTGCCGTGCAAATTTACCCTCGGTCCAGAAGACCAGGGACCTCTGGACATCGAGTGGCTGCTATCACCAGCTGATAATCAGAAGGTGGATCAAGTGGTATGTGTTGCTTACTCGGCAGATGCCGGGGAACTGGTCTTCGGTGTCTGTCACTGTGCTGATGACGTGGTGCGGGGGGACGTGGGGAGCTATGAAGAAAGTCATAGCTTATGGTGTAGGTGAGGAAGGCACATGCTGTGGAAATTGAGGACACTTATGTAATGGAGTGAAGTGGATAATAAGTGACCTCCGATTTCAAGAGGAAGAAAAGGTCACCAGACTTCTTAGAGAAGGCTGCAAGGAAGAAGAGGAACTTGTGAACGTTCTGAAAATCTGGACTTGGAAGTATATGTGAGCTATGGAGCAGGTCTGACAGTGCAGCAAGAATGTGCATAACGTGTTAGGGGATGCCTGGTAAACTAGGCTTTGTGAAAGGTTAGGTAGAATTGAATTTTTACATTTCACACAAAGATTCCATTACCAGTATAAGGGTCAAGTCTAACAGTGTAATGAAGGTATGTATTATTACAGTCTGCTTTCCATATTTTTGCAAGTTAAATATCCTATACATTGAATTCCTTAAAAAACAAAACAGCAGTTGGCCCTTCATATCTGTGGGTTCCCCATCTGTGGATTTAACCATTCATGGCTTGAAAATATTTGGGAACAAAAATTCCAGAAAGTTCCAGAAAGCAAAACTTGAATTTCACACATGCCAGCAACAAGTTACATACCATTTACATTGTATTAGGTATTGTAGGTAATGTAGAGATGAGTTAAAGTATATGGGAGGGTGCATATACTTTAAGTCATCTCATAAGTACGCTATCTTGTATGAGGGGCCTGAGCATCTGCGGATTTTGGCATCTGAAGAGGGGAGGGGGAAAGGGAGGAGGTCCTGGACCACCCCCATCCCCACCCCCACCGGGGGTACGGAGGGATGTCTGTATTATTATTTTTTTACTTTAATTTTTTTTCATAATTAAGATCTAGTTTCTTTTTTTTTAATTTATTCATTTAAATTCATTTATTTTTGGCTGCATTGGGTCTTTGTTACTGTGCACGGGCTTTCTCTAGTTGCAGAGAGCGGGGGCTACTCTTCGTTGTGGCGTGCGGGCTTCTCATTGCGGTGGCTTCTCTTGTTGTGGAGCGCAGGCTTCAGGCACGCGGGCTTCAGTAGTGGTGGTTCGCGGGCTCTAGAGCTCAGGCTCAGCAGTTGTGGTGCACGGGGTTAGTTGCTCCGCGGCATGCGGGATCTTCCCGGACCAGGGCTCGAACCCACGTCCCCTGCATTGGCAGGCGGATTCTTAACCACTGCGCCACCAGGGAAGCCCCGGGATGACTGTATTATTATAGAATTTTTTCTAATTACAAATTAATAAGAGTGTAATGTAGAAAACTTGAAAAGCCAAAAGTAGCACAAAGGAGAAAAATTGCCCAATAACCTTGGTATTTAACCAGGTTTCTTTGCCTGACTTGCAGCAAGACAAATGCTGAAAGGCAAGAGCTGAGATGCTAAAGTTTGCAGCTGAGAAAGAGTTATTCACAAGGCAGCCAAGTGAGGAGACAGAACAAATCTCAGATCTGCCTCCCTGAAGGCAAGGGACTTGACATATTTATGAGATAAAGAAGCAGGGTGGGGGCTTGCCTGGTGGCGCAGTGGTTGAGGGTCCGCCTGCCGTTGCAAGGGACACGGGTTCGTGCCCCGGTCCGGGAAGATCCCACATGCTGCGGAGCGGCTGGGCCCGTGAGCCATGGCGCTGAACCTGTGCATCTGGAGCCTGTGCTCCGCAATGGGAGAGGCCACAACGGTGAGAGGCCCGCGTACCGCAAAAAAAAAAAAAAAAAAAAAAGAAGCAGGGTGGTCTTACGCATGGGGAAAGGTGTTTGGAGTTAGGAAAAGGTGAGGTCATCTGTGTTCTGTGCAGATTTATCTTAGTTACATGCTTTTTCTTGAGATTCATGTTCAGAAATGGAGGCACTTAGCATGATTGAGGGTGGAGTTTTCAGCCCTCTGACGTCAAAAGGCCATTCAGTGGACACCTGCCCAGACTCAGTTTTAGGGTCGGTGGCCCCAGCCAACCTTAGCCGGCTTGAACTGCACAGAAGCCAACTCCCAGTTCCTGGAAAACAACTTAAGCCCCCCCATCACTATGTGACCCATACATCAGCATTGTCTATAAAGGTGGTTAAGGAGTTAAAAAATAATTAAGGCAAGCTGGGTCAGAGAAGGTAGGGTACAAGTGGAGGGGTTTTGAACAAGCTGTGCTCTTCTTATGTGCTGTTCTCTAAGACAAGCTCAGGAATTCCTGTTAGTCACCAGTTTCTGTTAACCCTCTGCGGCACGATTTCAGCCTCATCTCCAGATATACATATCACGCTTTGCCTTTTAATGGTACCAGAATATTCCACTCATTTAGAGTGCTTCATATTAGCTTCGCCTGATATATTTAATTTTAAAAAATCAGTGTTGATAAATTATATTAAACCAGGGAGAGAAAAAGAAGTTCACATATTTGGAGGAATATTATATATAATATATTTGGAAGGGAAATGTTTACTTATGGTCCATGTTAAAGAAGGGGTTATCCAGCTGTTTAATGGCTGAATCAGTGCAGTTAGGTAATTAACTATTTTTGGCAAATACAAGCAGTCTGTCTATGATGTATTTGTGAAGAAAAAAATTAAGGTGCTTTCCCAAGTTGTAAATGTCTAGGGCCACCCCCTCCAAGGGTATATCTCTGCCCTGATTCTGGTATTAGAACTTCCTTCTCTCCCCCTAAGCAAAATAAATTGAGCCTGACTCATCCTGTATACTCAGCCCAGATACCCTGTCCCCTCTCATCTTGCTCTTCATCCCGTCTCTCTCTCTCTCTTTTTTTTTTTTTTTGCCGTACGCGGGCCTCTCACTGCTGTGGCCTCTCCCGTTGCGGAGCACAGGCTCCGGACGCTCAGGCTCAGTGGCCATGGCTCACGGGCCCAGCCGCTCCGCGGCATGGGGGATCCTCCCGGACCGGGGCACGAACTCGTGTCCCCTGCATCGGCAGGCGGACTCTCAACCACTGCGCCACCAGGGAAGCCCCATCTCCCCCCTCTTTCCATGGCAGTGCCAGCACCCTGAGCGCAGGCTTCTACCTGAGGTCCTACACACCCCAGACTCCCTTGCCAGTGCAGTGCCCATCCCCCTTTAGAGTCCAGGACTCTGGTTCCGTGGTTAAGATGCATGAATGGAGAGCACAGGTCATAAATGCTTCTGGCTTAAGACTCACGGGTGAAGCCCTGTGACCAGGTACGACTCGAGACCAAGAAGTCCAGCGTGCCCTATAGCCTTGTGTTTCTATTCATGTAAGGAGACAAGGACTTCTGTGCTGAGTGGGAGGCCCAGGCTTGCTGCCTACAGGACTTGTGAGACAAGTGTGAAACTAGGAACTGGGTCGAAGTGTCCATTTCTGGGCAATTTTGGCAAATGTGGCAAAGCCTAGCCTCTAACCTAAAACACAGTAAAGGAAGACCAAAAGAAAGAAGGGCTAGGGAGAGATTGATGCAGAAGAGGATGCTTACATAGAATTTCAGCTACATTATAATGCTCGCTAAATCCTTATTTTAATATTTTTAAGCTAGCAGGCAGTGCGGTGGGGGACTGGGCTGGAGAAATTTCCATCCCCATTCCCTGTGTGATCTCTTTAGTCAGCAAACAGTTACCATGTACTGTGCACTTACTGTGTGCTGGGCAGTGTTTTATATACTTTAATTATATATACTTATTTAAGCCTTAAAACAGCATCCTGGAATGAGCATGATTATACATGTGAGGAGGAGGAAAATGAGGCCCAGGGATTTGAAGGAACACGCCCAGGGTCACGCAGCTGGCAACAGACACAGCTGGGGGTCTGAACCCCAGTCTCTCTGACCTTGCCCTGCCCGCCACCCCCCAGCCCGCACTTGATTATCCTCTGCACTAACGTGTACTACCTCCTCTGTCTCCTCATGTGTAAAATAGGAACAAGTACACCTGCCTCAGGGTTGTGGTAAGAATCCTCTGAAATACTGTATGCATTAACATTTCGTAAGCCTGTAAGTCATAAAGAAATGTTTATAAAGTCAGTCAGTATACAGTGTCAGGCCACATGGATCTGGTTTGCATCTCAGCTGTGTGACTTTGGAAGAGTAGGTCTGTGACAGCCCCTGCTTTCCTCAGGTTGAAGGTTAAATGTGGATAGTGTCTCCATCGCTGCTGGGTTGTAAAGAGGAATCAAAATTGCCTGGTAAATGTTACTTCCCGGTTTCTTAACTACTGTTTATAAGACTGTTCTCATGGGAAAACATTAAGTTAGTTTACAAAAATGACTGACAGTGGAGACACATTTTATTTGTCAGGCCCTCCTTGAAAGACTCCTGAAGTGTGTGTATAGCAGAATGAGGGACTGAACTTTGTGGCTCAGGAGAGTCCACGGTTTAATATAGAGGAAGAGACACTGTCTCATTTGAGGAGTTTTCAGTGTTGCTGTTGTCAAGTGGGTGTGGGGAGAAGATGGAACAAACAAAGTGATGGCTTGTTTTACACAGTAAGTCAGCTGTGGACCCTTCGACTGTGTCTTTTATTTACTTAGCAAACGGGTATTGAGTGCGTCTGCAATGCAGACACTTTATACAAGCAAAAGATCTTTAGTGAATTGGGGGTGGGGTCAGCATGGTAGGGGAGGTGATAATAGAAGAACCCAAGTCTGTGCCCTGAAGAAATTCCTACAGATGGCCCTGATTCTGATCTTATTTTTCATAATAAACATCTCAGATAAAAAATTATTTGCAGGATGTAGACTGTAGTTGTCTTTTCTGATTATTATTTGACTTTGGTACCACTGCTCTTTGGCTCTTTGGTCTCAGATGGCCAGAATGAAGGATTTTATTAGCGAATGAAAAATTATAAAGTGTGTTCAATTAATTTTAGTGATAGTTAGAGATGACTATTATAATTCTCTTCCAAGTCAAGTTTAGCAGAATTTATTTTCCCTCTAAATCTAGCCTTTAGTTATTTCCGTCAAAGCCTATAACAGTGGTTCAGAAAACTTAGTGGAATTAGGAAAGGTCTTTGCTCTTCATCACAGATTAATTGGAAGGTCCTGTGTAACCTGGCTGGGCACACACATCTTAACAGGTTTATTTTATTATTTTATCTATTAGGGTCTGGAACCTTCGAGTGCCTCCAACTTAGTATATTAAGACAAAAAATGTTGTCTTTTTTTGTCTGTAAGTTCCATGGGTAAATTATCATAAGCCCTTTTTGGGCAGTAGTGGTGGTTTGTACCTGATTTTATACAGTTGATTGGCATACTGCATCCTCTGAGGCAGCTGAAAATAGAGTGTTCCAGAATTCACAAATCCATGCTCTTGTGGAGTCTCATCGAATGGCTCTCTGATAGAGGGCTACATTACTTAATCATGTGGCGGTCTTGGTTTCCCCATCTACAATGACAGTGTGTGACCATACTTTGGGATCATATTGTGGTTTCTTTCCATTTTCTTAACCCGTGATTTGAATAATTGTAGATTCCGCATGATACCGTGTTCTTATTCTTTTTTTGGATCCTACAGTACCATGGTGTATCCAGAGCTCCTTTAATGAGACAGAGAGTTTACTTGCTTGTTTGTTTTTTCCTTGTCTTATCTTGACTTTCTTTTAGATTATTTTATATTCCGGAGACAAAATTTATGACGACTACTATCAAGATCTCAAGGGACGAGTACATTTTACAAGTACTGATCTCAAATCTGGTGATGCATCAATAAATGTAACAAATTTACAGTTGTCAGATATTGGCACATACCAGTGCAAAGTGAAAAAAGCTCCCGGTGTTGGAAATAAGAAGATTCAGCTGACAGTTCTTGGTAAGTTATTTGTAATAATGTTACTTATTAACAGGGTGAGTGGTTACAGTACTATAGTAGCAGCATTTAAGTGAGACAAAGCTTGGGTTTTTAGAATAATAATTTTAATACTTGACATAATTCTAATGTCCTCTAATAGCATAAAACATAAAGCTACCTTTTTTTGGAGGGGGTAGGAAAAATAAGCGACCAACTTCTTTGTGAAGTTCATGAAAGCATTTGAAAGTAAACGAAAGAGTTCTGTGATATGGGAGAAGAACCCTGAAGCAGGAGTTAGGGGATCCAGGCTTTTCCCATTGTTCTCAGGTTTGCCCTGAGAATTAAATAGAACCTCTTCATTTCCTGGGCCTCAGCCTACATTTTCGAAACATAAAAATAATTATCATTAAATCTCTTTGCAGTCTTATTCAGCTCAAAATTGTGATGTGTGCCTTAAGCTTTTTCGAACTGCATTTCCCAAAGAATAAACGAGGTTTCTATGATGAATAATTGGAGTATTTAGAACAGAGGAGATGGAACATGGTAGCTGGAATATTGAATTGGTGTAAGGCCTTTAGACCTTAGATAGTCCTTTAACCTCCATGAGCATCAATGTTTTTCATCCTTAAAGTGAGGAGATTAGACAGGTGGCCACTAAGATGCAGCTCTCCAGAACAGTTAAGAAGGAGATATGTATAAACTGCTTTATAAACAGTCAAAGCCGGCAGAGTTTGTTATCCTCCTCTAGATTCTGTGGTCATGCACAAGCACTCTTTACCACTGCAAACTGAGAAACTCTGAAAGGTACTGCTCATAAATATACTTCTAAAATCTTATCGTGGTAGGCTTTATCCAAAAGTACAATGGCTGCCATGTAGAAAATCTCAACTATCTAGCACTATTCAGTGACAGTAAATTCCCCTGTGACCTAAGGTGTCAGGTTTGGGGGACACTTGGGCACCCACTTTATGTAGGAAATACTGGTTGCTGGAATCACCTGCTATACCCCTGGAGATAACTAATCTGGACAACTCCCCCCACATCAACTTCTACCTTTCGTTCCTTTTGTTTTAGAAACTGAGCAGAGGGGTTAAGTGCGTTGGATTCCAGACTCATCCTGAGTAGCATTCTTTTCTAAAGAATGAATATCAGAGCAGGTAGAGATTAGGAATAAGAATGCGGATTTCTTTTCACCCCAATGGCAACTCCAGGGGTTGTCTTGGTTGGTAAGGCAGTCTTCTGGCAACATCACTGAGGGGGGCACACGAGGGGGACCTGGTAAAGGGCACTCCATGCTAAATGGAACTCATTCAGAATATGTCTGTGGTATGAAAGCAAGTGAACCTGAACAAGGATCCAGAAAAAGGAATATGGAAACATTGGAAATTCTAGCCTTTTGTGTTTACATTTAGCGAACATGGAGTTGCCTTTCTTTTTTATAAATATGAAAGCAGATAAAGTTGAATAATTTGTCTGAACTCTTAGCCCAGGCATACCTGGAATTATAACCCTGAGTATATCTTCTTTAAGCACCGCTCTCCAGGAAGCGTTGAGTTAGGATATATATGAAAATTTAACTAGTTCATGCTGTACCAAGCAGACTATACATATTTATCAGAATTATTTATTGTGAAATCCCTGTCTGATGGGGACAGGTACACTGGGAGGAATGCGATTGGCACATGTTCCCAGAAGAGGTGTGGACAGGCACTGTGTGTGTGTGAGTGTGTGTGTGTGAGTGTGTGTGAGAGGGAAAGAGAGATCCCTTAGGAACAGGCTCTGGCCAGGCACACTGAGGCAGCAGCCATGGCTGTCGGGCGGGAGGGATGGCCTTTTAAACCTCACACCCCTGGCATCTTATTCCTCAGCCTAGATCTGTGGGGAGCATTGACACAGTAACTCCTTTTGTTAGCTCCGTGGGGCGTCACCGTGGCCAAGCCAACCCTGAAGTCAAATCAGGGAGGGAGAGAGGGATTAAAATGAGGGGTAGGGGAGAATGGGGGCAGTGGTTGCTGAAGGGAAGTGGGGATGACTAATCCTCTGACCTGGCGAGGCTGTCTCAGAGCCAGAGGAGAATTTCTTTATCTCTTCCGTGTTTCCAGGTGAGTCATGACCACTGTGGGACAAAACATTAAAAGTTTCTCTTGAAAGTGAGAGCTGGACAGAAGCCTAATTTGCTCGCTTTTTTTCTGAAAATTCTGCTTAGACAATCTGGAGGAAAGATTAAATAAAGTGCCCTCTAGGGACCAGACTGAAATGGCAGTCCAGTGGAGCTCTTGCTTGGTTCACTGTCAGAGGCTCTGCCTGATACTTTGATTCGTTTGTGGGAAACCTGAAGATGCCACCATGGTGTTCACGGAGTAATGAAAGCTCGTTCGGTGAGCCGTGGGCGCTGTGTGGACCGTTAGCTGCCTCGGTGTGAGGGGTGGTATGTTGCTATCCCTCGCTCCATTGCTGGGGCCCACCCTGCTCTTTCAGATACACCAGACGTATAAGTGGATGCAACTCGGGAAAGAAACTGGACAGGGGTGATGATAACAAAGGGAATCGACAGAGGGTTAATATGGTGGCCACACATTACCAGCACCTTCCCTGAGAACTCTGAAAAAGCCTATTATTGAGACCTGTTGGTATAAATAGACTGGGTTGTTTTGCAGAGGAGAGCATGCACAGTTAACTTTCCTTCATGTGTGTATATGGTGCGCTCAGACTGCACCCACATGACAAGAACATGTGGCAACAGCATGTGTGGGGACTCAGTCAACACTGGGATTTTTTTTTTCAACTTTTTATTCTGAAATAATTTTAGTTTTACAGAAAAGTTGCAAAAATACCAGAAAGTTCCTGAGAGTATACCCATAACCTAATTTTTCCTAATGTTAACATTTTATAAAATCATAGTACAACTACCAAAAGCAAGAGATTAATGTTGGGACAATAATATTAACTAAACTACAGGCCTAATTTGAATTTCACAGCTTCCTGTTAATGCCTTTTTGTGCTGGGGTCAAATCTAAGATCGCTGCTGCATTGACATCTGTAGTCTCCAGTTAATGTCAGGGGGCACGTGATGTCCTGTCTTATTGTTAACCATGATCACTTGGTTTCAGTTTAATCTGATAGGTTTCTCCGCTATAAAATTACTACTTTTCCTCTGGGATTAAAAAATAATCCCATGTTGGTGGGAATGTAAATTGATACAACCACTATGGAGAACAGTATGGAGGTTCCTTAAAAAACTAAAAATAGAACCACCATACGACCCAGCAATCCCACTACTGGGCATATATATACCCTGAGAAAACCATTAACTCAAAAAGAGTCATGTACCACAGGGTTCATTGCAGCACTATTTACAGTAGCCAGGACATGGAAGCAACCTAAGTGTCCATCAACAGATGAATGGATAAAGAAGATGTGGCACATATATACAATGGAACATTACTCAACCATAAAAAGAAATGAAACTGAGTTATTTGTGTTGAGGTGGATGGACCTAGAGTCTGTCATACAGAGTGAAGTAAGTCAGAAAGAGAAAAACAAATACCGTATGCTAACACATATATATGGAATCTAAAAAAAAAAAGAAATGGTTCTGATGAACCTGGGGATAGGATAGGAATAAAGACGCAGACATAGAGAATGGACTTGAGGACACGGGGAGGGGGAAGGGTAAGCTAGGACGAAGTGAGAGAGTAACATGGACATATATACACTCCCAAATGTAAAATAGATAGCTAGTGGGAAGCAGCTGCCTAGCACAGGGAGATCAGCTCGGTGCTTTGTGTCCACCTAGAGGGGTGAGATAGGGAGGGTGGGAGGGAGACGCAAGAGGGAGGGGATATGGAGATATATGTATACATATAGCTGATTCACTTTGTTATACATCAGAAACTAACACAACATTGTAAAGCAATTATACTCCAATAAAGATGTTTAAAAAAAAAATCCCAGTGGGGGAGCCACTTTAAGACTATGCAAATATCTTGTTTCTCCTCAAACTTTTGCCCATTGATTTTTAGCATCTATGCATGGATTTTGCCAGGAGTCAAGGTATTTTGAGCTAAGCAAAAATATTCCTGTATGGGTGACGTGATGATCAAAGCATATTCTGTCCCAAATAGAGATTCAGAGTGTTTCCTATAGACTGAGGCAGTGAGCCACTAGCATGGAGGGATGATGATATAATAACAGAGATGGAGCACAGCATTGCTAAATTGGTGGGTCACTGACCGAATACAAGTTGACGGCCACGTACCCTTAACTGAGAAGGACTTTTTATTAGCTCTGCTAATGATCATGGTGGCACATGTTCTGAGGACAATAGCTAGATATCCTGGAGCCCCAGACCAAAGAAACCTTAGCGGGTAAGACTTTATTTTTGTTCCTTTTGTGGTTTCATCTTTCAATTCAGCTAAGTGCCGTGGATTAGGAGTTCGTCTTCCCGGCTTTTTAATGGTGGGGCTGGCATGTAAAAGACTTGCACTTTCTCCACCCAGCGGAAAGCAGGCAGCTGGTCCTAAGCACCGCTCAGAACCAGTGCTGGTAAAAATCTCGTTCTGCTGTGCATAGAGTATGTTGAAATCTCAAACTCAGTGGGACCCTGATTTCCTGAGCAGCCACTTTAAACAACTGCCTGTTATTGGATATGTTTGGGCAGGGGACATTTTTCAGTAGAAAAGGAGAAGGGTTAGGGTTAGAACGCTGTATTACCAATAGAAGTTTGATGTCCAAAGCATTGCTTCAGTATCTCCCTTACTGCTAGTTTGTGTAATAAAGGATTTATTTATTGGTAGTTTGAAGAAATGGAGAACAAGGCTCATTTTGTTGAAGACTCAGAGGATGAAATAATGCGCAAAACTGATTCAAAAGTCCAGTTGATGTAATGTCCAGGGCAACTGACCAATCTGAAAAAGAAAGAGATTTGCTTAGGAAAGTCAACAACGCAGTTAAATGCATCTGTTGATCCTTACTAAAAAGTAGAAGTAGTAACAAAGGGGAGGAATCCAATTACATTTAAGAATTACCAGGACATGTGTGAAGTGAGATCATGATTGACCACCTTAGGTGAAGATGCCCCACTGCGTATGACAGACCCTGTCAACCAGATCTGGAAAACAGTTTGACACTTTCTTATAAAGTTAAACATTTACTTACCTGGTATGAAAAGGGAAAACATATACCAGTATTTACAAGCAGTGTTGTTCAAACTGTTCACGTAGTACCAAACTGTAAATCCCATTCACGTTTATTCTTAGTAGTGAAAGAATAAAAGCCCACCCAGGACTTGAAAGAATGAAAATCAGAAAAACAGAAGAAAAGCAGTCCTGCCATGTATCAGATTGGGAGGAGAGATGCAAATAGAGGCAGGTACAGGGTTTATGGGGAATGTTGCTCTCCCAAGGTCGTGGGACGCTGAGAAACTATAGCCTACTGCTGTCTCCTCATTGCTGCCCCCAGACCCACTTTGCACTGCTCATCCTTTACTGGGGGCACTCAGGTTGCTAAATGACCCTCGTCTCCAGTTTAGTCCCTGCTTCTCCTAACCCTGCCTCAGAAATGGCATCTGATTCAGAACTGATCTCTGCCTCTAGAAGACTCTTCTCAGAACCTTCAGAATCCCTCTCTCCCTTGTTCCAGCTCCTCACAGCAGTCTGATTTCCACAGACCTCACACCTGCTCCTGGCCAGTTTAGCTAATTAGGCTTTAACAGTAGCCCCAAGACAGGAAACAGTGTGCATCAATACCTGAATGAACAAACAATGGGATACAACTCGGTAGTAAGAAAGAACGGACCACTGATCTATATACAACAACATAGATCAATTGGATCAGTCTTAAAAAGCCTTACAATGAATAAAAGAAACAAAAGCGCATACTGTATTTTTCCATTTATAGGACTCATGAAGCAGCAGAACTAATCTATAGCAATAGAAATCTTGGATCAGTGGCTGTCTGGGACCCGGATTGTGCAGTGAGATCAACTGCAGTCAGCTTGAGGGAAATTGCTCGGGAGAGGATTGGAGTGGTTGCTAGTGTTGAAAGTGATCAGCTCACATGATTAAAATGTGTTAATTTTATTGTATGTGTATTATGCCTTAATGCAGCTCAGCAAGAGAGTCTGAACTGCCAGGGTGTTAACCTAGTGTTGAGGTGGGTTTCACATAATGGAGTTAGACCTGGAATATAACCTCAGATCTGCCTTTTTATAACACTGCTCTCTGGGTGGTTTTGGATTGCTGTAAATGTGGAAAATAACTGGTCCTTCCTGTACTAAGCGAATTGTCCCTCTTATCAGCATAATTTATCGTCAACCCCCTGATTGTTGGGTTAACAGCACACAGAGAGGAATGTGACAGTGCACATACTCCCAGAGGGCTACATGTCAAGCTCCAAGTAGAATAGGTTAGGAATGGGGGGTGGGGGGAAGAAGCTTCCTTGGGTCTGAAGTAGCCCAGCCCGCATCATCCTTGCTTTTTTCACATGTGCCCCATGGGATGGAGGGGCACAGAGCCGCACCTGAGATGCTGCCTGGCCTTGTGCAGTGGCTGCTTGCCTGAGCTCATTCTTGCCTGTTTTGTGCTGGATCAGGCTGAGTAAACTGGCGTTGGCAACCTATTGTAGCCTTTCAGTCTTGTCCACTCTGGACCCAGGACCCCCTGCTGTCGAGTTAGTGGTTGTGCGACATGCTGTGTGTTTAAGTAATCATTAGAAACATACATTCCGTTCTCTTGTATAAAGTTATAACTTATTTTCTTTTCTCAGTTAAGCCTTCAGGTACAAGATGTTACATTGATGGATCAGAAGAAATTGGAAGTGACTTTAAACTAAAATGTGAACCAAAAGAAGGTTCACTCCCATTACGATATGAATGGCAAAAATTGTCCAACTCACAGAAACTGCCCACCTCATGGTTACCAGGTACTGCTGATGATGCACTTTGAATCGTGTGCCATTGATTTGGACTTAAGTCTAGTAGGGTTTGTGCATGTAAATGTATATTTTTTAATCCCCATATACCTTCCCTTTTCTAGACAGAGCAATCAGGATTCTGTGGGAATTAGTCAGTGTTTTTATAATGACAGCTTGGTGTCATGTAGTGTAAGTGAAGAGATATTTTTATAATGATCACCATTTAGGATATTATAATTGGTTTCTTTGTTGTATGTTTATTAATTGTTGGTAATATTGATGGAAACTGTTCATTATCATAAATTAGTGGTTAAGTTACAGCAAGAGTTGGATGTTGAGTGTTTTGCCTGGATTCATGTTGAAGATATGGTTATTTAACCATGGCATGTCTGTTAAAACAACAAAACAACAGCTATGACTAACCAAAAAGATTCAAATTGTTTAAATCTGATTACTCATCTGTATGTTATAATTAACCTGTTATTCAAACTGGTTACCATGCTCCACCCTCCTCCCTCCCACCCCACCCCGCTCTTAAGCAGGATCTCTCTCCACCTCTGTTTTTCAAACTAAGAGGCTGAACAATACGACCCCCTCTAACTTTCTTTTATGTTTCTTCTGTCTGGGGGGATGAAATATATTTTGTAAATCTTCCTGTTGCACCTAAGAGCCTTTGTGGCACAGAATGTTTTTTATAGTCAACGTGGCTCTGCTTCAGCAGAGACTCCCTGTGCCTGGCTGAAGGGTTCATGATTACCTTGGCTTTGACATAAATGAACTAGAGGCACAGTCGTTTGCATCCCGGAGACATGCACGTGTCTTGCCAAGTTTTTTCTGTATGTAGCTTCAGTTTGTCTCACTTTTACCTGGATTGTCAACCAAGTAGAGTTTGCCTTTACTAAAAACTCAGCAATATGTTACTATAAGAATGGGTTTTGCTCCCTTACCCCCTTTCTTCTCATAGAAATGACTTCACCTGTTATATCTGTAAAAAATGCCACTACCGAATACTCTGGGACATACAGTTGTACAGTCAAAAACAGAGTGGGCTCTGATCAATGCCTGCTACGCCTGGATGTTGTTCCTCGTAAGTTATCTTCTTTCTGCTGTGATAGTGTTATCTTTATACAGCCTCCTTTGGTTCCATCAGTGAGTGTGGGTATTAAGGGCAAGGGGATGCTAACTTGGAGCAAAGCACTCTGTGGCTTGGTTGCTAGCTTTTCTAAGTCATGGAAAGAAAAAAAGTACTACATTTTATTAATAAAACCTTCTTCATTATTCTTATTATTATTATTTATTTTTTTATTTTTTTGCGGTACGCGGGCCCCTCACCGTAGTGGTCTCTCCCATTGCGGAGCACAGGCTCTGGACGCGCAGGCTCAGTGGCCATGGCTCACGGGCCTAGCCGCTCCGCGGCTCGTGGGATCTTCCCAGACCGGGGCACGAACCCGTGTCCCCTGCATTGGCAGGCAGACTCTCAACCACTACACCACCAGGGAAGCCCAGGCCTTCTTCATTACTGTAGTGACATTAAAGAGGCAAGAGTTGTCAAATTGACTCTTGTACCGTATTTAGCCAATGTCAGTGAGGACGGGCTTTTTAGAACATTCTTATATGCCAACCAAGATAGCTGTGAATATTAAAATCTTTTATAGTGGTTTTATTCTTTTTATCCTTGAAATAGCTTACACAGTTCAGAAGAAAGTTCTTTTAATGGATTTTCCCCTAGACCAGAAAAAGCTAACTAATTTGTCTCTTAACGTTAGTATATGCAATGAAATCAATGTCATTGTGTATCCTTACCTTCAAAATGACTAGATGGAAGTTTTTTTGTTTGTTTGTTTTGCTTTTTTAAAATATTAATTATTTTCTTATTAACATTTTATTCAAGCTTCAAATAGAGCTGGGACAATTGCAGGAGCTGTTATAGGAATTTTGCTTGCACTAGTGCTCATTGGTCTTATCGTCTTTTGCTGTCGTAAAAAGCGCAGAGAAGAAAAATACGAAAAGGAAGTTCATCATGATATCAGGTAATTAAGTGACACAGGAGTTGACTGATATATACTCAATTTATTATGTCACTAAAGCATTAATTCTCTTAACCATCTGAAGCATTTGCCCCTATGAGAATTGGATGAAAGCTATCGCTCTTCCCTTCAACACATTTGAAGGCTTTTACTTATTTCAAGTGTGTGGAGCCAACCAACCTACATTGTGCCCTCCCCCCCCATTTTGGGCTCTACGTTAAGAAGCATTGCAAAATGCTTTTCTCAAGATGTCTACCTTCTTCCAATAAAGTATAGGCATGAAACAGCAAAGGAAACCATAAACAAGATGAAAAGACAATGCTCAGTATGGGAGAAAATATTTGCAAATGAAGCAACTGACAAAAGATTAATCTCCAAAATATACAAACAGCTCATGCAGCTCAACATCAAAAAAACAACCCAATCCAGAAATAGGCGGAAGACCTAAATAGACATTTCTCCAAAGAAGACATACAGATTGTCAACAAACACATGAAAAGATGCTCAACATCACTAATTATTAGAGAAATGCAAATCAAAACCACAATGAGGTATCACCTCACACCAGTCAGAATGGCCACCATCAAAAAAATCTATAAACAATAAATTCTGGAGAGAGTGTGGAGAAAAGGGAACCCTCTTGCACTGCTGGTGGGAATGTAAATTGATACAGCCACTATGGAGAACAGTATGGAGGTTCCTTAAAAAACTAAAAATAGAACTACCATACCACCCAGCAATCCCACTACTGGGGATATACCCTGAGAAAACCATAATTCAAAAAGAGTCATGTACCAAAATATTCATTGCAGCTCTCTTTACAATAGCCAGGACATGGAAGCAACCTAAGTGTCCATCAACAGATGAATGGATAAAGAAGATGTGGCACATGTGTACAAAGGAATATTAGCCATAAAAAGAAATGAAATTGAATTATTTGTAGTGAGGTGGATGGACCTAGAGTCTGTCAAACAGAGTGAAGTAAGTCAGAAAGAGAAAAACAAATACTGTATGCTAACACATATATGTGGAACAACAACAACAAAAAAAAAACGGTTCTGATGAACCTAGGGGCAGGACAGGAATAAAGACGCAGACGTAGAGAATGGACTTGAGGACACGGAGGGGGAAGGGTAAGCTGAGAGGAAGTGAGAGAGTAGCATGGGCATATATACACTACCAAATACAAGATAGCTAGTAGGAAGCAGCTGCATGGCACAGGGAGATCAGCTGAAAGCTTTGTGACGACCTAGAGGGGTGGGACAGGGAGGGTGGAAAGGAGGCTCAAGAGGGAGGGAATATGGGGATACATGTATACATATAGCTGATTCCCTTTGTTGTACAGCAGAAACTAACATAACATTGTAAAGTAATTATACTCCAATAAAGATGTGAAAGAAAAAAAAGTACAGGCATAAAGTTTTCAAAAAATGGAGATGTTGGGTTTCCCTGGTGGTGCAGTGGTTGAGAGTCCACCTGCCGATGCAGGGGACACGGGTTTGTGCCCCGGTCTGGGAGGAGCAAAACCCCAAACCTTAACATCTCCATTTTTTTTTTTTGCGGTACACGGGCTTCTCACTGTTGTGGCTTCTCCCGTTGCGGAGCACAGGCTCCGGATGCGCAGGGTCAGCGGCCGTGGATCACGGGCCCAGCCGCTCCACGGCATGTGGCATCCTCCCGGACCGGGACATAAACCCGTGTGTCCCCTGCATCGGCAGGTGGACTCTCAAGCACTGCACCACCAGGGAAGCCCTGGGTTTTTTTTTTTTTTTTTTTTTTTTTAAAGATCTGATTGTATCAAGTGACATAGGTAGTTAATAGAACTATGGGTAATGTGATTTTATTTTATTTTTAAAATATTCTAAACCAGTAGATCTTAACTAGAAGTGCACATTGGATTATAGAACTTGTAAAAATAATAACATATGACCAAAGTAACACCCAGAAAATTGACATTTGGTGGTTCTGGGCACTTTTATTTTTTAAATGCACAGAAGTAACTCAGATATATATTCTATGTCAGTGCTTAGTGTGAAAATTCTTATGCCTAATTCTCAGTTTTTGCAAACTTCAATCTGCTAAGTTTTCAGCTAAAGTCTCAGATGAGTAACTTTGATAATAAAAAGGATATTTTGTCTTTTTTTTTTTTGGTAGAAATATCTGCAGGTGTTAGTGCTTTATTGACTATAGAGTGTTACGTGACTGTAACCAGGTTATCTTGATCAGTGATACTAGAATATGAAAATATTTGAAGTTTGTTCTCTGTAAGACAGCATTAAAGAATCGCACATTTTTGTAAAAATATTTCATTGTGTGTGAAGATAGAAACTGTAAATGATAAATTTGGGACAGATACACAGTTCATGACATTATGCCTTATTGTGCTTGTGTTTTGTGTGTCACACACGATTTTATGTACTTAATGCTTAAATAGAGGCTCTTCCCTACCCATGATTCATAGCGTACGTATTGTAGGTTTTTAGAAATTTGTTCTTTGAACGTGTATTGGGATCTTTATTTCTAGGGAAGACGTGCCTCCTCCGAAGAGCCGTACGTCCACTGCCAGAAGCTACCTTGGCAGCAATCACTCATCCCTGGGATCCATGTCCCCTTCCAACATGGAAGGGTATTCCAAGACTCAGTATAACCAAGTGCCAAGCGAAGACTTCGAGCGCGATCCTCAGAGTGCGACACTCCCAACTGCTAAGGTAGCTGCCCCTAATCTCAGTAGGATGGGAGCGGTGCCCGTGATGATTCCAGCACAGAGCAAGGACGGGTCCATAGTATAGAGCCTCTGTACCCTTCATCTGTGCTCTCCTCTGGAGATGTGAGCACCTGTTTTAATTTTTGCTACCAGCCTCAAAACAATATATATATATATAAAAATTAACCAAAAACTATAAGAATAATACTTCACAAAAAGTTTTGTTTGGTTATATTGAAATAGTAAAGGCATTAAAGTTCTAAGGACAAATTCACCATCTAAATAGTATTTCCTTTAAGAGCTTGACTTTATACGTTTCTGACTATCAATACTTAAGTCAGCTGTGGCACTTTGAATATGAAATCATAGGTGAAGAAATAAATTGGTGAACTTACATGCATACCAAGTTGATACTTGAATCATCTGAAAGTGGTACTTTATAATTTCTGTTATTTTTATATTGCTTTTTTCAATTAATTTATGACCCCCACCCCCTGCCAAAATTGGTAAAGAAAGATTCATGGCAAAAATACTTACATAGATTTATGTTTGTTCTTGTTTTTGCTTCTTTGAAAACTCTAAATGTGTTTGACGAGTCTCTAATAACTAGAAAACACTACTAGAAGTCACTAGTTCTGAGTTAATTCATAAACCTTGTATATGAAATGACTTAAGTATTTAATTGCTAGATTGCTGTGGGCAGCAGGGACATAGTAAGCTCTTTTGTATGCTAAAATAAAAGAGCATTTATCTGATTCATTTAGAAAGTTTGTTGTCCGCTACATATAGCGCTGACACTAGTGGTGCAGTTGTGAGGATGACTTTTGTTGATTAATGTTCCAATGCCCTGAGGCCTGTGGTGGTCTTCAGAACAGTGACCTGCTATCAAGGAAGTGTAGTATTTTGCAATTCCCAAGTAAATGCTGGTCCTCCACTTTAGGTGATATTTTTCTAAAAAGAAAACATTATAACTCATTTATTATTTGACAATTACAGATTGTAATTCCATAATTATTGGTTCTAAATTTAAATTTTTTTTCCTGGTTCAGTGTTTTGTTTTTGTTTTTGTGATGGTGTTGTACATTATATGTTCTAGAAAGGTAATCTTAACTTACCTTCTTGAATGCAGTTCCTGGAGGATATTTTCTTCATAGACTTAGAATGATGAAATACACTTTAAACTAGTAAGTGTCCTCTATCAGTTCTGTGTTTCAGACTTGGGAGGATGTACAGTTGCTATTGTATGGCCAGCATGTCTTGTGTAGTTGCAGAAAATCAAGCTGAGCTTTGAAAAGTTTGTCTGAGTTTTGTGGAAGTGACTTAATCTTTAAAAAAAAAAAAAAGAAAAAAAATAAGAGAGAAATGAAAGGAAAAGGAATACTCCTACCTGCCAAATGTGTTAAGTACTGTTTTAGTAGATGAAAGTGAATTTATTGTACTTTCCTTAAGATTGTGAGGGAGTGTGGATTGAGTAGAATGAGCCACCAGTTTCTTTATAGTAATATGGTCTGCAGTAAATTATTTCACTAGCTCTGAAACCTTTTCCCTAGATTTTAGTAGGGAGTTGGTTTCTGTTCATCTCTTTGGGTGCTGTGGTGGTAAATGCTACATTATAAATTAATGTTGGCATGAATTTATGATTAGGCAGAGTATTGTATACACTTTTTAATGGTAAATTGAAGCTGAATGTGTAATGGATTTGTGTATAGTTTTACATATTTGGAAGCATTTTAAAAATAGGTTTTTAACATTACATAATATTGCTTTTACTCTTGTGTTAACGTTTTCATCTGTGCCTTTTGGGTAATTTAGTTTTTATTATGAATTTCTGGTGCCTATGAACTAGCTATCGCCTGACAGGTGCTTAGAGGTGAAGGTACTGTTCCTAAAAATGCATCACTGTGATACCTTTCTATCCTCATACTTTCAGTCTTGCCTCTTTTCTGATCTTTTTGGATGAAAGTTAACTGATTGTGTTACTCATAAAGTTTTTAAAATTTCAACCTCCCCTATACTCTTTTGACTGTGTTTCTGATTTTATAATAACTATTTTTGAATACCAGGCCTCTGGTCTGTTTCATATGAATAAAATTTATAAGATATTATAAAAATAAATAGCAGAGCACAGACATTACTAATAAAAAGTTTGGTCCTCTCTAGTCCCAGTTTTCATATAATGAAAATTATGCTATCAATCTAAGTAGAAATTACTACAAAAGGTGGACATATGTAAGGCTTTCCTTTCCTTAGACTTCATAGTTAGTCTAGGATTTGGTTATAAGTAAATAGGAATCTCTTCCAGAAATGCTTCCTTCCAGTTCAGGGCCATTACCAGCTACAGCCTGAGAAACAAGCTTGGAAGAAAAACTACTGTTGTGACCTGAAGAGACCTACTGGGTGTGGTTGAGTTTAGAGGACAGAACTCAGTTTTAGGTTTATGTCTCCAGCTACTCATTGTAAATTTCAGTGAATCCAAAAGTCAAATAGTACTGATAACTTCCTAAATAATTCTCAGTGGTAGTTTCTGGTGAACTAGAGATCAAGTATTTGTTCTAGAATTACTATTGGTAATCATCAAGCAAGTCAACAAAAAATTGTTATTCAGGCATTTCCACTAGAAGCCAAACATCAGTCAAGGACGGCACTGAACCTTCAAAGCAAAACTCTTCCATCCTACTTTATACCTCAGAGACTTGACACCATCTTTCTGAGTTATGCAGGATAATTTCAAAAGAAATATCATAGAGGATGTAATTCTGTGCTTTGAATATGTAGATTACAGGTTTCTTTTTCTTATGTCAACGTTACTAATATTTCCCTGTTAGAAGGCCAAAAACCAAAACCTTATTGATAAACGGGCCAAATAACTTTCTTTAAATTTGGGCTATCTGCCAGGAAGTTGTTACAATGGAAACACAGACTGTGTCTTAGGGGGAGGTTAATTCAAGAAACACAATTAGATTATTGGTATGAATTAATACCTGGTTTTTATTAAAAAGATAATTTTTAGGATTGAGTTCTGGAAATTTGGATCAAGTGAAGGGGCAAATAAACATTTTGATTAAATATGAAAAGAACTCATTGCATGAAGTTGGATGTCAAATTCTGTAATGTATGGCTTCTTAACTATTCTGTCTTTCTGTGTGCGTGCAGCATGTAAATCTGAAGTTATATGAATGTTTAAAGTTTTTTTTCTAATCTTGTTTCATCTCCACAGTGTTTAGGGCTTTCAGATGCCTTATTGCAGTGTGAACAGAAAAAGTCCTTATTTTTTGTGGTTACTGCTTTGATGTGTCATGTAAGGAGTAGTTTGTAGAAAATGTTAGCATAACTAACTTTTTAGTGGCTTGTGACATTATATATTATATATATGTATATATATATCTTTATAATATTCCTGTGTTTAGTAGTATAAATGCTCTGGGCAAGTTTTAATATTTCAAATGCCTTTGGATATTCTTGCAATAAAGGCAACGTGTTCTGTAGTTAGATTTTTTTTACTCATTTGACACTAAAATGGTCTATAACTGAGCACGAATTCTACCTAATAGAAGCAGGAAAGAATAATAAATAAATTGGTGAATTGTGGTTCTGTTTATCTTATGGATGGTAACACCAGCAAATATTTGCTGCATTTGGCTTCTCACTGTTCATTAAAATCCAGTTTTACAAAATACACTATTTTGTAATTTCAGAGTGTGGTGTGAATATCAGTTGGATTTGGTTTTGACCCTGAACACTAACAGCTCCAAAGAACTCTGTTTTCTACTAACTTAATGACACAAGTGTTAAGAGAACCACAATTCACTGATTGACTGATTTTCATCCCTAACTGTGAATTTCTGTGACAAATACTCTTATACTACTGAGAAGTAATATTTTGACACTTCACATATGCAAGTAGAGAACTGATAGTGTCAGTTTCAAAAATGATTTTTTGTATTTCAAGTTTCTGGCTTAAATATCCAATGGTGCAGATTTTGAAATTTGTAAGAACAAAATTTGGTTTAAAAAAAAGCCAAAAACTTGCTCTGGTTTTGTGACCTTGTGTACCTTTAAAAAATAAAATAAAATCAAGAAAGTAGTTTTCTGCCTCATGGTGTGGTTTCATTGTACCTTTTATTAAAAAAGGTCTACTTTATAAAGCTTCATTATACTCTTACTCCCTGCTTTTCTGAGCCAGGGTTTCCTTTACCCCTCTCCTTTGCATCTTTTATTAAACAAAATAAATATCAGAACAGTAACATCAATGAAAACATATCAAACATATTTATAGAAATTTCTCCAGTCCTGTGCATCTATATGACACTAAATAACATAATGTATTTGGGGTTGAAACCTCCAAAGTTCTGTTATCATGTCACAATTTACAGTGTAAATTCAAGAGTTTTTCAGATGAATTAAAAATGTGCGTACATAAATGTATTAAGTACACACACATCTAGTTATACTTTAAAGCTATTTTCATTGACTCTAAATGTTGATTTCAGAAAAATAACAGGATGGGGTTAGCAGTGCTTTTGTAAGAAGGTATTTTGAGAAATATTTTGTTTATACTACAGTTTCTCAACCTTGGCACTTTTAACATTTTGGGATGGATGATTCTTGGTTGTGGGAGACATCCTGTGCATTGCAGGATGTTTAGTAGCATCGCTGTCCTTTACCTACTAGGTGCCAGTAGCTCTTGCCCTCCTTCCCCCAGATGTGGCAACCAAAAATGTCTCCAGTGTTGCCAAATAGCCACTGGGGTGCGGGGCAAAACTGCCCCTAGTTGAGAACCAGTGGTTTATACTAATGTGAAGTTTTCTACTCGGAGGTTAAAAGAAGAGCATAGGCTTTGGAGTCAGACATATCTGAATACCACTTATTACTAGATGCTTTACTTAGCTTCGGTTTCCTGGTGCTTAAAATGGGGATAAAAATACCTACATCACAGGGGATGTTGGAGGATTTTAAAGAGATAGAATTGATATAATGAAAATTCTTTGCACTTGTCCCTGTTTGCTGGGATGCTGATAGTGGTACACAGATTTTCAAAGAATCAAGATTACAGTAAAATATGCTAACAAACTACTAAGTATAATTTAATGCCTTTAATTTAGATCATATTTTAAGCATGAAGTTCTAAAGGCCAGATCATATTTCTGGTTAATTAAGTACCAAATGGCAAAAATGTTGAAATTGAGTCAAAATTGAATATAAAACAATCTGTTGTTAAATATTGATAAAAAATGGTTTTAAGTCTATGTCATAAACAAATATAGTTTCTAAATGCAGTAAAGGCAGCTGAAAAGATCAGAAAGCCAGTGCTAGGAATTCAACTCAGTATTTCTTGCTGATATTTCTGCAGTATAAATCAAATGGAATTTGTTGTTTTGTTACTTAAATGATGTTTCTAAATTTTATAACTATTTATAGGGGAAAAAATTGTCCTAAGGTAACTGCAGAAAAAGTAGAATTTCTGAAGTTAATGAAGAACTGAGAAATAAATTTCAGTCTAGTTAATCAAGGGCTTGATCGGTATGCTTCTCGTTTCACTGCTGAGCTAGGAAATTCTAACTCTAATGGAGAACGAGAGAGGTGGGAGGAGATACAGGAAATTACAGAGGGAAAACCTGATGTCAGCCCTCAACAAAGTGCTAGAAGCCGTCGTGATCTTGTCTTTCCCCAAGTCATTCATTGTCCACAGTCCTAGTGGATTAGTTGTTTTAAAATGTAAATCTGATCATATTAAAAACCAGATCATCTTAAACTGACACAGAAGGTCTCTGATGACCATTCTATTTCTCTGTGGTTTATTTTTTACACACCTCTAGGTGCACCTTTGTGATAGCCATACTCCATAGCTAAGGGGATGTGGTCTCATACCTTTGTGAACATGCAATTTCCTCAGCCAGAGAGGAACCCATCCTTGTTTACCTGCCCAGTGCCCTGCAAGTGTCAGTCCAAACTGTCTCCTTGGAATCATTTTTCCTATTTTCACCCCTGCCCCTCACTCAAGTTAAATTAGGGGTGCATCTGGGCCCTCTACATTGCCAGTATGGGTCTTTATGGCACAAAAACCTTTTTGCATTCTAATTATTTAACATTCTTAATAGACCTCCTTGATGAGTTTGAAGCTGGTTCATTCACCTTTATCCCCAGTTCCTAACTCTGACTTGCATATTGCTCAGTAAATGCTGAATGAATTTTTAGAAAGGAAGTTATGGGCATCAGGAGCAAGTGTGCATTTATCACGTGTGCGTCATGTGTTCTGCAAGACAACGGGCCTGGTTTTTTCCAAGAACGCAGTATCAATAGAAAAAGGGTGAATGTGTATGGGTGGTAAGGGAAAATTCTGCACAGGGCTTAAAAAGTTAACTTGCACAAATAAAGACTGGGTGACCTGACTCAATAGGACCCAACACAGAAACAAACCTAATTATTATGCAAACCTAGAGAAGTGGAGAAGCATTGGAGAAATAAGCTTCTAAAATCCTCCTCAGAGATTCTGAGTGGGTTTGGGGTAAGATCGGTGGCTGTTTCTCTCCCAGGTTATTTCAAAAATCATCTAAACTTGGGAACCTCTGAATTGTTTAGGAAACCCTGTGTAGATGACTGGTGTCCATGCTAAGTCACTAGTAGGTAGAATGTTTTTTCTTGGACCTCACAAACTTTCAGAAATATTTGAGTACACCTTTTTAGTGAGGCCAAAAAACTTACATGCTTAGATATCATTGCCTAATTTGAATATAGTAATATTTCAGAATTTTTTTTTTTTTATATTTATTTTTGGCTGCATTAGGTCTTCATTGCTGCGTGTGGGCTTTCTCTAGTTGCCGCGAGCGGGGACTACTCGCTACTCTTTGTTGCGGTGCACGGGCTTCTCATTGCAGTGGCTTCTCTTGTTGCAGAGCACGGGCTCTAGACGCAGCCTCTGTAGTTGTGGCTTGCAGGCTCTAGAGCGCAGGCTCAGTAGTTGTGGTGCATGGGCTTAGTTGCTCCACAGCATGTGGGATCTTCCTGGACCAGGGCTTGAACCCATGTCCCCTGCACTGGCAGGCAGATTCTTAACCACTGCGCCACCAGGGAAGTCCCTAATATTTCAGAATTTTTAGGGAGACCTACTTAGAGAGATAAAACACCGTATCTTGGAAGATTTTAATTTTTAAAAAATGACATAATGTCAGTTGTTTTCAAGTCTTTTAAAATGATTAGTCTCCTGAAGAGACTAGTCATTTATAATTAATTCTGTGTATAATTGTATTAGTTTGCTAGGGCTACCATAACAAAGTACCACAAATTGGGTGGTTTAAAAAACAAATTTACTGTCTCACAGTTCTGGAGACTGAAGGTCTGAGATCAAGGTGATGGTAGGGTTGGTTCCTTTTTTTTTTTTTTTAATTGAAGTATAGTCAGTTGATTTACAATATTAGTTTCAGGTGTACAACATAGTGATTCAATATTTTTATAGATTATACTCCATTTAAAGTTGTTATAAAATAATGGCTATATTTCCCTGTGCTGTGCAATATATACTCGTAGCTTATTTTGTACATAGTAGTTGGTATGTCTCAATCCCATACCCCTATCTTCCTGCTGTCTCTCTCTCCACTGGTAACCACAAGTTTGCTTTCTGTATTTGTGAGTCTGTTTTTGTTTTGCATATACATTCATTTGTATTATTTTTTGATTCCACATATAAGTGATATCATACAGTGTTTGTCTTTCTCTGACTTACCAAGCATAATATTCTCTAGGTCCATTCACTTTTCTGCAAATGGCAGAATTTCATTCTTTTTTATGGATGAGCAGTATTCCATTATATATGTGTGTGTGTGTGTGTGTGTGTGTGTGTGTGTGTGTATTACAGATTATATATATATATATATATATGTATGTTTATCACATCTTAATCCAGTCATCTGTTGATGGGCACTTGGGTTGCTTCCATGTCTTGGCTATTGTAATAGTGCTGCTATGAACATTGGGGTACATTTATCTTTTCAAATTAGTGTTTTCATTTTTTTTGGCTGTATACCCAGGAGTGGAATTGCTGGATCATATGGTAATTCTATTTTTAGTTTTTTGAAGAACCTCCATACTGTTCTCCATAGTAGCTGCATCAATTTACACTCCCACCAACAGTGCAAGAGGGTTCCCTCTTCTCCACATCCTCCCCAACATTAATTTGTAGACTTTTCAATGATAGCCTTTCTGACAGGTGTGAAGAGATATTGTGGTTTTGATTTGCATTTCTGATGATTGGTGATGACCATTTTTTCATGAGCACTTTTGGCCATTCATATGTCTTTGGAAAATTGCCTATTCAGGTTTTCTGCCTATTTTTTAATCAGGTTGTCTTTTTGATATCGAGTTGTATGAACTATTTATATATTTTGGATATTAACCCCTATTCGTCTTACTGTTTGCAAGTGTTTCTCCCATTTAGTAGGATGTCTTTTCGTTTTGTTAATGGTTTTCTTTGCTGTGCAAAAGCTTTTAAGTTTAATTAGGTCCCATTTGTTTATTTTTATTTTTGCTTTCTTTGCCTTAGGAGATAGATCCAACAAAATACTGCTACAATTTGTGTCAAAGAGTGTTCTGCCTATGTTTTTGTTTAGGAATTTAATGGTTTCTGGTCTTATATTTAGATCTCTAATCCATTTTTAGTTTAGTTTTGTATATGGTGTGAGAAAATGTTCTTATTTCCTTCTTTTACATGTAGCTGTCCAGTTTTTCCAGCACCACTTATGGAAGAGACTGTCTTTTCTCCATTGTGTATTCTTGCCTCCTTTGTCACAGAAAAACTGACCATAGGTGTGTGGGTTTATTTCTGGGCTTTCTATCCTGTTCATTGATCTATGTATCTGTTTTTATGCCAGTGCCATACTGCTTTGATTACTATAGCTTTGTAGTATAGTCTGAAATCAGTGAGCATGATTATGATTCCTGCAGCTTTGTTCTTTTCCCTCAAGGTTGCTTTGGCTATTGGGGATCTTTTGTGGTTCCATATAAATTTTCAGATTATTCTAGTTCTGTCAAAAAATATCATGGGTATTTTGATAAGTATTGCATTGAACTGGTAGATTGCCTTGGGTAGTATGGACATTTTAACAATATTAATTTTTCCAGTCCATGAACATGGAATTTCTTTTCATTTAATTGTATTGTTTTCAATTTCCTTCATCATTGTCTTACAGTTTTCAGAGTATAGGTCTTTCATCTCCTTGGTTAAGTTTATTTCCAGGTATCTTATTCTTTTTGATGGAGTTGTAAATGGAATTGTTTTCTTGAATTCTCTTTGTGATAGTTCATTGTTAGTGTATAGAAAAACAACAGATTTCTGATATTAATCTTGTATCCTGCAACTTTAGTGAATTTATTTATTAGTTCTAGTAGTTTTTTTGGTGGAGGGGTTGGTTCCTTCTGAGCGTTGTGAAGGAAGTTCTCTCTCCTTGGCTTGTAGATGGCTGTCTTCTCTCTGTGTTACTTCATGTCACCTTCCCTCTGTGTGTGTCTATCTCTGTGTCCTAATTTTCCCCTTTTATAAGGACACCAGTCATATTGGACGAGGACCCACCCTAATGACCTCATTTTAAATAATTGTATCTTCAACAACCCTATTTCCAAATAAGGTTACGTTCTCAGGTACTGGAGATTAGAACTGCAGCATAGGAATTTGGGAACACACAATTCAATCCATAACAGAAATGATGATTGGAAATTGTGAAGCAGGACTAATAAATAAAATGGAGAAAGTTGGTACGGAATACATTCCCAAAGAGTTTTTTTTGCTTAGTTGGTACAATTAAAATAGCAGCACCTGAGTAACTATGCCAATATAGTTATTTCATGGTTCTCAGTCTCCCCCGTCCTTACCCTCAGGAGTGTACTATTTTTATTTCAAATATGCAGTGACCATAATACACTATTAACCTCACATCTGCTTGTCAAGTGAAAAAGTAGTTGATGAGATGATTATGGATTGTCTTCTTAAGAATCTTGCTGACAAGATGAAACTATTTTTCCAGGGAAACAGAGTTTTTAAAGTTCTGTATTTCAAGTTGTTTATATAATATTTGTGAAATGAATGGGTTTTTTTTAATGTTTCAAATATTAACCTCTATACTCCTTCTCCGTAACAGTAAAATGAGGATAATAGCATCTATCTCATGGAATGGTTCTGGGAATGATAAATTAATACATGTCAAGCACTTAGGCTGGCACATGTCAGTGCTCTGTAAGCACTGGTTGCTGTCATCATCATCATTGTTATTGTGTTGTAATAGCAACATTTGCCTCATATCTTATAGGATTAGGGGACTATATCCCAGTTTTCCCAAGATAGTTCTGTCTTATGCCTGTTATCTCACTGTAATTACAACAGCAATAGACCTTTTGCTCTAGAGTGTCTCAGACTGGACAGTAAGATCTGTGGTTACCCTGCCTTTGGGGTTTATAGAGTCATAGTGATCTAGTACTTGACATGAAGAACGTAAAATATTTCACCCAAATGACATCAGTACCAAAAATCTTTCTGTTTTGTTTCTCTTCTAGTATATTTAAGTCTACATATTATTTTTAAACTGAATGTCCTCTGTTAGTTTCTTTTATCAACTTGGTGTTGAATCACACTTGTATGTGTATCTTAGCTATTGTTGGAAGTATTTATATATATCCATTTTAATAGCTGTAAGATGTTTTATTAAGTTGATGTTCCATAATTCATTTTTTTCTTATTTGTGGACCTAGACGCTTCCAATTTTCTGTTATACAGTAATATTGCTTCCTAGAGTTTTTTCCCATTCTTTTGAGGTATTTCAGAGCACAGGTATTAAAGCAGTGGGTTGTTAGGGCAGATTAAGTTGTGGGATTTAAGTGAAAGCACTATGAAGTTGTTTCTTACACACAGATCATTTCACAAGCTACTTTTTGTGGATGCAGTGATCTCTAAACTACAATTTGAGGAGACTGGTAAAGAGAAAAAGTGAAGCTCTGGACTTTTTAAGCCAAAGGCATGTGTATTAATATGTTAAATCTACAAAAGAGGGTGCAATCATTCAGGAAAGAGTGTTTAGAATGAGAAGAGGACCCAAGTCAGCCCCCTGGGGCACAAAAGACTGAGAAAGAAACCATTCTGGGAATGAAGTCACTCATGATGACAGACCATTTCTGGTGGAACAGTTGTGCCAATCCTTAGTTCCATGGATTGAAGCGTGGATGAGAGCTAAGGGAGACCTAGAAACATAGTTAGCATGCAAAACATGCCTCACTGAGATTAAATCCTACAGAGTCCAAATTATATAAAAGATGAAGCGGCTATTGTTTGTCTCCCCATAAGATCCCCACCAGCTCTTGAGATGTCTGATTCACAAGACGCAATTTGAAAACTATACTAGACTATTCTTTAAATATTCTTGGCCATGAAGGGAAGGAGGAAGCCAGAGGAAACAGCAACTAGAGTAGGGCAAAGGTTAGCTTGTTTGTGAGGATGGGAGAGACTTGAGGCTGTGGAGAAGGGGCCTGGAAAGAGGAAGGAGCCAAAACGGAATGTGGGCGGGATTAACTTGAAGAGGGCAAGGAGAACATCTTCCCCAGAGGTTGAGGGGGAAAGTCAGTGAGGTTGGGGGGAAAAATCAGTGAGGTTGAGGGCAGATTTAATAGGTTTGTGGTTGTGTGGATGGGATATAATTAGATGATCTCACTTTCCTCCAGTAAGTAGAGGTGAGGTCATACTCTAGGAGCATGGCGGGAAGGTAGCTAGGTAGTAAGAGGACTGAGGGAAGAGGTGAAAGTAGGAAATTTCGGGTGAAGCATGGGAGAGAGAAGAGGCTAACACACACAGAAAAGGAACCCTGAATGGTCCTGAGAGGGCGGATGAGGTTTGGATCATGACTGTATGCCTGGCCTGTTTAGCATCTGGTACTAGAGCTGACTAAAATTAAGTATTCAGTGAAAGCGTGCTTGTATGAGTTTATGATTCGTTTCAGTTCTGCTGCTTTTATAAAAAGAAACATCATTTCCCATTCATTTACTACTGCTTGGAGAGGACTTGGAAGCATCTAATCTCAGGAAGACATGAAGAGGTGATGGACCACTTTAGAAAGAAATGACCTACCTGACAATAGAAGCAAGTAGATGACCATTTCTCTACAGTTATCTTTTTTCTAGACAAGAGTTGATTAAAACTCTCCAATTTGAAGTTAATTTTCTTAAAGCTTTAGGTTCACTCCCTTGCTTGAAAGCTTTCCTGGACCTCTAACTTAAAGTCTAAAATCTAGCCTAGCTTTTGACTTTCATGGCTAGCCCTCCACTACAACACTGACTCTGTGCTTACACTTGCATATATATACGTGTATATATATATATATATATTTTTTTTTAAATAAGGTTTTATACACACTTGTTTTTTTAATTTAGCAAATCCTCAGATCATTCTGTATATATGTATTATCTATCATTTATATATCTACTTATCTAAAACAACCTTATTTGTTTTCAAAACTGTATAATATATCAACTTGCTACACTGTAACTTATTTAGCCAATCTCCAATTGACCATTTAAGTTGATCCCATCTTTTTGATATAATGGATTATAAGTAGTATATTTGTATATACATCATTTTTCATATATGCAAATATATCCTTAAATTTCTAGAAGGGGAGGTACTGAGTAAAGAGTATTTTGACAGCTATTATTACAATATCTCCTTAATAAGTGTAGCAGCTTATGCTTGCAGTGGATAAGAGTGCTCATCTACCCCCAAATCCTCACCAATATTCTTATCTGACTTTTTGTGTGTGTGTGTGTGTGTGTGGTACGCAGGCCTCTCACTGTTGTGGCCTCTCCCGTTGTGGAGCACAGGCTCCAGACACGCAGGCTCAGCGGCCATGGCTCATGGGCCCAGCCGCTCCGCGGCATGTGGGATCTTCCCGGGCCGGGGCACGAACCCATGTCCCCTGCATCGGCAGGTGGACTCTCAACCACTGCGTCACCAGGGAACCCCTTATCTGACCTTTTTATCTTTCCTGATCTCTGAGAAGAAAATTTTGTCATGGTTTAAAAGTCTATTTCTGTTTGGTCAGTTGAGCATCTTTTCCTATGTTTAAAAACCATTTGTGTTTTTGAGAACTATGTTCATATGCTTTGCCCATTTTTCTTTATATTACAATTCTGCTAATTTGGAGGAGCTCTTAAATGTTAATAAAATTAGCCCTTTGTGACATGAAATACACCCCCCCCCCTTTTTTTTCTTTTGCCAGGTTATCCTTTTTCTTTGACTCTGTTTATGGGCTTACCCTTTTCTGACCATGTAATCCTAATCCTTTCTAAGATGTTCTCCTAACTTCTCCCTTCTTGAGATTATAACCTCAGAGGAAGCTGAGGGTCACCTGTCTTCATGAATCTGTCTCCTCTCCCTAAGCAGATGCCAGACTTCTCAAAGGTGGAACATGTTTACATCTAAATGATCAACACATAATAGATTCTCAGTGTACTTTGTTGATGATAATAATTGCAGCAGTTCTGGCTATGTTCGTATCAAGTCATTGCCATAAGTGTTCCCATCATGGTGTATTTCTTCGTCATTTACCTTTGGTTTCTTTCTTCAAGTTTCTGGAGTTTTTGCCCAGAGCAGTTTTATGGAATCAGCACAAACTACTAATGGAGAAAATGAGTTATCTTGCACTTGAAAAAGATGTGTTGGTCACATGTTAGGTGAGCTGTCACACACTGTTCTAATTTGAATGTTGGCTACTGGCACTGTGCTCTTTTCATGTTGCTAAGTAGGATATTTTTCCTCATGGAGTCCCAGAACTGTCAACAGTGAGAACATTTCTAGAGAACAGTAGAAAGACCTTGCAATTCTGAGAGGAGACAGTGTGATAGCGAAGATACAGTAGTTCCCCGCCTTGTTCCTGGGGGGGTACAATTCAAGATCCCCCAGTGGATGCCTGAATCTGCAGGTTGTATCAAACCCTAGGTATACTGTGTTTTTCCTACACATACATACCTATGATAAAGTTTCATTTATAAATTAGGCACAGTAAGAGATTACTAACAATAATAATAAAGTAGAACAATTATAATAATATGCTATAATAAAATTTATGTGAATGTGGTCTCTCTCAAAATATCTTACTGTACAAACTTAATACATTTTCCATTTAACTAAGTACTTAATCACACACTGTAGCTATAACTTTTTCAATTTGAAGTGTGACAGCAAAACCAACACAATTTTTTTTCCTTCACAATTTCCCGGATAGAAGATTTATTCTTACTGTAGATCTTAGCAACCTCGGCATTTTTTTTCTTTCCCTATTAAGTAAAGAACTCTCACCTTTTCATTGAAAGGAAGCACTTTACTGCTTCTTTTGTGCATATTAGGATTACCAGCATCACTACCCTTGGCTGTAAGGCCGTTATTAAGTAAAATAAGGGTTACCTGGACACGAATGTCCATCTGATGACTGAGAGGGCCACTAAGTAACTAAGGGGTTGGGTACACTGGACAAAAGAATGCTTCACATCCCCGGCGGGACAGAACAGGATGGTGCAATATTTCATCACACTGAACAGAGTGCAGTTTAAAACTTATGAATTGTTTATTCATAGCAATAATATTAAATGGAAAATTGTTTGGACCTTGGTTGGCTGCAAGTAAATGAAACCGTAGAAAGTGAAACCATGCATAAGGGAGGAACTACTGTGCCAATGATTTGCAACCTTTTTGAAAATCACAGTCCTCCAATATTCAGCCTCCACCAGACTTTTGATCTCCTGACAAGGGGAAGACATTTTATATGTTCACAAAAAGAAGAGAACACAAAGTAAAATAATTACATGAAATGAAATGTAATCTCTGCCTTGCCAATTAAAAGATATGATCTTAGGTCCAGGACAAGGTAAAGATGCACTGTATAGTAGCCAACAAGACTTTATAAACACATGTTTATGTAGGTTTGATTTTCGTGTGTGTGTAATTTTGTAGCATTTTTGTTTTTGTAATATTATGGGCAAAAGTTTTGTAATATAGTTAAGTGAAGAAAATTTACATAGCAGTTCAAATTTGGTAAAAACCAAACAAAACCCCCAAAATATCTATGGGCTATGTTATCTAGTTCAATATCATTTTACGAAAATATCAAGATTCGGAAAGGTTTTGATTTCCCAAGGCCAGTAGTTAGGAATGAAATCCAGGTGTCCTGATTCCTGGTCTAGTGTTTCTCTAGGAACCTTGAGTCCTTGGCAGTCCTGCCCTGAGAGAACTATATAAAAGGAAAGAAGAAGGGAGGAGGTGGGAGGTGTGGCTCTTCCTCACCTCTGATCCCCCTTCCCGGCAACACCAGCCCAGGAGAAAGCCTATGAAAGGAGAGGAGACTGGCCTAAGCACGCCCTCTGCTCCCCCCAAATGGGGTCCGCACGCAGGGCGCACTGACTATTCTTGACGATACCCATGGAGGCCCCGGTGGGCTGTATGATTGACGAGGGTCCGCTTTGTTTGGTACCAAGCCTGTTTATGCTTGTTGTATTGCTGATGACATAATTAAAGTAAATCGTATATACCAACTGTACTAGATATAGTGAAGACATGATAATCAGAGGGAATGATTCTGCTGGCACATTGATTCAAAAATATGTTGCTTTCACTTGACTGCAAAGAAACCAAACTTTAAATTAGTATCAATATATTATGGATGTAGGTTATGGAGAAAAGAAAACAGCTTCTAGAAATAGACTCATATTCTAAGAAAAATTCTTAACTCTACATCAAAAATTTGGTGCCTGAATGTATATTGATACATTTTAAACATTTAAAATATTTAAGGGATGTATCATTTTTAGTGGTTTCCCACTTAAGCTTTTTTGATTGGCACTCCTAATTGTGCTAGGGAGAGGGATTTTACAGTAACTCTGCATGCCAAATCCCTATATCAGGTCTTGCATCTTAGCTTTTTGTGTATTCCTTTCCAGATTTTACAGTGACTGTCAAGCATCACAAATGATCCTTTCAAAATTATTTACTCAAGGAT
Source organism: Hyperoodon ampullatus (assembly GCF_949752795.1). Taxonomy (NCBI): domain Eukaryota; kingdom Metazoa; phylum Chordata; class Mammalia; order Artiodactyla; family Ziphiidae; genus Hyperoodon; species Hyperoodon ampullatus. The sequence continues at coordinate 120,580,961 of NC_136918.1, forward strand.
CTCATTAGCTATCAATATCAGATTTTAAATATAGTCTGTTTTAACATTGGCAATATTAGGAAACATGAAATACTCAGATTTCACTTTAACTCAGATAAAAACTGAAGTTTACATTCTTCATGTTCCAGTCACCTCAGAAAAGTTTAAAATTTTTAAATACAAAGGTTTTTTTTTTTTTCCATTGAATTTAGTGAAACAGTCAATCTATTTTTCTGTTGAAATTTCACAGCTTTACTTATTAATTTGACTCTAAGAAATCTATCATCTATAGATTTTTTGTATGTAGAACTGCCAAATTAAATTGGCAGTTCTAAAATCAGCTTGCCCATTTATTTCTGGACTTCAAAGGAATACCCCCCTCCCTCAACCTACTCCCAACAAAGGAGTTATATATTTAGATATACGACTGAAAAAAAATTTCCAAAAGAGATCGGTAGCTTAATAGCTAATGATAAAGATTGGTTAAATCAATTAAGGCAATATATATGAATACTATGAAACTATTAAAAATCATGTTTTAGGAAAAAATCCATGACATAAGATGTTCCACATTCCCAAATTGTGAGACCATAAAATGATTATATTTCATAACACAACAAAACAGGAATCTAAAAAAGAGGGAGCTAAAGGAAAAGCTCCCTCTTTTAAACATTCCCCCATCCACTAAAATATTAACAGTGGTTATCTTCGCTGGAAGGATTATAGGTAATTTTAATGATCTCTTTGTGCTTTTAGGTAATTTTATTCTCCCAAATGAACTATACATTTCTTTTTTAACAAAAATCATTCTAATAACTAAAAGTTGTATATAATAACTATGGCATACTTAATTAACATTCTCCATTAGCAGTGGCAATTTCTGTATGTAGATGCATAGGAAAAGCTGTGATTTAAACTATAACCACTAATACTTTTCATGGAGAAGGGAGATTATTTACAGCCTTTAGCTTGGAAGTTGGAAAAAGAACATCTGATGCCCTCTTGTGGCCAATAATTTTTATAAAGTGATTTGTTCTTTTTCATTGAAATCCAGTCTAAGCTAAGAGAATAATACCAAAATATCTATTCTATTGCTTTCTAAAAAATATTGCTTACACACTATTATTAACAGTTTAAGGGTAACTGTTAGAAACAGTTTAGTGTATCTTTCCAACCCCCTATCTTGCTCTTAAAAGCATGTGTCCTGGAGTCATATTGCTTGGGTTTGAAGCCCTGCTAGTTTAGGTCACCTGGGACAACTTAACTTGAATACTCTGAGACTCAGTTTCCTTGTGTATAAGGTGAGGATAATACTAGAACACACAAAAGTTTATCATCAAATGGAAAGCACTTAAGTACCTGTCAAATGGAATTTCATTTTGCTGGATGAAATGCTTTATAAACATGTATGCAGGGCTTCCCTGGTGGCGCAGTGGTTAAGAATCCACCTGCCAATGCAGGGGACACGGGTTCAGACCCTGGTCCAGGAAGATCCCACATGCCGTGGAGCACCTAAGCCCGTGCACCACGACTACTGAGCCTGCGCTCTAGAGCCCGTGAGCCACAACTACTGGAGCCCGTGAACCTACAGCCCATGCTCCACAACAAGAGAAGCCACCACAATGAGAAGCCCGCGCACCAAAATGAAGAGTAGCCCCCGCTCGCCGCAACTAGAGAAAGCCCACGCGTGCACGCAGCAACGAAGACCCAACACAGCCATACATAAATAAGTAAATAAAATCTATTTAAAAAAACAAGTATGCATATGTATGAACTATTAATGGTTAACATTACCCTGTGATAACCTACCTAGATTCTATTGCCCTCACTTTTTGTACCTATTTTCATCCTTCATACATCTTATGTAAACATAAAACTTATTGAGCATTTGATATTTGCCATGTATTGGAGTGTTTTATATTAATCATCTTATTTCATTCCATGATAAACCTATCAAGTTCTATTACTATCCTCACTTTCTGTACCATTTTTACCCCTCACAATATGGTGGACATCTTTCCACAACAGATACAGATCATTCTTTTACTGGCCTCATGCTCTTACATAGTATAAATGAATTATAATATTTTATTATATAAAAAAAGGCTGCACCCCTTGTACATTAATTTTTATACATTTTTGAAAGTATTTCCATAGGCTATCTTCTATATATATGGCATTTGAATTACTGGGTAAGAGAATATACACATTAAAAAATTTTTTGACATTGTTAAATTGGCTTCCACAAAGAATGCAAGCCACTGTCTTTTCAATGTCAAATTTGTTAGGTGAAAAATGGTATTTCGTGGTTTCAGTGTATACTTCCTTTGTCATTAGTGTGCCATTAGCACCTCTTTTAATTTTTTAGCCATTTGTATTTATATTTATTTGGCTCTGCTAAATAACTTAATTATATGTAGAAGCTATTTGTATATTAAGAATACTAATTCATTTTCTTTTAAACATTCTGTAGAAAATTTCTCGCTCTTTGGAGTTTGTCATTTTTTTTTAACTTTTCTGAAGATTTAAATTTACTTATTTATGGCTGCGTTGGGTCTTCATTGCTGCGTGCAGGCTTTCTCTAGTTGTGGTGAGCAGGGGCTACTCTTCGTTGTGGTACACAGGCTTCTCATTGCAGTGGCTTCTCTTGTTGCTGAGCATGGGCTCTAGGCACACAGGTTTCAGTAGTTGCGGCACGCAGGCTCAGTAGCTGTGGTGCACAGGCTTAGTTGCTCTGCGGGACGTGTGATCTTCCCGGACCAGGGCTCGAACCCGTGTCCCCTGCATTGGCAGGTGGATTCTTAACCACTGTACCACCAGGGAAATCCCAGAGTTTGTCTTTTTAAGTGTATTTATGTCTTTAAATATGCAATTACAAATTTTTTTTTAAATTCTAAAATGCCAATTTTTCTATCTTCATGGGGAAAATTTTCCTAAGCTAAAAGTTTATGAATATCTCCTTCCATATTTCCTCTCAGTACTTTTATAGTTTCATATTTTACATTTTATCTTTAATCTATCTGGAATTTATTTTTATGGTTTGAAGTAGGAATTTAACTTTAAAAATTGCATAGCCAAATATAGTTCACAATTAATTTTTTTATTAGTGAATTATTTTCCATTTGAAAAGCCACATTCACCATACAGTAAACTTCTGTATCTAAATGTTTCTGGTTCTGCACTTGTATTGTTTCATTGGTATATTCACTCCTATGTTATATTGGGTTGGCCAAAAAGTGCCTTCGGTTTTTAAGTAAAAATAAAAGTCACATTTTTCATTTTCACTAAGAACTTTATTGAGCAACGTAGTCACCCTTTTGTTCCACTACCTTCTGCCATTTTTCAGGCGACTGCATAATTCCATCTTCCCAAAACTTTTTATCTTTTTGAGCAAAGAACTGTTCCAGGTGCCTTTTACACTCTTCCAGGGAATTGAAATTTTTTTCTATTAAGAGAATTTTGTAAAGACCTAAATAAATGGAAATCTGAAGGTTCAGTGTCTGGTGAATACGGTGGATGAATCAGAACTTCCCAGCCAAGCTGTAACAGTTTTTGCCTGGTCATCAAAGAAACATGCAGTCTTGCATTATCCTGATGGAAGATTATGCGTTTTCTGTTGACTAATTCTATTCGCTTTTCGTCAAGTGCCGCTTTCAGTTGGTGTAATTGGGAGCAGTACTTGTTGGAGTTAATTGTTCGATTTTCCGAAAGGAGTTCGTAATAGAGGACTTCCTTCCAATCCTACCATATACACAGCATCACCTTATTTGCATGAAGACCGACCAGCCTTTGGTGTGGTTGGTGGTGGTTCATTTCACTTGCCCCATGATGTCTTCTGTTCCACATTTATTGCACAGTATCCACTTTCCATCACCCGTCACAATTTGTTTTAAAAATGGGATGTTTTCATTACGTTTAAGTAGAGAATCGCACGCGGAAATATGGTCAAGAAGGTTTTTTTCATTTAACTTATGTGGAACCCAAACATCAAAGTGATTAACGTAACCAAGCTGGTGCAAATGATTTTCAACGCTTGATTTAGATATTTTGAGTATGTTGGCTATCTCCTGCCTGGTATAACGTTGATTGTTCTCAATTAATGTCTCGATTGCTATCAACTTCAACTGGTCAACCTGACTGTGGAGCATTGTCCAATGAGAAATCTCCAGCACGAAACTTCACAAACCACTTTTGACAGGTTCAGTCAGTCACAGCACCTTCTCCATACGCTGCACAAATCTTCTTTTGCGTTTCAGTTGTGTTTTTACCTTTCTTGAAATAATAAAGCATAATAGGCCGGAAATGTTGTTTTTCTTCCATCTTCAATATTAAAATGGTTACACAAAAATTAACCAATTTTGATAAGAATGCATGCTGATATGACAGCTGTCACATATAATCTAACAAAATTGTTTCTAAGTGCTACTAGAGCCATCTTATGGAAAAAAACGAACGAACCTTTTGGCCAACCCAATACTTTAAAGCATATATTGATAAATTACTTAAAAGGAAGAACACTCCCTGCCCATTGTTCTTTTTTTTTAAAAAATTCCTGGTTATTGAGAATTATTCTTCTTTCTATGTAAACTTAAAATCAGGCTTTCAAGTTCCACTAAAATTTCAGTGGGATTTTAATTGATTTATATTGACTTTACATATTAATTTGAAAAGTAAAGGTTTTTTATAGTATTGTATCAATTTAAATATGGCATATTCTTCTAGTCAGTTATTTTTGACTTTAGGCAAATTCTTATAAATTTTTCTCTGTGGGACACACTCCCTTCTGTTGTTAAAGTTTGCTTCCAGGTATTTAATACCCTTTCTTAGTAACAGGGATTTTTCTCCCACAAAGTACTATTTAAAAATTTTCTCATGAAATTAATATATATCATTGGGAACATTGGAGAAGTAATACAACCACTTTATTAAAAGCATTTATTTTGGAAAATTTCCTTCTAGACACAGTATGATCAGCAAATAAAATTTTGTCAGCACACTGCAATGGTTTAACTCAGAAATGTACCAGATCGTCCATATATGCAATTTGGTTATCAGTGATGTATAGTATTTGTATTTGCTAAAAATAAATCCACTGAACTTGTCTTAAATTGAGTGCTCTTTAAGAAATATTTGTCCGTTCACTTCTCCAGTTACAAAGTCATAATAGTATAAGTATCTGAAATGTGCAATGTAGGAAAATGGAGGTTCTCTGTATCTGCCCCTCCCCTGCCTCTGAGAACCCTAACTACTTTTAACAATGGTGTTTATTTTTCCAGACAATATTGGCACCATCCTAGATGTAACATTTCTTTCCCCACTTGCAGTATTTTCCCAACTTGCAACATTTTATCCCACATCATTAGAAACTGATGTACCTTTGTGTGTGTGGCTACATGGTATTTTCCACAGTATTTTCTTGAACAAATGTTCAAATTTAACTGTTCATCTATTGGGTTTTTATTTTTGCTGTTTACAAACATTTTGCAATGAACACTTTTACATAGGTAACAGCTCCTTGTTTTTGAGTATTTCTGTAGATACATTCCTAGAAGTATATTTGCTTGGTCAAAGGATATGCATATATACATTTTTAACTGCCTTTCAAAAAGGTTATATTACTCTTTCAAGCCTGTACTAACACTATGTGTGTGACTGCCTCCCCACACTTTTAATCTTATGACTATCAAGATAAACCTGCTTTAGGGCTTCCCTGGTGGCGCAGTGGTTGAGAGTCCGCCTGCCGATGCAGGGGAAACGGGTTCGTGCCCCGGTCTGGGAAGATCCCACATGCCGCGGAGCGGCTGGGCCCGTGAGCCATGGCCGCTGGGCCTGTGCGTCCGGAGCCTGTGCTCCGCAACGGGAGAGGCCACAACAGTGAGAGGCCCACATACCACAAAAAAATAAAAAAAAAATAAAAAAAAAAAAAAAAAACCTGCTTTAATTGCTAGTGAAGTTCACTTAACAGTCATGACACTAAAATTATGTATAGAAGTTAGCCATTAAACCTCTAGCCTGGCTAGAAATACCATCTTTAATGCAGGGATATTGTGTTTCCCGTAGAGCCTTACAGTGTTACTGCTTCACAACTGGGATACAAACTCCAGAGAATACATGAGAACATCATATACCACGTCAAATCAACAAATGTTTGATACTAAGAAAAAAAGAAGTCCTGTGATAAACTTGGGCCATACTAATACCGCTAACTCTCTTTTCCTTGACCAATCATTGGTAGTTTGCTTTGTCATCTCAATCCTCAATCTATTGGGCTGTAGAAATATTGCAATTTGATTTAGAGTCCAAGCGAATAAAAGGGCTGTCAAGTTATTAGTCAGCCCCTTTTCAAAATATCTTAATAGTTTGTAAAAAGGAACTTCGTCAGGGGTTTATTAGTTATTAATCAAGATACTTTAATGTCTCGTATTCACACTCAATCTAATTTTTGCATCTGTTCCTTTTTTTCCAAATCTTGGCTTGATACCGAACCTGTCCTCAAGTTTTAAGAGTTGGTAGACTTTATAGTTAATGAACCAAGGCATTACGGAGCATGGGCTTTACAAAGCCCAGCTTGGATTTAAGTCAGGGCTTCATTACTTAGCTCTCTGTGATCTTGGGCATTTTTAGCTTCTCTGAGAGCCCTTATCTTACCTGGGATAATAATGGTACCAACCTCAGGGGGTTATTATGAGGATTAAATAAGTTGTTGGCATATAGTAATACAAATTCTAAAAACTTACTGTTTACTACTATTATCTGTAAAATGGATAGAATGGTTACTCTAGCAAGGTAAATGCACATAAGTGATTTAAAGTTTTTTTCCTCTTCCAAATCACCAAATAAGAAATCACTTTAACAGTGTAGCTGAGTAAAAGCCAATATAAATGCTTTATCATCTTAGTTTGAAGTCGTTGAAGTTTGCCAGAAAGTTAAATACTCTGAGATAAATATTACACTAAAAACCCAGAAATAAGCACTTTGGTATTGATGTAATATAACTTACCAAGAGAATTTATATTTTTCTTTTATTTTTGATATTTCCATGTCCCAGTTTAACCTCTAAATTTAGAGCTTTGCAGCTATGGCTACAAATATAAAATGGAGAATTAAAACAAATTTTCATCATTCAGTCACAAACCACTCCTTTTTCAAACAGCCTCGTAACACTGTCAAGCTGAAATTATGCAGCAACATTTTGTCTTCATTAGAGCAGTCTTGGAGTCTGAGGGAGACAGACTTAGAGATGTTACAACTCCTAGAGTCCTAATTACTAGTTAAAAAGTTTGACACACTTTGAATTGCATACTTACTAGACTGAGTTTAAGATGTAGCTTCTGAAAGAAAGATGGTTTTATTTCATTAGGAATGGATTGGAAAAGCTATATTGATGAGCTTTCTTTTGCTTTAAATAAATTTTGGAACAAGGTATGAGGTGGATAGTCAATAAAGGGCAGAATCTTCTACAGGTAACATATCTAATATGCAGTCAACTTCAAAATTAACATTTTCCCTGAGACACTCTGCCATTTAGTTGTCAACACTAATGAATAAGAGATTTAGATTTTTTTTTTTTTTTTTTTTTTTTTTTTTTTTCGGTACGCGGGCCTCCCACTGTTGTGGCCTCTCCCGTTGCGGAGCACAGGCTCCGGACACGCAGGCTCAGCAGCCATGGCTCACAGGCCCAGCCGCTCCGCGGCATGTGGGATCTTCCCAGACCGGGGCACGAACCCGCGTCCCCTGCATCGGCAGGCGGACTCCCAACCACCGCGCCACCAGGGAAGCCCGAGATTTAGATTTTTATAGTAATCTGATGTGGAAAGAAAGGTGTAGCTGGCTAGGTACTACCAAAAATATTTCCCTCAACAGTAGAGCTATTATGCTTCTGATTTTCCCAACAGCCTTATAACTATGACATGTGCAAACTAACAGAACAAATACTATCTGCTAACTCCATGATAAAAATACTTGAAACCTGCCACTTTTACGATTGCCTAGAAATCTGCCAGTATCACCCAAACTCTCTAGGATCTATAAGTGAACAGTAACAATTAAAAATTTTTTTTCCAACTTAAATAAAACTAATCTCCCTTGTGATGCCAGTTACCCCTAGGAAAATATGCTCAAGTTTGAATAAGCATTCACTATAAATCTCAGGAAAAAATGTAGATATGGTTTAGAAATATATTAAAAGTTGCATGTGGCTTATCAAAGAGTACAATAACATTAAAACCACAGGCCTCTAAAGTTTGTCTTCTGTTGAAGTTGCAGACATTTTGAATTCCACATACTTCAAAGCTTTGAGAGCTATGTATCCATATGATTTGTGCACTTTTCTGGTAGTCTGTACATCAACAGACTTTATCAGCAAACACAACAGAAATATCTGGAACAGCCAAGGACATCCAATGATTTATTAGCAAGTTGTGATTCTTCTGGTAAGTCAAATAATTTAAGACTAGAAATCTAAAGATGTAGGTAATGAGAAAACATAATCTTTTAGTTTTTAAAAATTTACCTTCGGGAAAAAACCTAAATTCTTATATCTTTTTTTCTCTTTTCGTAGTTCAAGTACACTTACGAGACTGATGGCATTACCGTGGTATAAATAGGGACTACTGAAGAATCTGAAGTACTGTACTATTTGGCTTTATTTTAGACCTCTAATAAAGACTTCAACATGTTGAAAAAAAGCACAAGGCACAGAGATTAGCATAGCTATAAGAACATTTCTGCTTTACGCCATGGTACTAGGCGTATAAGTCAGATGTCATATCAAAATTTGTACAGGCCAAATTCTTGGTTAGGAAAATCCTACGTATAGTGACTCTAATGGTTGAAAGATGTTTCATTATCTTTATATTTTCAATTATCTACTACTAACAAACTTTAGACGTTTTATATGAATCTTTTGATACTATAGCCTTTGGGAAAGGTATGGCTAATATCCCACCGCCTGGAGGGGTGGGATAGGGAGGGTGGGAGGGAGACGCAAAAGGGAGGGGATATGGGAACATATGTATATGTATAACTGATTAAATTTGTTATAAAGCAAAAAAAAAAAAAAAGTCAATTTTTTAAAGAAAAGTTAAAATTGTTAGTTTTTTTCTTTGCTAAATATTAAACATATGGAAGTGAGATACCCCCTTTGCTCTTTCTCCCTTTTTATGCACAGAAGCACACATTGTCATGCCTCAAACTACTTTTTATTTGCAACTACATGATTTCACGCAATTCTTCTAAACAATGACATAAAATAGATTTCCTTGTGTATAAATAACTTACATACTCTCCATAAAGTAAATGCTCAAAGGTGCTAGAACAGATCGTCCACTCCTACAGTGTTCTCATATCCAACAGAGTTGATGCACAATATATAAATACTCAAGTCCAATATTAAAAACTCAGGCACTTGACTAACTTTAATAAAGTTTCTCAAACTATATCAATATATCTAAAGTGCATATATATTTTTTAAGAAAGATTATTCTCAATAACTTCTCTATAAAAATAAGTTTGATGGTTTAGCCCATCTAACTTTACTACTTTGAGTATGAACTTTTAATATGCAGTCAGGCTTATTCTACCTTCTCTCAACATGACACCAACAGAATCAAAGCAGCTAGTGAGGTGCTAACATGTGAGGATTAATCCAGTGATTCCGGTCACAATGCATTCCAGGAGGAGGTACCCATGTTACTGGAATTGGGCGATATGGTTTATTCTTCCTTCCCTGATTTGGATAACCAAATGGAACAGGAGGAGGGTAGTGACTTTGATGACCATTCCCTCGGTACATTCCTGGTTTTTTTCTGGGTAAAGGGTGCCACATTGGAAGAGGCGGGAATATCAGCTCTGAAATCTGTAAAGAAGAGAAAACAGTAAGTTAATAAAAAGAAAAAATTAGTCATGTGTTATATAAAAACTAGGTTACCTTCCAGATTACTCATTAAAGAAAAACAAAATCACTCACCCACAACCCTAAGAGTAGGTCTAAGGCACATTCCTACAATCAAGTCTAAATATGTTAAAAACCTCAAATATAACAGGTGATCAATCAGCATTTTTTCACTAAATGAGTGAAAATGAGTAAACTCAAACACAGCACTCTAAAGCAACCGGATATTTTCTGGCTATTTCAACCAAAGAAGATGAAAACACGGAATGAATAGAAGCTTGTAAGGATACATCATGTTTTAGACCACTGGTTTCCACAGCTGGCTAAAGAGTCACCTAAGAAGCTTTTAAACACAAAATGTTCATGCCCCAGCCCTGGTCTACTGAACAATATTAACAAAACTTTAGGAAGAAAGGCCAAGTATTTTGATGACACTGCAGGTGATTCTAATGTAGCCAGTTCAGCATTTTGGAAAACAGGCTTAGATTATCCCATAAGTCAAGTGGGACATCAAGTTCACATCATTCAAAATGTTATCAGCAGTTTCAGGCTGCTCTGCTCAGAATGCCACACCCTGTGACTTTGAGTTTCAGAGTTCTCTGATTTCTAATCTGCTCTTCCTAGCATAGGCATTTAAAAATTTATATTCTGTATAACAGCACTGCATTCATGATAGAAAATTCAAAAGGTACAAAACTGTATACAGTGGAAAAAAGTCTCTCTTCTTTATGTGATTACCAGCTACCCTCTCAGAGGCAGCTGACACTAATCAATTGTTTGATTATCTTTAGAGATATTCTATGAATATACTTGTGTATACATCTATATACACATTTATAAAAACTTACAAAATTCTGTATACTGCTTTTTGCACTTGATAAATACATCTCAGAGACATTCATCTCAGTACATAATGACTTCTTTTGTCATTTTACAGCTAGACAGTAACGCAATGACTATGCCATAACTAAATTAACTGGTGTCTTGTTGATAGTACATTTAGGCTGCTTTCAGTCTTTTAATATCAAAAAAACAATGCAAAAAAGCAAACAAAACAATGCAGCAGTGAATAACCTTAGCACAGTTAATTCTTGATTATCTACAATAATGGGGAAATAAAGAATTTAGCGCTCAAACTAATTGACCTATATTACAAACCAGTAACAAAGTGGAATGTTTCATTTCTTTGTACATTGGGGTGTTGATAAGCTTTTAAAACTGTCAGAAAGCAGACACAATCCCACAGGCAACCACTGTTCTGATTTTTATCACCAGACTGAGTTTTCCCCGTTTGTGAACTTCGTATAAATGGAATCATGTGGCATGTATTCTTTTGTATCTGGCAATTTTTTTTTTTTGGCCACACCGCCTGGCTTGTGGGATCTTAGTTCCCCAATCAGGGATCAAACCAGCGCCCTCCGCAGTGAAAGAGGGAAGTCCTAATCACTGGACCACCAGGAAACCCCCCGGCAAAATTCTTTTGCTCAATCAGATGGTTTTTAGGTCCTTCCGTATTGTGTCTATTATTAGTTCTTTCTGTTTTATTGCTATTATCCTACTGTGTGAATGAATACACAATTTCCTCCCATTCACTTGTTAATGGGTATTTGGGTTGTTTTCCTTTTTTTTTATTAAACGATTATGAAAAGAGCTGTTATAAACATTCTAATATGAGGCTTTGTAGATATTTTTTTCATTTCTCTTGTTAAATACTTAGGAGTGGAACTGTTGGGTTATAGGGCAGATGCATATTTAACTTTGTAAATGCCAGTTTTCCAAAGTGGTTATACCATTTTACACTTCCATCAACAGTTTATGAATCCAGCTGCTTCACATCCTTGCCAACATTTGGTATTGTCAGACGTTTTAATTTTAGCCATTCTGGAAGTAGTGTTTCACTGTGGTTTAAATTTGAATTTTCCTGATAACAAATAAGGTTGAGCACCTTTTTCATTTGCTTACTGGCCATTTATATAACTTCTTTTGTACAGTGTTTATTCTTATCTTTTGCCCACTGCTTTTAACTGGATCATGTCTTTTATTATTGATTTATAGGAGTGATTTTTAAAGTATATTCTGGAAACAAGTCCTTTGACAAATATATGTATTGAGAATATTTTGTCCCAGTCTATGCTTTTGCCCATTCGTTTTCTTAATGGTTTCTTATTTATTTATTTTTATTTATTATTTGGCTGCACTGGGTCTTCGTTGCTGCCCGTGGGCTTTCTCTAGTTGCAGTGAGCAGGGGCTACTCTTTGTTGCGGTGCGCAGGCTTCTCATTGCAGTGGGTTCTCTTGTCGTGGAGCACAGGCTCTAGGCACAAGGGCGTCAGTAGCTGTGGCTCGCGGGCTCTGGAGCGCAGTCTCAGTAGTTGTGGCACATGGACTTAGTGGCTCCGCGGCATGTGAGATCTTCCCAGACAGGGATCGAACCCGTGCCCCCTGCATTGGCAGGTGGATTCTTAACCACTGTGCCACCAGGGAAGTCCCTCAAATTAGTTTTCTAATGTATGGTATCAGGTAGCAGTTAGGTTCATTTTTTTTTTTTTTTTAATATATAGATTATCCAATTGTTCCAGTACTAGTTCTTGTATACTTACCCTACTGAATTGCTTTGGCACTTTAATTTAAAAAAAAACATAAACAAAATTGTACACACATGGGTCTACTTCTGGACTCTCTATCTGTTCCAATAATATATTTATATATCTTTAAATCATTATCACACTATCTTGATAAACATAATGACTTAATATTAGTGTGAGATCTCTGAGTTAATTCTCCTTTCTTTAAATTTTATCTAGAAAAAGACTTTTGGGATTTTGATTGATAGCAAGTTGAAACTACAGATCAGTTTGGGGAGAAATAACATAATCTTCATTCTTAATTAGTAGAGAGTTATCTCTGGAGGTTCCTTTCAGAAAACACAGACCCCCCTCAGAGAACAAAGACCCCAAGCTTGGAATTATTTTGCCCATACTCTGATAACCTCTTTTTTAAGGCTCTTGGTAATGCCAGGTTCAAGATGGAAAAATGTATAGGTAAAAAAATTAAAGTGGACCATCTGCACCAGCTTTCTACACAATGATTTTAAGAGCTATGCTTCTCAGTCATGAAATGTTTTGTAAGTGAATATAATGTCAAGGAGAAAAGCACATGAAGGACAGTTCAATTTCTATGCCTTTCTGTTATAATTTTATCCTAATAGTCTTTCAACATAGGGGAAAACAAATACAATTTAATTTTAAAAGAAAATCTAAAAATTAAAGGTCAATTTACTTGAAAAAATTGGCAGCAATCACTTCAATTTGGAATTTACATTCTTGCTTTGCTGTGTAACAAATAAAATTCTTGAGGTAAAATTAGCACACATCTGAATGAATTCCAGGCAATTTAACAATGGTAATCTGTAGTACGTAATACATCATACTGAGGAAAAAAATGTCCAAAATATTTATGGTAATGGTCTTAAAAATGATCCCTGAATTACAAATATTATGTTTACTTATCTATATAGGGAATCTCTTGGGAAGAATACAAAAATAACTGGTAATGAAAACCTCCATGCAAGGGCACAAGACTGGTCACTGTGGGAAGAGGAGGACGTGTCACTATTATACATTTTTAAAAAATAAATTTATTTATTTATTTATTTATGGCTGTGTTGGGTCTTTGTTGCTGTGTGTGGGCTTTCTCTAGTTGCGGTGAGTGGGGGCTACTCTTCATGTGGTGTGCGGGCTTGTCATTGTGGTGGTTTCTCTTGTTGCGGAGCATGGGCTCTAGGTGTGCAGGCTTCAGTAGTTGTGGCTTGCAGGCTCTAGAGTGCAGGCTCAGTAGTTGTGGCACACGGGCTTAGTTGCTCTGTGGCATGTGGGATCTTCCCAGACCAGGGCTCGACCCAGTGTCCCCAGCATTGGCAGGTGGATTCTTAACCACTGCGCTACCAAGGAAGCCCCTATACTCTTTCATACTGTTTCAAGTTTTTGTTTTTGTCTTTTATTTTTTTTAAAAGCAGGTGCATATGTTATAATACACACATATACATATACCCCTAAGAATGTGATAATCTTCAGAACTAATCTTCCTCTCAAGCCTAGGAAGGATAATTCAACAATTAAAAAAAAAAATTAGGGCTTTCCTGGTGGCACAGTGGTTGAGAGTCTGCCTGCCGATGCAGGAGATGCGGGTTCATGCCCCGGTCCGGGACGATCCCACATGCCACGGAGCGGCTGGGCCCGTGAGCCATGGCCGCTGAGCCTGCACATCCGGAGCCTGTGCTCCGCAACGGGAGAGGCCACAACAGTGGGAGGCCCGCGTACCGCAAAAATAAATAAATAATTAAGAACTCAAAAATTAAGTTAAACTGAAAGGATGTTCATTATATAAATGTATCCTGGATTTAAAGGTTCAGTTTCTCATACTCATGATACTCTGGTTTCTCACTCATTAAGGTCTAAATTCTCATTTTAGCCCAAATCAAACCCTACCAGAAACCTGGTATGTTTAATTATGTCTAATTAAGGCCAAATTAATAAAAATAGGTATATTTAAAAATATACTCAAAATTAGAAAAACTGCACGTACAGAATAAGGCTCAACTCAAAGGACTTCTTTAAATTTTTGTATTAGTAGCTATATGACTCTTTAAATGCTAAAGCAAAGAAAAATATTGTTTTGGCTTGAGTGAAAAATTAAAGAATAATTTAGTGAGGTTTCTCTTTAATCATAGAAAGGGAAAGAACATGAAAGTTAGGTACAAATTGGAAGTGTTAAAGGCTACAAAAAAATTAGTGGCTATTTTTGAATGCAATAAGGATTTTTAAAACATCAGGAATGATTTTTTCTATTGTTTTTACAATGTATTCATCCCACTTATTTAGTAAAGCAGACCTTTGATAAAATGACTCAGGATGCCTATTTCATCTCAGAGGAAGCAGCTTTCCCCTTAGCGTGGGAAGGCAAGAACTGTGATCCAGAATTTCAACTCAGAAACTTTGGGCAATATAAGCAGGACTACCTAGAATGCCCTTGCAAGCCTTGCTCATGACCTTCAGTATGGAGCCACTTCATGGTTACCTGGTATACGGGGCTGGGGGTCGCAGCCACTGAATTGGGTTTCACTTCTACTTCCTTACTTGTTTCTTCATCTGAAGAAGAGGACCCTGAATGATAATCAGAGGTAACCTTATCAAGGGCCCTGGTCACTTTCTTGGAAATCTCATCCTTGTTCTCATCCTCATTTTCAAAGCTGGCAACAATGAATGCGTTGTTTTTCTCTCCATACCTAAGAATAAAAAACCCAAAAAACTTACACACCTTGAAGTCACATCAACAAAGCAAGAAATGTCCATAAAAACAATTGAACAGGTTTGGACATGCCATCAGTCCCAGGCAAAGAAGGAACCCTCCCAGAACTTGATTCTGCATCTATAGTATCCTAACCCAGCTCCATGCCAACAGGCAGGCCACAATTTTCTACTTCTGGTCTATTAAAGTACAAATAAAAAGTGACCTCATTCTCTTTTCCAATTTTCTTTTCTACTGTCTCCTGACAAAAATAGTTGTCTACGATATCAGAGAAACTCATTGTTTTGATTACATTTTTGTATGTACCATTGAAACTGGCCATACAGAACTTTCTAACAAATTTTTAACTGACCCTTATAACGTAGATCCTAGTAATTCAAGTCAAAACTCAACCAGACATTTCCTATGGGATTTATTTTTACCACAATTAAATAAAAAAGAGGCCTGTGTTTCCTATATCCACACTGACAAAAACGAGAACTGAGGCAACTGCTGAAGTTAAAGGGGAAAAAAAAAACTACTGTTGAGGAAAATAGAAGGATTTTGCTTGAATTATACTGCTGATTTCATAGAGATTCCTGTGATAAATGCTTACCCCTCATCTTAATTTTTTTAAGTTAAGCAAACATTTTTATCCTTCCAAAACATTTTTAAAGCTTTGATCTAAGAAAAATAATTGTCAGAACATGTAACTTCGGCTGTTGGGTACTAGAAAAAAGGAAAATAAATTCTGCAATGAGGGAAAATAGCACAACACACAGTAAAACTAGGAGTTTTCATTGAGAGGACAGAGGAGAAACCCACAAATCCATTCTAATAGATTGCACAACATAAACACTAAGAAACAATTTCTAGGAAGTGTTAGGACAAAGGAAATGAATTGTTAAGCAGTCTTACACAGCATGTAATTAAAGTTAAACAAAGTGATTCTAAGCTTAAAAAATATAAAAACATCAACAGAAAATAGGGTTAATTGACTACAATGTCAATTAATTTCATTCATGATAATTCTTGTCTCAAATTATTTCTGAATCAGGATGATATCTACAATTAAGTAAAAGGCCTAACTGCAACCAAGCCTTTGAAAGTTTAAATGGCAATCAAGTAGTCTCACAGGCGAGTTCTGTGTCTTTCAACTGTGCTATCTTCCGTTCTCATAGGCTGGATGGGGCCATAAATGCAATCTAAATATGGTACATAATTTCCTTTTCTATTCTTTTTCAGTCTCTCTCATAAAAGGAGTTGCTGCAGGATGGTGGAAAGAGCACTAGACATGTTTCTGGTTCTGTTCTGTCATTAACGAGCTCTGTTACCAGGTGCAAGTTATTTAATCTCTCCCGGCCTTAGTTTCCTATCTGCAGAATGAGGAAGCTGAAGATAGCTGGATAGTGGTTAGTCTTCAGCTGGTGATTCTTCTTAGTAGAAGATGCCTGAACAGTGGGAAGGGTTCTTCTCAACACAGAATTCATGAAGTATAATTTCAAGATTACTTAGCCTTGGGTTGTAGCAGTGGAAATCTACCCCTTGGTCCTCTCCAGGTTTAAAGACGCAACAAATTTCAATAAAATCAAAGGTTAATTCATATATTAATACCAGCAGTATTAACAATCGGCTTAGGCCTACCTTCAGTATTGCCCATTAATGGAGTCAAAACTCAAGCAAAACAGAAAGGCAAGAAATTTGAGAAAAATCCCTGCCTCTGTAGAAACAGAAACCTAATCCAAGGGCAGACATCTAATGATTGAAGGATCAGCTTTATTAACTCAGGTTTCTTTGACACTCAAGCTCAGTTAGGTTTGCATTTTTCCCGTGGTAGTATTTTGGTATGAGGGCTCTCTTCAGGGTAAGTGAAGCTGCTTACTATATTACTATAACATTAGAATGTGCAGTTAATTCCTCAGAATTCGTAATGGACAACTTTTAAATTTTCCAATTTTCAATGACACACTGCTAACACATTCAGGCCTACTGAGTTAATCTGAAACAAATCAATAGTATCTATTGCTCTTTATCAGGAAAAGAAAGGATTATAGAAGTTACAAACAAACAAAAAAAGAAGTGTAGAATATTGAGTAGATAATAAAGCTGCCAGCTATTTGCAGGCCTTCTCCTTATAGGATCTGTCGTCTATTCAGTATCTTCTCTAATATTTCACTTAGTGAAATATTTCTAACTATATAACACTTTGCACTCTTCCAATATTTATCCTGATGGAATAACTCTATGAAGAATGTTCTCTTTGAGTGCATTTCAATTTTTTTCATAACCTTAGTCTTTAGTATACCAATGAGTTATTATTTTTAATGACTCAGATATTTATTCTATTGCTATATCAGCTTTAATTTTCAGAATAGTTCCAGTTTTGGTCCAAAAGCACTAATATCTCAGTCTCCTCTATTAATTTATAGCAATCACCTCTACCCAATCACTAACAGGTCTTTCTTTCTGGGATTTCTATCATCACTGAATGAGCACTCATATTCTGAAGATATCAATAATTTCTATTAACCGTGAAAAACCTCACATCATAGCCAATTTGGGGCAAAATTTTGATCATATATAAAATAATTAGAAGGCTACTGAATGCAAAGGTTTTCTTATATTAACAAGATTAAAGCACAGTAATTTTTTATTATCTGGCATCATCAAGTAATGAAGTATCCACTTAAGTAGAATGTCCATGTAACTAAAGCTTCTATCTTCAGGTGCCAAGATGTAGTTTAAGCATTTCAAATAAATATGTCCAAAATGTTTATATAATTAGCCAACTTCTTAAATGTCCTTGGATATGGGAACTTTTCCCTAATGATTTAAGATCGTTGTATTAAGTATTCATTATTTGATGTTGTGATAATACATTTGGGTCAACTCTTGCTTTTTTGTTCCTGCCTCTATGTCAGACTGTTACTTTTTTTTGTAGCTTTATGACAACAGTATCCTGGGGGATTGGTTCCAGGACCATCCCTGCCTCCCCCAAATGCCAAAATCTGTGGATGCCCAAGTACCTTAAATAAAATGGCATGGTGTTTGCATACAACCTACACACACCCTCCCATACACTTTAAATCATCTCTAGATTACTTATCATATCTAATACAATGTAAATGTTATATAAATAGTTGCATGGCATGGCAAATTCAAGTTTTGCTTTTTGGAAATTCTCCCCCCCCCCAAATATTTCTGAACTAAAGTTGGTTGAATGCATGGATGTGGAACCCTCAGATACAGAAGGCCAACTGTACTAGGAACAATCCCCTTTCAAATGCCATGTAATATTTTATGGGCTGAAGAACTACACAACGAACTTAAAAGAACTGTGTGTTAAGTAAGAGTAAATATGATCAAAGTGTGGGCCTCATAAAAAGTAAACATTTCAATATAGTAACTTTGTGATAGCTATTTCTTGTATACTGAGGTCTTCTGCAGGGATTCAGTGGTCCAAGTCTATAAAACAAAGTCTGATCCTGGCCTACGGTAAGTGCTTAATTAGTCCCAGACTCTAAAAATGTTTGACCTTCTTAGACCAAAAACTGAGGTATCTTGCTCTTCCTTTTTCTGAGAAATAAGTATTGGAGAATCAACTACCTACACCTGGTTTCCCAAAGCAATAAGCTTATATAAGCCACCAGCTTATATGAAGCAGCTCCAGGGTGGTACAGAAAATTGTTGCAGGATTACCATGTATTTTTCCAACATGTCTTCACCACCACTTTCATTTCTGGAGATCAGGTCAAAGGCTATGACCACCTTTGGAACATATTAGGGTTGCATCAAAAAGCACCTCTACTATAATCAATGGGTGAACTGTACCTCTAAACCAAAGAGAAAACCCTAAGGGACAGCTGTAGGAAATTACTCACAGGGGTTCCATGCATCTATTCATCCTGTTCCTCCTGCCTGGAAATGTCCTTCCAACCTTGTCATCTAGTCAACTGCAACTCATCCTTCCCCACTCAGCTCAAGTATCACCTACTGTACAGTCAGCCCTCCATATCCATGGGTTCTGCATCCATGCATTCAACCAACCACAGACCAAAAACATTTGGAGAAAAAAAAATCCAGAAAGTTCCTAAAAGCAAAACTTGAATTTTTTTCAATTCAAGCAACTATTTACATAGCATTCACATTGTACTTACAACTATTTACACAGCATTTACATTGCATTAGGTATTATAAGAAATCTAGAGATGATTTAAAGTATATGGGAGGTTATGCATAGGTTATATGCAAATACCACACTATTTTATATAAGGGACTTGAGCATCCAAGGATATTGCCTCTGCCTGTGTGTGTGTGTGCATGTGGCCGGGGCAGGGGCATGTTCTGGAACTAATCCCTCACCAATACCAAGGGCTGACAATAGTCTTTCCTGAGGCAGTAACTTTCTCGTTTGTGCCACCAAGTATTGCATTTTGTACATACTTCTATTATAGCACAAATCACATTCTGTTGTAATCTGCTTATTCTTTCTTCTCCCTCATTACACTCTGAACTACCTGAAAGAATGTCACTTTTTTTTTTTTTTTTTGTGGTACACGGGCCTCTCACTGTTGTGGCCTCTCCCGTTGCGGAGTATAGGCTCCGGACGTGCAGGGTCAGCGGCCATGGCTCACGGGCCCAGCCACTCCGCGGCATGTGGGATCTTCCCGGACCGGGGCACGAACCCGTGTCCCCTGCATCAGCAGGTGGACTCTCAACCACTGCGCCACCAGGGAAGCCTGTCACTTTCATTTTTTAAAAAATCCTACAACTAAGAATGCCTGGTCCAAAATGAGTATTTTAATTTAATTTAATTTATTTATTTATCTATTTATCTATTTATTTATGGCTGTGTTGGGTCTTTGTTGCTGTGCACGGGCTTTCTGTAGTTGCGGGGAGCAGGGACTACTCATCGTTGCAGTCCACGGGCTTCTCATTGCGGTGGCTTCTCTTGTTGCGGAGCACAGGCTCTAGGCACGTGGGCTTCAGTAGTTGCAGCACTTGGGCTCAATAGTTGTGGCTTGCGGGCTCTAGAGCACAGGCTCAGTAGTTGTGGTGCACGGGCTTGGTTGCTCCACAGCGTGTGGGATCTTCCTGGACCAGGGCTCAAACCCATGTCCCCTGCCTTGGCAGGCCGATTCTTAACCACTGCGCCACCAGGGAAGCCCACAATGAGTATTTTTAGAATGAATGAAGTTCAATTAGATTTCATACCTAACACTCACCTTTTACAATTCTGCTCATTAGGAGACAAGAAATAATTTCCATTATGAAAATAAAACCATGAAAATATCACTCAGCCACTTAAAAACCAAAAAGGGGGAGGGAGGCAAGAGTAGAAACAAACAGAAACAGAAATCAACCAAAAGTTAATATCCAGTATTATTTGGGATTAGCATCTTTCCTAATTTGAAGAGGGGAAAGACAAGGGCACCACCAATGAAAGAAGATATAATTGACCTATAGGGAGTCTAGGTGTCTAAATTCTACAATAGAGTTCTTGGTAAAGCTCTAAAAAAAACCCTGCTCTATCAGTTTTTGAGTTTCTTTAGCTGTAAAAGAGGAATGTAACCAGTCTTTCACTATCACCTCCAAGAAGAATAGTTTACAAAATTCACAGCAGAGAAAGCCAAACAACCAGCTCCTGGCTATAAAAATACATGCGTAGGCAGTACCTGAGAGAATTTCATAAAATCAGTTCCAGCATGGTAATCAGTTAAGCCGCCAAACTCAAGAACTCACCGACAGCACACCTCACATGGGTCCACCCATAGAGTGAGTTCCTTTGGCAAGCCCAGGTCACTGTACAAAATGCAGCTGTTCTCACAGGCTTTCAGGACATCAGGATCAACTCTCTGAAACTTATTGACACGAATGCATCTACAACAAAGTGGAGTAATGTTAATAGCTTTAAATAAATGTAAATCAGAAACTTTGTTATATCTATTAGTTTTTGTCAACATGAATTTAAAAAAATAAAATGAACCCTGGCAAAGAACCCAGGAATATCTATCCTAAATAGATAATAAATCTGAACTAAAGGCAAAGAGGCAGCAGCATCATCAAGACTAACCAGCCTGGTGGAAAGAAGAGTCTGTGTGAGCACAGGGAAATCACTAGAACTGGCTCTACTTCATTTCACACAGAAACTACTCAATCTCACACGTACATTAAATGAGCAAGGAGTATGAAAGTTGCATGAAATTACTTAGAGTTTTGAAGGTAAAAGTTTTAATAGGTCAAATTCCTATATAACAAAATCTCCAACTCACAAAAGACCTCAACCAATGGTTCAAATAATATTTGGAAATTCTTGTGACAAGTTTTGATCTGTTGTTACCTTGCTTAAGAAGGGTATCCTATGCCTTACCTATAATTGTTCTCTAAATACCGAATCAGTCAAGGACACAGAACCATTCATACCATGTACTTAAGATTAAAATATAATCCAGGGACTTCCCTGGTAGTTCAGTGGTTAAGAATCCATCTTCCAATGCAGGGGACGCAGGTTTGGTCCCTGGTTGGGGAACTAAGACCCCACACCGCAACTACTGAGCTGGTGCACTCTGGAGCCCGCGTGCCATGACGAGAGAGAAGGCCGCGCACCGCAACAGAAGATCCCACATGCCACAATGAAGATCCTGCATGCCACAACTAAGACCCGATGCAGCCAAATAAATTAATTAATTAGAAAAAAAAAATCTGAAAATGTTATTGGGTTATTTCACTTAACCTCTGTTACTCGAGTTTTCTTTTCTTTTCTTTTTTTTTTTTTTTTTTTTTTGTGGTATGTGGGCCTCTCACTGTTGTGGCCTCTCCCGTTGCGGAGCACAGGCTCCGGACGCGCAGGCTCAGCGGCCATGGCTCACGGGCCCAGCCGCTCCGCGGCATGTGGGATCTTCCTGGACCGGGGCACAAACCCGTGTCCCCTGCATCGGCAGGCGGACTCTCAACCACTGCGCCACCTGGGAAGCCCTCTTTTTTTTTTAAGTTATCAAAAGAGAGAAAAAAAATTCTAAACCACTAAAGACTGTTCCTTTTTTTTTTTTTTTTGGTCGTGCCACATGGCTTTCAGGAATCTTAGTTCCCCAACCAGGAATCTAACCCATGCCCACAGCAGTGAAAGCACAGAGTCCTAACCACTGGACTGCCAGGGAATTCCCATCTGTTCCAATTTTTCTAACCTAAGAAATACCATTCACAGCTACCTAACAGAATGCTCAAAGATGGCTCTCAGTATGAATGCAAAAATACCTGTTAAAATAAGTATTCTGCTTACATAGAGAAACGTTAGCTACAGTGAAAGTATTTACTGCCTACAACTAAGAAATCAATCAAGAGAACGCAGATTTAGTACGAGTCCTGAGTACTAGTATTATTGGGTGAATTTAGATTAAGTCATTTTACTTCTTCAGACCCCCAAAATATGGAAAATATAAGTTAATTGACAAATACTGATTATATTACTAAATACAATACTGTAACATCAACAGAATAAGGTACTATTTAAATTTTTTAAAGTTTAATTATTAGTTAATTTCAACTTTCATTTAAACAGTGAAAAAAGTTCTCATTAGGTAACAGCTAATATGTATTTCTAAACAACAATAATAATAATAACTCTTTTTGAAGGTTTACCATGCAATGGAGAGTCTTCTAAACGCTCTGCGTGTACAGGCATACCTCAGACATTGCAGGTTTGGTTCCAGACCACAGCAATAAAGCTGTGGTATCTCAATAGAGCTAGTCACAAAATTTTTGGTTTCCCAGTATATATAAAAGTTGTATTACAGTACACTGTAGTCTATTAAGTGTGCAATAGCATTATGTCTAAAAAACAATGTACATAGCTTAATTAAAAACTACTTTATTGCTAAAAAATGGTAACCATCTGAGCCTTCAGCAAGTCTTTGTAACAGTAACACCAAAGGTCACTGATCACAGATCACCAAAACAAATAAAATAACGAAAAAGTTTGAAATACTGTAAGAATTACCAAAATGTGACAGAGACACAAAGTGAGCAAATGCTGTTGGAAAACTGGCACTGACAGCCTTGCTCAATGCAGCTGCACAAACCTTCAGTTTATAAAAAACGCAATGTCTGTGATGCGTAATAAAGCAAAGCACAATAAAATAAGGTATGCCTATGTTAACTTTTTTAATTTTCACAATGATCCTGTGAGTTAGATACTATTTTCTCCACTGTAAAAAAGAAAGGAGGCAGAGAGAGTTTGAGTAACTTGCCCAAAATTACACAGCTAGAAAGTAATGAATCCAGAGTTCAGATCCAGACCAGATGCCAAAGTTCACTTTATTAAACAACCCTATTATGCCTGTACTTATTGTAACATCACCGTTAACAATTTAGCAAGTTCAGAGTAAAAAAAAATATTTTAAACCATGTAAGACACTCTTTATTCCTTTCTATAATATGGTCCTATGTTACAGATTCTAATGTTGTGTAGGTTGATTCAAAAGTCCCACGTGCACCAGGATCAAAAGCAATTAAGCATAAGGTAGATCTTAGATGTATGTGTTTGTTTTTTTTATCTACAATGAGGGAGATGCAGGCTCTCAGCTTAAAAAAATATGTGTAAATATAGATGCTTAAATAGAGACTCGCTTCAACAAAATTTGCATACCTTACATATTTTTATGCTATTTTTTTCACTCTAGATACTGCGACGATTTACCCATTAACCACTCTTCAAAAACAAGATTTTAAAAGCTGCATAAAAATAGTCCATTGTTTACTTAATGTTGACAGTGTAGCGCTTTCCAATTTTTTTGCAATTATAAAGTGTAAGAAATATCCATATTCATACATATTTGTCTGCATTTCTGATTACGCTTCTAGAATAGATTTTAGGAGATTTACTTTTCAAAGACTGTGAATATTTTTATAGATCTTGATAATGTTACCAAATTGCTCTTATTTGTATAAGAGAAATATACCCCCCTGCAGAGAAACATACTAATTTATAAAAACTTTAGAAGAAAAAGAACTTTACAGATTGAAGAGTCTACTAACTCTGGTTAATCCTATAGTCTATTCATTTATATAAAAGAAACGACCCACAATTAACTCTAATAGTTTTCTACTTCAAAGACGGCTTCAAAATGACTCAATAATGATACTTCTGATTATATGCCAATTTAATATTGTGGCTAACTTTTTTCCTCAAGTTTTTAGAATTAATGGAAATAAAATTGTACACTGTCTGACCTTTAAGCATTTACTTGATAGTGTCTCCTTTTTCAGTAATAGTACGGTGGCTTGGCACTTCCAAAAGCCTTAGTCCAATGTCAATTACATCAGTGTAAAAAGCTTGAACAGCTCTAATTCACAAAAGCTGTTCACTCTATCAGAAATGAAGATGTGCAGAAAAAAATTAAGAGAATCAAGTGAGAGGATAAAAAACAGTAACTTGAGTGCTTTATATAGAACATCCACATTTCTACTTTCACTCACCACATTTTCCAATATACTAGGAAACCTCTTTGGATAGAAATGAAGAGGAAAATATATCAATTACTTTGATTATTTTCTTTTCAACAGATCATATGCTCACCTGGCTTTTAGCAAATGAGAACTAAACAAATCATATTTTCACCTCCCTTGCACACTCCGTGAACAGTCTTACACTTTCAAGAGCTCAGCGACTGAAAGGAAGTTCTTTTTACTGTGAAGGGCTGATTTGTGGAGGAATCTTTGGGGGCAGCAATATGCATACATAAAAGAATTTCAGTATTCATGATAGTCACAACTGTTCCACTTTTATTTTTTTGGTCACATCCACAAATGGGGCACGGTTTGACAGCTGAGTTTAGCAGAATATTCTCAACTCAGGTTCCCAAGTAGTCACATAAATACTAAAGAGTGAGCATGCCAGGACATGTTTTACAGGAGGCTGCTCTTCTTTAAACTGTAAATGTAACTTATAAACCACAGTACAAAAGATAGCTGGGAGTGAGAACTGCCTTCACTCTCAGAGACAAGGCTGTGGGAGGACAGTGGTATACAGAAAGCTCATAAGAATTTAGGGTCAGTGAGACCTGAATTCAAATCCCAGAGCTAATATTTACCAGTTGTGAATCATAGGTAAGTTACCTTCATCTATAAAATGGTTACAATGGCTTCTACCACAACGAATTATGCACAGTACAAATGAAATTATTCCCGTGTCAAGAACATGTTAGGTGTCTAATAATCTTAGTTCTCATTTGCCAAAAAACTTTTAACACGTAACGTGTAATTTACTTTTAAATACAAGGAACTCATTTCCCTCAACCCTTACCATGCCCCCTTTTAAGTGATAGTTTTAGGGGTTCTCTACAATTGGGAAAGCCCTCAACTACCTGTGATAATTAAAGAAAAACACTCAGGAACCACACTATGACCACAAGACTAACTCCCATGAGCCTATACTATTGGCCCTCCAAGTCCAGGCAGTGGGACTCGAATGACGAATACTTGTATTTTAAAGTGAATAAGGAAAAAATAAAACTGAGACACTCCTGAGTTGGGTATTTTGCAGATAAACTGAGAAAGGCATGGACTGGACACACCCATCATTCCTCTGGCCTGGCACTCATTTGAGGAGCTGATCAGCCTCTTCATTTAGTCCAATCTAACTGTCCAAGCGATTCCTTTACCTGTAGGCCTGTCCTTTTGATGGTTTTTCCGGATACCAGTGATTTTTATATTTTTCTTGAAGTATTAGAGTCAATTTCTCAGCAAACCTCTCGACTGCTTCTTTTTTCAACTTATCATGTTTTCGAACTAGCCTTGTGAAAAAGAAGACTACGGCAGCAATTTCGTTCTTCATCTTTCCCTGCAAAGATAAAACAGTTTTTCTCAAAAAACCAAAACATTCAAAACTTGAAGATAAAGCTCTGCAAAATATCCCTCCTTTACAGCAGCACCCCTTCCTCCTTCTAATTTTATCTGTGTTTCACTGGCTCATATCTGGAGTAGGGAACAGTCACTAATTTATGCCATAAAGAACTTATTATAAAATACTGTTTAAGAGTCTTATCACCTAGCTTTGTAAAGGAGTTCAGTAAAGAGAGCACACCAAATTGCTCCTGTTAGCTAAAATAAAATCAGAGATATCACTCAAAGAGAAGCATTACAATGATACCACTATATAGTTTTTACTAAATGTGTCAATATTTAGCTACAATAATTCAAGTTTAAAGTTCTATGAAATAACTTGTATTTTAAAACATAAAAAAGTCCACTTTAAAATCCAGTATTGTAGAGCCACTACAGAAGACAGTTTGGCAGTTCCTAAAAAGGTCAGATATATAGCTACCATATGACCCAGCAATTCTACTCCTAGCTCTATACCCAAGAGAAATGAAGCCATATGTTCACACAAAAACTTGTACACAAATGTCCACAGAACCATTATTCATAATAACTAAAAAGTAGAAATAAACTAAATGTTGATCAACTGATAAATGGACAAATAAAGTGTGGTATATTATTCGGCAACAAAAAGAAATGACATACTGATATGTGCTACAACACGTATGAAACTTGAATACATTATGCTAAGGGAAAGAAGCCAAAAGACCAAATACTGTATGACACCAATTATATGAAATGTCCAGAATAAGCAAATCTATATAAACAGAAAGTAGATTAGTGGCCTAGGGGTAGGAGGATGGGGGGAAAGGAGTGATGTCAGTTGAGTATAAGATTTCCTTTTGAGGTGATGAAAACGTCCTAAAATTGACTGTGCTGATGGTTGTACAACTCTGTGAATGTACTAAAACCAAAGACCTGTACATTTTAAATATGTGAATCGTACAGTTTGTGAATTATATTTCAATAAAGCTGTTATACACAAAGAAAAAAAGTCCATTATCAAGCTTCTGTAAGCACTCTTTCAAGAACAGAGATATATTTACCTAAAAAATATGACCAAAAAACCCCAGCTCTATCAAAACATATTTAAGAGAGTGGAAATTCAGGATCATTCACAGAAAATCTAAAAGAAATAATCAGAGATTCAGCTGCATATTGGAACTGCCTCAAGAAGGACTCTTTTTAAATGACAGATCTGATTTATCACTGATTAATGCATAAAGGCAAAAACCTTGTACTGGGATTGTTTCGATGTATATTCTGTCTTTGCTTGATGAGCTCATTCATTTGGCTGCTGTAAGTAACTTGGAGTTATTCAGATGCTGCGTTTATTAAGCAACATCACCTTTTCAGAGCCAATTATTAAAGACATACAGCCCCTGTTATGTTTAGTGCAAAAACTGACCAACCCAGCCTATAGTTTGTGTTCTTTCGCATTTAAAAAATACAGCTGATTCTGTTAGCTTCCTTTTTCTTTTCTCAAACTTGCTCTTAAAGTCCGTCTTCATAAGATTCCTTTCCTCCTTGTGCAAATTCAAACAAGGGACCTCAGTGTGAAATAAATTCTATATGTTATTTGAGAGGTCTGCTGGCAGCCATGGCCACCCTGATGCTAGATGGGAAGACACCCAGACCTTCCTCTTGGAAACCCTAGAATGCCAAGTCTACCTTCTATGGCCAGCTGCACACAACCCCAGCCCTCCACAACTGCTGTGCAGCCTCCTCCTGAAAAAAAGTCAGCCATTTCCACTTATAAAGCTATATTTATACTCCACCACGTTATGATGGAAAAGAAAACCCACTGCAATTTAATACATGGTTTGGGATGAAACTTGCTGATGGAACTCCATTAGCCTCCACCCCACCAAAGAAAACAAGAAAGGTACTCAATCCCTAACTAGCCCATTCTCCTCATTCATTAAATTGGCCAACTATGTTCCACATATCTGAGTTTTGTTTTCCTTTTATTTTTTCTTCTCTGTTTCATATCAAAAAATAAAAGGAAGAAAGAAAGGAAAAGAACCACTTAGTGGTTGCTTTGGGTTGTAACACAAGATGAGTCATATGGAATTACTTTTTTTCCCTCAGTTTGAGGGAATGATGCCTGGAAGAGCTGAGAATTTAACCCACCTCCACCGGTCAGTATTCTAGGAGTACCAAAAGGGCAGCCCTAGAGGGGAGAGTTATGAGGTCAGGGAGAGAGAAACCAGAAGCCAGCAGGGCCAAGATGCCCCTTAGGCGTCTCGAGTAAGTCGCCGCAATTCCTCCACCCACACTCGGAGCGAAAAGCTCCCATTTTAAACATCGCACGGTGACGTCATCCTGGGACGTAGTCACCGAGGCGGCTGCCCCTCAAGTTCTACTTTGTTCCACAGGCTCCTCTGCTCACGGCGGCGGGCAGAGAACCCAAAGGAAAACCCAGTCCTGCCTTCCAGGAGTTTATAACTTTGTACTTTTCCCTCTCTGGTAACGAAGAGCTTCATCGCGGCCGTTTCTAGAAACAAGTATTTCTCCCGACAGACGTTCCCAAGGTTGAGGAAGCGGGGGGTGGCGGGGGGAGGTCCCGGCCGCGGGAGGTGACGAGCCCTCGACCAGGCTCCGCGGCGACACAAAGCGGGCTCTGGACCCCGAGCGACAGGATTCCCACGGGGCCGGGAGTTGGGCTTTGTAAGCCATCCAAGCCTGCTGCTCGGCACTCGCGCCTGGGTTTGAAGAGCGCCGGGTGAGTAGGCTCCAAACGTCCCCACCCACTCTTGGAAGAACGGCCTGAACGCGCGTCCAACTTCTGCAATCGCGGGTTTTCCTGAGTTAAGGGGGCAGCGCCCCGAGCCCCCTCCCCTTCCTCCCGAGAACAGCCTCGCAGGGTCCGCAGCCCCCGGACAGGCTCCAGCCTCCGGCAGCCCTGGGTTCAAGGACCGGGCTCCCCTCAGGCGCGACTCCCCCCCGCCCCCCCCCAGACAGCGAGCCGGATCCCCGGCTCCAGAAAACCCACGGACGCGGAGGGGGAGGGGGCGTGGGCAGGCGCAGGGCTGTTGCCCACCGCGAGCAGAAGGTATCGCGCGGTGAAAACGTGGCAGGAGCCTCGAGGCGGCGTCTCCTCCGTCGCGATGCCGCTGAGGGTCCCGCGGAAACCCTCGCGGGCCGCCCCCCTCCGTCCCCAGCCCTTCCTTCGCGCCGGGCCAGAGCCGATGCAAGCAGGTTCGACCCCGCGCTCCTCCTGGTTCCCCCGCGCGTTGCCCGCCCGCGAGCCTTCGACGTGGCCGCAAAGGCGCCCGGACCACCCTCCTCCCGAAGCCCTCAGCCCCGCCATGTCCGCCTCCTCCAGGCCCGGTCTCCTCACCGCCGCCGCCTCCGCTCTGGGGCCACAGATTCCCTCCTGGCCGGGAACCGAGGGCGCCGCCTCAGCGGGCCGGCGCTCGGCGGCAACGAGCGCGGCGAGCCTAGTCTGGCGCGTGCGGCTCCCGCGTCGTCGGGCGGCCGAGCGCGCGCTGAGAGGGCGGGCTGGTGGGCGCGCGCGCGCGAGCGAGCGAACGCGGCTCTGAAGCGGCGCGCGGGGGGCTCGCGGCCCGGAAGAGGGGAGGGGCGATGACCCGGGAAAGGGATGGCGCCGCGCGGGACCGGCTCGCGCTCCTGGGGGGGAGGAGCCAGAGGCAGGGCTGCGTCGACGTCCCGCCCCCAAGGCTCCGGCCTCGCTGTGCGAGCCGCGAAGCGCCTTCAGTCTTGCGACGCGCCAGCGGAGCCTCGGGTCAGACGGCGAGGACCCGCCGCACCGCGGGCTTCCGTCCTCGGGAAGGAACGGCGCTGAGAGCCGAGCGGACGCTCGCTAGCCCGCCCTACCTGCTGCAGCGTCTTCGGGAGTCGCGTGGGCCACTTCCCCTCTGCTACCTGGGCCTCTGCTTCCCCCTCTCGTTTCTCCTTGTCGCCCTGCGCCCTGACACCCTTCGGCCGGGAGGGCGAATACTAGACCCTGCTCTGTAGAGGTCCAGTTCTTTAGACCTGGGGCTTCGGGGGCGGGTTGGAGGGCGCGGGGGTCTACACAGGTCAGACGGAAGGCGGACTTTGCTTTTGTGGACTGATGCTCTTCTTTGCTGTGACAGTTACGGGCACGTCAGCCGTGCAGCCGCCTTGTGATATTTCAGTTTGTTTTGAAGTCCTAGTTGGGCCCCTCCCTGGCCGGGCTGGTGGCTCCCTCAGAGCAGGGACTGCCTCCTGTTGACCCATGTGTCCCAGTTTGGCACTGAGTACAGTGTCTTGCACAAAGGAGGGGCTGCAGGGATGTTGGCTGAATGAAACCTTCAGAGTCCAAGCTTTCTATTTCCCAGCCACTTCTAGTCAAGGACTTCCAGATACAAAGCTTAATCTTTGAACAAATACAAATGTGGAAAAGGTACGTTAACTTTATGGAAGAAAAAGAGGAACATCTTTCCAGCCTTTTGTATTGAACTGGCGCCATGGTATTAGTTTTGTGAAAGCGCTTTAATACATTAAACAGGCCAGAAAAAGACAAGATATTTCTACTTTTTTTTTAATTAAAAGAGAGCCAGCTTTCACTGTTTCTAGCCAAAACATATTGTATATTACTCAAGAAATGATTGTTCAAGTTATACGTTGACCAGATATTTCACTGCCTGCTATGCCTGGGAGCATGTTTTCAGCTCAGTTCTATGAATATTTTAAATTTGTGTTACTGATGGTGAGTATAGCCTATTCGCAATTCAAAACGTTAATGCTTTTAGCAGTAAAAAATATGCAATTCCCAAACCAGTACAATAAACCTTATTTGTATTAAAAAAAAAAAAAAGTATACTGTTCTACCTAGAGCTACTCACTGGTCAATTTAAGGAGGATACTTATATTCACACCCTAGTCTATTCTAGGAGATATGAAGGTGTTTTCATTCTAATCTCATAACAATCTGATTGAGGTTATTTTACTGATGAAGGCTTTTCTCTCTACGATTTCATAAAATAGCTAGGCAGGGCTTCCCTGGTGGCGCAGTGGTTGAGGGTCCGCCTGCCGGTGCAGGGGACGCGGGTTCGTGTCCCGGTCCGGGAAGATCCCACATGCCGCGGAGCGGCTGGGCCCGTGAGCCAAGGCCGCTGAGCCTGTGCGTCTGGAGCCTGTGCTCCGCAACGGGAGAGGCTACAACAGTGAGAGGCCCGCGTACCGCAAAAAAAAAAAAAAAAAAAAAAAAGCTAGGCAGTGACAAACACTACTCAGAATTTGTCCAGAAATTTCTAAAACTCAAGATTAGTATTTTGTGTGATGTTTATAAATCTGTGACCCGCATGGCCCAGTCTTACTTAGAGCAGTACTCTACTCAAAACACACAGGCAAGTACCTGAAACCTAATTTCAAAATACAAAAAATTCTTGTAGCCTAGACACTGCGAAGCAGATAAGTAACAAACAATGGATCTTAAACACTTCTCTTTTCTCTCTCATCCACTGTTCTCACACAAGGTAGCTGCTTGTGTGCCTCTGTCTTTCAAAACGCCCTACTGTTCTCCAGTCCTGGCTGCGTGTTTTAGATCTTTCCCCCCAGCTCTCTTTCCTCCTAATTCAGAACCACACAAGCCCAAAAGAATTGGTCTCAAGTCCGGACCCTCCTCTTTAGGAGGCTGGAAGAGGGGGCAGAGGTAACAAACAGTTACGCATTAATATGGATTTTTCCTTTCACAGTTTCTTTCTTTTCTCAGTGAACTCTAAATGTTCAATAAGATCGTGTGTTAGTAGATGTAGATTGCTTTTAGCACAAGCTGTTTCTTTGGAAAATGAGCCACCTAAATAGGGCAGGGCCGCTATAATCACATACATCCTGCGGTTGTATCACAAAGTCACAGAGACCACGACTCAACAATCACCAAAATCTATGAATAGCTTCCAAAATCAGGACTTATTCTTTCACTAAATAAGTGTAACTCTTTCAAATCTGTTATTCCTTTTGAGCTCAGAGAAGTTCAGCATTGAAACCAGAACAGTGTCAGGCAACACCTTCTCAATCCACATGTCAAGTTTGAGTCTGAATACAAAACCATCCACTTTTATAGTGGACAGAGAGAGTTCTGTTATGTAACATCAGGGGAAAGTGTGCAGCCTTTGGGGGCCTTTGGAGGTCTACCAAGTGGGATTTAAGACTTTTTAATTCTAAAAACACTTCAATATATTTCTTCAAAAATTTCCAGGACCTAACCACTTGGATAAATTAAAACAAACTAAATCTATAATACTTTCTTTGCTTTGACTTCTTCAATATCCACAAACTGGCAGTGGTTTAAAAAAACATAAGCATAAAGAAAATTTGTAATCTTCATTATTTTCTCCATTACATCATGCAATAAAACTGACTTCCAAGAGTCGCAGCATAAACTCTCCTGATGAATGAGGCAATGGAAACTGGGCGAACCAACCTCTTATTTTGAGTTGCATTAACTCTTAAAACCCTCCTCCCTGCCCCCCCCCCCCAACTATAGCTCATCTTTTTTGGAAGAAAATGTTTTGATTAAACTTCTCAGTTTCTTTATTGGAAATTGGTTAGGATTTGTCAGTTCATATGAACTAGCTTAGGCAAATGTATAGGTTATAGCGCTTAGGTAGGCTGCACACTCTGGACTCAAATAGAGCTTCATACTGGAAACCTCTGGTGTAAGATTTCCATGCTTGCCGGAAGAGGTGCCATTGTTGTTGGGTTCCTTTGACAATACTCTCTTGTTCTTCATACCAACAGAGAACCAGACTTCCATTAATAAGTAGTATATAAACTCCTACCCTTATTCAGTATAACAAAAGTAAGAATATAGATATATTCATTTAGCAAAACATTCAGAAATATTGTAAAAGAACTGCTTAGAAACACAACTGTGTTAGCGTTCTCCGGAT
The DNA here is from genome assembly GCF_949752795.1 of Hyperoodon ampullatus. NCBI lineage: Eukaryota > Metazoa > Chordata > Mammalia > Artiodactyla > Ziphiidae > Hyperoodon > Hyperoodon ampullatus. The sequence goes on from NC_136918.1 coordinate 120,613,873, forward strand.
ACATATATGGATACAGAGATTTATTTTAAGGAATTGGCTCATGCAATTGTGGAAGCTGGCAAGTCTGAAATTTGTAGGGCAGGCAGCAGGCTGGAAACTTACACAAGAGTTAAAGTTGTAGTCTTGAGTCCCGAATCCATAGGGGTGATTTTTATGTTAAGGTGTTGAGGAAGGAATGGTATTCCTTCTACTCTGGAAAACCTTGTTTTTTGCTCTGAAGGCCTTCAACTTGTTGAAGCCCACCTACATTATTGAGGGTAATCTCCTTTAAACTCCATTGATTGTAAATGTTAATCACGTCTACAAAATACCAATCACAGCATCATCTAGACTAGTGTTTGACCAAACAACTGGGCACCATAGTCTAACCAAGTTGACACATAAGATTAACCATCACAATGACCTTCATTCAATAGCATTTCCTCAAAGGCATGTGATAAGTAGGTTTAAAAAGATAAATCCCTTAGTGAACACTGTAAAGCATGCTTTCAATAAGAAAACAGCTCCCCTTGTTTCTATTTTTCTTTGCTCTTTTCAGTCAGTTGTGTGGTGATGGGGATGGTTGGGGACGGGGGGTGGGGAGGGAAGATTGGATGTTGGTCTTCAGGTGGCTTCTTCTGCTTAATGATATCAAATATTTGTGCTAGAGTATTGGGGACAGTGTGTCCATTAGGGAGGATCAAAAGATGAACAAATAAGTTGCTCACTATCTAGTGGAAGTTAGAGACATGAACAATCTACCTTACATATTACAAGTTGTATTATATTGATAAATTAAGTGCCACAGAAAGGTATAAAGGCAATAGTAATATAGGCATAGAAAAGGTTTTGGATGTGATTGGGCTCCCAGCTAAAAGGAAGTTTCACAGACCTGGAGGGAAGCATCACAAACCTTCCTTAATACTTTTTCAGTACAGGAAGGTGGAGGGGGAGATGCCATAAGCATAAGGAAATTGCTCCCAAGGCAGAGTCAGTCCCTTGATGCGGCAACATCAGTTGCACCACAGTGATGGCTAGAGTTAATCAAATTCACACAGCAAGTCCTGACACTTGATGGCTTAATTAGGGCGATTATGGGTAAGCTTTAAAAAGTCTGCTTTGTCAGCAGATGATCCAATAGATGAAATAAAGAGCATATTCCCACCCCACACCCAGCCCAGGAGAGGCTCAAAACATGGAACTAAAGTTAGTACATTAATATTTTGTGATGTAGTTGGAGAAAATATTTTGTAATTGTGTTTTTTTTTTTTTTTTTTTTTTTTTTTTTTTTTTTTTTTTTTTGCGGTACGCGGGCCTCTCACTGTTGTGGCCTCTCCCGTTGCGGAGCACAGGCTCTGGATGCGCAGGCTCAGCGGCCATGGCTCACGGGCCCAGCCGCTCCGCGGCATATGGGATCCTCCCAGACCGGGGCACGAACCCGTATCCCCTGCATCAGCAGGCGGACTCTCAACCACTGCGCCACCAGGGAGGCCCTGTAATTGTGTTTATAGGAGTATTTTAGGTACTTTAGATAATTGCATCAGGTCAAGAATTTTTCTATCTTGTAGGAAGATTTCAGCAACTCTTTGTGATACAAAAAGTTATATATATATATATATGACATATATGTATATATACAGATATATATTTAGATGTATATTTGTAATACATAGAGATAGATATTTATGTAACGTACATGTATAAATAAAACCTTTATCTCTGAGAGAGAGAATAAGACAGAAAATGAGAGAGTCATGATACAGAGAGAAAGATTTATGACAGAGTTGGGTTTTATTTTTAAGTGTTTTAATGTTTTTATACTAGCCTAAAGTGGTCACAAATACTTTTTTTTTTTCCCAGAAGGAAAGTTGGTGAGAGTAATAAGCTAGCTATGACCCATATCATGAGCAACCACTGACACACAATGGGGACAGTATGTGTAGAAGAAAACAAAGAGTAGAACAAAGTTGCTGGGTTAGTAATTTTCTGTTTTGTTTTGTTTTTGTTTTTAATTGCAGACATGTAAATACTGAATTCTCATAGCGTTGAGGTATCAAAATGAATTGAAATATAATACTCCTTGCCAGATATTTAGCATAAATGTTATATAGAAACATATATAATTCTAGGATGTTAAAATGTCTCAGAGCCACAAAGTAATATAATTTACTAGTCTTTTGATATGATTGTGCAGCTTATGCTGATTTCACTGGACTATTTCAGCTCTATGATCTGTGTTTAATTTGGAAGACCTAACTAAAATTAAGTGATGACTCTTTATTTTGGATTTTCTGTGATGGTACAGATTTTATTCAATTTTATTATTATTGTTATTATTATTATTAATTTATTTATCTTTTTATTTTTGGCTGCGTTGCGTCTTGGTTGCTACACACAGGCTTTCTCTAGTTGCCGTGAGTGGGGGCTGGTGGCTTCTCTTGTTGCAGAGCACGGGCTCTAGGTGCGCAGGCTTCAGTAGTTGTGGCACATGGGCTCAGTAGTTGTGGCTCACGGGCTTTAGAGCTCAGGCTCAGTAGTTGTGGATCACAGGCTTGGTTGCTCCGCAGCATGTGGGATCCTCCCAGACCAGGGCTCGAACCCGTGTCCCCTGCATTGTCAGGCGGATCCTTAACCACTGCACCACCAGAGAAGTCCCCAGTTTTATTTTTTTTAAGGCAGGTAATTCATTAAATACATAACTAAATATTTTTAAAATATTTTGGTTTGTGGGATTATTCATTTATTTGTGTTTACAAATCAGAGAAAAAAAAATACGATCTAGGAGAGATTTTCAGAAAGGGGTAAGCCAGGAGGTACCATTCTTCTCTCTTTACACTCTTTTCCATGGTATTTGAACTCATCATCTTAAGGCTTTGAACACCATTGATGTGAGAGTCCCTAATTAACAGTTCCAGTTCCAGACAATCCTCTGAACTCTAGACTTGTGTATCTAACAGCTTAATGAACATCTCCACTTGGAGTGTGATTGGCATTTCGTACATAATAAGTCCCGAGATGAACCCTTCTCTGCCCCTAGTCCCCGATCTCCCTCTAGACTTGCTCCTCCTGCATTGTTTGTTATCTCAGCACCACTTTTCTACCCTTGGCTCAAGATGGTTTAGGGATCAACAATGACTCCTCTCTTCCAAGCATGCCATAGGCCACCTATGAGCAAATCCTCTTGACTCATCCTTTGATTTTCTACTCTTTTTGACCCACTCAAATGGCAGTTTTATATAGTTCAGCCTAATGTACCCAGAACCTGACATCCTCTCTCTCTTACAGTTTCCCCAAGTTTATACAGTTGTGTGAACTATTGCAACATCCATCTAACTGGATTCTTATACAGCATAGTTCAAAGAGATCCTTTTACAATGTAAGTTTGATTACGTTATGCCTGCCCCAATCCCCCACTGACTCCCCATTTCACCCACAGTAAAAGATAAAGGCCTTACAATGGTCCGCAAGGCCCCATAGGAGTTGCCCTCCCTTGTTCACCTTCTTCCAATCCACCCTTTCATCTCCTATTACACTCCCCCCTCATTTCAATCCATTGTCATGGTCTATTAGTATTCTATTGCTGCCATAACAAAAGGCCACAAATTGCCACAAATTTAGCAGCTAAAGCAATACAGATTTATTATTTCATAATTCTGCTGGTCAGAAGTCATTTGGTTCAGCTGGTTTTTCTGGTTGTTGGCAGAATCTCACGCTTTATGTTTATAGGACTGAGGCCCCTGTTTCCTCCCTGGCTGTCAGCTAAGGGCTGCTGTTAGCTCCCCAAGGCCTCTCTCTGGTCCTTGCTCAGGGGACCGCACATCTCAGAGCCAGCAACAGTGTGTGGTATTATTCTCACACTTGGAATTTTTCTGATTTCCTTTTCTGCCAAATCTCTCTTGCTGCCAGAGAAAGTTCTCTGCCTTAAGGGCTCATGTGATTAGATGGGACCCACCTGGATAATCCAGGAGAATCTATTTTAAGGTCTGGAACTTTAATTCCATCTGCAAAGTCCCTTTGCCTTAATATAATATAGCAAATTCACAGGTTCTGGGAATTAATCACATGACATCTTAGGGGGACCGTCATTCTGCCTATCAGAGGGCCTCTTGGCCAAGCATGCTTCCATCTCAGGGCTCATATACTTGCTGTCCTACTACCTGGAATATTCTTCCCCTGATAACTGAACAGCTCATTCCATCTGTTCAGGTCTCTGAACTAAAGATCTGTTATAACCATATCCTATCAGCCTCTCTAAACAGCCTTTAGAAGAAATCCCTCCTTACTCTTTTTTCCCTTTAACCTTTTTTTTTTTTTCTTTTTCTCACCAGTACCTGAAACAGAATATAATCGTTTACTTGTCTATTATCTGTCTCTCTCTACCAAGTCCCTTGAGATGAGGGACTTTGATTTATTCACCATTGGTTTCCCACTACCAACTGCAGTTCCTGGCACATGGTGAAATGTTCAATAAATATTTGTTGAATTAATGAAAATCACCAGGAAAGCCCCAGAGGCTTCACTCCATTAATCACGTCTGAAAAAAATTAGTCAACTAACTCTGAATTGACCTAATAGAAAAACTTAAAAAAAATCTTATTCATAAGAATATCGTTAGTTTGTCAAATGCCTTGCTAAAATCATTAGTTGTAACTTCTATAGCATCTCCCCATCTATCATAAAAGAAAACAAGGAGCTTGACGTTCATGTCCTTGGCATACCTAAACTAGCTCAAAGTTTTCCTCTCTTCCATCGCTAAGAGCTGACAAGCTTTTTAATAATCTGTTTTAAAATCGTGAAAGAGCTCAAGTCTGTAATTTTCAGAACCCACTTTCTTCCTTCTCTCAAAATTAGGATATATCTCATTTTCAAATTCTTTAAACTTCTCTTATTTTAAATATTTCCTCAAAGATGATTGACAATACACTCTCAATATATAAGTGACTCTACGATCTGAGATATGAATCCCCTCAAAGTTACCATTCCTTCTTTTTCTTTAACCCCCATCATCCCACCCCACCCCTCTGTGAGGTTTGTTTTGTATTTTCTTATTTAAGTTTGCTTGGGGCAAAGTAGGAACACAAAATGAAATTTTGAAGATTTTGCTGTCTGTCTCCATCTGCAGCTGAGCAGGGATCTAAACACTTTCTCTGGACTTAGCTAAACAGCTGCTTGAGAAGTATCAGCTCACCCTGACAGCCTTTCCTCCACCATTGTTGAGGGTTACAGCTGATGTCTTTTCTATTTGTAGCTGATCCATCAGGCAGCACCTTGTGCAGTCTCTTTGGTTTCCTATGCATTTTCTCCTTTTCTTTCCTCTTGGATATTATTGATAACATGGGCAGAAAATTTTAGAATTTCCCCTTCCTCCTGAGCCATTTTCTAGTTTAGATCTGTGTCAGTGCAAGTATACTTCTCCTTCTGAATTAAAACAGACTTTCAAAAAAATTTTTTTGAGCCCAAGTGCAAGCAAGAGGATGTGCTATATATGATGGAAAACATCTTTGACTTGTTTTCTAAGTGTGCTCCCTGGACCACCTGAATCAGAATCATGGGGTGGGGTGGGGGGCATGTTTATTATAATGTAGGTTATCAATTACTGAATCAGAATTGGAAAGAGGTGGATGGGAGGCTTGGGAATCAGCATTTTAACAAGTTTCTCAGGTTATACTCTTCAAAGTTTGAGAACTTTATCTGTCAAGGTATGCAGAAGTGTAAGTTCTTGCTATTAAGGAGCTAATACTATATTTAAGATAAGGTGTAAAAATAATATATGTCAAATGAATGGCATAGACAGTAAGTACACGGGAGTCAGCAAGTCAAGCTGTTAGGGGTGGGGTAGGGCTGTTCAGGATGGCTTCATGGAGCAGGCGTTCATTGCTCATAAGTGATACTCAAGAACTGTTTGTTCTGTGTTCAAAAAATGACACACCTGTCCTGAAAGGTGAAGAAACCATAACTTTTTTAATTGTGAAAGAACATAGGATCCCCTTGTCTTATCTCATTTTCATGCAGATAAGGAAACTGAGTTCCAGAGAAGTTATTTGACAATTGCCCCATTTCACACAACATGGTCGTATTGGAAAAGACTAGAACCAAAGTTTTCTAATTCCAGAATTTGGAATGGATAAGAGTAAGGGGGAAGGCATTCTAAGAACTGGAGTAAATTTAGTTCAGTGTGTCAAAGGGGAAGGGCAGAGGATTTGATTGAAAGTTTAATGACAGACAAGCCTGAAAAGGTAGGTTGGAATCAGATTGTGAGCAACTTTGAATACCAGAATAAAGGATGTAGATAGTGGAGACCTGCTGAAAATCTTAGGATAAGATAAAAGCAGTTTATTAGGAAACTGCTACTGAGAAAGATGAGAGGGATGAAAGGCCAGGGAGACACGTGAGAAGGAGCCAGATTCATGGTCCATGATGAGAAAATTCAGACCCAGTCTGATAAAAAATGGATGTGACAAAATTTAAAGAATGGATCAATAAAATATGGAAACTATTTGAATTTTGGTCTACTTCAGTAGTTTCCTTCTTTATTTTAGTTGATTAGTTGCGTTTTTTAAAAAGCAAGGAATTCACATTTTCTCATTCCAATGTAGGGCCCAACTTTTCCTTTTTTAAAAAATAAATAAACAAATAAATAATCAAATCTAAGTCTTACACTCAGGAGGTAATAAAATCACTGTATTAAAATACCAATTCAGGGACTTCCCTGGTGGCGCATTGGTTAAGAATCCTCCTGCCAATGCAGGGGACATAGGTTCGAGCCCTGATCGGGGAAGATCCCACATGCTGCAGAGCAACTAAGCCCGTGTGCCACAACTAGAGCCCACGAGCCACAACTACTGAAGCCCGTGCACCTACAGCCCGTGCTCCTCAACAAGAGACGCCACCGCAATGGGAAACCCACGCACCGCAACGAAGAGTAGCCCTTGCTCGCTGCAACTAGAGGAAGCCCACACGCAGCAACGAAGACCGAACACAGCCAAAATTAAATAAATAAACTAACTAATTTAAAAAAAGAGAGAGAGCAGATTGCTCCATCTCCTATTTAAAAAAAAAAGAAGTTAAAAAAAAATGAAATACCAATTCATTCAGCAAACCTTTAAAAGAAACATGTCTTTGTTAGGCACTGTACCAGTTCTGGGTTCTTTAGAAATACATAAAATATGGTCCCTATATTAGTCAGAATCCTCCAGAGGAACAGAACCAATAGGGTGTGTGTGTGTGTGTGTGTGTGTGTGTGCATAAAAATTTATTATAAGGAATTGGCTCATGTGATCACGGAGGCTGAGAAATCCCAAGATCTTCAGGGTGAGTCAGCAAGCTAGAGACCCAAGTGTATTTCTAGTCCAGTGGTTAGCAGGCTTGAACCCAGTAAGAGCCAATGTTCCAGTTTGAGTCTAGAGGCAGGAAAAAGCAGATGTCCCAGTTTGAAGGCAGGAATTCTCTCTGATTTAAGGGAGGGTCAGCATTTTTGTTCTATTCTGGCCTTCAACTGATTGAATGAAGCGCACCCACATCATGGAAGGCAATCTGTTTTGCCCAGTCTACTGATTTAAATGTTAATCTCATTCAAAAACACCCACACAGAAACACTCAGAATAATGTTTGACCAAATAATTGGTCACCAGGTGGCCCAGTCAAGTTGACACGTAAAATTAACCACCACGATAGCTGTCTTCAAGGAGGTTATACTTTATTGGGAGAAGACAGACAAGTAAAATAATAACACATCATTTTAATGCTCCAATATAGGTGTTTCAAAAGTATTTTTAAAGGGTGAATGATGAATTTTGCCTATAGAGAAAAGGAAAATCAATGACGTTACAGGACAAATAGGAAAACACCTGGATGGACAATTTTGTTTATGGATATCAGGTTCTCTGAGTACAGCCATATTAACGCAGGATACTCCAAATTGCCCTGGGTGGGAAATAAATGTACATTTGACGTTTGGATGTAGGCAAGAGATTAAGAGCTAGATTCTAGGAAGAAATCAAGGCAACCCAAAAATATGTTGGGCTAGTTCTTAAATGGAGAAGAAACACCAGTGAAAATTTCTAAGATTCAGGATTAATGAGAAGTTCTAAGAACAGGAATATGTTATTTTTTATTTTTAAATTAGAAAGTTGTATGAAATGTAAACACATACAAAAGAGAATAGCACAACAAAGCCCCCATATCCATAAAGATTTGGCAGTTATCAAGTTTGCCCCATACTCACTTAATCTGTTTTCTCTCTTTACTGAATATTTGAAAACAAATCTCAGAAATGTCATTTCACTTCCATATATTTCAAGATGCATCTCTAAAAATATGTTTTTTAAATAAAACTTAGTAACTTTAAAAAATAACAATGTGATTTTCACACCTAACAAAATTAATAATAATTCTTGGATATCATTTTGATACTGTCAAATATCCAGTTCATATTAAAATATTCTTGGTTGTCTCAAACATTGCATTTGAATAATTTGACTCTTGAATTTTTTAAATCTAGAGAAGACCGTCTTCCTTCTCTTTTTCTTTGTTTCTCATGCTACTGTCTTATCGAAGAAACTGGGTTGTCATTTAAAATATCCCACATGCTGAGTTTCTTCTAATATTTATTTATAATTTATTTTCCATATTGCTCTGCAGTATAATCCTCTATCTTTTGCTCTGTACCATCAGTAAATTCTGCTCCCCACTCAGCTTTGGGTCAGCTTCTTATGGGAGCAGAAGAATTGGAGAGATGCTTTCCAAAAGAGGGTGGTGGGTTATGGAAAAGGGAATGCCTGTGTAGAAAGTGAAATGGCATAGATCAAGAAGACAAAGGAAGCAAAAATAGAAAGTGAGAGAGAGTCGATGCAGAGAAACATAAAGCCTCACCCCAGCTCTCCTACACCTACCAAAGAAAGTGAATCAAATTTGAAAAAATGGAGACATCAAGTGTAGATGTTAAGATAATTGTAGAAAGATCAGTATTAAGAGGGTGATGGAAATCTGAATAGTAAAAATGTATTAAGCCCACTAAATAGATTACTGTTAAATTGGCATTGTGGGCTCTTTGACTGAAATATAAAGTTGACAATTTTTTTCTTAGGAAAAGGCTAGGTTATGACACACTGTAGAAGCATGTATTATAGAATTCAGTGGTAAATGGTTTAGTATAGTTTTACAGTTTGTTGCTTTTATAGTCTTAGACTATAAAATAAAACAGTTGGACTGAAAATGTCTTGCTCTTAGCCAATTTCATCACCCCGCTGCTTTCCACGCTCTTTTGCTTTTTGTTGGCCAGCACACTACTTCATTTTAAGCCAAGTATTTGAAAGTGTCAAATAAAAGTTCTGCTGCAGCCAGGCAGCAGCTGACTTTATTTTTACTCAAGTGTGAGATAGCGCTCACAGATGTCAACTTGTATTCGTTTTTAATGAAATAATTTTTGTGGCTAAAACACTGCCACAATTACTTTAGAAACCTAGTGTACAGTAATCAATGTAGACTCCAGCAACACCTCAAATGTATCAAATATCTATTTTCATAGAGACCTGGTGAGATCAACATGACAGTATTAATGATTTTAGTTTTTTTTAAAAATTCACTCTTGATATCGTTTTCATTTTATACACTTCTTTACAGATGGTCATTTTATACATTTCTCCATATTACTACCCTCTAAGACAGAGTGAAGCTAAAGACATTTGTTTGTGCTGCCTAGCACCCCCAAGTGCGGTAAACTAGACACCACTTGATTGAGGTGACAATAAAGGGAAGATGAGGTTTATTTCACACTATTCTAAAAAGTCTGAATTTGGAAAACTTTCAACAGGAAGTAGCAAACACGTTTGAGGATTTGGGTATAAACAACTTATTTATCTCCAGTCTCAGTACCACATAGTAAGAGGTTCAGAGTGGACCATTTGAAGTTGACAAAATTCACATATCTCTTCAAGAGTGAAGGGTTGTACAATCTGCAGGTTAAAATTGGGGCCTGAGGGACTTCCCTGCCAGTCCAGTGGTTAAGACTTTGCCTTCCAATGTGGGGTGGTGCGGGTTCCATCCCTGGTCGGGGGAGCTCTGATCCCACATGCCTCGCAGCCAAAAAACCAAAACATAAAACAGAGGCAATGTTGTAACAAATTCAGTAAAGACTTTAAAAATGGTCCACATCAAAAAAATCTTAAAAAAAACAAAAACAAAATTGGGACCTGAGTTTAAAAGTCTGTGACATACAAAGTTTAAGGGCTTAGAGGGAAATCTAAGACAATACACTGTGAGTTAACAGCTTTAGGAAAGATCAAGGATGGGAAGAATTATACAAAGAACAGGTAAGGAAAGCAAGCAGAATAACAGAGTTGCATATTGGTGTGGAGGCTCAGCTAAAAGGAGATTAGGACAAACCGGTCAAGGTTTCCAAAGGGCGATATTTAGGAGACACAAGCCAACTTGGCAATTCAGTTGGTCATTAGAGGTTTTACTTCTACTTAAAACTAAAAGGAAGAGGGGCTTCCCTGGTGGCGCAGTGGTTAAGAATCTGCTTGACAATGCAGGGACACAGGTTCGAACCCTGGTCCGGGAAGATCCTACATGCCACGAAGCAACTAAGCCCATGCGCCACAACCACTGATCTTGTGCTCTAGAGCCCGCGAGCCACAACTACCGAGACCGCCTGCCACAACTACTGAAGCCCGAGCACCTAGAGCCCGTGCTCCGCAACAAGAGAAGCCATCACAATGAGAAGCCCGCGCACCGCAGCAAAGAGTATACCCCGCTCGCCACAACTAGAGAAAGCCCGCACACAGCAACAAAGACCCAATGCAGCCGAAAATAAATAAATAAAATAAATTTATTAAAAAAAGTAAGAGACTTGGGTCAAAGCCCGTGTCTGTAGGTATGAAGGGTTTGAAGCAGGGAGTTTAGATTCTGGCTAGAGCTACGATTAAGATGGTCCCAAGGTTTAAGTCTAATTCTTTAAACCTGTGCTAAGGTAATTGTATACCATGAGACCACGTCTGGAATTTTCTTTAATTATATGAAGCTAATATCTCAAAAAGCCTCACACGCACTAGTAAAGATTAGCAGGTCTTTTGGGCCGAAGGTTTGTTCTGTAATAAAGTGAACAGAAGAGGAAGGAAAATTGCAAAAGGTCATGAACCCAGGGGTATGATCTTCAGAGGAGAGATTTCATTTCTCTTAAACGCTACATAATAGTGGAACTCTATATGGGAGGATCTGCCATCTGGGACCTGCCTAAGGGCAGAATAAGGTACGGGTACCTCATTCTATTACAGCGAAAAGAAAAAGTACTTTTTAAGACTTTGCAAAATTTTGTTCATGTTGCACGTCTTTTTAAAATTCTGGCTTTATACACTAAAAAGAGAGAGCCTAAATAAACTGTCTTTTTGAATTAAGAGCCTGATAAGCGCAATAGCTCTTCCAGTTAAGTCAGGAATCAGACTTACAAAAATATCAGAGGGAGCTTTTCAGACATAGCTAGAGAAAGGTCAGCTGGTGAAATTGAACCAGTTATTTTTATTTAGAATCTTGAACCTTTTTTAGTTTACTCATGTATCCTCCAATACTCTAGCTTTCTCTAGAAATCAGTAGAGAGAAATAACGGTGCTATTTCAGGCATGTAATGTGTCAAAGACTACATTTTGGAGGACTGCAGAAAGAAGAAAAAATAGAAGAACCCATAATCAACGACGGAAACATGCTAAATGCCTTATTTACTCTTCCTGGATGGTGAAAGGGAAAACCATTTCATAGCCTCTCATTCCTTGAACACGACCACATAATCCCAGAGTAATATTCTACAATAAAAATATGTAAATTACAAGGAGTTGGAGTCTACAGAGAAGAAATGAATGGAAATTATCTCAAAAACACAGAAAAGCCTAAATAGAATTTTTAGCATAGATCTGGAAAGAGCTCTGAGAAATTATTTCCTTCGGTAGCCTCCTTTTTAAAAATTTTTTATTTTATATTGGAGTACAGTTGATTAACTATGTTGTGTTAGTTTCAGGTGTACAGCAAAGTGATTCAGTTATACATATACATGTATCTATTCTTTTTCAAATTCTTTCCCCATTTAGGTTATTACAGAGTATTGAGCAGAGTTCCCTGTGCTACACAGTAGGTTCTTGTTGGTTATCCACTTTATTTTAATATTTTATTTTTTGGCTGTGCCGGGTCTTAGTTGTGACACGCAGAATCTTCATTGCGGCATGCAGGATCTTTAGTTGTGGCATGCAGGCTCTTAGTTGTGTCATGCGGGATCTAGTTCCCTGACCAGGGATCAAACCCGGACCCCCTGTATTGGGAGCACAGAGTCTTAACCACTGGGCCCCCAGGGAAGTCTCTGGGGGGAGTCTATTTTAAATGTAGCAGTGTATACATGTCAATCCCAAACTCCCAGTCTATCCCTCCCCCACCCCCCCCACTCTTCCCCCTGGTAACCATAAATTTGTTTTCTAAGCCTGCGAGTCTGTTTCTGTTTTGTAAATAAGTTTGTTTGCATCATTTTTTTAAGATTCTGCATATAAGCAATATCATATGATATCTATCTTTCTCTGTCTGATTTACTTCACTTAGTATGATAATCTCCAGGCCCATCCATGTTGCTACAAATGGCATTATTTCATTCTTTTTAATGGAGTAGGCTCCTTTTGAAAATATCAAGGCTCAGACCCAGATGGGTAAAGTGACCTGCCCAAGTGCTGATAAGTTATAGGCCCAGTACTAAAGTTTTAGGTCAGCAGATTCCCAGGTCAGTGCAGTTTCTGGAGCTTCTAAAAATTGATGTTATTACTTTTTGCTGAATTAAAGCATAATTAATAAGCATCAAATATTTGTAAAATATCTTCTGTGTAATAAGGTATGTTTCTTTTACTTACTAGTAAATTTACCACTATATTAACTTACTTAGTAACTTAGATTTTTCTCCCTGTCCATCATATACTTCACTTGCCACACTCTCACTCCTTCCCTCTTCCTTCTCACCTGGTCTGAAGGACAGAGTTACTCAGGCATTTCTCAAGCTCGTGACAACTACTAATTTACTTTTAAAATATTGTAAATCTAAAACAGTTTTTATCTGCAAAATTTACTTTAATAAGATTGATTTTTCTTAAAGATGTTTCTAGCCTTTTATCCAATAATTATACTCCTAGAAATGACTTCCTAGAAAAATACCTTTAAAAACCCAAAATGTCCTGTAACTTTGTTCTTTTTTCCCCAAGTTGTTTTGGCTATTCTGAACCTTTTACATTTTCATATATATTTTAAAATCAACTTGCCACTTCCACAAAGTAGCCTCCTGGGATTTTGACTAGGATGCCTTGAATCTATTTGCAGATTTTGGAGAGAATTAGCATCTTAACAATATTGAGTCTTCTAATCTACGAACACATTTTATCTCTCAATTTACTTGTCTTTTAAAATATTTCTTAGCAATGTTTGTAGTTTTTAGTGTTTGAGTCACACACAACTTTTGTCAAATTTATTCTTAAGCATTTCATGTTTTTGATGCCATTGTAAATGGTAAATTTTAACTTCAGTGTCTGTTCATTGCTAATGTACAGAAATACAATTGGTTTTTTATATTGACTTTAAACTTGCCATCTTACTAAACTCAGTTTTAGTTCTAGTAGCTTATTTGCAGATTCTTTACGATTTTCAAACGACATAGATAACCATGTCGTTTGTGAATATATAGGGATTTGTTTCTTCCTTTACAATCTGTTTGCTTTTATTTTCTTCTCTTACCTTATTATAGTGTTAGAACCTCCAGTACAACACTGAGCAGAAATGACGAGAGTGGACATCTTTGCCTTGTTCCCCATCTTAGGAGGGATGTGTTCAATCTTTCACCATTTGTATGACACTAGCTGTAGTATTTTCATATATGCCTCTTATCAGGTTGAGAAAGTTCCCTTCTGTTTTTCTGAAGTAATATGCAGACTGCGAAAGTAATTGTCAGGTTGGTATAATTTTGAGTAATTAAAATATTATATCTCAATTATGTTCTTCAACCTTGATGTACATCATCTTTTCAATAACATTTTCATTGGTAATAATAGCTGAATCAGTTGCAACTCTTTTCTTGCCTTGGACAGAAAACTCAACCAACGTTGGCCGAAGTAAAAAGGGAGGTTATTTGATCACATAACTAAAAGGCGCAGGGACTTGTGATGCCATTAGGGTCCAGTTTCTCTCTCCCAGGCTCTCTGCTCTTCTCTCTGATGCCGTTCTTAGACATCCTCTCTTCCTATGATGTTAAAAGGGCTACAGCACTTACATTACCTCTTTTAATCTTCACAACTACTGAAGAGAAAGGCACTATCCCCACTTTATAGATGAGGAAACTAAGATTTAGAGATGTTTAGTAACTTGCCCAAATACAGACAGCAAATGGCATAACCAGGAATCCAACTAGGCTGATTACAAAGCTGGTAGGTTTTATTACTAAGTTAAACTTATTTATTGTTTCTTAAATTCTTTCAAAGAATGAGTGATGACTCTCACCCTAAATGAAATTATAACAAATTAGTAAAATATGCACGAATAAGGGTTTTAGAACAGTAATAAACCAGAGACATAAATGATACTTTTAGTTTCCACAATTTACTTTATGTTCTCTTTCTTCCAAAGGCTGGACTTGATAATAATTTCTTTGAAATAAAATGTACACCAGGATGTTCTCTGAAATAATCTTATCAAATGTCTCATAAACCATTGATTCCTTGCTATGGACTGAATGTTTACATCCTCCCCAAATCAGATGTTGAAGCCTAAATCCCCAATGTGATGGAATTTGGAGGTGGGGCCTTCGGGAGGTAAATAGAGCCCTCATGAATGAGATTAGTGCCCTTATAAGAATAGACTTGAGAAGGATGACTGCTTCCTCTCTCTCTCCACCATGTGAGGACACAGCAAGAAAATGACCATCGGCAAACCAGAAAGTGGGCTCTCATCAGACACTGGATCTACTGGCATTGATCTTGGACTTCTCAAGGAATAAATTTCTTTTGTTTACAATCTCCCTCCCTTCCCCCCCAAAAAAAGAAAAGGTCTACAGCAGCCCCAGACCTTACATTTTCTCAGCCTTAAGGCCACTAGAAAAGAGTGCCTGGACTTCCCTGGTGGCACAGTTATTAAGAATCCACCTGCCAGTGCAGGAGACATGGATTCGAGCCCTGGTCCGGGAAGATCCCACATGCCGTGGAGAAACTGAGCCTAAGAGCCACAACTACTGAAGCCCACATGCCTAGAGCCCATGCTCCGCAACAAGAGAAGCCACGTCAATGAGAAGCCCGTGCACCACACAATGAAGAGTAGCCCCTGCTCACCACAACTAGAGAAAGCCCGCGCAGCAACGAAGACCCAACACAACCAAAAATTAAATAAATAAATAAATAAATAAATAAAAATTAAAAAGAAAAGAGAAGAGTGACTGACTCTGTCCAGAAATTTCAGCAAAAGTCTTATTCTCGGCCTGAGTTGGGTTGCTTGCCCATCCCTAAATGAATTGGCCTGGCCTGGGGAATGTGATGAGTTGACTGGCTCTGGCTTGTGTCCAGCATACCAGCTGGAGTTGGGGTGGGGCCAGCATCAACAAAACCACGTGGTCTGAGATTGGCAGAGGTACTGCCCTGAAGGGAAATAGGGATGTGGTTACCAAACTTAGAGGGAATGGATTATGAATGGCCAGAATCAAGAACAGTCCACTGTACTAATGTTTATTCAGCATACAATATGTGCAAGGTACCTTAAATCTCCTCGTTTACTCCTCCTCAGAACAAGTCTGTAACAATGACTGTTACTATTCCAGTTCTCCAAATAAGGAGACTGAGGTTCAGAGGTGTCATACAGACCCAAACTCATGTGGTCAAATTGTCTGATTGTCTGACTTCAAAGGCCAAGCAATTAAGTTCTCTGCCTGACTGCCTCTCAGTTAACTCACTGCCAAGATCATATGTAATCTGCCCATGTTCAAGAAATGAGAGAATGCAACGCAAGTCAAATCTAGTAGGAGAAACCCCAAAAGGAAAGAAGTATTTTTGTAAAATATACTTAAAGGTGATACATTAAAATGTATAAAATTGTTTTTATAAAAAATGTTTTTGAATAGTTTCTCTTTTTAATACACTTTATTTGTTTTTATTTTTTAAACACTATTTTTTAGAGCAGTTTTAAGTTCACAGCAAAATTGAGTGGAAACTACAGTGATTCCCTGAATGCTCTCAGCTCTCCCCAGCCTCCCCCAGTATCAACATCCACCCACAAAAGTGGTATGTCTGTGACAATCAATGAACCTACAGTGACACATTATCACCCAAAGTTCATGGCTTACATTAGGGTTCACTTGTGGTGGTGTACATTCAATGGGTTTTGGCAAGTGTATCCATTATTATAGTATTATACAGAATAGTTTCAGTGCCCTAAAATTCCTGGGCAGAGCACATTTTTGGGATTGGTTCCAGGACCAATACCAAAATCTGCGGATGCTCAAGTCCCTTATTTAAAATGGTGTAGGGCTTCCCTGGTGGCGCAGTGGTTGGGAGTCTGCCTGCCGATGCAGGGGACACGGGTTCATGCCCTGGTCCAGGAAGATCCCACATGCCACGGAGCGGCTGGGCCCGTGAGCCATGGCCGCTGAGCCTGCGTGTCCGGAGCCTGTGCTCCGCAACCGGAGAGGCCACAACAGTAAGAGGCCCGCGTACCGCCAAAAAAAAAAAAAAAAAAATGGTGTAGTATTTGCATATAATACTTTTTTTGTCTCCCTATTCTTTAAATCATCTCTAGATTACTTATAATACCTAATACAGTACAAATGCTGTGTAAACGGTTGCTGGCACACAGCAAATTCAAGTTTTGCTTTTTGGAAATTTCTGGAATTTTTTCAAATATTTTTGATCCACGGTTGGTTGAATCCATGGATGTGGAACCCACGGATATGGAGAGCTGTACTGTTCCCAAACCTGGAAAAAAGATAAGCATGCATAGGTCTGGTTTCCTAATCAAGGTATAGAGAGGTATAATAAAACCGTTCGACAAAACCACATACCAAGGTGCCATTCTTGGCCTGATGGCAAACCTGAGGTGACAGTTAGTAATTGTTCACAGTTACATTTATCAAATGTTTATTGACTCTCCCCCAAAGTGTGTTAGCTCTATAATTTTAATTAATGCATTGTATGGAACAATCTTTTTTTTTTTTGCGGTACGCGGACCTCTCACCATTGTGGCCTCTCCCGTCGCGGAGCACAGGCTCCGGACGCGCAGGCTCAGCAGCCATGGCTCACAGGCCCAGCCGCTCCGTGGCAAGTGGGATCTTCCCAGACCAGGGCACGAACCCGTGTCCCCTGCATCGGCAGGTGGACTCTCAACCACTCTGCCACCAGGGAAGCCCTGGAACAATCTTGTTATGTGTCTGCGGCAGAGTCCTATCTTTAATATGGTGCCTAGAATTAGGAGATGCCCCTGAATGAAAGCTCTGTTCTAAAGTCCACAGAGAACACACAGGTCAGTGAGAAATGCCTTGGCTCTTACGTATTGATAGATTCCTATAGTGTAACAAGGGAAACTTTGATACCCAGTTATATTAATCTAAGATAGCAGGGGTGAGTGCTAAAGAGGGTATCAGCAACATTGGGCTCTGCTGGAGTGACTTAAGCAAGAAAGTGGGTTATTTTCTTCATGTCAACAAGAAGCACCAGGGCAGAAGTCTGCTCTTCTATTCCAATAAGACTTCAGGGGCACTAGCTCCTTCTAACTTCCAGCTCTTCTTAGTGCGAGACCAGTGCTGGCTATGTAACTGTGGGGCCCAGTGCAAAATGAAAATGGGGGGGGCTTGTTCAAACATTAAGAATTTCAAGAACATTAAACCACAACTCAGGGCCCTGTGCAACTACATGGGTTGCATGCCCATGAAGCTAGACCTTTACTATTGCAAGATGGTTCCAGGTTTTGTATTCAAGTTCTGGGCAATAAGGTGGGAAACATGGAGGCAAAAGATACGTGTTAACTGAGACTGTCCCTTTTTTTTCGGAAATACAATAGCTTTCCTGGAAGCCCTAACAATAAACGTCCGCTTACATTTCATTAGCTAGAAATGAATCAAATGTCAACCCTTAGCTGCAAGGTATCTAGGGAAATAAGTTCTTCTGGCTGGTTATTTTGCTGCTCCAAAGAAAATTGTGGTTCGGATTCTAAAAAGGAAGGGGAGAGATACTACTGGATAGGCAATTAGCAGACATGATATTAATACTAACACTTACTTCTTCATTTTTCTAATGCTGTGCAACCAACCACCCCCAAATCTAGTGGCTTAAAACAAAGACAACATTTAATTTGTTTACAAGTCTGCATTTTGGTAGGGTTTGGCAGGGATAGGTTCTCTCTGCTTTACTCTGCATCACTTAGAGTGGCTCAAAGCTGAAGGCTAGAAGCACCTGAAGGCTCACTGACTCAAGGGTCTAGAGGTTGGTTCCGGCTGTTAACCTGGTTTCTCTACTGGGCAGTGGCTGTAACACCTTCCTGTGGCTCTTCCATGTAGCTGCTTGGCTTCCTCACCCCATGGTGGGTGAGTTTCAGTGACAAAGCTCTATTGTCTTTTATGCCTTAGCCTGGGCAGTCACATGGTATCACTACTGCTCTAGTCATAGGCCCACCTCAATCAGGGGAAGGGGACCTAGACTCCACCTCTTGACAGTAGAGTGCCAACATCATATTGTAAGAAGAGCATGTGGGATGGGATATATTGGTGCTGGCACCTTTGGAAGATATAATTTTCCAGTAAGTGCTTACCTGCCCCTGTGCTAATATGTGAACATGGTTGTTTCATTTCTACAAACATCAGCACCCATTTTTCTTTCTTTTCTTTCTTTCTCTCTTCCTTTCTTCCTTCCTACCTCCCTTCCTCTCTCTTTCTCTCTCTCTCTCTTTCTCTCCTTCCCTTTCTTTCTTTCCTTTCTTTCTTTTTTCCTTTCTCCCTCCCTCCCTCCCTTTCTCTTTCCTTCCTTTTTTTCACCAGAGCATTCTTTTAAAAACAAAATTTGGACAATGTTGTTTGTCCACTTAAAACGTTTCAATTCTTCCCAGTAAAACTCAAATGTAATAAAATCTTTTTAACCGTCGTTTACGAACCGGGTTTCTCTCTCCAATTTCATCTGTTTCTTCTCCCCTTCACTTGCTAGGCTTCTACTACAGGACATGTCAGTTCTGCAAACATACCCGTTTCTTTCATTCTTCTAGTCCTTTGCACATGCTGTTTGCTTACCTGGAGCACTCTTCCTTCAGCACCTTGAATGGATCAGCCCTGCTCATTTTCCACCTTCTTAGAGGGCTTTTAAATAGTAATTAGCTAAGGCGTTAAATAGTAATTAGCTAAGACAGGGGGTTCGAGCCATAGAATGAGACTAGACCGAGCTCAGTTCAGAAGCAAAGGAAAGCATTCTCAGATCAGAGAATGGAAGGCGTGCTCCAGCTCTAGAGCACATGCTCTACCTAACAGGCCGTGGGCGGGGCTGCTTTATAAGGATCTCCTCACTGGGGAGGGGAAGAGGCGGAGTTCTCGCAGGGCCGCTGCGGCTGCGCGGCTCAGGCTCCAGCTCGCAGCGCCAGGCCTGGCGTCTCTGCGCACCGCCCGCTGCCGCCGTCTTGTGTCGCCGTGTGTTGTGTGCAGCTTCTGCAGCCGGTCCCAAGTTGAGGTGTCGGCACAGCCGTTTCATACCAGGAACTCTGGTCTGAAGGGCTGGGTGTGAGGCCTCTGCACGGGCACACTATGAACAAGTGAGACTAGACTAAGCACCAAGGAAGAAAAAGGTTAGACTTTATTTTATTACCCAGATTCTAATTTTATTTCCTGGGAATTGTTAATGGGCTTTGCTGTTGACATTTATTTTTACTCATTTATTTTTACTTCCCCCTCTGAATGAAGCTTCATAGCTGCAGAAACCTTATCAGTTTTGTCGCTGCTGTGTATCTGTGTTTAGTCCTGTGCCTGGCATTTCATCATAACCTAATGAGATGGGTACTATTATCGTTCTCACTTCACTGATAGGAACTGAAGCCCAAGGCCCATAGGTGGTAAATGACACAGCCAGGCCTAGAACCCAGGGGCAGACTCCAGAAGCAATGCTCTGATTCACCATGCTCTAAATGATTTGGTAAAAGAGAGAAAGCATGCATTAATTTGGCCTGCCATAGGTGATAGGGTAGGGGTTTCTTGGTGGTGAGGCCATTTGAGCAGGGCCTTGAGTGTTGGGGAGAGCTTTGTTGAATGGTGATGGGGAAAAGGGCATTGCAGGTGGTGGTGGGAACAGTGTGAATAGAAGAATTGGGAAAGCACTGGAACATTCTGGGAATAGTGAGTAATTGTAGAATAGGGTGTGGGGGAGTTAAAACTGGAAAGGTGGGTTGCAGCATTCTGTAGGGGCTTAGAAGACATCAACGATGTTTCATTTTGTTTTGTTAAGAGGAGGCTGTATCTGTATTTTAGGAAGAGACAGCTGCACAGGATAAGTATAAGAAGTCAGCTGTTGGTTTTGAACAAATCATATAAATACTTAGAATCCCATTTTACTTATTTATAAAATGGAGATATAACACTGTGCTCATAGTTTCTTTTGGGTTTTTTCATTTTGTTTTTCTTGTGAGCGTTAAATAAGATAATCCTTGTGGAATTACTCTGTAAACCTTATACTATACACAAAGGTTAGTTAGGATTTTCATCATAAGTTCCTTGATTGAAGAGACTGTAGAAGTAAGCAGGTGACCAGAGCAGTTGGGCAAGAGCAGAGATCCAAGTAAAAAGTGACCAGAGTCTATAAGGGGGCAAGATAATGAGATAATATTGTCCAACAAGGGCAAGTTTAAATGAGTTTATGTTTGTGAAGCTCCTAGAAGAATACCTGTCTCATAACTCATCATAAGTGATTGTCTATCATCTATTTATCACTCTCTGTTTTTTAAGTATAAGAATGCAAAAGATGTTTAAGGGATGGAACAAATTACGACTATTGTGTGAAGGTCAGTTGCAGAGAAAAAGGAATCAAAGTTAACAACAACAAAAAATTATAACCCCAGGTGCCTGGGAAAGTGTTCATTAATTGTTATAAGGAAGAAAGAACAGAGAGGAGAGATCAAGACTTCCTTTGAACATGATACATTGTCCATTGAAAACCCATAGCAGATGTTCAAAAGCTTATTGAAAAAGGATGGAAGGAACTCGTGGTCAGAGGAATAAATTTGGGAATTTTTGTTTAGAATGGTTACTCGGAGTTTGGGATCAGATCAAGAATAGAGTGAACAGGGGCTTCCCTGGTGGCGCAGTGGTTGAGAGTCCGCCTGCCGATGCAGGGGACACTGGTTTGTGCCCCGGTCCGGGAAGATCCCACATGCCGCGGAGCGGCTGGGCCCGTGAGCCATGGCCGCTGAGCCTGCGCATCCGGAGCCTGTGCTCCGCAGCGGGAGAGGCCACAACAGTGAGAGGCCCGCGTACCGCAAAAAAAAAAAAAAAAAGAGTAGAGTGAACAAAGTTTAGAGAAAATGGCCAAAGGCAGAAAATTAGAGCAATGCTTCTGAAGCTTTACCATGTATATGAATCACCTGGGCATGTTACTGAAAGACAGACTGACTCAGTAGGTCTGAGGTGGGCCCCCGAGATCCTGTATGTCTGACAAACTCCCAGATCACAGCAGTATTGCTAGTCCACCGGCACATGAGGTACTGAGGTATGGTCAGAAAATTGAGAGGCAGAAAAGAGAGGGGGGGAGAAATAAAATTGAGAATGCAGTGCTGCAACGTGATGAAAAACAGGCAAAAGAAAGGAGAGTGCTCCTTCGTGCAAGCACAATGAGTAAGGCTTAACTTTGACAAGTAATCCAGTATATATAAATAAGAGCATGGTTTCAGCAGATGGATGTTGGAAGTCACATTACAGCGAGGAGGTAGAAACCCTGAGGCAGTGATTGTAAACCGTCCAATAGACAAATTAAGCAGAGAAAGAAAAGTGGGTGGCGATTAGTAGCGTTAATAGGGCTGTAATTGTAAGGGAAGCATTGCATTCAGGATGGGAAAAACTCCTAAGTTTGTAGGCAGAGAGGGAAGAGGCAGTAGAGGAGAAATGCCTGACTGGAGAAAGAGGGGGAGACAGAGAAAACATATATCAGAGAAAAAAAAGGGGGGGGTTTGTTAAATCTAATCACAGGCAAAAGTTAGACACGAGAAAAGAATAGATGAAAATATAGAGGTGATTTCAGGCAGAGGAGAGGCTAGGGAAATAGATGGCATTAATTTCAGATGGTTTAATCGGCCTAGGGGTTACAGAACTAAGGCAAGTTTGGAGCAACCTCTCTGGGTGACATTAAAAGGTACAGAAAGAGTGAAGTAAGGATGGCCAAGCAGAATGAGGACATGCTGAGATTAGATAGCGTGAATAGGTGGTGGACCAACAGGCACCATTCAGCAACTTTCTCAAGCAATGCACAGCAACAGTGCACAATGGAACAGAAGTAGAGGCTTGGGCTTCCGCAGGTGTTGGGAGCTGGACATGTGGGTCCATGTGAGGGACATGCTGGTTACATTTTGGTATTTTTAATTGTTGCCTTAAGGTTGGGTAAAGAGCCAGGTGAAGCTGAGAGAGAGGAGAGAATCATGGGTCAAAGCAACGTGACGCCGGGGAATGAGTACTAGACTCAGAGGCAGGAGACTTGGATTCCTACCCTAGCTTCACTTTCTAGATGGTAGACCTTGGATAATCTTCCTTAGTCCCTTTATCTTTATAACAAAGGTGTTGAGGTAAATTAGCTCTCAACCTTGGCTATACATAGAATTGCCTGAGAAAGTTTAAAAAAATATTATTCTTGGTCCCTATCTTAGAATAATTAAATCAGATTGGGAGGTGTGACCTAGATACCTGTTTTTTGTTGTTGTTGTTTGTTTTTTTAAAAAGCATGTCAGGTGGTTTTTTTCCCAGCTTTATTAAAATATAATTGACATGTAACATTGTGTAAGTTTAAGGTGTACAAAGTGATGATCTGACATGTGTATATATTGTGAAATGATTGCCACGTTTGTTAATAAGACTAGTTAATACATCTGTCCTCTCACAGAGCTACATTTTTATTTTTTTTGTACGTGGTAAGAAATTTTAAGTTCTCTTAGCAACTTTCATGTACACAATACACTATTTTTTTTAATGTTTTTTAAATTGTGGTAAAAGTCACATAATATAAAACATACTATTTTAACCATATTTAACTGTACAGTTCAGTGGCACTAAGTTCATTCACATTGTTGTGCACCTCTCACCATCATCCATCTCCCGAATTTTTCACCTTCCTAAACTGAAACTGTCCCCATTAAACACTAACTCCCCATTCCCCCTCCCGGCTCCCACCCTCAGGCATCTACCAATGTATATTGATAACTATGATCACCATGCTGTGCATTAGATCCCCAGAACGTATTCTCCTTATAACTGGAAGTTTGCCTCTTTTGACCAGCTTCACCCATTTGCCCCTACAACCCCCATCCCTGGCAACCACGAGTCTCCTCTGTTTCTAAGAGTTTTGTTTTGTTTTTTAAATTCCACATATAATTTCAGTTATAGTGAGTGATTGGGAACATTGGAAAAATTGGTCAGAAAGTGAAATTTCAGGTTGGATGGTAAGGTTGGGGGAAAGGCCCTCCATGTGGGTGGCCATCACTACTTAGGGTTGAATTTTGTGGCCACACAGAAATAATTTTTAATTGAATTGCTATTAGGGATACTGTGCAGAGAGCCTTTTGAATAAATGCCATAGCCAAATAGTTGAGAACGCATGGGTTCTTGCCAGTGCCAATCTCAGCACTTACAGACTAGGCCACCAGCTAACACCATTGGGTCACTTGGGGCTTGTGCCCAAACTGATACTGATGAAACCATAGAACCTTGTTAGCTGTTAATTCCTTTCATGCCTCTCATGGCTCTTACCCTCAGGTCTAGAATGCAGGCTCCTCAGGCATTTCTTATTATCTTCTTCATGCTCTGTGCTGCTTCTCCTCTGAGTCATCTTCTCATTGCTTCCCAGTGCTGACCTCTCTCACGACCCTTTCTATTGCTCTCTAGAAATATTATTCCATTCTCCACAAAATCCTCAATCTCTTATCGGAACTCACTGTGTTCTTGTCCTAATGTAAACTTGGCTTTTCCTTGACATCATCACTACTCAGGTAGCTTTCTTTAAACATGTTAGCCATTCTCTCTTCATTTGTATCTCTGAACCAGCAGATGATATTAACTTAGACCCTCATAGTAACTTTCAAACCTTGACTCTCCAATCATATCCAAAAAGCCCTCTGTCTCTGAGTTGTGTGATACACAACTCTTAACACCCACTCCCCTGCCTCAAGTAATTGGGCCACTTCCATGATTAATGAGGACTCTGACAAGTAGTTACTCATAAAGAGGTGTGAAATGAAAATTATCTTCTCCCCATGTCTTTCAGTATTCCAGTACCCCTCTCTAAAAGCAACTATTATCACCAATTTTTGGATATCCTTCCAGAAATATTTTATGAAAATACAATCATATGCATATATATAAATATATATATGCATATTTATACATATATATGAATATATATGCCTATTTATATAAAAATTATTTATTTTTAGAAATAGACAATGGTATGATATTATTATATTATATGCACTGTTCTAAAAATTTTCATGTTTTTGCTTAACAAAGTATTTTTTCATTTTTTCATTTTTATTTATTTATTTATTTTTAATAACTATTTATTTATTTATTTATTTATAGCTGCGTTGGGTCTTTGTTGCTGTTCATGGGCTTTTTCTAGTTGCAGCGAGTGGGGGCTACTCTTCCTTGTGGTTTGCAGGCTTCTCATTGCGGTGGCTTCTCTTGTTGCAGAGCATGGGCTCTAGGTGTGCAGGCTTCAGTAGTTGTGGCGCATGGGCTTAGTTGTTCTGCAGCATGTGGGATCTTCCCAGACCAGGGCTCGAACCCATGTCCCCTGCATTGGCAGGTGGATTCTTAACCACTGAGCTACCAGGCAAGTCCCTTTATTTTTATTTTTAATTGAAGTATAGTTGATTTACAATATTAGTTTCAGTTGAACAACATAGTGATTCAATATTTTTATAGATTATACTCCATTTAAAGTTATTATAAAATAATGACTATATTTCCCTGTACTTTACAATATACCTCGTTGCTTATTTATTTTACACATAGTAGTTTTTAATCTCTTAATCTTATACCCCTATTCGCCCCTCCTCTGACTTGTTCCCCATATCTGTGAATCTGTTTCTGTTTTCTTATATATATTTGTTTGTTTTATTTTTTAGATTCCACATATAAGTGATAACAGACTATTTGTCTTTCTCTATCTGACTTATTTCATTAAGCATAATACTTTCTAAGTCCATCTACATTCCTACAAATGGCAGAATTTCATTCTCTTTTATGGCTGAGTAATATTCCATTATATATATATATCCATTATCCATTCATCTGTTGATGGACACTTAGGTTACTTCCATATCTTGGCTGTTATAAATAATGCTGCTGTGAAGGTGCGGGTGCATGTATATTTTCAAATTAGTGTTTTAATTTTTTTGGATATATACACAGCAGTGGAATGGCTGGATCGTATGGTAGTTCTCTTTTGGGTTTTTTAGAACCTGCATAATGTTTTCCACTCTGTTTGCACCAATTTACATTTCCACTAACAGTGTGCTAGGATTCCCTTTTATCCATATCCTAGCCAACATTTGTTATTTGTGGAAAGGCATTTTATTTTAAATATAGCAGTGTGTACATGTCAATCCCAAACTCCCAATCTATCCCTCCCCCACACCCTTCCCCCCTGGCAACCATAAGTTCCTTCTCTAAGTCTATGAGTCTGTTTCTGTTTTGTAAATAAGTTCATTTGTATTTTTTTTAGATTCGCATATAAGTGATATCATATGATACGTGTCTTTCTCTGTCTGACTTACTTCACTTAGTATGACAATCTCCAGGTCCATCCATGTTGCGGCAAATGGCATTATTTCATTCATTTTAATGGCTGAGTAATATTCCATTGTAAATATGTACGACATCTTCTTTATCCGTTCATCTATCGATGGACATTTAGGTTGCTTCCGTGTCTTGGCTATTGTAAACAGTGCTGCAATGAACATTGGGTTACATGTATCCTTTTGAACAATGTTTTTCTCCAGATATATGCCCAAGAGTGGGATTGCTGGATCATATGGTAGTTCTATTTTTAGTTTTTTAAGGAACCTCCACACTGTTCTGTGTAATGTCTGTACCAATTTACATTCCCACCAACCGTGTAGGAGGGTGCCCTTTTCTCCACAGCCATTGATGACAGTCAGTCATTTTGATAGGTGTGAGGTGATATTTCATTGTGGGTTTGATTTGCATTTCTCTGATGATTAGCGATGTTGAGCATTTTTCATGTGCCTGTTTGTCATCTGTATATCTTCTTTGGAAAATCATCTATTTAGATCTTCTACCCATTTTTAAATTTTTTTGTGTTTTTTTTTGACATTAAGTTGTATGAGCTGTTTATATATTTTGAATATTAACTTCTTATTGGTCATTTCATTTGCAAAGATTTTCTCCCATTCAGTATGTTGTCTTTTTGTTTTGTTGATGGTTTCCTTTGCTGTGCAAAAGCTTTTAAGTTTAATTAGGTCCCACTGTTTATTTTTGCTTTTATTTCTTTTCCTTTAGGAGACAGATCCAAAAAAAAAATTGCTACAATTTGTGTAAATCATGTTCTGCCTATGTTCTCTTCTAGGGGTTTTATGGTTTCTGGTCTTACATTGAGGTCTTAATCCATTTTGAGTTGTTTGTTTGTTTGTTTGTTTATAGTATGAGGAAATGTTCTCATCTCATTCCTTTACATGAAGATGTCCAGTTTTCCCAGCACAACTTATTGAAGAGACTGTCTTTTCTCCATTATATATTATTGCCTCCTTGGTTATAGATTAATTAACATAAGTTCATGGGTTTATTTCTGGGTTCTTTATTCTGTTCCATTAATCTGTCTGTTTCTGTGCCAGTACCATACTGTCTTGATTACTGTAGCTTTGTAGTATAGTCTGAAGTCAGGGAGTGTGATACCTTCAGCTTTGTTTTCTCAAGATTGCTTCAGCAATTTTGGGTCTTTATAAATTTTAGGTTCTATATAAATTTTAGGATTATTTGTTCTAGTTATGTGAAAAATGTCATGGGTATTTGATAGTGAGTGCATTAAATCTGTAGATTGCTTTGGGTAGTATGAACATTTTAACAATATTAATTCTTCTGATACAAAAACACAGTATATCTTTCTATTTCTTTGTATCATTTTCAAATTCCTTCATCAGTCTTTTATAGTTTTCAGAGTATAGGTCTTTTATGCATTGGTTTAGTTTATTCCTAGGTATTTTATTCTTTTTGATGTGATTGTTAATGGGGTTGTTTCCTTAATTTCTCTTTGTGATTGTTCACTGTTAGTGTATAGAAAAGCAACAGATTTCTGTATATTAACCTCATATCCTGCAACTTTACTGAATTCATTTATTAGTTCTAATAGTTTTTTTTGAAACTTCAGGTTTTCTATGTATAATATCATGTTATTTGCAAATAGTGACAACTTCTTCCCTTCCAATTTGAATTCCTTTTATTTTTTTCTTGTCTGATTTCTGTGGCTAGGATTTCCATACTACATTAAATAGAAGTGGCAAGAGCATGCATCCTTGTCTTTTTCCTGATTTTAGAGGAAAAACTTTCAGCTTTTTATCACTGAGTATGATGTTAGCTGTGGGTTTGTCATAAGTGGCCTTTGTTATGTTGAAACATATTCCCTCTGAACCAACTATGATGAGAGTTTTTATCATGAATGGATGTTGAATTTTGTCAAAAGCTTTTTCTGTGTGTATTGATATGATCATGTAATTTTTATCCTTCCTTTTGTTAGTGTGGTGTATCATGTTGATTGATTTGCAGATATTGAACTATCCTTGCATCCCTGGAATAAATCCCACCTGATTATGGTGTATTATCCTTTTTATATATTGTTGAATTCGATTTGCTAATATTTTGTTAAGGATTTTTGCATCTGTATTTATCAAAGATATTGGCCTGTAATTTTCTTTTTTGGTAATGGTTTTTGTATCATGGTAATGGTGGCCTTGTACAATGGATTTGGGAGTGTTCCCATCTCTTCAATTTTCTGGAATAGTTTGAGAAGGATAGTTATTAGCTCTTCTTTATATGTTTGGTAGAATTCCCCTGTGAAGTTGCCTAGTCCTGGACTTGTGTTTTCTAGGAGTTTTTTTAAATTGCAAATTAAATTTTACTACTAGTGATTGGTCTGTTCAGATTATCAATTTCTTCCTGATTCAGTCTTGGAAGGTTGTATGTTTCTAGAAATCTGTTCATTTCTTCTAGGTTGTTCAATTTGTTCGCATACAACTGTTCATAGTATTCTCTTATGATTTTTTGTATCTCTGTGATATCGGTTGTTATTTCTCCTCTTTCCTTTCTTATTTTATTTATTTAAGTCCTCTCTCTTTTCTTGATGAACATAGCTAATGGTTTATCAATTTTGTTTGTCTTTTCAAAGAACCAGTTCCTGGTTTCATTGATCTTTTCTACTTTTTGTCTCTATTTTATTTATTTCCTCTCTGATCTTTATTATTTCCTTTCTTCTTTGGGCTTTATTTGTCCTTCTTTTTCTAATTCCTTTAGATAGGGGGTTAGTTTGTTTATTTGAGATTTTTCATTCTTCTTGAGAAAGGCCTGTATCACTATAAACTTCCCTCTTAGAACTACTTTCGCTGCATCCCATACATTTTGGAAAGATGTGTTTCCATTTTCATTTGTTTCGAGGTATTTTCTGATTTCCTGATTGAGTTCTTCATTGACCCATTGGTTTTTTAGTAGCGTATTGTTTTGTCTCCACATGTTTGTGCATTTCCCATTTTTCTTCCTGTAAGAGATTTCTAGTTTCATACTGTTGTTGTGGTTGGAAAAAATGCTGGATATAATATCTATCCTCTTACATTTGTTAAGACTTGTTTTGTGGCCCAGCATATGATCTATTATGGAGAATGTCCCACGTATACTTGAAAAGAATGTCTACTGTGCTGCTTTGGGATGGAAGGTCCTATAGATATCTATTAATTTCAACTGATGTATTGTATATTTTAAGGCCACTGTTGCCTCATTGATTTTTTTTTGTCCATTGA
Organism: Hyperoodon ampullatus; assembly: GCF_949752795.1. Taxonomy (NCBI): domain Eukaryota; kingdom Metazoa; phylum Chordata; class Mammalia; order Artiodactyla; family Ziphiidae; genus Hyperoodon; species Hyperoodon ampullatus. The sequence continues at coordinate 120,643,090 of NC_136918.1, forward strand.
TGTAAGTGGGGTGTTAAAGTTCCCTACTATTATTGTATTCTTGGCAATTTCTCCCTTTATGTCTGTTAATATTTGCTTTATATATTTAGGTGCTTCTGTATTGGGTGCGTAAATGTTAACCAGAGTAATATACTCTTCTTGTATTGATCCCTTTATCAGTATATAATGTCCTTCTTTTTCCTTGTTATAGACTTTTGTTTTAAAGTCTATTTTGTCTGATATGAGTATTGGTACCCTCAATTTCCTGCTATTTTCATTTGTATGAGATATCTGCTTCCATCTCCTCACTTTCAGTCCACATGTGTCTTTAGTTCTAAAGTGAGTCTCTTGTAAGCATCATACAGATGGGTCTTGTTTGTTTGTTTGCTTGTTTGTTTTAATCAAACCAACCACCCTACGTCTTTTGATAGGGGTATTTAGTCCACTGACATTTAAAGTAATTATTGATAGGTACTAACAAAAGATTAAAAAAATTTTTTTTATCAGTATATACAAATTTTCCTTTAAAAAACTTCCTACCATTGCAAATGAGCCTGCTATGAATAGCACTTTACCTGTGTCACCTTTTATATTTGCAAGTTATTTGTGGCGTCAGTTCCTAGAAGTGAGATTGCTGGGTCAAAATTATTTGCTTTTTAAAAGTTGTGGTAGAAAATGTTCTGGTTTCTATTCAAGAATTTCTAGAGCTCTCTGTCCTTTCTCTTTCCAAAGAAATGTTAGATAGGAAAATGTGTGTGTGTGTACGCAGGTATGTGCAGGGTGGGGGTGGGGAATTGTGTGTATATATTTACATGTGTAATAAGATATTCCCACATAAATATTCCATTGTTACCAAAAAAAAAAAGTTGTGGTAAATATTAACAAAATTGCTCTCCATAGGCTGTGTACTGATTTACATACCCATCAGTGATATTTGAGTCTGTTTCCCATTATCCTTGCCAGCACCATATTTTATTCATTTTTTTACCTTTGCCAGTTTGATAATTGAAAAATATTTCATTGAAATTTTAGTTTGTGATTCTCCTATGTTGAGTGAGGATGAGCAACTTTTTTTTTTTCTTTTTTTTTTGCGGTACGCGGGCCTCTCACTGTTGTGGCCTCTCCCGTTGCGGAGCACGGGCTCTGGACGCGCAGGCTCAGTGGCCATGGCTCACGGGCCTAGCCGCTCTGCGGCATGTGGGATCTTCCTGGACCGGAGCACGAACCCATGTCGCCTGCATCAGCAGGCAGACTCTCAACCACTGTGCCACCAGCGAAGCCCTGAGCAACTTTTAAAATGTTTAACAGCATATTTCCTTTTCTGTGAATTGTTGGCCATCTCCTTTGCCTATTTTGATAGTGTGATTTATAATAAGATATATATGTATCTTATTAAATATACATATATATCTGTAATGGTCCTATTTTTTTGCACAGAACTAAAACTCTTGGAACTTCCTATGTAATGAGAGTGATTAAAAAGTATCTTTTGTTATGTTAATGAGATGACTTTTAGTCCACACCTAAGGATGGGAGCTGGTTGCCAGGAGAATCAACCATGTGATTAGAGGGTTGGGGCTTTCAGTCCTATCCCCTGACCTCCAGAGAAGAGAGAAGAGTGGGGTGGAGGTTGAATTAATCATCAAAGATCAATGATTTAATCATGCCTAAGTAATTCAGCCTCCATAAAAATCCAAAAGGAGGGGGTTTGTAGAACTTCCAGGTTGGTAAAACAGAACTCTTCCATGTACCACCATGCTGGACCCCAAACTCCATGAAGATAGAAGCTTCTTTGTTCAGGACCTTGCCCTATGTATCTTTTCACCTGGCTATTGATTGTATCCTTTAATTCTTTTTTTTTTTTTTTTTTTTTTTTTTGCGGTATGCGGGCCTCTCACTGTTGTGGCCTCTCCCGTTGCGGAGCACAGGCTCCAGATGCGCAGGCTCAGCGGCTATGGCTCACGGGCCCAGCCGCTCCGAGGCATGTAGGATCTTCCCGGACCGGGGCACGAACCCGCGTCCCCTGCATCGGCAGACGGACTCTCAACCACTGCGCCACCAGGGAAGCCCTGATTGTATCCTTTAATATACTTTGTAGTAAACTGGTAATCTAGTGAACAAATGGGTTTCCTGAGTTTTGTAAACTTTTCTAGCAAATTAATCAAACCTAAGGATAGAGTTATGGGAACCTCCAATTTATAGCCAGTAGGTCAGAAGCACAGGTAACAACTTGAACTTATGATTGGTATCTGAAGTAGAGGGCATTCTTGTGGCACTGAACCTTTAATCTGTGGAATCTGATGATACCTCCAGGTAGATAGTGTCAGAATTGAGTTGAATTTGTAGAAGAACACACAACTTGTGTCAGAGAATTGTTTGGTAGTGTGGGGACTGCCACCCCCGCACCATGGTGTAACTGGGTGCAGACCCTTACCTATTTTTCTGTTATTTTGTTGCACATCTTTACATAATAAGGAAAATAGACCTCTACTGAAATACAGGTTGCAATATATTTTTTTCTAGTTTATTAAGTTGCCATTTTGGTTTTGGTGTTTGTCAGGCAGAACAATTTTATTCACATGGGTTTAGTTTATTAATCTCTCCAATTGCATATTTTATATCATACCTATACAGTCCGTGTTTTGAGCTAATTTTAAAAATTTCTGTACAGCATGATGACTATAGTTAATCACACTGCATTGCATATTTGAAAGTTGCTAAGAGAATAGATCTTAAAAGTTCTCATCACAAGAAAAAAACTTTTGTAACTATGTGTAGTGACAGATGTTAACTAGACTTATTGTGGTGATCATTTAGCAGTACATACAAACATCAAATCATTATGATGAACAGCTGAAATTAATGTAATGTTATATGTCTATTACATCAATTAAACACAAAAAGAAAGAAGTTCACATATTTTTTTGGCAGAAAAGAAATACTTAAAATAGATTTCATTATTATAAAACTTTATTAAGGAGCTTCTCAAAATTCCTTGTAATGTGAATTTTGTAAACAAATGAGAAAACATTTCCTTTGTTTCTTATAGAACTTCAAATTTTTTGGTGTTTATGTTTCTACATAAATCTTTGGTCCATCTGTAATCCTAGTCTTTCTAACCTTTGCACCATCCTGGATCACTTCAACATTAATGACCTTCTCAACCTCCTACTATCATGGTCCTTGATCTCCTTTACTACAACAGCCACCTCCCTTCCACCTTTCACCACCACATCCCAGAGCTTCTCATCATCTGTAAAACCCTTCTCCATTTCTGAAAACTTAAAACTCTTACATTCCATCCCTCATCACGATCATCTTTTATTCTTCTAGGTCTTTTGCTCTCTTAATTTGACTATAAATTCATAATAGTTTCATTAAGATCTCTGATTTGTTGACTGAAAAAAAATACACAATTATATTTGGAATCTAAAAAAAAGATACAAATGAACTTATTTACAAAACATAAATAGACCCACAGACATAGAAAACAAACATATGGCTACCAAAGGGGAAAGGGGCGGGGAGGGATAAATTAGGAGTTTGGGATTAACATACACATACTACCATATATAAAATAGATAACCAACAAGGACTGACTGTATAACACAGGGAACCATACACAATATTTTGTAATAACCTATAAGAGAAAAGAATCTGAGAAAGAATATATATATCTATCTGAATCACTGTGCTGTACATCTGAAACTAAGACAACATGTAAATCAACTATACTTCAATAATGAATATATATATATTAAAAATGCAGTGTTAGAGTTGTGAGTTTCAGTTTTATTTGGGGACTTACTGAGGACTATACCAGAAGACGGTTTCTCAGATAACTCTGAAGAACTTCTCCAAAGAGGTAAGCGGGGAGGTCAGCATATATGTGATTTGGGAGAAAGAGTACGTGCAAACACACATCTTGGCAGAAGGTCACTGTTAGTCACGAGGAACAGATTGTCTCTGTTAATGATTTTAGTGCTTTTCTAAGTATGGGAAGATGCAAGAATTGGGGTTCATAACATTTTCTCCTGAAAGTATCTAACTAGCAGAAAGTCTATTCTGTCAGTGTTCCCAGAGCACAGAGTGCCTCATTCCTGATCTCTGTCCTGAATTCCTCTCAGTGTGTGTTGAAGGTCAGCAAGTGCAGTGGCTAATGACTTAATTCTTGTAGAACCGGATGGCGAGCAACATTCTTTAGTGGCCGCCTTTATTTTTAAATTTTTTAAATTTTTTTTTTTTGGCCACGCTGCACGGCTGGCATGTGGGATCTTAGTTCCCTGACCAGGGATCAAACCCGTGCCCCTTGCAGTGGAAGCGTAGAGTCTTAACCACTGGACTGCCAGGGAAGTCCCTAGTTGGCGCCTTTAATATTTCCCTTTTTTCTTATATTATTTGCTCCTCCTAGGCAGGACCACATAATGACTTTCACAAGCCCTATGCATTTTTGACTTCATGGGCCCCCCTCCTCCATAAAAAAATGATTTTACATTTATATTTTACAATTCCATTTTTATAAAGATAAACATATTAATATATATTAAAACATTTTCTTTGACCTAAAAGTTAATTTTTTCATTAGATTCCAAAATAAATTAAGACAATTTTGTGGGTCCTAGTTTCTGTGCCTAAAGCATCAGTTGTGTACAAACATGATTTTTGAAAACTGGGTCCAGTCTTATTAATTTTATCTTTCTAACTTCCAATTCACTGCTCAATCTGCTGGATACTGGATATGGATTGCCACCCCTACTACCATATTGAAACTATTCTTCTTATGGTTACTAAAGACTTCCTAATTGCCTAATCCAATAGGCACTTTAAAATCTCTATCTCAACCTTTTGGTAATATTTAAAGATATTGATATTACTCCCTTGTTCTTGAGAGTATTCATGGGCTTTTGTTAGTCCTTCTCTACTGGTTTTCTATATGACTTCTTGGCACTATATAGATGGCTGAGTCTTAGAGAATGAAGATAAAGAATTGGATAGTATATTAGTTTCCTATGGCTTTGTAATACCACACACTTGATGGCTTAAAACAACAGAAGTTTATTCTTTCTCAGTTCTGGAGGCCACAAGTCCAAAATCAGTATCACTAGGTTGAAATCAAGGTGTAGGCAGGGCTATGCTCACTCCAGAGGTTCTAAGGGAGAATAGATTCCTCTTCTCTTCTAGCTTCTGATAGCTACTGGCATTCCTTGTCTTGTGGCTGCATCACTCCAGTGTTTAAGGTCAGCGTCTTCAAATCTCTCTGTCTTCACATTGTCTTCTCCTTTGTGTGTGTGTCAAATCTCCCTCCGCCTCTCTCTTGTAAGGACACCTATGACCAAACCAAACTTGGATCCGCTCACCCATGTGCAGTGAAGCCAATCTACTGACACTAGTTATGGTGAAGGAAATTACAGCATTTATTTCAGGGTACCCAGCAAGGAGTCCAGGACAGCTAGTGCTCAAAAAGCCAGAACTCCCCAATGGGTTTCAGGAAAGCGCTTTTAAGGCCAGGTGAGGGAGGGGAGTTGCAGGGTATGTGATTAGCTTATGCACAATTCTCTGACTGGTTGATCGTGAGGTAACAGGGCAATGTCACAGGGGTTAACATGATCAATCCTTAGGCTCCAGTAGGCCTGGGGGCTATGTGCTCATGATCATCAAGTAGTTAATGTCTTCCATTTGGTGGGGCTTTTAGCATCTGTAAGATAACTCAGGAAATGTTCATCAGATACTGTTATCCTGGGTCTTCAGAGAGAAGCTAAAGCAGAGGATATAGAGGAAGAGTCTGTCCTGGGAAGGCCCCCAAGGGTCCTGCTCACTTACACACCTGTGACAGCACTTAGGACTCACCCAGATGATTTAGGACAATCTCCTATCTCAAAATCCTTAATTTAATGACATCAAGTTATTTTCCAAATAAGGTAGCATTTACAGGTTCCAGGGGCGCATAGATATATTTTGTGTTCCCATTTATTAGCCTACCATAGATGGGGAAGAAAGTTTGCCTAGTAATTCAAAACCTTATGGAAAGGACTTCCCTGTTGGTGCAGTGGTTAAAAATCCGCCTGCCAATGCAGAGGACGTGGGTTTGAGCCCTGGTCCGGGAAGATCTCACACGCCGTGGAGCAGCTAAGCCCGTGAGCCACAACTACTGAGCCTGCACTCTAGAGCCCGCAAGCCACAATTACTGAAGCCCACGCACCTAGAGCCCCTGCTCCGTGACAAGCGAAGCCACCAGGAGAAGCCCGCGCACTGCAACAAAGAGTAGTCCCTGCTCACCGCAACTATAGAGAGAGCCCGTGCACAGCAATGAAGACCCAACACAGCCAAAAATAAATAAATAATAAAATAAAATAAAATAAATTCTTTAAAAAAAAGCTAATGGAAAGTCATGGATAATTGGCTGAGGTGGGTCTCACAGAAGCAAATAACATGAATTTCAAATGAGCAATAGAAATTATTGAAGTTTGTTTAATAAACAAGACCTGGAAACCACAGTGTGGAAGAAGAAAAATGGCAAATCTCTGGCAGGTTTAGGACCAATTGAAAGAAGCAACCGTCACTGAATTGGGCTGCAAGGGAAGGAATCAGGTGAAAGGTAAATTTCAGTTAAGACAAGAAGGTAGGAGTAGCTTTAGATGAGTACCTACCTTGAAATAACAGTTATGATATAGTGAAGTCTTGTTAGCATGGGGAGAGGGAACTATAAATCAATCTGAAATATAATTTGTTTCAAACCAGTAGTGGTAGTACAAAATGATTAATCATGGTTTCCAAGTTAGTGTCCTAGAATAGATACTGTATAGTTAATGCATAATTAATTAATTATGGCTTTATAGAAAGACTACTAAAATTCCAGACAATAGTGCTTGACTATATACTTATTCAAGAACTTTAATTAAGTGGAATTAATTAAATTAATGATCTAATGAACATATTGATCTTTAGAAAGACTTGCAACCTGACTTCCCTAGCTGGAGGACAGTTGTCCCAGGAAACTCATTTAGCACTGACCTATCAAGAAAAGCACACTTTTTTGTATAACCAAGTAATTATTTGGATATACACCTCCTTAAATCTAATTTACATGTTGTTTTATTTTTCTTTATTTTCATCTAAAGTTGGTAAGAATTTAAAAAGCAGTCAATTGTTAATAATAGTAAAATCATATTTCAAATTATTATGAATTTGCTTTGAAATGCGGGAAAAAGATTTTTAGTGTGGATCATGATAGACTGAAATTCAAAAAGAATACAGGCAAAAATGCACCATAATTGCTCCTGAAGCAAAGGCTATTGATTACTTCCCCATCATCTCATCAAACAGAGAATGAAGGGAGAAAAATATAAGTTCAAAGGGACAAGCTATTCAGGTATTGGGCAGGAGCTTCAAGTGAAAATTTCTGCCTCATTAAAAACATTTAAAGGAAGCAGCTTGTCTTCATGTAGGAATCATTATTCTCAGTTCGAGTTCATCCTCTGTAGTTTTCATCTCTTCAGAAGGGCACATTCTGTGCAATTTCTAAGCGCTTTTTTAATGGGAGGGATTTATGTTAAGTTGGTTCAGAAGAGGTGGACAATTGTGGAGCCTTTTTAATGGACTACAAAAGACTGTCGAGTAATTAAATAGATTTCTTTTCCCTTAGACTGTTCCATGGGTTTAAAAACACTCCACTGAGTGTGTAAAATCAATTTCCATTACTGGCCTTGACCTTTGCAGTTTTATAAACATGTTTTTTCCCTGGGTTTGGAATGTGGTTCAAAGGCAATAGTAGAAGACTGGAGGATGAGACAGGTCATTGTAATAAAAGTTACTGCTTTTACAGTGAAATCTCCTTTTCACACAGGCATTCATTCAACTGTGTATATTATAATTATATGAATACGTCTCTATGTTTATATTATATATGTATATGTGTATTTATATTGGAGGCAGAATTTTTTTTCTCTACAATAAAAAAAAAATTCACTTTGTTTTCACTGCTAAAGGATTTTTTTCCCCTTCCCATTCCAAGAAAGTAGCCAAGCCATTGTGTTCCTTTGCCCCAGGGGCCTTGGGTTGCTGAATGGAAAGCCAGATGTTGCCAGACAGAGGCTAGCTTCATTCTTTTTTTAGGGGGATGAGGCATGTTTTGGAAAGTTATACTCATTGAGAGGATTATACCCCCTCACACAGAGTGGAAGAGAAGAAAGATAAAGGCTTTGGGGGGTTGCTGGGAGTGGAGATAGAACTGACTTCTGGCAGCAATTCCTTGAGACAAGCAGGAGGAAAGAGGTTTGGGTGGTTTTCAAAGGAGGTAGCCCAGCCAGGTCCTGCTTGTTAACTCCCAGTGATGGGGCTCCTACAGGATGCTAGGGAGGAAGGCCTCTAGGAGCTGTGGTCTCAGGAATGGGGATGACAGATACTCTTGTTCAAGCTTATCCATGTGGCCTGGACAATGAGCATACAGTGGGGATCAGTGGGGACCACAGCTTTCCTTTCAATAGTTTAGATTGCAAAAGACAGTCCCATCCTCAACCTTTGTATCACCTGGAAATGGGAATGGAGGAGGGTAGTCCAGAAATGACTGAAATAGAATTTCCTGCCAGTTGATAGCTGCTTTAAGCACTCAATTTGATTTAAATAAAATGAAGAAATGTGATATTTCTTACACTCAGAATTATGGTGAAAATGTATTCCCCTTTCTCTTTTCCCCACTTTATCTGTAAAAGGACAATTATTAAACTCCCCTTGCAGAGTTGTTTTAGCATTAGATGACATGTATAAAGTGACTATATCACGTAATACATGTTCAATAAATAATTACTAGGAAATATTTATGTGTATCCACACTGTTGCAAGAATGAAATTGGGTACTAGGTTTTCAAAGAAGTACAAAACATACTTCCAGTTCTCAAAAACTTTGTTATAATTAGAGATGTAGATAAGCATATAGAACTATTTAGAAGTACTAGAGTCATAACTCTAAGCAAGAAATACAGGCAGGTGAGACATGGGAGGGACCATAGGGAAACTGAAGAATTTGGAGGCAGGCATCATGACATAAAACAGGAAACCTGTGGGAAGCTTAGAAGAGATAGCAATACAGGGGGTGAAAGGAATTTGTGTATGATGCTGTCATTAGAAGATTTCCCCGAGACACAAGTAGTCATTTATACAACATTTGGCCTGCAGGCATGGGTTTTTTCCCCCCGTAACTTTTCCCCCTCATTTAAAAAAAAAAAATCAAACTTATAGGTGCGCAAAATTTAGGAAATAAAATAACCCAACAGGAAAGTGCAAAAAAACCCACTTAGTCTCTCTCATCTATTTCTCTTTACCCATGTCAGGGATGGGAAATTTTCCCTTCTAAACTTGAATTCATTTGGCTGCTCTAATAATTCAATTGACACAAGACAGATTAACCAGAAGAAAAAAAATTAATTCATAGGTATGGAGCTTTCATAGAAATAGGACCCCCAAAGCGACAAAAGCAAGCTGTTTATATATCATTTTTACACAGAGGAAACAATTATTTGTGAAGATTTAACAAAACAAATGGTCTTGTGCTTGGGGTAGCAAACTAATGAAGAAGTTTGTTTATACAACTTTCTTCGTTTTGAATTCCCTAACTCTGGTGATAAGGATGCTTTCTATCCTCCTGGTATATGGAAGATACCTCTACATGGGAGATTTTTAAAATTATTTATTTGTTTGTTTATTTATTTATTTATTGATGGTTGCACTGGGTCTTTGTTGCTGAGGGCAGGCTTTCTCTAGTTGCGGCGAGCGGGGGCTACTCTTTGTTGCAGTGCGCAGGCTTCTCATTGCGATGGTTTCGCTTGTTGCAGAGCACAGGCTCTAGGTGTGTGGGCTTCAGTAGTTGTGGCGCACGAACTTAGTTGCTCCACGGCATGTGGGACCTTCCTGGACCAGGGATCGAACCCGTGTCCCCTGTATTGGCAGGAGGATTCTTAACCACTGTGCCACCAGGGAAGTTCCACATGGGAGATTTATTTCCCACTTTCAGGGGGAAAAAGGAGGGTCAGAGTTTTTTTTTATATCACTTTTTTTCATCAGCTGTTTCTCAAGTAACTTTAATTCAAAATAATTAATATGTCACTTTGGCATATTTGGGGGTGGCTTGCCCTGAGCCCCAACAGTTTCCTCCTCTGAAACGTCCCTGGAAATTTCACATGTAAAAGCTGAGTTGATGGATTGCTCTATTATTCCATTGAATCAGTTTCTTAGTCCTCAGAATAGGTCAGTTTAGTTAAATTCATTTCAGGAGGTGGTGAGGCAAGTGTGCCCCCAAAGTCAGGCCTACATTGCACAAGCAATCAGGTATTTAATAAAAGGTGTATCTATGGAAATAAAAGAAAAACAGAGGTTAATGATTGGAGTCAACTATAAATCAGTTTCTGAGCCCAGGGAGCAGCTAGTCAAGATCATTTCTCAATGTCAGGGTTGAAGCACCTTCTGCAGTTTGAAATGTCTCCGATGATGTTACTGGGTGTTCAGGAAAACTTTCTGAGTAGCCTACACATCAACAGGCATGAAGAAGATTGCTTAAATATGAGCAATTTTGGTGATTTCTCTGAAGTTTATATCAAGTCATCTAGCTTCAGTTTGCAGGGCTTCAGGAAAAAGGGCAATCTTAGGCAATGATTCCAAGTCAAAAGGATGAGAGGAAAAATTGGAAACCTATTTCAAGAGTTGTAGCCAAATATTGGAGGATACCAGAAGAATTGAAGATTCTGTCCAGTTTATAGGTAGAAAACAAAATCTCAAAGACAGTGAATAGAACTAGAAGCTGCTATCTGCAAGTGTGTTTTATAGCTTCTACTGAAACATAATTTTTATCTTTAAAATCACTTACATTTTTACCAAAGATAGCCTTTAAGACTAATTTGTTTGCAAAATAAGTCTAGATTTAATAAATTTGGCCTGGTTATTTATATGAGTTCAGAAAGAATAGTGATTATTATATAGGTTTTTAAAAATCTGTTTTGCTGGAACTTTTCATAAGGAATCTTCAGATTGAATTTTTAATAGCCTGTCAAGGCTAAGAAGCCAAGCCAAACATTTGCCATCAGACATCACCTGCAATACCTATAGGTGTGGCTGAATCCCTCTCTTCTCGAGATTCCCCAAATATCCTGAGGCTCCTGGGCCTGCCAGGAAGTGACCTTCCTTACACACCTGGTAAGGTTTCTGGGACCTCTATAAACAAGGTACCAGGCTGATCTTCCAAGGGGCTATATTGGCTCCATTAAGTCTATCTTAGTTCCTCAAAGCTGTCTGCTCATATCTGAATCTATGTATATTCTCAAATATGAAATTCCAGCTAAAGCCTTGGCAATACAACCAATGTTTCCAATTGTGTCCTGTTACAAGGAGAACAGACTCTTTTTTTTTTTTTGCGGTACGCGGGCCTCTCACTGCCATGGCCTCTCCCACCATGGAGCACAGGCTCCGGATGCGCAGGCTCAGCGGCCATGGCTCACGGGCCCAGCTGCTCCACGGCACGTGGGATCCTCCCGGACAGGGGCATGAACCTGTGTCCCGTGCATCGGCAGGTGGACTCTCAACCACCGCGCCACCAGGGAAGCCCCAGACTCTTTTTTTAAAAACATTTTTTTAATTTTTGACTGCATTGGGTCTTTGTTGCTGTATGAGGACTTCTCTAGTTGCAGTGAGTGGGGGCTACTCTTCGTTGCAGTACGCGGACTTCTCATTGAGGTGGCTTCTCTTGTTGTGGAGCATGGGCTCTACGTGTGCGGGCTTCTGTAGTTGAGGATCACAGGCTCTAGGGCACGTGGGCTCAGTAGTTGTGGCTTGTGGGCTCTAGAGCGCAGGCTCAGTAGTTGTGGTACACAGGCTTAGTTGCTCCGCGGCATGTGGCATCTCCCTGGACCAGGGATTGAAGCCGTGTCCCCTGCATTGGTAGGAGGTTTCTTAACCACTGTGCCACCAGGGAAGTCCAGAGAACAGATTCTTATTGAACTTACGGAGATAACTATATTGCCATGAAAATAAGAATAATCATTATGAGTTTTTGAGTTCTGGAGGGATCAGTCAGGGAGAAAAAAGATAAATGTTTCTATTTTGCTTACAAAGGTATAATTTACCAAATTGCTCTAAGCTGTTAAAAGACAAGAACAAAAATGCTCTTAAGTTAGATAAAAGAGAAGTTTTTCTTAAATCTGGAGAAACAAGTTTTATCAAGCCATTTGTTGTTTTTCACTAGCGTTCTGTAAATTTTTACCCAGTTCAGTGGTATGATTTGAAAGTTATATTCAGAAATTATATTCTAGAGTACTTTTTGGATTCCCTTCCATGAACTTCTATGAAGATGAAACATGTTTGCAGGAAGCTTTTGTAAAAGCAAATGAGTATAACTGTCTAAATGATAAAAGAGTTAAAAATGGCCATGGCTAAAGGTCTTGATGAGAGTCCATTACAGTGCAAGTGACAAGGAAATTTGGTTATTTCTGTGAATAAAACACTGAAGATAATAACTAGAATTATGACTGATAACATTATATCAGGACATCCAAATTTTAGGAATTTCATACAATTTAAAGAAATTTATATTAATAACATTTACTCATTATATATATATGTGTGTGTCTGTACATACATATATATATATATGTATATAATATAACCTAAGAAGGTTTATCATCACTTATTTGACAATGCTTCCCATGTAATTTAACATACCAAATGAACCTAATTAGTTTAACCTCTTTTTTATAAGGAGAGAGAACAAATCTTTTCAGGTGTTCCAGGGACTTCTGGAAAACCCCAAAGTTATTTCCAGGTCAGTAAGACTTTATTTAGAATTTGATTTGGGGAAGTTTGTCAGAGATATCAAAAGGTTTTAAAACACTTGGTCAAATAGGCTCATAGGTTACTGTGAAACAATACTTAGTTATCATTTAACCAAAGTGACAAAGACTTCATGGGCCAATACAGAAAGTTAAATAGTTGTAAAAAGCCTTATGTTTTTTAATATTGAAAAGACTCAGTTTACTTAAGTAATCAAATAACTAATGAAGGGCTTCCCTGGTGGCACAGTGGTTGAGGGTCCGCCTGCCGATGCAGGGGACGTGGGTTCGTGACCCGGTCTGGGAGGATCCCACATGCCGCGGAGCGGCTGGGCCCGTGAGCCATGGCCACTGAGCCTGTGCGTCCAGAGCCTGTGCTCTGCAATGGGAGAGGCCACAACAGTGAGAGGCCTCTGTACCGCAAAAAAAAAAAAAAAAAAAAAAAAAGAACTAATGAAGATAGCAAACACAGGAAATTATTTTGCATAAAACACAAAATCCTTATTTTGTTTGTTGTTTTTGTTTTTGCTTTAAGGCAGATTACTTTAAAAGGTAAAGAAAACCTTTAACGATCTCTTATCAGGAGCACACCAATAGTTCAGTCAAACTTTGTCCTTCTAGCAGATTAAAGAAAATTAAGTTCCAGTTTTCCATATGTACCCTATTGATATTAAAGCTTACTTTTAAAACCCTTATAACAAATTTATTAAATCTTATACAGTTTGATCACACATGGAATTCCTTTCAAGCCAATAAGCTTTTTTTGGCTTAACGAAAGATGCAAGAGGCCTCTCACAGAGCATATGCAGCCCTTCTAAGATCCAGAAATTTCACTCTCAGTTAGTTGAAGAAAGTGAAAGCCTTTTGTGGATACAGATGGTAAGAATGCTGTAGTGAAAATGGTGTCTCTGGTCTCCCTTGAGAATATGAGACAACTCCAGTTACAAACTTCCTAATCTGTGACACTGGAATGGGATTTTTTCAGCGCTAACAAACAGCAAAGGTTGAGACATCAAAGGCCCCTTCTGACAAATTCCCCGGAGAACTGGCATCGCTGGACAAAGAGAGTACTGTTTGTGACTTTGTGTCTCTGAACCCTAGTCTATTTAATTAGTCACCAAGGTGCACCCCAATAAGTGCACCCTCTGGATGGCAGAGACCAGAGAGAATATCCTCATTGGTCAAAAGGCCAAGCTCTCAGGACACAGAACAAGCTGGAAGGAAAAACCTCATCTGGTTTCTACATAGGACACTCACAGGAGAGTTTGTCTAAACAGAATTCCATCTGGTGAGAGTGGTGAATTTGGATCTGTGAAGCTGGCTGGAACAGCAGCCTTATAGGGGGTATTCTTGCATACTGTCCTAGGGTTTTTCCTCCTTATGACAAATGACACAGAAGACAAACACAAAGAAAATAGTGATCATCTCTGGGAGGAAAAGGATCCGTACTCATTACCAAATTTGCCAGAGTTTCTGTGTCCAAGAAGCAAGTTCCACAAATATTTTCTCTTGTTAATCTAAATTTTAAAAGAGAGAAGAAGGATTCTTACCACTTTCCCTTCCATTGCATTCTGTAGGCAGAGATCCAGGAAGTTGATGAGGTAAGAACTCTTACCTTCCACCAGCTTTTGTCAGAGGTTCAAGGAGCTCTCAGCTGCAGTAGCTCAAAGTGAGTGGGTGACTGGGGGTTGGGGAGTGGGGTTCAGCCAGTGTCCTATTGACTACACCAATTGTTTAGGAGGGTGAAAAATTTCCCCTACCCTTCCTGAGTTCTTTTGGCTGCTCTAATAATTAAATTCACACAAGAGAAAAAAATTTAATTTGCTTGAACAGAGGTCTTATATAACTAGGAGCCCTGAAGTAACCAAAGCAGACTTTATATGTCATTTTTAGACAAAGAAACAATTACTTGTGAAGATTTAACAAAACAAAAGAGCTTGTACTTAGGGTAGCAAACTAATAAAACAGTTACAGAGTTTACTTATACAGCTTTCTTAGCCTCTAATTCCCTAAGTCTGGCAATAAAGATGCTTTCTATCCTACTGGTATAGGGAGGATACCTTCACATAGGAGATTTATTTCTCACTTTCAGTGGGTCAGAGGGGAGTCAGAGTGGTTTTTTATGTCATTTTTACACCAGTTGTTTCTCAAGCAACTTTAATTCAAAATAATCAATGTGCCACTTTAGCAAGTTTTTTTTTAAAATGTACAGCCTGTAATCCTTTTTTTTTTTTTTTTAAGAAGATGTTGGGGGTAGGAGTTTATTAATTAATTTATTTATTTTTGCTGTGTTGGGTCTTCGTTTCTGTGCGAGGGCTTTCTCTAGTTGCGGCAAGCGGGGGCCACTGTTCATCGCGGTACGCGGGCCTCTCACTATCATGGCCTCTCTTGTTGCGGAGCACAGGCTCCAGATGCGCAGGCTCAGTAGTTGTGGCTCACGGGCCTAGTTGCTCCGTGGCATGTGGGATCCTCCCAGACCAAGGCTCGAACCCGTGTCCCCTGCATTAGCAGGCAGATTCTCAACCACTGCGCCGCCAGGGAAGCCCCGAGCAAGTTTTGCTTTAGCAACCCTCCCTGATCCCCAACACCCAGAAGCAACCACTTTCAACTCTTTGTTTTGTTTTTTTCCTTAGCTTTATGATCTTTTCCCTAAATTTTATGCTAGTTTCTCCTTTCTGGATTTTTTCAGTCATTATCTATTAATATTAACATATCCCATTTTGGAAGATGATAATTTTTCTTTAGTCCTCATACTTTCACCTCACCCCAACACATGCATTCTTTTTTGCTCCCCATCTGTCTAGTATAGTTATTTCTTAATTCGAGTCAGAGCAAAATTATTGCATTATTATGATGGTGTAAATGCTATTCATAGCTATGCCTTATGGAATACAGTGATTTCTCCCACGATTATTAGCATGATTATTTTTCCCATTCACAACTGTGTTTTCTCTGGATTAAAAAATTGTCCTTTAATTTAAAAAATCAGTTTTCTATGCATTCTTAATTGAAACTTTCTGCCAATCACTTAAATCTGTTGATGTGTTCAGGTATTCTGACATTGCATATCCCTGAAGCCCTCCCTCCTGTAGCAGGCTAGCCTGTCCTAATCTGGAAAGGCTGTTCTTAGAGCCCTCACACAGCTGTGATCGTGGAATTTTTTGTAACCAGGGTTCTGCGATTCCCTCCATATCTCTCCCCTGTAAGGTGCCCATCTCCAGGGTCTCATGGCTTCCTTCCTTTTCTTTGTTTTGGTTTATTCACTGACTTTAGTGAAGCACAGCTTCTAAGTGGCTGAGAGAGGGTGCAGGTGATGGAAAAATTTTGATACCCTGAATATTTGAAAATGTCCTTATTCTTCCCTCACGCTTAATTGATAGGTTGGCTGGATACAGACATCTATGTTGAGAAGTATTTTCCTTCAGAATTTTTTTATGGCATTGCTCTTATACTTCTAGTGTACTGTTGAAAAATGTGAAACTATTCAGTCTCAATATTTTTAAGTGACCATCCCCCTGCCTCCACCCCAGGCTTGCCTCTGTCCCAGTGTTTTAAGATTTCATAATGATGTGACTTTGGTGTGGTTTATTTTCAGCCATTGCCTGGGTTTTCTGGATTTTCTTTCAGTCTGGATACTTAGGTCATTCCATTCTGGAAAATTCACTTGAAATGTTTCTTAGATAATTTTCTCCCCTCATTTTCTCTGTTCTGCTTCTTGGGAACTCCTTTAAACAAAAGGAGTTGAACTTATGAACTTGTTCTCTAATTTTCTGATTATTTTCTCTCTTTTCCATTCTGCTTTCTGAGCAATTTTTCCAGTTTTATCTTCTAACACTTCTATTAAGTTTTTCAATTATGTCATTGTATTTTTAAAATTTCTAATATCTTATATTTTGATGTATTGATTTTTTTTTTTTACAACAAGCTACACTTGTTTCAGAAAACTATTTTTTCTCACCTCCATGAAGATATCAGTGATAATATGTTTTTTCGCTGAGCATGTTCTGTGGTTCTTCCAGTTTGCTTAAATTATAACTCAGTTCTCTTTTTTGTGTGTTAAAAGATGTCTTAGACATCTGGTGATCCTTCATGTTTGCACATATTTGAGAGTGTGGCACACAGCGTGTGAGAGTGGAGACTGTTGACTCTGCTGTCGAAAGATCTGTGTAGACCAGTGCTATCTAATATAACTTTATGCAATGAGCTCCCCCAACTTTCAAATTTTGATGCTGTCATGTTTTTCCTCATTCATTGTCCTTGTGATTTGATGTCTTGAAAGACAGTTCTTTACCATGCTTTAATGGGGTTTCAGAAAAGTATAAAAACAAATGAATATGTTCAGTCAGTCTTCTTTACTCCACATGTTGTCTATCTGCACTGTACAATACCATAACCAATAGCCATACACGTCTGTTGATCACTTGAAATGTGGCTGGTGCAACTAAGGAAATGATGCTTTAATTTAATTAATCTAAGTTTTAATGTAAATCACTACAAGCGGCTAGTGGCTACTATATTGGACAGTGCAGGCCTAGGCTTTCCTTTTGCATTTTTTCTTTAGTGAGTTGGGTTGGATTCATTAAAGAAAGAGGTTTGAACTCCTTTCTGGAAGGCTTAGACCTGATTGCTAACATTCTGAGAGCCAGGTAAAGAAAGAGGAGTAGGGGCAGGGATGAGTTTTTGTTTCCAAAATGCCAACATTCACATATTTTAAAAAAATATTTATTTATTTAATTAATTTTTTGGGCTGCGTCAGGTCTTAGTTGTGGCATGAGGGATCTTTCATTGTGGTGTGGGCTCTTTGTTGCAGCGTGCGGGTTTTCTCTCTCTAGTTATGGCACACGGGCTCCAGGACACATGGGCTCTGTAGTTGTGGTGCATGGGGTCCAGAGTGCGTGGGCTCTGTAGTTTGTGGCACACAGGCTCTCTCGCTGAGGTGCGCAAGCTCAGCAGTTGTGGTGCGTGGGCTTAGTTGCCCTGTGGCATGTGGGATCTTAGTTCCCCAACCGGGGATTGAATCCGTGTCCCCTGCGTTGGAAGGCAGATTCTTCACCACTGGACCACCAGGGAAGTCTCTGCATATTTAAAATTTTCTGTTTAGTATTGCAGTCCCTCAGCTCTCCTAGAGCCCTCTGTTTTAGCTTTTCCAAAAAATAAACTTCTGGGATTTTTGGGGGGAGTAAATAAGGGACTTGAGGTTCTAACTGCTTCTTATTTTTTGCTCTAGCTTTAACCCTACTTCCAGAGCCGCCCAGTGCCACAAATTCCCAAGACTTGTGTATAATTGGTGCTTCTCAGCTTTTATACCATCATCTTGGGAACCAATACTGTTGGATCTGTTACATCAGTTACCTTTCATTAATCTTCCCAACTTTCAAATTTTTGTTTGTTTGTTTGTTTTGTTGTTGTTGTTTGGTTGGTTTTTTTTGGCTGCGCCGCATGGCTTGTGAGATCTCAATTCCCCAACCAGGGATTGAGCCCGGGCCATGGCAGTGAAAGCCCAGAATCCTAACCACAAGGCCACCAGGGAGCTCCCCCAACTTTCAAATTTTGATGTTGTCATGTTTTTTCTCATTCATTGTCCTTGTGATTTGATGTCTGGAAAAAAAAATTCTTCACCATGTTTTAATGGGGTTTCAGAAAATTATAAAAGACAAATGAATATGTCCAGTTAGTCATCTTTACTCCACAGCTGGTTTATTTCGTATATGGGTTGTCTTAGTCTGTTCAGGCTGCTATAACAAAAATACCATAGACTGAGTGGCTAAAACCACCAACATTTATTTCTCACAGTTATGGAGGCTGGGAAGTCCAAGATCAAAGTGCTGGCAGATTTGGTGTTTGGTGAGGACACTAATCCCATTTATAAGAGCTCCATCCTCATGACTTAACTGCTTCTCAAAGGCCCCTCCTCCCATACCATCACATTGGGGGTTAGGATTTCAACATATGAATTTTGGGGAGGCACATTCAGTTCATACCATGGGTCTATATTTATTATCTTTCCAGTGTAATCACTAAACTACTCTTTAAGTTGGTCTTTAAAATGATATTTTACAGTGCCATCCAACTGTTATAATTTAGAATTCCTACCTCAAGGAATGATTTCAAATGTGTGTAAATTTTTGCCTCTTTTTTGTTTTAAAACCAACTCCATCAGCTGACTTCAATAAGCATTTTAAACTTCCACTATTAAGACTGCATCAGGATAATTGAATAGGTTTCCCATAACAGGAGAGACTTTGTATAGACTGAAATAGAAGGCAACTCCTTTTATTTCTGTGGAATAATTTTTGGAGAAAATGTCATTTATATTCAAGTTCATATTGTATTTAGGGAAATCTATACACAATATTAAGCATGGGTGTAACTTAAACACATAATCAATGCTATTGTGTTTTCTCTCCTCTTCTTCCACTAGGGGGGTGGTCAATCATGAAGATTGGATTTTTCCTGGGGGTGCCAATTCAAATTACTATGACTTACAGAAAATAAAGTGCCATTTATTGTTCATCTATGTTTATGAAATTGGGCGTAAATCCACTTTAAAGAAATATATGACAAGGGAGATCAGCAGAGTCATGGGTAAAATAAGCCATTTAATTTTATAAAGTAATACATTTTAAACCTGTATTTCAGTTTGGACTTTTTATGGAGTTAGATGACTTATTTCTGCTACTAATTTCCTAACTATAAGCTGACTTTTCTTGAAGAATAAAGGTGGTTTCTCGTCTTCTAACCACCACAGGTGAACCCAGTCAAGGTCCATGCTTAGGACTTCCAAAGGGCTCCAATGCTCTTCGAGAATGCTACCTTGGGGAATAAGCAGCCACAGCTGGCTTTTCCTCGCCTGTCCTTGAGTGCTAAAATGCGCCTCCTCTCAGTGGATTACTCTTCTGTTTTTGTTAAATCTACAGTTTCACTTCTGTGTTAATCTTAGTGGTTGGCAAAGCCCACTTGGGTTTGTTTTTCTGTTCAGGTGGTTGAAGTTATTGTTCTACCTGTGGTGTTCTTCCTTTTCCCTGAGCTCCTACTTTGCCTTGAATTTGCACTACACCATTTACAGACAGTCCCTAACTTGTGATGATTTCAACTTATGATTTTTTGACTTTAAGGTAGTGTGAAAGCTATACTCGTTCAGTATAAACTATACTTCAAATTTTGAATTTTGATCTTTTCCTGGGCCAGCAATAAGCAGCACAATACTCTCTCATGATGCTGGGCAGCTGCAGCGAGCCTCAGTGCCCAGTCAGCCACATGATCACAAGGGTAAACAACTGATACACAGAGAACAACTTAGGAACCATACAACCATTCTGTTTTTTACTTTCAGTACAGTATTCAATAAATCACATGAGATACTCAACACTGCATTATAAAATAGGTTTTGTGTTAGATGATTTTGCCCAACTGTTGGCTAATGTAAGTGTTCTGAAGACATTTAAATTAGGCTAGGCTAAGCTCTGATGTTCAGTAGCTTAGGTGTATTAAATGCATTTTTGACTTAATGATATTTTCAATTTATGAAGGGTTTATTGGGACTTAGCCCCATTATAAGTTGAGGAAGATCTGTAGTGTCTAATTCTACAGTGCTGTTTTGCTGCTGCTTCTAAGATAGTCCTTACACTCCTTCTGGCCCTACTCTCCTCCCCATCTAGCTCACCTGTGATGGTTCAAAAGACAAAAGTCATTCCTGGTGTGTCTTTGTAACCTCCACAGTGCTACACACGTAGCAGCGCGCAGATTAGGCCTTCTCAGCGAGAGAGACAGAACTGTGACATGTGCTGCCAGTTACCTTGTACATCCTCTGTTCCAAGTACAGTGTAGGCACGTTACGTATTATTTCTCCTCCGTACACAGATCCTGCAAAGGAACTGATAATTTTACCTCATTTCTCAGTTGACTCCGACACTCAGAAAAGGTAAGTAACATGTATAGCTAGTAAGCATCAGAGTTAGAGTTTGAACCCAGGTTGAAGCCAGGATTTGAACCCATGTTCTTCCTACTACTGTATACCAACTTGCCTCTTTCTCAGAGCTCACATAGATTCCAAATAATCACATTATAGCAGTAGTACTTTGCTTGCATCTAGTTTTGTAATTTGGACTACTAACCTCGATGAATTCAAGTCCTATCTTGTTGACTTTCAGTGTTAGCTCTGCTCTTCTGAGAATTAGGTGACCAACTTTCTGAGCAAAACTCCTTGTCTCTTTAGGGCCATTGGAGCCCTATGAGGACCCCGGAGCATCAATATATCATCAGTGAACATCTTGGTTCTGAAACCCAGGACCTACCCTGAGTCTAATAGTGCCAGGGCTATCGTAGTGACGTAGAGCCTATAACTTGTCCCTTCATTTCCTTCTCTGCATTTCATCACTCCCACATTTTTAAAACAACACTTCCTATATGACATAATAATGGGCAAGCACTCTGTGAGCTTTCAAGTGACAAGTAAGTGCCAGGAATATTTTATTTGCCTTGGAAAGATATAAATTCCTGGGTCTATTCAGATTCCAGTGGCTTTCAGAGAAACAGAGCACGCTGCTCTTCTTAAGAAAGGCCACCAATGGGAGTGATTTCTGGTGATGCAATGCTGATATTTTAGTACCATCCTGGAGAAGGGAAGAGGTGGGGTTTCTCTGGAGCCAGATGAACTCATAATTAGTTCTCACCCAGGCTGCTTAAGCAATTATGGTGAAACCAAATCACATTACTCTTTTTTCTCCTGCTCCTGATAAAAGCCTCAGTCCTGTTCCTTCTGCCCCATAGGGCACTTGGCTGGCCATTATTTCTAACATCACACTCTTCTTTCCTGTTGTTTCCAGGCTACAACTGTCACTGTGTAAAATAAGAAGTGTGGGGGAAATAATGCACACCTCTTGGTCTCACTACTTCAGAGGCACCTAGCAACCCTGTCTCCAGGCAGGCAGCACGCATCTCCCTGGTAGTTTACTGCCCACTCACAGCAGAGGCGGCATGCTCTCTGCAAATAGCCTACCTCTTTGCCAGTGCCAGCTTGGTGGTGGGGTGGTGGTGTCATTTGGTGTCCTTGGGGACGTTTGGTTCTTGTTCTGGGAAGCCTAGGGCAAAGCAATGACTACTTCCCCAAAGCTGTTTGTGGAATCAGAAATTAGGTCAAGCAGTTCTGTACTTGGGGATGCACAGTCTAAAGTCAAAAGCAATGGTTTTCAACCTTAGTGTTTTCCAGTCTTTGACACATTTGACAGATAAACCTTCCAGAATGTTCATGACATTATTTTCAAAAGGATGTTTCCCAAGTATATTTATGCAATGAGCAACCCTCCTGGACATTTTGTCCATCCACCACTGGCCCAACAATACTAGGCACACCAGCCATCAGTTTTCTCGATATCCATTCTCTGCCTCCAAAATATCAGTTGGGATGAAGAGAGCCCTGCACTGGCTTACCAACCAGCCACATGGACTTTTCCATTTCAGGACATTATGATAAGATGTTGAGACTTATGATTTGCTTTCTGTACTTCAGGGAATTTTTAAAGGTGCTTTGTTTCTTTACTTCTTATATTTGATTGGCATTTTAACCCTCCCCCAGAGTAAAAGCCTTGGAGAGTGAAAGTTGCATCTCTTTAGGAGGGAAACCAAGCTTTTACGGTGGTGACCGATCATGTTAGGCTTCTAGGCATGTAAAGCTTGATTTGGGAAACTGCAAGTGCTGCTGGGTAGAGGAGTGATTCCAAGATATCGGGAAGGGAATAAGTTTTAACCTCCAAGAGTCATTTCCTCACTCATTCACCAAACAGTTATTGAATTCCTACCATTAGTGCCAGTCCCTCTACTAGGAGAAAGGGAGACAAATATGATTGAAAGGTCTTATTTACAAGCTCATAGTGTGGGGGATATTTTACTGAAAACGACAGTTAGGAACAGTGTCAGATTTGTTGTAATACAAGTACTTGCAAGTTGATTTGGGATCTCAGATGGGGATAGGAGGGCTCTCTAGGGAGATGGGAGGGGGGGAAGGGAGATAAGTTTATATCATTTAATTTTTAATAATAACTCTGTTTAATAACTGGCTCACAACATCCCTGAAAATCTAACACTCAGCTCTCATGAGCTGGTGTGCACTGGCTCCAGCACATTGTGAGATAAAGGTGAAACTGGGAAGTATAGATATACCTTATAGCCATGGTAAGGAGTTTGGATTCTCCCACAAGGCATGATAATTTGAAATGTTAATTAGTGTTTTTGTTTCTCTTGTTTATTTAAAAAAATGTTTATTTATTTGGATGTGCTGAGTCTTTTTTTTTTTTTTAGTTGTGGCATGCAGGATCTTTTAATTATGGCATGCCAGCTCTTAGTTGCGGCATGCGGGATCTAGTTCACTGACCAGGTATCAAACCCCAGGCCCCCTGCATTGGGGTTGCAGAGTCCTAACTGCTGGACCACTGGGAAAGTCCCTTGTTTAGTGTATTTTTACCTTCTTCCACCAAAGAAGGTGCCTAACTTTTATTTTTCCTTCTCTCAGAGGCTTTTGAATTGCTGGGCAGAAACCAAATATTTCTAAAGACCTAAGCTTGGCATTGCCAGCTTTCATAGGATCACCTGGACACAGTCAAGGTGAATGAAGATCAGAGTTGAGCATTATAATCTAAGACCGGAGGGCTCATTCTTGAATATTCTGTGTGAGATCCCTGTACATTTCAAAAGATCCTTGGTGGAAGGAAGGAACCCAATAAAAAGACTGAATTTGAATTTCTCACTGACTGAGGAGGAGAGGGCTCAGCATAATGTAACTATTTTAGAGAAGTTAAGAGAAAGCGTGTTTCTTGCACTCCAATGTTGTAGAGTTAAACTGATAGCCATTATAGCTGTAGATCATACATGTTTTTTAACCAGAAATATAACCCGATTGTATCTAAATTTTAGAAAATAAGTATTACCCATGTAGAGGAGGAATTGGAAGGGGGAGAACCTGATTGAAAAATGAGACCAGTTAGGTGAGATTATCTGCCATGATAAGGAGAGTAATCAGAGTAGTCTCTGGAAAGGCTCCACAACATTTCAGAGGATAAATCACAAAAGGTATGCATACAGGTTGAAGGATTTAAAATATGAGCTGTTAATGGCTCAGCGGCAAATGTAACCCTATGCCTATGTTGGTTACCACTGTCTTCTGCATGCCTAGCACAGTGCCTCATACTTAGCAGGTGCTTAATAAATACCTGAAGGAATGAAAGGGCAGTAAATGAATAAGTCCAGTGAACAAGCAAATACGTATGTTTTCACTACATTAAAAATGAGTCTGGTCAAAGAATAACAAGGCAAGACACAGACTGGGAGAAAATCTTTGCAAAAGACACATCTGACAAGGGACTATTATCCAAAATACACAAAGAACTTTTAAAAATCAACAGTAAGAAAACTAACAACTTGATTTAAAAATTGGCAAAAGACCCGAAAGATACCTCACCAAAGAAGATATACAAATAACAAATAAAGCATATGAAAAGATGTTCTATTTTATATGTCATTAGGGAAATGTAAATTAAAACAATAATGACTACCACCACACACTTATTGGAGTGGCCAAAATCCAGAGCACTGACAACACCAAACACTGGCAGGGATGTAGAGCAACAGGAACTCTCATTCATTACTGGTGGGAATGCAAAATGATACAGCCACTTTGGAAGACAGTTGGCAGTCAAGATAAAACTAAACATTCCATTTAGTTTTATAAGATAAAACTAAACACTCCATTAGCGTGTGTTCTAGCAATCATACTTCTTAGTATTTATCCAAAGGAGTTGAAAACTTTTGTCCACATAAAAACCTGCACACAAATGTTTATAGCAACTTTTTTTATAATTGCTAAAATGTGGGAGCAACCAAGATGTCCTTTAGTAGGTGAATGGATAAACAAACTATGGTACATCCAGACAAAGGAATATTATTCAGCCCTAAAATGAAATGAGTTGTCAAGCCATGAAAAAAACATGGAGGAAACGTAAATGTGTATTACTAAATGAAAGAAGCCAAACTGAGAAGGCCACGTACTGTGTGATTTCATACTGTGACATTCTGAAAAAGACAAACCTATGATGACAATAAAAAGATCAGTGGTTGCCAGGGGTTGGGGGTGGGAGAGAAGCATGAACAGGTGGAACACAGAAGACTTTTAGGTCATTGTAACTATTCTGTATTGATACTATCATGGTGAATACATGTCATTATATGTTTGTCAAAACCCATAGAATGTACAGAACCAAGAGTAAAACCTAGTGTCAAGCTATGGACTTTGCATGATAATGATGTGTCAGTGTAGGCTCACCAATTGTAGCAAGTCTACCACTGTGGTGGGAGATGTTGATAGTGGGGGAAACTGTGTGTGTATTGAGGACAGAGGGTAATGGGAAATCTCAGTATGTTCCATTAAATTTTGCTATGAACAAAAACTCTAAAAAATAAAATATTCTAAAAAGGGAAAAAAAACCATCTGGGAATTAATCTGAGGACTCATGACTCAGTACCTAAATGGTGGTTATGGAAACCAGAGCATTTCTATGTTGCCTGAAGATGATATTCTGACCAGTAGACTGCACTTGCATAAAGATCAATGAGCCCATCAATGAAAACAAATGCCAGTGTGGCAGGGGAAATTCAGGTATACAGATTATTATGAGGTATGTGTTGAAGAATGGAGTATGAGAATTTGAACCAACTTAACCCAGTTTACTGTTGCACAAATGTCAGGTAATTTTGGACTCCATAAGAACTCTCCAGGAGTTAGAGGAGGTGTCAGCTCTATGTTTTCATCTTACCGCCTTTTTACCAGGCAGTTGTAGCAAAAGCACATTTCAGACCATATTATTCTAAGTAAACAAATATTGGGTAGCAAGCAGGCACAAAGCAATCATGCAGTCTCTGTTTACTTCCAATATTTTCAGTTTCAAGCCTGACACATTAACCAGGACCTTCATGAAAGGCTCTCTCCAAGATGAAGACAGGTGTGTTCTGATGGAGAGAGGGTCAGGCCTTTTAGTCAGATCAGATAACAAGATCGTCCACTGATGGGAGGGGCACGGGGCCATACCAACTATTCCCCTGGTATGAACTACTGGTCCAGACAGGTATTCATACTTTGTTCCTGCAAAGGTGGAGATGCACAACTTCTAACAATCACATAACTTAAACTCCACTAATTTCGCCAATTAGAAATTCCTTCTTACACACTAAATAATAAAACTTTTGGTGTTGATTTTGACAAAAATACTTTTGAATGCCACCTGGCCAATTCTTAGGATGTTAATTATATTAGGCCACTTCATATGCTCATTGATCCATAGGGTATAGATTAAATTGTGCACACAGAGTTCCAAATGTTTACACACTGTGGTATTGTAAAGCAAATTGCAACAGACAATAAAACTGAAAGAAACATCAAGAAAAAGATTTTTTAAAAGATCCATCAGAATTAAACTGTTCCTCTGCTTTGCATTGTACTAGTAACTATGACATCTAATTGCACATGTTACCAGTTATTGTGCTGGAGAGAGTGAGTGTATATGGGGCTTTATAACATTTAAATGAAAACAGTTTAAAGCAATTTACTGACTTGGTTGATGTAGTATCATAGCTCTTTTCTGAGATTCCCCATTAGCAAATATTTCCCATTAACAAAACCCTCTATGTAAGGCTTTATTTGGTATGCTTTTTTCTTTTTTTCTTGGTAACAAGAAGAGCCATGAGTACTATGGATGAGCAGAAAAATATCCTAGAGAGAGGTTGTCATAGGAACTGCCCAGTAGAACAGTTATGCACAGGATAAATGCACCATCCAAAAAAGAGAGGAAAGAAGTGATCTTGAAGCTAACCTTTCCATCACTTTTGGGAGTAAAGCTCTCATGAATCTCATGTAAATTGTCCTCAGTGATAGCAGGGGTAGGTGGGATACTAGGAGACAGGGGGCTGATGATATATACCTCACAGGATTTTTGTAGAAGATTAAAAATAGATAAAATAGGCGTGAGCATGGGCAGCTGACTTGTTTTCCCTTCCTCATGCTGCAGCATGAGCTCCAATAAAGCTTTGCCTGAAATTCTCATCTGGCCTTTTGTCAATTTCTATTGATTAAAGAGTCCAAGGGACTGGGTCACTATCAATTACATGGGTTACTTGGTCCTGCTGGGTCCAAGCTTGTGAGCTTCTTTCCAATCAAAGTTACCCTCATGGGAATGATGTGGGTAATCCATGAAGTTCTGTTATCCTGGTCCAAGAGATTGAATGGGAATTCTCTAACTTAATTTTTTTTAATACAAGAATATAATTTTTAAAACCTGTTTGCTTTGAAGTAATTTTAGATTCACAGGAAATTGCAAAGATACTACAGAAAAGTCCCCTATACGTTTCACCCAGTGTCCGTAAATGGTGGCATCTTAAATAAATATAGTACATTAGCAAAACAAGGAAATTAACAATGGTACAACATGTGTATACATCTATGTAATTTTTTTTTGAATTCTTGAATTTGATTTTATTTTTTTATACAGCAGGTTCTTATCAGTTATCCATTTTATACACATCACTGTATGCATGTCAATCCCAATCTCTCAATTCATCATCCCCCCCCACCACCACCGTTATCCCCCCTTGGTGTCCGTACGTTTGTTCTCTACATCTGTGTCTCAATTTCTGCCCTTCAAACTGGTTCATCTGGACCATTTTTCTAGGTTCCACATATATACGTTAATGTACAATATTTGTTTTTCTCTTTCTGACTTACTTCACTCTGTATGACAGTCTCTAGATTCATCCACATCTCTACAAATGACCCAGTTTCGTTCCTTTTTATGGCTGAGTAATATTCCATTGTATATATGTACCACAACTTCTTTATCCATTAATCTGTTGATGGGCATTTAGGTTGCTTCCATGTCCTGGCTATTGTAAATAGTGCTGCAATGAACATTGGGGTGCATGTGTCTTTTTGAATTATGGTTCTCTCAGGGTATATGCCCAGTAGTGGGATTGCTGGGTCATATGGTAGTTCTATTTTTAGTTGTTTAAAGAACCTCCATACTGTTCTCCATAATGACTGTATCAATTTACATTCCCACCAACAGTGCAAGAGGGTTCCCTTTTCTCCACACCCTCTCTAGCATTTGTTGTTTGTAGATTTTCTGATGATGCCCATTCTAACTGGTGTGAGGTGATACCTCATTGTAGTTTTTTTTTTTTCTTTTTTTTGTGGTACGTGGGCCTCTCACTGTTTTGGCCTCTCCCGTTGTGGAGCACAGGCTCCAGATGCACAGGCTCAGTGGCCATGGCTCACGGGCCCAGCCGCTCCACAGCATGTGGAATCCTCCCGGACCGGGGCATGAACCCGTGTCCCCTGCATCGGCAGGCGGACTCTCAACCACTGTGCCACCAGGGAAGCCCCTCATTGTAGTTTTGATTTGCATTTCTCTAATAATTAGTGATGTTGAGCAGCTTTTCATGTGCTTCTTGGCCATCTGTATGTCTTCTTTGGAGAAATGTCTATTTAGGTCTTCTGCCCATTTTTGGATTGGGTTGTTTGTTTTTGTAATATTGAGCTGCATGAGCTATTTATACATTTTGGAGATTAATCCTTTGTCCATTGATTCGTTTGCAAATATTTTCTCCCATTCTGAGGGTTGTCTTTTCATCTTGTTTGTAGTTTACTTTGCTGTGCAAAAGCTTTGAAGTTTCATTAGGTCCCATTTGTTTATTTTTGTTTTTATTTCCATTACTCTAGGAGGTGGATCAAAAAAGATCTTGCTGTGATTTATGTCAAAGAGTGTTCTTCCTATGTTTTCCTCTAAGAGTTTTATAGTGTCCAGTCTTAAATTTAGGTCTCAAATCCATTTTGAGTTTATGCTTGTGTATGGTGTTAGGGAGTGTTCTAATTTCATTCTTTTACATGTAGCTGTCCAGTTTTCCCAGCACTACTTATTGAAGAGACTGTCTTTTTCCATTGTATATCCTTGCCTCCTTTGTCATAGATTAGTTGACCATAGGTGTGTGGGTTTGTCTCTGGGCTTTCTATCTTGTTCCATTGATCTATGTTTCTGTTTTTGTTCCAGTGCCATATTGTCTTGATTACTGTAGCTTTGTAGTATAGTCTGAAGTCAGGGAGTCTGATTCCTCCCGCTCCTTTTTTTCCCTCAAGACTGCTTTGGCTATTCGGGGTCCTTTGTGTCTCCATACAAATTTTAAGATTTTTTGTTCTAGTTCCATAAAAAAAAAAAAAAAAAAGCCATTGGTAATTTGATAGGGATTGCATTGACTCTGTAGATTGTTTTGGGTAGTATAGTCATTTTCACGGTATTCATTCTTCCAATCCAAGAACATGGTATATCTCTCCATCTGTTGTTATCATCTTTAATTTCTTTCATCAGTGTCTTATAGTTTTCTTCATACAGATCTTTTGTCTCCCTATGTAGGTATATACCTAGGTATTTTATTCTTTTTGTTGCAATGGTAAACGGGAGTGTTTCCTTAATTTCTCTTTCAGATTTTTCATCATTAGTGTATAGGAATGCAAGAGATTTCTGTGCATTAATTTTGTATCCTGCAACTTTACCAAATTCATTGATTAGCTCTAGTAGTTTTCTGGTGGCATTTTTAGGATTCTCTATGTATAGTATTATGTCATCTGTAAACAGTGACAGTTTTACTTCTTTTCCAATTTGTGTTACTTTTCTTTCTTTTTCTTCTCTGATTGCCGTGGCTAGGACTTGCAAAACTCTGTTGAATAATAGTGGTGAGAGTGGACATCCTTTTCTTCTTCCTGATCTTAGAGGAAATGCTTTCAGTTTTTCACCATTGAGAATGATGTTTGCTGTGAGTTTGTTGTATATGGCCTTTATTATGTTGAGGTAGGTTCCCTCTATGCCCACTTTCTGGAGAGTTTTTATCACAAATAGGTGTTGAATTTTGTCAAAAGCTTTTTCTGCATCTATTGAGATGATCATATGGTTTTTATTCTTCAATTTGTTAATATGGTGTATCACATTGATTGATTTGTGTATATTGAAGAATCCTTGCATCCCTGGGATAAATCCCACTTGATCATGGTGTATGATCCTTTTAGTGTCTTGCTGGACTCTGTTTGCTAGTAGTTTGTTGAGGATTTTTGCATCTATAGTCATCAGTGATATTGGTCTGTAATTTTCTTTTTTTGTAATATCTTTGCTGGTTTTGGTATCAGGGTGATGGTGGCCTCATAGAATGAGTTTGGGAGTGCTCCTTCCTCTGCAATTTTTTGGAAGAGTTTGAGAAGGATGGGTGTTAGCTTTTTGCTAAATGTTTGATAGAATTCACCTGTGAAGCCATCGGGTCTCAGACTTTTGTTTGTTGGAAGATTTTTAATCACAGTTTCAATTCCATTACTTGTGATTGGTCTGTTCATATTTTCTATTTCTTCCTGGTTCAGTCTTGGAAGGTTATACCTTGCTAAGAATTTGTCCATTTCTTCCAGGTTGTCCATTTTATTGGCATAGAGTTGCTTGTAGTAGTCTGTTAGGATGCTTTGTATTTCTGTGGTGTCTGTTGTAACTTCTCCTTTTTCATTTCTAATTTTATTGATTTGAGTCCTCACCCTCTTTTTCTTGATGAGTCTGCATAATGGTTTATCAATTTTGTTTATCTTCTCGAAGAACCAACTTTTAGTTTTATTGATCTTTGCTATTATTTTCTTTGTTTCTATTTCATTTATTTCTGCTGTGATCTTTATGATTTCTTTCCTTCTGCTAACTTTGAGTTTTGTTTATTCTTCTTCCTCTAGTTCCTTTAGGTGTAAGTTTAGATTGTTTATTTGAGATTTTTCTTGTTTCTTGAGGTAGGCTTGTATTGCTATAAACTTCCGTCTTAGAACTGCTTTTCCTGCATCCCATAGGTTTTGGATCATCATGTTTTCATTGTCATTTGTCTCTCAGTATTTTTTTATTTCCTCTTTGATTTCTTCAGTGATCTCATGGTTATTTAGTAAAGTACTGTTTAGCCTCCATGTGTTTGTGTTTTCTACATTTTTTTCCCTGTAATTGATTTCTAATGTCATAGCACTGTGCTCAGAAAAGATGCTTGATATGATTTCAATTTCCTTAAATTTACTGAGGCTTGATTTGTGACCCAAGATGTGATCTATCCTGTAGAATATTCCGTGAGCACTTGAGAAGAAAGTGTAATCTGCTGTTTTTGGATGGAATGTCCTATAAATGTCAATTAAATCTATGTGGTCTATTGTGACATTTAAAGCATATGTTTCCTTATTAATTTTCTGTTTGGATGATCTGTCCATGGGTGTAAATGTTTTGTTAAAGTCCCCCACTATTATTGTGTTACTGTCGATTTCTTCTTTTATAGCTGTTAGCATTGGCCTCATGTATTGAGGTGCTCCTGTGTTGGGTGCATATATATTTATAATTGTTATATATTCTTCTTGGATTGATCCCTTGATCATTATGTAGTGTCCTTCCTTGTATCTTGTAACATTCTTTATTTTAAAGTCTATTTTATCTGATACAAGTATTGCTACTCCAGGTTTCTTTTGATTTCCATTTGCATGGAATATCTTTTTCCATCCCCTCACTTTATTTATTTATTTATTTATTTTATTAGTTTCTGCTTTATAACAAAGTGAATCAGTCATACATATACATCTGTTCCCACATCCCCTCCCTCATGCATCTCCCTCCCTCCCACCCTCCCCATCCCACCCCTCCAGGCGGTCACAAAGCACCGAGCTGATCTCCCTGTGCTCTGCGGCTGCTTCCCACTATCTATCTACCTTACGTTTGGTAGTGTATATATGTCCATGCCTCTCTTTCCCTTTGTCACAGCTTACCCTTCCCCTTCCCCATATCCTCAAGTCCATTCTCAAGTAGGTCTGTGTCTTTATTCCCGTTTTACCCCTAGATTCTTCATGACATTTTTTTTTTTTAATTCCATATATATGTGTTAGCATACGGTATTTGTCTTTCTCTTTCTGACTTACTTCACTCTGTATGACAGACTCTAGGTCTATCCACCTCATTACAAATAGCTCAGTTTCGTTTCTTTTTATGGCTGAGTAATATTCCATTGTATATATGTGCCACATCTTCTTTATCCATTCATCCGATGATGGACACTTAGGTTGTTTCCAGCTCCGGGCTATTGTGAATAGAGCTGCAATGAACATTTTGGTACATGTCTCTTTTTGAATTATGGTTTTCTCAGGGTATATGCCTAGTAGTGGGATTGCTGGGTCATATGGTAGTTCTATTTTTAGTTTTTTAAGGAACCTCCATACTGTTCTCCATAGTGGCTGTACCAATTCACATTCCCACCAGCAGTGCAAGAGTGTTCCCTTTTCTCCACACCCTCTCCAGCATTTATTGTTTCTAGATTTCTTGATGATGGCCATTCTGACTGGTGTGAGATGATATCTCATTGTAGTTTTGATTTGCATTTCTCTAATGATTAATGATGTTGAGCATTCTTTCATGTGTTTGTTGGCAGTCTGTATATCTTCTTTGGAGAAATGCCTATTTAAGTCTTATGCCCATTTTTGGATTGGGTTGTTTGTTTTTTTGCTATTGAGCTGCATGAGCTGTTTATAAATTTTGGAGATTAATCCTTTGTCAGTTGCTTCATTTGCAAATATTTTCTCCCATTCTGAGGGTTGTCTTTTGGTCTTGTTTATGGTTTCCTTTGCTGTGCAAAAGCTTTGAAGTTTCATTAGGTCCCATTTGTTTATCTTTGTTTTTAGTTCCATTTCTCTAGGAGGTGGGTCCAAAAGGATCTTGCTGTGATTTATGTCATAGAGTGTTCTACCTATGTTTTCCTCTAAGAGTTTGATAGTTTCTGGCCTTACATTTAGGTCTTTAATCCATTTTGAGCTTATTTTTGTGTATGGTGTTAGGGAATGATCTGATCTCATACTTTTACATGTCCCTGTCCAGTTTTCCCAGCACCACTTATTGAAGAGGCTGTCCTTTCTCCACTGTACATTCCTGCCTCCTTTATCAAAGATAAGTTGGCCATATGTGCGTGGGTTTATCTCTGGGCTTTCTATCCTGATCCACTGATCTATCTTTCTGTTTTTATGCCAGTACCACACTGTCTTAATTACTGTAGCTTTGTAGTATAGTCTGAAGTCAGGCAGCCTGATTCCTCCAGCTCCGTTTTTCGTTCTCAAGATTGCTTTGGCTATTCGGGGTCTTTTGTTTTTCCAAACAAATTTTGAAATTTTTTGTTCTACTTCTGTGAAAAATGCCAGTGGTAGTTTGATAGGGATTGCATTGAATCTGTAGATTGCTTTGGGTAGTAGAGTCATTTTCACAATATTGATTCTTCCAATCCAGGAGCATGGTATATCTCTCCATCTATTTATATCATCTTTAATTTCTTTCATCAGTGTCTTATAATTTTCTGCATACAGGTCTTTTGTCTCCTTGGGTAGGTTTATTCCTAGATATTTTATTCTTTTTGTTGCAATGGTAAATGGGAGTGTTTTCTTGATTTCATTTTCAGATTTTTCATCATTAGTGTACAGGAATGCCAGAGATTTCTGTGCATTAATTTTGTATCCTGCTACTTTACCAAATTCATTGATTAGCTCTAGTAGTTTTTCGGTAGCATCTTTAGGATTCTCTATGTATAGTATCATGTCATCTGCAAACAGTGACAGCTTTACTTCTTCTTTTCCAATTTGGATTCCTTTTATTTCCTTTTCTTCTCTGATTGCTGTGGCTAAAACTTCCAAAACTAGGTTGAATAAGAGTGGTGAGAGTGGGCAGCCTTGTCTTGTTCCTGATCTTAGTGGAAATGGTTTCAGTTTTTCACCATTGAGGACAATGTTGGCTGTGGGTTTGTCATATATGGCCTTTATTATGTTGAGGAAAGTTCCCTCTATGCCTACTTTCTGCAGGGTTTTTATCATAAATGGGTGTTGAATTTTGTCGAAAGCTTTCTCTGCATCTATTGAGATGATCATATGGTTTTTCTCCTTCAACTTGTTAATATGGTGTATCACATTGATTGATTTGCGTATATTGAAGAATCCTTGCATTCCTGGAATAAACCCCACTTGATCATGGTGTATGATCCTTTTAATGTGCTGTTGGATTCTGTTTGCTAGTATTTTGTTGAGGATTTTTGCATCTATGTTCATCAGTGATATTGGCCTGTAGTTTTCTTTCTTTGTGACATCCTTGCCTGGTTTTGGTATCAAGGTGATGGTGGCCTCGTAGAATGAGTTTGGGAGTGTTCCTTCCTCTGATATTGTTTGGAAGAGCTTGAGAAGGATGGGTGTTAGCTCTTCTCTAAATGTTTGATAGAATTCGCCTGTGAAGCCATCTGGTCCTGGGCTTTTGTTTGATGGAAGATTTTTAATCACAGTTTCAATTTCAGTGCTTGTGATTGGTCTATTCATATTTTCTATTTCTTCCTGAGTCAGTCTTGGTAGGTTGTGCATTTCTAAGAATTTGTCCATTTCTTCCAGGTTGTCCATTTTATTGGCATAGAGTTGCTTATAGTAATCTCTCATGATCTTTTGTATTTCTGCAGTGTCAGTTGTTACTTCTCCTTTTTCATTTCTAATTCTACTGATTTGAGTCTTCTCCCTTCTTTTCTTGATGAGTCTGGCTAATGGTTTGTCAATTTTGTTTATCTTCTCAAAGAACCAGCTTTTAGTTTGGTTGATCTTTGCTATCGTTTCCTTCATTTCTTTTTCATTTATTTCTGATCTGATCTTTATGATTTCTTTCCTTCTGCTAACTTTGGGGGTTTTTTGTTCTTCTTTCTCTAATTGCTTTAGGTGCAGGGTCAGGTTGTTTACTCGAAATGTTTCCTGTTTCTTAAGGTGGGATTGTATTGCTATAAACTTCCCCCTTAGAACTGCTTTTGCTGCGTCCCATAGGTTTTGGGTCGTTGTGTCTCCATTGTCATTTGTTTCTAAGTATTTCTTAATTTCCTCTTTGATTTCTTCAGTGATCACTTCATTATTGAGTAGTGTATTGTTTAGCCTCCATGTGTTTGTATTTTTTACAGATCTTTTCCTGTAATTGATGTCTAGTCTCATAGCATTGTGGTCGGAAAAGATACTTGATACAATTTCAATTTTCTTAAATTTACCAAGGCTTGATTTGTGACCCAAGATATGATCTATCCTGGAGAATGTTCCATGAGCACTTGAGAAAAATGTGTATTCTGTTGTTTTTGGGTGGAATGTCCTATAAATATCAATTAAGTCCATCTTGTTTAATGTATCATTTAAAGCTTGTGTTTCCTTATTTATTTTCATTTTGGATGATCTGTCCATTGGTGAAAGTGGGGTGTTAAAGTCCCCTACTATGATTGTGTTACTGTCGATTTCCCCTTTTATGGCTGTTAGTATTTGCCTTATGTATTGAGGTGCTCCTATGTTGGGTGCATAAATATTTACAATTGTTATATCTTCTTCTTGGATCGATCCCTTTATCGTTATGTAGTGTCCTTCTTTGTCTCTTCTAATAGTCTTTATTTTAAAGTCTATTTTGTCTGATATAAGAATTGCTACTCCAGCTTTCTTTTGATTTCCATTTGCATGGAATATCTTTTTCCATCCCCTTACTTTCAATCTGTATGTGTCTCTAGGTCTGAAGTGGGTCTCTTGTAGACAGCATATATATGGGTCTTGTTTTTGTATCCATTCAGCCACTCTGTGTCTTTTGGTGGGAGCATTTAGTCCATTTACATTTAAGGTAATTATTGATATGTATGTTCCTATTCCCATTTCCTTAATGGCTTTGGGTTCGTTATTGTAGGTATAGCCCTTCTGTTGTGTTTCTTGCCTAGAGAAGTTCCTTTAGCATTTGTTGTAAAGCTGGTTTGGTGGTGCTGAACTCTCTCAGCTTTTGCTTGTCTGTAAAGGTTTTAATTTCTCCATCAAATCTGAATGAGATCCTTGCTGGGTAGAGTAATCTTGGTTGCAGGTTTCTCTCCTTCATCACTTTAATTATGTCCTGCCACTCCCTTCTGGCTTGTAGAGTTTCTGCTGAGAGATCAGCTGTTAACCTGATGGGGATTCCCTTGTGTGTTATTTGTTGTTTTTCCCTTGCTGCTTTTAATATGATTTCTTTGTGTTTAATTTTTGACAGTTTGATTAATATGTGTCTTGGCGTATTTCTTCTTGGATTTATTCTGTATGGGACTCTCTGTGCCTCCTGGACTTGATTAACTATTTCCTTTCCCATATTAGGGAAGTTTTCAACTATAATCTCTTCAAATATTTTCTCAGTCCCTTTCTTTTTCTCTTCTTCTTCTGGAACCCCTATAATTCGAATGTTGGTGCGTTTAATGTTGTCCCAGAGGTCTCTGAGACTGTCCTCTGTTCTTTTCATTCTTTTTTCTTTATTTTTCTCTGCATCAGTTATTTCCACTATTTTATCTTCCACCTCACTTATCCGTTCTTCTGCCTCAGTTATTCTGCTATTGATCCCATCTAGAGTATTTTTCATTTCATTTATTGTGTTTTTAATCGATGCTTGATTCATCTTTAGTTCTTCTAGGTCCTTGTTAACTGTTTCTTGCATATTGTCTATTCTATTTCCAAGATTTTGGATCTGGGAAATAGAATCTTGGATCAGCTTTACTATCATTATTCTGAATTCTTTTTCAGGTAGACTGCCTATTACCTCTTCATTTGTTAGGTCTGGTACGTTTTTATCTTGCTCCTTCACCTGCTGTGTGTTTTTCTGCTTTCTCATTTTGCTTATGTTACTGTGTTTGGGGTCTCCTTTTTGCAGGCTGCAGATTCGTAGTTCCCGTTGTTTTTGGTGTCTGTCCCCCGTGGCTAAGGTTGTTTCAGTAGGTTGTGTAGGCTTCCTGGTGGGGGGGACTAATGCCTGTGTTCTGGTGGTTGAGGCTCGATCTTGTCTTTCTGGTGGACAGGTCCATGTCTGGTGGTGTGTTTTGGGGTGCCTGTGGCCTTATTATGTTTTTAGGTAGCCTCTCTGCTAATGGGTGGGGTTGTGTTCCTGCCTTGCTAGTTGCTTGGCATAGGGTGACCAGCACTGTAGCTTGCTGGTCGTTGACTGAAGCTGGGTGCTGGTGTTGAGATGGAGATCCCTGGGAGATTTTCGCTGCTTGATATTATGTGGAGCTGGGAGGTCTCTTGTGGACCCGTGTCCTGAAGTTGGCTCTCCCACTTCAGAGGCACAGCACTAACTCCTGGCTGCAGCACCAAGAGCCTTTCATCCACCCGGCTCAGAATAACAGTGAGAAAAAGTAGAAAGAAATAATTAGTAGAAGAAAGAAAGAGAGATTGAAAGAAAGGAAGAAGGGAAGTAAGGAAGGAAGGAAGGAAGAAAGAAAGAAAGGAAGGAGGGAGGAAGGATGGAAAGAAAGGAAAGAAAGGAGGGAGGGAGGGAGGAATGAAAGCAAAAGGAAGAGTGAATGGAAGAAGAGAGGGAGGGAGGGAGGAAGGAAAGAAAGAAAGAAAGACAGGAGGGAGGGAGGGAGGAAGGAAAGAAAAAGAAAGTGGAAAGAAGAAGGGTGGGAGGGAGGGAGGGATGGAGGAAAGAAAAAGAAAGAAGGAAAGGAGGAGCGGAGGGAGGGAGGGAGGAAGGGAAGGGAGGAAAAAAAGAAAGAGCAGGTAAAGTAAAATAGAATAGAGTATGAAATATAGTAGCGTTATTAAAATTAAAAAGTAATTATTGAAAAAAAACACGGACCGAAAGAACCCTGGGACATATGGTGGAAGCAAAGCTATACAGAGAGAATCTTACACAGAAGATTACACATACACATTCACAAAAAGAGAGCAGGGGGAAAAATCAAAAATCTTGCTCTCCAAGTCCACCTCCTCGATTTGGGATAATTCGTTGTAAAAAGAGGAAAAGGGCGAAAAGTCTGAAATCTTGCTAAGTCCACCTCCTTAATTTGAGATAATTCGTTGTAAAAAGAGGGAAAAAAAGGGGGGGAAAGTCTTAAATCTTGTCCTCAAGGTCCACTTCCTCAATTTGGGATGATTCGCTGTCCATTCATGCACTCCACAGACGCAGGGCACATCAAATGGACTGTGGAGCTTTAACCCGCTGCCTCGGAGGCTGCACAGAGAGATTTCCCTGTCTCTGCTCTCACAGCTCCCGGGTCTCAGCCTTGGACCTGGCCCCGCCTCTGCGCGTAGGTCGCCGGAGGGCGTCCGTTCTTCGCTCAGACAGGACGGGTTTAAAGGAGCCGCTGATTCGGGGGCTCTGGCTCACTCAGGCAGAGGGGAGGGAGGGGAATGCCCTCTCCTCGCGCACCAGGCAACAAAAGGGAAAAAAGTCTCTTGCCTCTCCGGTAGCTCCAGACCCTTTCCCCGGACTCCCTCCGGGCTAGCACTAACCCCTTCAGGCTCTCTTCCTGCCGCCAGCCCCAGTCCTCTCCCTGCGCTCCGACTGAAAGCCGATACCCGAGCCTCAGCTCCCAGCCCCGCCCGCCCTGGCGGCCGAGCAGACAAGTCTCTCGGGCTGGTGTGTGCCTGAGGGCACCGATCCTCTGTGCCAAAATCTCTCTGCTTTGCCCTCCACACCCCTGTTGCTGTGCTCTCCTCCGCTACTCCGAAGCTTTCCCCCTCCGCCACCTGCAGTCTCCGCCCTCGAAGGGGCTTGTAGTGTGTAGAAACCTTCCCTCCTTCACGGCTCCCTCCCACTGGTGCAGGTCCCGTCCATATCCTATTGTCTCTGTTTATTCTTTTTTTCTTTTGACCTACCCAGGTATGTGGGGAGCTTCTTGCCTTTTGGGGGGTCTGAGGTCTTCTGTCAGCGTTCAGTAGGTGTTCTGTTGGAGTTGTTCCACGTGTAGATGAATTTCTGATGTATCTGTGGGGAGGAAGGTGATCTCCGCGTCTTACTCTTCCGCCATCTTCCTCCGGCTCCCCATCCCCTCACTTTAAGTCTGTATGTGTCTGTAGGTCTGAAGTGGGTCTCTTGTAGACAGCATATATATGGGTCTTGTTTTTGTATCCATTCAGTGAGCCTGTGTCTTTTGGTTGGAACATTTAATCCATTCATGTTTAAGGTAATTATCAATTTGTATGTTCCTGTGACCATTTTCTTAATTGTTTTGGGTTTGATTTTGTAGGTTCTTTTCTTCTGTTATGTTTCCCACTTAGAGAAGTTCCTTTAGCATTTGTTGTAGAGCTGGTTTTGTGGTGCTGAATTCTCTTACCTTTTGCTTGTCTGTAAAGCTTTTGATTTCTCCATCGAATCTGAATGAGATCCTTGCTGGGTAGAATAATCTTGCTTGTAGGTTCTTCCCTTTCATCACTTTAAATATGTCATGCCACTCCCTTCTGGCTTGTAGAGTTTCTGCTGAGAAATCAGCTGTTAACCTTATGGGAGTTCTCTTGTATATTATTTGTCATTTTTCTGTTGCTGCTTTCAATAATTTTTCTTTTTCTTTAATTTTTGACAATTTGATTACTATGTGTCTCAGCGTGTTTCTCCTTGGGTTTATCCTGTAAGGGCTGTCTGCACTTCTTGGACTTGGGTGGCTATTTCCTTTCTCATGTTAGGGAAGTTTTCGACTATAATCTCTTCAAATATTTTCTCGGGTCCTTTCTTTCTCTGTTTTCCTTCTGGGACCCCTATAATATGAATGTTGTTGCATTTAATGTAGTCCCAGAGGTCTCTTAGGCTGTCTTCATTTCTTTTCATTCTTTTTTGTTTATTCTGTTCCATACCAGTGAATTCCACCATTCTGTCTTTCAGGTCACTTATCCATTCTTCTGCCTCAGTTATTTTGC
Source organism: Hyperoodon ampullatus (assembly GCF_949752795.1). Taxonomy (NCBI): domain Eukaryota; kingdom Metazoa; phylum Chordata; class Mammalia; order Artiodactyla; family Ziphiidae; genus Hyperoodon; species Hyperoodon ampullatus. The sequence continues at coordinate 120,682,633 of NC_136918.1, forward strand.
TATTGATCCCTTTTAGTGTATTTTTCATTTCAGTTATTGTATTGTTCATCTCTGTTTGTTTGTTCTTTAATTCTTCTAGTTCTTTGTTAAACATTTCTTGCATCTTCTTGATCTTTGCCTCCATCCTTTTTCTGAGGTCCTGGATCATCTTCACTATCATTATTCTGAATTCTTTTTCTGGAAGGTTGCCTATCCCCACTTCATTTAGTTGTTTTTCTGGGGCTTTATCTTGTTCCTTCATGTGGTACATAGCGCTCTGCCTTTTCATCTTGTCTATCTTTCTGTAAATGTGTTTTTTGTTCCACAGGCTGCAGGATTGTAGTTCGTCTTGCTTCTGCTGTCTGCCCTCTGGTGGATGAGGCTATCTAAGAGGCTTGTGCAAGTTTCCTGATGGGAGGGACTGGTGGTGGGTAGAGCTGGGTGTTGCTCTTTTGGTCAGAGCTCAGTAAAACTTTAATCCACTAGTCTGCTGATGAGTGGGGCTTGGTTCCCTCCCTGTTGGTTGTTTGGTCTGAAGCGACCCAACACTGGAGCCTACCCAGGCTCTTTGGTGGGGCTAATGGTGGACTCTGGGAGGGCTCATGCCAAGGAGTACTTCCCAGAACTTCTGCTGCCAGTGTCCTTGTCCTCACAGTGAGACACAGCCACCCCCTGCCTCTGCAGGAGACCCTCCAACACTAGCAGGTACATCTGGTTCGGTCTCCTATGGGGTCACTGCTGCTTCCCCTGCATCCCGATGCACACACTACTTTGTGTGTGCCCTCCAAGAGTGGAGTCTCTGTTTCCCTGAGGCCTGTTGAAGTCTTGCAATCAAATCCCACTAGCCTTCAAATTCTGATTCTGTAGGACTTCCTCCTCCTGTTGCTGGACCCTCAGGTTGGGAAGCCTGACGTGGGGCTCAGAACCTTCACTCCAGTGGGTGGACTTCTGTGGTATAAGTGTTCTCCAGTTTGTGAGTCACCCACCCAGCAGTTATTGGATTTGATTTTATTGTGATTGCACCCCTCCTACCATCTCATTGTGGCTTCTCCTTTGTCTTTTGTTGTGGGGTATCTTTTCTGGTGAGTTCCAGTCCATCTATGTAATTTTTTGATTTAAAATTTATGTAAAATATACATAACATAAAATTTATCATCTTAACCATATTTAGGTATACAGTTCAGTAGTGTTAAATACGTTCACATTGTTGTGCAACTAATCTCCAAAACTATTTCATCTTGCAGAACTAAAATTCTGTACCCATTAAACACTAACTCCTCATTCCTATCTCCTCTTAGCCCCTGGCAACCATCCTTGTACTTTCTGTTTCTATGAATTTTATAGGTGACATGTAGGTAGAATCATAAAGTATTTGTCTTTTCTGTGACTGTTTTTAATCCACTTAGCATAATGTCCCCAACTTTCATCCATGTTGTAGCATATATCAGAGTTTATTTCCTTTGTAAGTCTGAATAATATTCCTTTGTATGTATATCCCCCGTTTTGTTTAATCTGTTCATCTGCTGATGAACACTTGGGTGGCTTCCACCTTTTGGTTATTGTGAATAATGCTGCTATGAACATGAGTGTACAAATGCCTCTTTGAGACCCTGATTTTAATTATTTTGGGTATTTTTAGGGACTTAATTGCGTCCCCCCAAAAGAAAAAAATAGAATAAAGAGATAAAATATGTAAAACATCTAGTATATATAGTCCCTGACTATATTAATATTAATGCTAAATAATAATAATTTTTACTATCTCATGTATTCCTAACTAGAGCCGTCTGAGGAAGACACAGTCAAATTTTTCAGATGAGAAAATGAGGTACAGAGAAGTTGAATTGTTCAAGGTCACATGGTACCTGGTGCAGCTGGGACTCAAATGCAAGGTTTTCTGACTCAAGGCCCTTAATGTCTCTGTTGGACTGAACTATTAGGCAGTTAATAACTGGTAGTAATTATAAAAATGATTCTTTGGTGATGGAATAGTAGTGGGAGTTTCAATTGCCATGAGATACACATGGTTAAAGGTCACAGCATTGCTTGATTTTGTTTTTTCCTTGGGTTTATTTTTCCACATCCTACAGGATGACAACCACTTTGTTTCATTCTCCTCTCCTTACTCACCAGTACAGAGCTCTAGGTTGCCCCAACCAATCCATGCCCTCCTACAGAGCTTTAAGGAAACCAGGAATCTCCTCTCTCTCTCCCTCCCTCTCTCTGTCTCTCTTTCCTGAAGGAGAAACTGATGACTGGAGCTTCCTAACCATACCTTTCTCAAAAGTTTCAAAACCTTATATTATCAGCTGAATCATGTCCCCCTACCCCAAAATTCATATGTTGAAGTCTATTAAAGAGAAAATACTTGTTAAAGAATGATAAGGCAGACTTTATTCAGGGGGCCTATCACAAAAGGTATAGGAACCATTACAATGGGGTTTTGTAGTAAGGGGAGAGAGATTTGGCTTGACTCCGAATATAAGGGAAGATGGGAATTTGTAGCCAAGAAGCAGGGTGGGGAATCAGTGGGTAGAAATTTATCAAGAGGAAACATCATACTTAAGGGCGGATTCTAAACTGACCTATCAGGATTCTTGCTGAAGGCAAGCCAGGGTGATTAGTTATCACCTGGAAAGTAGATGATGAAGACCTCAAACAGATACTGCAGGTGATCAGATGTTGAGGATGGGGGACTCTAGTTAAACTGATGTAGCAGGATTCTTGCTAGAACTGCACTCTACAAGGAAGGACATGGAAGCCCAAGGTCAGGCCTAGTGAAAAAGCAAACTCAGAAGAGACTGACCAGGGAGTGGGCATGGTAGCAGAGTAGGAAGACTCTGAGCTCACCTCCTCCCATGGACATTCCAAAATTACAACTATTGATATATACAGAGCAACTATTGATGAGAATGACCTGAAGACTAGCAGAAAAGATCATCTGCAATTAAAGATATAAAGAAGGAACCACAACAAGATGGGGAGGAGGGGCAGAGGTGTGGTATAGCCAGGACCCCCACCCCCAGGTGAGCGACCTATAAGCAGGAGGATAACTATAATTGCAGAGGTTCTCCCCAAGGAGCAAGGGGTCTGAGACCCACATCGGGGTCCTCAGTCCAGGGGTCCTGCACTGGGAAGATGAACCCCCAGAACATTTGGCTTTGAAGGCCAGTGGAGCTTACTTTCAGGAGATCCACAGGGCTGTGGAAAATAGAGACTCCACTCGTAAAGGGCACAGACAAAATGTCACGTACTCCAAGAGCCAGGGTAGAAGCAGAAGTCTGAAAGCAACGTGAGTCAGACTCACTTTCTGATCTTGGAGAGCCTCCTGGAGAAGAGGGGGAGGCAATTTGGACTCCCTCTGGGGACATAGATGCTGGCAGCAGGATTTGGGGGGCTTGTTCTACCACGAGGACATTAGTGCTGGCAAACAGCATTTTGGAATTCTCCCTCTAGCTTATTAGTGCCAAGACCCAGACCTTCCCACCAGCCAGTTGGCACCAGTCTTGGGACACCCCAGGTCAAGCAACTAGCTGGCTTGGGGACACAGACTCACACATCAGCAGGCTGGCTGCCTTTGGATCCCTGAGGCCCTAGCCACCATGAGACCTGGCCCTGTGCACCAGACATCCCAGGACCCAGCCTCATCCACCAGGGGGTGAGCACCAGCCCTGGGACTCTACCCCTGGGCCCCAGCCCCACCCACCAGCAAGCTGATATCAGTTTCAGGACACCTTGTGTCCCTCAGCCAGCTGCCCCAGGATCTGGCCCTACTCACCATTAGGCTGACACCAGCTCCAGGACTCCCAGTCCTGCAGCTAGCTATGCCAAGCCCTGCCTTTGCCCACTAGTGAACCAGAACTAGCACTGGGACACCCGCCCCCCACCGCCAACGCCCCGTGCTCTGCAGCTAGCCATCTTGCGACCAAGGCCCATCCACCAACAGAATGACAGGCTCCGCACAAGGTGGGACCTGGCAACCAACCTGGTTGGGGTCCAGCCCCACCTAACAACACACCCATAGTAATCAGCTCACCACAACAGAAGGACCCATGCAGCCCACATAGAGGGCACCCCTAGAGCATATAGCTCTGGTGACCAGAGGGGATTGCATTCCTGGGATGCATAGTACATCTCTTACATAAGGCTACTTCTTCAGGATCAGGAAACATAATCAACCTACTAAGTACACAGAAATAGAAATGGCAAATTAGCACAAAATGAGAAGACAGAGGAATATGTTGCAAATGAAACAACAAGATAAAAGCCCAGAGGAACTAGATGAAGTAGAGATAAGCAATCTACCTGATCAAGGTAATGATCCTAAAGATGCTCAATCAACTCAGGAGAAGAATGGATGAACATAGTGAGAAGTTTACCAAAGAGTTAGAAGATGTAAAGAAGAATCAAACAGAGCTGACGGATACAACAACTGAAATAAAAAAATATACTAGAAGGAATCAATAGTAATGTAAATGATACAGAACAGATGAGCACACTGGAAGACAGAGTAGTGGAAATCACTGAAGCTGAGCAGAAAAGAGAATAAAAAGAAATGAGGACAGTTTAAGAGACCTCTGGGACCACATGAAGCATATTAACATTCACATTAAAGGAGTCCCAGAAGGAGAAAAGAGAGATAAAGGGGCAGAGAACATATGTGAAGACATAAAGGCTGAAAACTTTCCTAACTTGGAAAAGGAAACAGACATCCAGGTCCAGGAAGAACAGAGAGTCCCAAACAGGATCAACCCAAAGAGGATCACACCAAGACACATTGTAATTAAAATGAAAAAAAATAAAGATAAAGAGAGAATTAAACAAGAAGGGAGTGGCAAAATATATTTAAAGTGATGAAAAGGAAAACCTACAACCAAGAATATTCTACCCAGCAAGGATATCATTCATATTTGAAGGAGAGATCAAAGTTTTACAGAAAAGCAAAAGCTAAGAGTTTAGCACCACCAAACTAGCTTTACAAGAAACCTAAAGGGACTTCTCTAAGTGGAAAAGAAAAGACCATAACTAAAAATCTGAAAATTATAAAAGGAAAAATCTCATAGGTAAAGGCAAATACACAGTAAAAGTAATAGGTCAGACACTTATAAAACTAGTAGAAGGTTAAAAGACAATACTAGTAAAATCATCTATATCCACAATAAATAGTTGAGGGATACACAAAACAAAAAGATGTAAAATGTGATGTCAAAAATAGTAAACATAGAGTTGGGGAGTAAAAATGTAGGGTTCTTAAAATGTGTTAGAACTTAAGAGATCAATAACTTAAAATAATCATATGTAATATGTAAATAGTGTTATATATAAACATCATGGTAACCACAAACCAAAAATCTATAATAGATACACACAAAAAAGAAAGAAATCCAAACATAACACTAAAGATAGTCATCGAATCACAAGAGAAGAGAGCAAAAAAAAAGAAGAAAGGAGTAAAAAAAGGACTGAGACACAGAAAGATAAATACGGCATGATTTCACTTGGACGTGGAATCTAAAAAACAAAACAAATGAACAAACATAACTAACAGAAACAGAGTCATAGATGTAGAGAATAAACCGATGATTGCCAGAGGGGATGGGGGGCAGGGAAAGGAGAGAAATAGGTGAGGGAAATTCAGAGGTACAAACTTTCAGTTATAAAATAAATGAGTCACAGGTATGAAATGTACAATGTGGGGAATATAGTCAATAATTATGTAATATCTTTGTATGGTGACAAAAGGTAACTAGACTTATCATGGTGACCATTTTGATATGTATAGAAATATCAAATCACTATGTTGTGTATAAGGAACTAACATAGTGCTGTAGGTCAATTGTACTTCAAACCAACCAACCAATCAAACAAACTCATAGAAAAGGAGATCAGATTTGTGGTTACCAAAGTCGCTGGGTGGGGAGAGGGGGAATTGGAAAAAACAGTCATAAGGTCAAACTTCCAGTTATAAGACACGTAAGTACGAGGGATGTATTAATGTACATGATACGTATAACAAACACTGCCATACATTATATATGAAAGTTAAGAGAGTAAATCCTGAGAGTTCTCATTACAAAGAAAACAATTTTTTTCTATTTCTTTAATTTTGCATCTATATGAGATGATGGATGTTCACTAAACTTATTGTGGTCATCGTTTCTTGATGTGTGTAAGTCAAATCATTATGCTTATACCTCAGACTTATACAGTACTGCATGTCAATTATATGTCAATAAAACTGGGGGAAAAGCTGCTAATACCTAAGAATTAGTCATTAAACAATATAAAACGAGTCATTTATAAAAATACTCTCATACATAATAAAAGTATATAAAATTTTTTTATTTGATTAGAGAATGATATTGTAACTGACTATATCTTATTGGGTTACCTTATCGAAAATTTTTGTTTAAAAACTAAAAAATCAAAATAAGTAAATAAATAAGGGGAAAACAAAAAACCAGCCTGACCAAAGTTTGGTCAAGGAGAGAATCTTTGTCGAGTCCTAATCTCCCAGTGCCTTAGAATATGACTATATTTGGAGATAGGGCCCTTAAGGAGGGGATTAAGGTAAAATGAGGCCATATGGGTGGACTGTAATCCAATATGACTGGTGTCCTTATCGGAAGAGGAGGTTAAGACACAGACACACACACAGAGGGAAGACCATGGAAAGATATCAGAGGAAGACAGCCATCTATAAGCCAAGGAAAGAGGCCTTTAGAAGAAACCAACTCTGCCAACGCCTTGATCTTAGACTTCTAGACTCCAAAACTGTGAGGAAATAAATTCCTGTTGCTTAAGCCATCCAGTCAGTGATACTTTTTAAAAATATATATTTATTTATTTATTTATTTATTTTGGCCGTGTCGTGTCCTAGTCACGGTACACGGGATCTTCGTTGTGGCATGTGGACTCTTAGTTGTGGCATGCGGGATCTAGTTCCCTGACCAGGGATTAAACCCGGGCCCCCTGCATTGGGAGTGTGGAGTCTTACGCACTGGACCACCAGGGAAGTTGCCGTCATTGCTACTTTGTTATAGCAGCCCTAGCAAACTAATATACCCTACAGTGGTCTGAGCACCAAAAGTTTATTCCAACCCATGTCAACTTTTCCTCCTGGCATCTCCACTCTCGTCATTCTGTGGCTGTGTCCATTTCATCGTAGTTAAACACCCACTGTATAAGATGGCACAGGTCCACTTTGGAAATGGCCCTGGGGAAGCTAAGTCTAGGAACATTAATCGAGGTACATGCTTTCCCTTCTGTTCTTGTGCGTGCCTCCCATTGGCCCAGTCTCTCCCAGGGAATGGTACCTTACTAAGAGCTAACCAAAACTTTGTTCATATCAAGATGTAAGTTCTTACAGGACTGCACTACCATGAACTTTTTATATGTCTGTTTACAACTCCCACACCACCTCCAGCTAATTTCTGAATTCATAGACACTGAAATTGTGCCTCTGAATTATTCGTTTCTATACACCCAGGACCTACTACAATTCTGGGTTCAGAGAAGACACTAATTTATGTTTGAACTTCTTGAGTGGATATATCTCTATCTATCTGTACATTTTTTCTTCCTTGTTTACTTCTGATGAGGGGATTTTATAATACAGACTCAAGTGAAAGAAATTTTAAGCACATTAAGCATATAAGGAAAAGGGTTTATCTTTATTTTACATGCTGTAATCAGAAGTTGTTGAAATGCCTAAGCCTCTTCTTATGAGGGAGAAGACAAGTACAGCAGAGGTTGAGTTGTCTAGGAAAAATGGTCATCATGACCTCAAGGAATCCTACTGCCTACTACGCTCCCCAGATGGCGCCAGCACCCCGAGGATGGGGTAGGCATCGTTGGGGACATGGGGAGAGAAAAGAGACTGCAGAGGAAAGGGATTCCCAGTCTCCCACTCAAGACAGACTTTGTAAGGACTGTCAGGCATAATAATTATTTTACCTCTGGACATGCTCTGGACTCTCTGTGTGTCAGGACCAGTTACTAGTAGGATTTTTTTTTTTTTTTTTTTTTTTTTTGTAATGAGCTGTACCTCATTCTCCTCAGGCTTTTGGGCAGAAGAGAGAGAGTATATTTTGATTGTTATGAACTGCATCCAGCTGGTCACATCAAACCTTGGAAGCCCTGCACCTCTCATCCTCTCCTGAGTCCAGACCTATGGGAGGTGCTGCTCTATCAGGGGGTCTGGTTGGAAGCAAAATACAATCTTTCGAAATACGGCCCTTCACCTGGCTCTTCCAGAGACACAGTCCAAGGAAGGTCAACTCCAGAAAGTTGTAGTAAAAAGCTGGGTCATGAACATTCATTGTTTTTAGAAAACAATGGGCAGTGGACAAAGCAAGACAAGTAACTAGCGACACATGCTTTTGCACTACTTGGAACACAGTGCTCCTTCAGGGGTTTCCTGTTGGTGAGACAACTGCCAGCACCCCAGAGATTCCCCACAGGAATTCCAAAGAAGCACAATCAATCATTTGTGAAGAAGCAGTACAGTCCTCTGTTAGACTTTGTGTATTACTAAAAATGAGCAGGAGTGAAGGTCAAATCTATCCTCCAGCTTCCTAATTATAATTCAAAGGCAGAGAGAAAGGGAATAGAGAAAAAGTGAAAAAAAAATATAGAGAGAGAGACTGCCTGGAGTTTGGAACACTAAACAGGGACGAAAAGTTTTTCTCTCTTTGATGTGAAACACCCACATGGTCACATTTTTCTCCTAAAGTCATTTAATTTTGTGGGATTGAATTCTTTCTGATGTCTAGGAAAATATAAGTGCCATCAACTGTTTGATCTCATCTGGGTAGTTTGTGGATAGGGAAGTTAATGCCACAAAAAGCACTAAAATCCTACAACATGCCAGCTTTTAATGATTCGCAGAGAACAGTCACAAGGCAGATCAGATGGGGTGCTTCTGAGGTTAAAAAAAAGGATTACTTAAAACTGTGTATCCAGAAAACACAAGACATTTTTTGTACTATTTATCATGCAGTGAAAGCTAAATAGCATTGGGACATGGTTATTTTAAGTTACAGTTTGAAAAAACAAAAACTCTTATTTCTGAAGACCAAAAATTAATTTGCTAATTTAAATGATTTTGAAAATTGGCACAAAAGAGAGAAAAGAGCCTTTCATGTGATGTATCAGGAAGATCTGTTGAAGAAAATTAGCTCCTGCAGGAATAGGATTGATAATGTGACATATACTCACTTTGATCTAAGTTTAACATCTTCCCACATTTTCAACATTCCAGTGACTTCTAGTTACTATAGTGATGATACCTTGCAACTCAACATTTAATTCCTAGGTAACAGGCAACAATCGTGGATACCAATGTGGGTATAGTTAAAAATTTATTTATTAGTTATTATCTGTAGTAATCTGTTTGGAATCATCTCTCTCTCTCTCTCTCTCTCTCGCATATTTTACTTTTGCTACATCTAATAAAGAGGTTGAAACACCTTCAAATATAAGTCGTATAAGAAGAATCAATATGCCTGTTTAGGCCCTATGTTATTTTTTGTTTGTGTGTTTTTTGTTTTTTGCGATACGCGGGCTTCTCACTGTTGTGGCTTCTCCCGTTGCGGAGCACAGGCTCCGGACGCGCAGGCTCAGCGGCCATGGCTCACGGGCCCAGCTGCTCCACGGCATGTGGGATCCTCCCGGACCGGGGCACGAACCCGCGTCCCCTGCATCGGCAGGCAGACTCTCAACCACTGCACCACTAGGGAAGCCCTAGGCCCTACTTTTGAGTATAAGAAACTTGACATGATGTCCGAGCATTGCTAGAGGAACAAAAATGGGGGTTCTTAAATAAGTACTTTTCAGCTGGAGCTGACCTAGAAATTCACTTTTGATGTTTGATGAAGCTATGGACAAAAAAATATCCTCAGTAGTCAGAGCATGTGTTCCATCCAGTGATGTTGTACCATAGTCAATGTTTATTCTTCTTCCAAAATGGACAGATCCATGAGGTGGGAGTTGCTTTATCTGCATCAGAAATTTCCAGATAAATGCAGAAGAATCGTCTGACCACTGAAAAAACAAACAGTGAGTACTTCCTCATATTGCTCTTTAGGCTTTTTAAACATCTTACCAGGAGGTCTATTTCTGCTCTCCAATAAAAAGGGTGTCCAAGGATTCATACCTGTGTAGCACAGAGATATTCCACTATTTACATTTCTAGGTATTGGCCCTATAATACAGTTTTCCTGTGTTAAGAGAAGTAAGAAATCAATAGAAATTCAGGGTTCAGAAACAAGAACCCACACTTGTAAAGCCTGTTTTTCCGTTGCCGCACAGGAAGCAAAAACAAATATAAACGAACAAAAAAATTAATAAAACAGTCCAAAAATACACTAGAAAAGTGGGAATGGTGAAAAGAGAGGGGGGAATATTAAGAAATCCCAGTGTTAGGGTACGTTTAGAAACCTAATAGCAGTACTGAGTGTAACACATATTAATCTCTTCTTCTGTTCCCAGCCTGAGCTAGGCACCTTAACATTCATTCTTGTATTTAATCTTCATGACAGCTATATGAAAGTGTCATTATTAATCTCTCCATTTTACAGGTGAGAAGTTAAGGCTGGGAGCATTAAAGTAAATTGCTCAAGGGATCCCAGTTAAGCTAGTAAGTGATGGGACTTGCATATTAAAAAACAAAACAAAACAAAACAAAATCCCAAGCAGTCCAGAGGAGATATTATGGGTCGTTGGTCTCATAAGTGCCAAAATACAATCTAGGGGAGTCCATGGGCTTGCACTGCAGCCTAAACCAATGAATTCATAAAGTCAAGTGGCCAGAACAGGTACACAAAACTCCCCTTGAAAGGAGGCAACTAGAAACTGGGATGTAGATTTGACTTGCATAAAACCTTTTTGTTCTATGTAGGGGAATTTTTTGTGCCCTTTGATAAAAATACATACACTTATGTATATATTCACATCCTGAAATTGGAAAGCAGAGTAGGTGGCGGGTCTTCATAACGTCTGAAAGGCAAGAATATGATAATGTTAGACTTTGTTTTTCCTCTTACAAAGTAGTCCTATGGACCGAAAATGGATGGTGGACTTATTATTTACTGTTCTTGGGTACTCGGGGTGGGTGTCAAACAGTGATAATCATATTTCATTACAGTCAAGGGTAATTTTAGTAGTTCATTCTGCAAGTCCCAGCATATATTATTGATTATTGTTCCATAGGAAGCAATCACAGATGAAATATAGGATAGAGTGGTCTCCTGTAAAACGATTTACATCCAATTCAATGGGTCCATACCAGCTTCTAAATTAGCAGTAGAAAAGAACAGTCACTGCAATGTGCCACAAGAGGGCGTGCTGGTACTTTTAAATATCAATAAGTTGGCAGGCAAAGTGAGCATAATTAAAGACAAGGTGCAGATTTCAGGTACAAGCCAGTTGCTTTTTGTCGATCATTAAATATCAAATCTGGAAGATTTTCTTTAGTAACTTTTGTGGGATTTTAAAAGAGTAATGAGGTTTTTAAAGGCATGTTATTCCTTATTTTCATAGAAAGAAATGAGACGTTTTTTCTAAAAATTTATTTTACTGGGTTAATATTAGATACATACTTTGAACTATCACCAATTATCAAGATGGTTTAGGGAAAATTAATAGATAATATTGTTTCCTTTTATTATCAGCAATACAAATGAGAAATTGGGGTTCAATTTAGCAGATGGGGGAAAGGTTAAGTGGAGAGAATTATGACAAATTAACAGAGATTCAAATAATCTTCTCCACACCCCTTCCCCTTACATATATAACTAGGTGATTCATCATGTATTAAAAAATGGCTTTATTGATGATACTGTCCATCATTTTTAGGCCCTAATTTTGCCTCTTTAATAAACCAGTGAAACCTGAACATGAGATTAAAAAAAGAATATGTATATTATCCCTAAACCTAAGGATTAAAAATAAAGAAAAACAGGCAAATGACAAAATCCTCACAGCATATGTGTTTTTGAGCGATCCTAGAAGTATACGTGGCGTTTCTCTATTGGAGGAAAATTTATAAATATTTACACTAGAAATGTTCCTTTAGTCCAGCGATCGGCAAACTTTTTCTGTAAAGGGCCAGAAAGTAAATTCTTCTGGCTTTGCAGGCTATACGGTCTCTGTCTACTTCTGGCTACTCAGTTTTGCCACTGTAACATGAAAGCAGCCATAGACAAGCAGATGAATGGGGCTGGTTGTGTCCCAGTAAAATGTCATTTACAAAAACAGGTGCCAGGCTAGATTTGGTCCCTGGATCACAGTGTGCTACACCCTGCTTTAGTCCAGCTGTGGACTCCTTCACAAAAGAGGCTGAGTGAGAAGGAGAAATAAGCTTTGGAGACCTGGACCTAGGGGTACACAAAGAACCTCCAACTGGAAGGCGTAAGGATACAAAAAGCTTCTCCTCAGGTATCAAGAGAGGCTCAACAGAGTCCTTAGCAGGAAGCCAAAATTAAAACTGTCTTAGGAAAAAGTGTACTTTAGAAAATTGGATGGAATAGATGCATAGCCCATGTCTAAAACAAATAAAGCCCTGAAGGTACAGTAAATCAAAAATATCTAAGAGGTGGAGAGTTTGTCCTGAGCACCCATAGCCCTGGCATTCTGAGCTACCCAGAAGTAAGGAAAATCTTGAACCTTGAAGGAACCTACAGAGTTTGGCAGCAAGACAATTGTATACATTAGTCCCAAGGATGCACCCTCATTTTCTGAACGTAAGGAAACACATCCTAAATGACATTTTCTAAAGGAGAACTGGGACTGTAAATATTTTGAAAATGTATTTCACGGTTCATAGAAACATCAGATACATTGCCTATGAGTGACAGATGCATTATACTCTGATTTAGGAGATGAGCTAAGATTTCCACAAAATCAATTAGTTAACTGCTGGAAAAAATGCTTAGGAGAGTATATACTGCAATGGTTCCCAAGTCTTGTTGCGAAAGAATGTCAAGGAAATTTTTTAAAAACACAGTTTCCCAGGTCTCATTCCAGACCTATTGTATTAGATATTCTCTTTTTTTTTTTTTTGCGGTACGCAGGCCTCTCACCATTGTGGCCTCTCCTGTCGCGGAGCACAGGCTCCGGACACGCAGGCCCAGCGGCCACGGCTCACGGGCCCAGCCGCTCCGCGGCATGTGGGATCCTCCCGGACCGGGGCACGAACCTGTGTCCCCCGCATCGGCAGGCAGACTCTCATCCACTGCGCCACCAGGGAAGCCCTGTATTAGATATTTTAGAGCCCGTGATTCAGGCATTTTGACAACACTACCCAGCTGGGTCTTCTGAGCAACCAGGCTAGCATCAGGCCAAGGACTGGCATTTGGGAACCAGTAGGACAAAGGACAAACCCCAGATATGGAGTTTGGCCACGCTTGGCCCTGCCTATTTTTAGTCATTTGACCTTGAGCTAGCGATGTAACATTTCCAAGATTCAGTAACAATACCTGTAACACGGAGCCAACGTTTACCCCTACTGGAAAGATTGAAAATCTGCTGTGGCTCTGTCAGGCTTGGAGTCTAGATGCTTTCGGCTCTTCTAAATTCTCTCTCCCCATTCTTCATGGGGACAACATAGCTGTATTTGCTCCACTCACCAGTGTACAGAAGTTTACTGAAAGTGAAAGCATTTTTAAGAAGATACGTGAGGTTTCGTTTTGCTCCCCAGGACCTTTCCTTCTTGAATTTCCTGAGAACTCTGGGTTCAGGTCACACCATCTCTACTCTTAAACATCAGCTCTGGAGAAGCCAAAGAAGGGAGACATCGAGTCCTCAGACACCCCATCAAGTCCTAGCCTGTGCTGATTTTCTTTGCAACTTGACTTAAGACAATTCCCAACTCATTACTGGTAACTTGGCTTTCGATTCCAAATTCCTGCTGCGGTAGAGCTTTGTCCTTACATGCAAGTGTAGGGGGTTTTTCTTCTTTGTCAGAGGTTCAGGCGCAGTGAATTAGGCCACACCTGCTGCTCCTTTATTTTTTTTCCTCTTTTCTCTGGTTTATCTTAATGAAGAAGAGCATCACTCCCTCTGAATCTGGAGTGTGGAAAATCACGGGGCAGCCTACCAACTGTTACTTGTAAAGGGATGTGATACCGAGAAGGGAGCTGGCAACTCCCTTCCTCTGGCCCAGGAGCGTTCTTCTTACTCATAAGCAATTATCCATCTGCTCTTTGATAATAGGGCTTGTTCCTTCTTCCTGAACACATAAGGCCAACATGAACTCATCAAGGAGGAAAATAATTTCTACAGTGTGTGTTATTAAAGCTCCCTCCATGGTAGGAAAGTATTTGTGGAACAGAAGAGGAGTTTGGCAAGTGTTCTGTTATTTTGTTGAAAGAAAAAAGCCAGGAAAAAATAAAATTCTGGTTAAAGGAAGAGCTGCTTTAGTGTACAGGTCCATGGTGCTTCTCCAGTAGTTGTGGCTGACAAGTTGAGAAGGCACATCTGCATTTCGGGAATTTGTGGACTCAGCATGTGAGTTAAGTTTCTTTGCAAGTAAAACCTGAGGGTTTTGTTGTATTCTAATTTAGAGTTGGGCACTCTCCAAATTAAGCATGAAGAATCCAAAGTTGAAGTTGTTAAAAAAAAAAAAAAAAGAATGAAGAATCCTACATCAGCAGGTTTACTGCTACATTTGACTATTGGTTCTACTTAGCAACTTCAAGCAGAGTAAAGGAGGCAGCTATAATATTTCAAGGAATCAAGATATGGCAATTGGACAGCATTTAAATATTAGAGTGTTATTTTTAGGACAATAACTCTATCATTGAATGACACCTCTAAGGCCCAAGAGCAAATCTAGTATTAAGTTATCCCCTTAAGGGATTAGCGATTTGCTTCTTAATCACTTGTTACCTTTTTTTTTTTTTTTTTTTTTTTTTTTTGCGGTACGCGGGCCTCTCACTGTTGTGGCCTCTCCCGTTGCAGAGCACAGGCTACGGACGCGCAGGCTCAGCAGCCATGGCTCACGGGCCCAGCCGCTCCGCGGCATGTGGGATCTTCCCGGACCGGGGCACGAACCCGTGTCCCCTGCATCGGCAGGCGGACTCTCAACCACTGTGCCACCAGGGAAGCCCCTTGTTACCTATTTTTTAATCTTACTCAAAGTTTTCATTGCATGGGGAGGCACTATTATTAAATGATGTCACAGTGTGTTACAGCCCATTTATAAAACACTGAAACTACCGCCATGTCAAAAGCCTTCCTCCTGGCTGGAACTAATTTTGTCCACCACAAATATCAAAAGTGCCTGGAAATGTACAAAGCAATCATTTTTGACCACCAAAAGTAATGCTATTATTCTGGACCCAAAGTAATCCCTTGAGATGTTATCTTAGAAAAATAAAAAAGCATTAATAGTATATTTTAGAGAGGAAACTCTTTGCATTCAAGATTGCTAATCTGAAAATAAAAAAAAATAAGTGGCAGGCTGCTCATCTTTCTGTTTCCTTTTTTTTCATATGAGTATTTCAGCTTTACTTAACAATTTTACTTCTGACTAATTTGAACATATGTGCAATGCTTTAGTATTTGGCTAGGAGAGGATTTCTCTGGTAAAAATAATGCAAAGTCACGTTTTGTTTTCAGAACGTTTATTTCTCCTGAGATTCTGAGAGATGTTCATAGCAAATTGCTAATGCAGCTAAAACATGGCTTTATAAAAGTAGAAACCTTGGCATCATCTCTGCTCTTGTTCTCTCTGCCTCTAATCTGTGACCAAGTTCTCAGTCCCCTTCTTTTTATTTTCTCAGCCACTCCTTGCACAGTTCTTTACCGTCTCTCCTCTTGAACTACTACTGCTGTCTTCTGAATGTTCCCCCCCTATTTTTTGTAACTCATCTTCCTGAAATATAGACCCAGTTATGTCATTCTCCTGCTGAAACCTTTATTTGCCACATTTCTGTTGAGTTTGGTGATGACAAGTGTCTCTGGGATTCTCTTTGCTTTGGAGTAAGACCTTCATTAACGTCCAGCCCTACAGGGGAGGAAGTGCTAATATTAGGCAGGTTGTCAGGCCCCAACCAAGTAACTTGGGGTTCTTCCAGAAGCCACAAGCCTAGGGGAAAACTGGATTGCTGATGAGGACATTGAGACAGAAGCCCCTGGAGCTGGGCCCAATGGACATTGAGTGCCCAAGCACATGGGGTGATGGATAGAACAGCAGGACTAGACCCAGAGCCCACTCTCGATGGATATAGGGCAACCAATCTGCTTCCTGTCCTGTTAGAGAACTCTCCCCGGCTGAACCAACCAGTTTTAGATGTTGGTAGCAGCCAGTGGAGAAAGACTAAGAAGGGCTTCCTCTAGTCTCCAAGTCATGGTTCCCAATCTGAGCTCATCAACTGAATTTCTCAGGAACAGTACAGATATCCATTCCAAATGGTCTGAATCAGATTACCCAGGTCTGATTCCCAAGAATATATATTTTAAACAAGTTTTCCAGGTAATTCTTTTTTTTTTTAAAGATTTATTTATCTATCTATCTATTTATTTATTTATTTTTGTCCGTGTCAGGTCTTAGCTGCGGCATGTAGGATCTTTTGTTGCAGCGTGGGCTCTTCGTTGTGGTACGTGGGCTTCTCTCTAGTTGTGGCGTGCAGGTTTTTCTCTTCTCAAGTTGTGGCACGCAGGCTCCAGGGCGTGTGGGCTCTGTAGTTGTTACGCACGGGCTGCCCCGTGGTGTGTGGGATCTTAGTTCCCTGACCAGGGATCGAACCCGTGTCACCTGCATTGCAAGGCAGATTCTTTACCACTGGACCACCAGGGAAGTCCCTCCAGGTGATTCTTATATAGCCAGTGCAGCTCAGGTGTGGGGAACCAGTGAATTGGGAGGGAGGAATTAACATTCCTCACCACGACATTCAAGGCTCTCAACCACCAAGCTCTTGTCATTCTGTAGTATTCACCTTAGTGTTTTTTTTTTTTTCTCTCACTCTCTTCCCTAGTACTTGATCCCACTCACTTCTGTACATTTGCTCATATTTTTCAGTTTGCTTTGAATGCTGTTCTCCATCTTCTCCAGTTGGAAGAAATCCCATAGTTACATCAAGATCCGACTAACTGATCTGTTGTGAAGTTTCCCCTAATTCTACCAGCAGAATTAATTGCTTTTTGTATGCTCCCAGAGAACTTTGTTCATACCGTTGATAAGTATTTATCATGTTGGGTTGTTACAAGATCAAGATATTCTGAATCACAAACCAGGACACTTGATCCAGCAATCAGTATTGTCTCAGATAACCTAACGCACAGTTGCTTGTGTCTTCCCTGATAAAAGTACGAGCTCCTGTAGGCCAGACATAGGGCTGAGTTCACCAGTGTAACCGATACAACCCTTAATATAGTACAAGGCACATAGAAGGTGCCTAATAAACGTTGAATCACGGAGCCTTTATGTGAACATGGTGCTACCCTTGGGAGGGTCAAAGTACTTTTAGCACCACTCAGAAACTAGGAGCTCCAGCCTTTTCTCAGAAGGTGAATGGAGAGAGTTTTTTGTCTTTCTTTCTCTTTGTCATATTTCAATCAAGACCAGGCATAAAACTTGCTGGGACATCAGCAGTATTGAGCCAGGAGGGTGAGAGAGGAGTTCATGAGCTGCCAGAAGGGGGATTGGAGTTGGCTATATAAGATATTTACAAGATCTCAGCTC